>NC_037688.1:6232060-6832060 GCF_003255815.1 Theropithecus gelada | reverse complement strand
CAGTTCTTGGACTCAAAGAGCAACAATTTGGGCAGCATTTTCTATAGTCAGGCCCGGTGCTTCAACTTTTATGCCAGCACTGTGGCTAGACACTACGATGATCCCCATTTTGTTGGTGAGGTAACTGAGGCTTAGATACACCCATGTGACTACTGACTAATAGAGCTGGGACTAATAGATGAATAGAGCTCAAACCCAGGACTGCCTGAAGGCAAACTCCATGCTTCTTAGTAAGTACATGAACAACCTGAACAAGACAGGATGTTGTGGGTAACTAGGGCAGGTCAGACACAGAGCACTGGGGTGGGAGGGAGGATGGGGAGGATAAGGAAGAGAGAAAGACAGTGTCGGATAAAGGAAAAAGAGATGACTTTCTGGAGGAGGTAGAGGATTTCTGGATCTTTTGTGTGTGTTTTGAAAAAGAAATAATTCAATCAACATTTATGAAAAGGCTTTACCAAGAAAAATGGATTTATGTCTTTGTCTTAGTCCGTTCAGGCAGCTGTAACAAAATACTTTACACTGGGTAACTTATAAGCAACAGAAGTTTATTTCTCACAGTTCTGGGGGCTGGGAAGTCCAAGACCAAGGCACTGGTGCTGCCTAATGGGCATTTGCTTCCTGACACTGTTCTTCTAACTTTGTCCTCACATGATGGAAGGTTACAAGGCAGCTCTCTGGGATCCCTTTTATAAGGCACTAATCTTATTCATAAGGTATCTGCCTCTGTGGCCTAAGCACCTCTCAAAGGACCACCTCCTAATACCATCACTGAGAATTTTGACATAAAATGTCAGGAAGAAGCAGACATTCTGATTATAGCAGTCTTTTTAAAAATCACATCTGGGAACCCAGAACCCCACTTCTACACCATGAGAAGTGGTTGCACTGAGTTGGGGTTCCTTCCTTTAGATGGGGTACACACTTTCCAGTTTGCCATTCAGTATCTACCCACTGGGGCTGCTTCATACATTGGCAATTCCTACCTGGCCCCTGTAGGTTTTAGAGTTTGAGATCCTCTAAAGCCTATGGTGGTTCCTTTATATTGTCTCCTCCCCACCCCTCAGTTTCATGCCAGGAAAGAGAGTTAACTAATTATGGCTCAAGGCTGAAGGACAACATTTGACCAGAGCATCTGGATGTGTATGGTTTGTATCCTTTTAAAATTCGTATGTTGGAACTTTAACCCCAAGGTCATGGTATTAAGAGCTAGGGCCATTGGGAGGTAACTAAGGCATAAAGGCTTGGCCCCTGTGAATGGGATTAATGATCTTACAAAAGAGGCTAGCCTGGCCCTCCCATCTTTTCTGCCGCATGAGAACATGCTGTTCACCATTTTTGCCTTTCCACTCTTCCCCCATGTGAAGAGGTGCAGCAAGAAGGCATCATCTTGGAAGCAGAGAACAGCCCTCACCAGGCACCAAATCTGCTGATACCTTGATCTTGGACTTCCCAGCCTCTGTGGGAAAACAATCTTCTGTTCTTTATAAATACCCAGACTCAGGTATTTATAAATCCCTGTTATGACTGCACAAATGGACTAATGCAGGGGATGAGTAGGCACAACTGCTGATGAAAGTGGTGAAGAGCTTTTACCTCTGGCTGGTGGAATTCCTTACCTTAAACCAGAATGTGTGGCCACTTTCAGGAACAACTAGTAATGAGGTTACAAAGATAAAAGTGAATGATCTTAAAATATTACACATGAAATTTAAGCATCAGTAAGCACTCTTTTTGTTGATAAAAATGAATATGGGCTGCTGTGGAATTATTGTTCTTGGAGTAAATCTTCATACTAATTCTCCTAGCTGAACTCTTCACTACAGAAGCCCCTCTAATATCATAATTATGACAATAATGATAATAGCATCAACTACTATTTACTGACCATTTATAACATGCTAGATCTGACTAAGTGCTTTACACACATTAGCTCATTTAATTCCCTCAACACTGTAAGGCAGGTATGGTCATCCCTATCCAACAACATGAAGAAACTGAGGCTCGGAAAGATTCAGCAACCAGGCTAGGGCACATAGCTGGAAGGTGACAGAGGTAGACCCAGCTTTCTGAGTCCAAAGCTCATGTCTTTAACAGTAATGCCAGTTTCACTCAGCGTGTGTTGGCCACAGGTTCCCAGCATCTTAATTACCTGGAGTAGCCAAACTGTAAAAATGCAGATTTTTAGACTCCACCCTGGGTCAGAATCTCTGCAGATTCATTGGGCATTCCTTGATGTTCACTAAAGTTTAAGGACTCCCAGCCTCCTGGGCTTCCTTCCTCCAAGGTACTACTTCTGCCCAGACAGCATCTTCTTGTACTTGAAAGGGTCAGCCTGGCTCTCTGCTCCACTCCAGTCCAGTTCTGCAAGCTGATGAATTACTGAAGTCATTTCATGGGAGCAAAAGGAATCTTCAAAAACATCATCTTCACCTGCTTATATTTTAGATGAGGAAACTGAGGCTCAGGGAAGATGACTGACTTGATCTAGATCACAGAACAGCCCAAGTACTTTGCTTCTCCATCCAATGTGGTCTCCCCTATGCTGAGGTTCCCTTCACTTCCTCTGGCCCTTCTTTTCTCTCCTTTTCAGGCAGATGCATCTTTTCTCATTCAAGCAAGATGGACTGAGCCTAAGTTTTTCTTTGGGGCTGGCATTTACAGAGACAGAAAAGAGTGCCCACAACTGGATCACATCAGTAGAGTTCAGGAAGGCACGAGGCCTGTCTTGCACTTACGGCAAAAAGTTCTCACCTTGCGAGCATACAGCCACAACATTTGCATTTGGGCTGTGGAACACAAACAGACTTCACCTCCATCTGAAAATTTAGAACTTCACCCAACTTGTCTCCTACCATGTCCCCATGTGAGCCTCGTCGAGTGCCCTTTGCTCTCAGCAGCCCCTACCTTAGACTTTTAAACACTAAGAAAAACCTTTAGGGGCCACATTCTCCTGGCTTTGTGGTTGTTTTTTCCTCCTCCCTCTCTCTCGCTTTTTCAGCTGCCTTCAAAACAGAGAGGAGAAGCCTCTATTTGGTTCTGACAACAAGATCTCCCGGTGCATATTTCGCCTCGTGTTTTCCTTCTGTCATTGATCAATAGACTCAAATGCCAGGCCTCCATCACAGCTGCAGACTTTGATAGCCCAAACTGTCTTGGCCCAGCGGAGCTTGTCTGCTTGAGTTCTGATGCTGAGAAATGTCACAGCAGGGAGGGGCCAGGAGTCCCTGTCAGCATGCAAGGGAGGAGGGTGGTGACAGCTCATTCAGGCATCCCCTGTGGGCTGGAACTCATTCCTGTCTGGGGCTGTTTGCAGCCACAGGTAAAGTCTGTCACTGTGCAAGCACTAGGTGAGTAAGGCATCCCCAGGGCTCATGGTAACCAAGCCTTGTTAATTATTTTGCCATGAAATCCTCAAGGAAAAAGGACATCCACAAGGAGTTTCTTGAATCCAGGTCTCTGCTGGGATGCTTACCATCAGTGTGTCCTTTGGGCTGCCACTGAGCTTATCTGGGCCTCAGTTTCCCCAGCTCTGTAAAAGCTCCCCATCCTTGCCAGCTGTCTGAGAAATAAACAAAGCAGATGTGAAAATGATTTGGAAGATGCAAGCGCTCTATGAGTGAGGAGTGGGCCATGATAGAAACTAGCTAAGCAAGTACTTTTTCAAATCTCTGTTTCTTCATTGTCTGTCTCTACAAAAATGAATCTGGAGCTGTGCTGTTTGCAGAGCAATTCTCACTTACTAATGTACTGCGAAAGTTAAAATTATAGTAGATGTGGAAGAAAGGGGAACTAGGCAGTTGCTAAATTATTCACAAATGCTCCTGTTCAACAATTACCTTTTACTAATCTTCACCTCCCTCTGCCTCAGGTCCTAAACTCCCCTCCCCACAAAAACCCACTCACAGGAAGATGTAGGACTAGAAGGGAAGGCAAGAGATGGGTGGTGGGAGCCACCTGCCTCCTTTGCCTGGTTGGGATATGAGTGTGCTCTTGTCAGTTTTCTCTGCCAAGCAGGGGGCATCACTTCTTGGCCAGTTGGAAGTGAGATTTCTGCTCAAATTTCTCTTTATCTTCTGTCTCCTGGGAAATAAATTGGCATAGATGCAACCAAGGGCCCTTTCCTTTGCTGCCTTCCTCCCAGTGTCCCCTTCCTCTCCAGAGGCACTTTTTGTTGACGTTGTTCTGTGTTTGTCCCTTGCATAGTTTTATACTTCACTCATTAATGCTGACATAGATTACCGTTTTATGTATGCTTGGGTTTGTATAATGATACCAGACATCACATGCTTCTTTGTGGCTGGCTTTATTGCTACTTTTCTTTGCTCTACTGTAAAGAAATCTGTCCCAATTCTCTGAGCCTGTTTGGAGTCTGCAGTCTTTCAGGAGGTCCCATGGGTGCCCCAGCTCTTACCGACTCCCCTCTTGTCTGGACCCACTCGGTACTGGCTGTCCTGCCCTGCCCACCACTGGGCTCATTTGTCTTTGAGGGCAGCCACTGAGACTCATCTGTCTTTGCAACTCCTCTCTCCTACCCCACCTCACAGCACAATACCGGATTTGAGTGGGAGTTGCTAAGTGATCTCATTTAGTGGGTTGTGGGCAGTGAAGGCATGAGGGGGTAAATTGTCTCCCTCATCCAGTCTTGGGTAATTTGTACTGTAAGTTCTAGGCCTTAGGAGGGCCCAAGGGGAAGCAAAAGACACCGACTTGCAACAGCCAGCAACAAACATGCGCGAAGAGGACTGTGGACTCACTGGTGCATTCTCTCCCCTAACTTATGGCTTACTCACACATTTGGGGGAATTTTAGGAACATGACTAGCCAGAGTTGGGCTGAGATTTTCTCTTTTGGGGCAGATGTTTCCAAAACTGATGATTCTCACAACTTCCTGTACTTCATAGTCATGCAAGGAGTTTGTTCAACCTGAGGTTCCTGGTGCCACACCTGAGTCTGGTCTGTATGTGAAGTTATTCCCACTGTCAGCGTTCACTGAGTTGTATTTCCTCCTTCCATCCAACATCAGTTTCTCTGGGGGCAAGTTAATATAACCCAGTGTTTCCAGATCTTCCTCATCCTCGGATTCCCTGGGGAAGACTCAATAAAAACGCAGACAGCCTGCCCCAGCTCTACTGAACCTGAATCTGCAAGGAGAGGTGCTAGAATTTGTATTTTTAAAACAAATACTGCAGGAGATTCTAATCGGCAAAGCTTGGGAAGTACTGATCTAATAAATGTAATATTTTCTCTCAATATCTTATTATGAAAAATTTCAAACATACAGAAAAAGGCAAAACGTTTAAAGTGAACTTGAGTATTTCCACAGCCCAGATTCTACCACTGACATTTGAAGGTACTTGTTTATTACATATCTATCCATCTATCCATTTCTCTCTGTATCCACCAGGCTGTCTTTGTTTTGGGGCATTTTAGTGTAAATTGTAGGCATCAGTACACTTTCGCCTAAATACTACAGCATGCCTATTGTTAACTAGAGTTCAGTCTTTGGGTTTACAGTTATTTTTCTTTTCAGATTAAATTTATATAGCGTAAAATGCATCAATTTTAAGTGTACCATTGAACTAATTTTGACAAATGCATATACCCAAACCCTCTTAAGCTTTAGCGCATTTATTCACTCCCGAAGGTTCTCTCATACCCCTTCCTGGAATATCTCTGCCTCTACTCCTCAGATACAATTTTCTCATGTATTCTACCATAGTTGAGTTTTGCCTTAATAAAAAACAACCCTTAAAAAGCAGTAAAACAAAAAATGGTTTTCTAGCAAACTCATATCCAGATTATTGGTATTTCCAATGACTAATGTGGAGATGCTGCAGTTACAGCTGTGTGTGAATTCAGAGTCCTGGGCCCTGGGCCTCCATGTTGTTCCCCAAATCCCTCGAGTTGTCTGTTTTATCCTCTAGTGCTCCAAGGAACTCCACGTGAAACTGCGGCCCTGGGGGCTATGGCAGCAAAGATGGTCTTAATATTCTTTGGTCCTTAGAGTGTTGCTTTATTCTTGGGAAGCTTGCTTTCTCTCTCTCTTTTTTTATTTTTATTTTTGTTTTTATTTTTTTTGAGGCAGAGTCTCACTCTGTCCCCCAGACTGGAGTGCTGTGGTGCGATCTCTGCTCACTGCAACCTCCGCCTCCCAGGTTCAAACGATTCTCCTGCCTCAGCCTCCCACGTAGCTGGGCACCCGCCACCACACCCGGCTACTTTTTGGATTTTTAGTAGAGATGGGGTTTCACCATTTTAGCCAGGATGGTCTCGATCTCCTGAACTCGTGATTCACTTGCCTTGGCCTCCCAAAGTGCTGGGATTACAGGCATGAGCCACCATGCCCAGCTGCTTTCTCTTTAAGTGGGAAAAAGATTCTGGGCTCCTGGCTATAGCTTGCTACAATAATTCTACAAAGAGGAAGAAGGAAAAAACATAGCTTCAGTTATTGTTTTTGTTTGTTTTTTTTTGTGGGATGGGGAGTTTTCTCGTTCAAATTTGGGCACATGGGTAACGTAGTTTCATTTCACAATTCTCAATAAAGCTACCTGAACTCTGATTGTTTCAGGAACCTCCGGCTACTTCCTTATCATACACCCTGTAATATCAGCCTATAATTTTCACTGTGGAGCAGGGGCAGGCTTTATGGGCTGGGGGACGCAGTAGGGTTTCATCTTGCTGCCTGGTTGCCACAGGCTAGCAGTGTGGAACAGAGCTCATGCTCAAAATGTCAGAGAGAACGTGAGAACAGCCCCCACTCCTGCCCCACTGGAGCTTAGGATGAGGAAAGTGAGGGGTCTCCAAGCCCTTCTTTCCATGAGCCAACAACCAGGTTCTCCTGGCTGGGCTGCTCAGCAATGCTTTCAACCACCCAGGCTCCCTGGACAAATAATTGCTCACCCACAGTCTCCTGGCGAGTGTTACTGACCTCAGCCCTGCTTCTTAGTCACATTTTTCTGCTTCAAAGTTGTTTCTCCAAAGCAAGCTGCTAAGTCACAAAAGACAACCAAGGAGCAGGGGTTAGCTCCAATGAGGAGTCCCATCCCAATCTGGGCCCAAGTTAGGATGACCATAGAATTCAGAGTACAAACAAAAACAGCTTTCAGAATGCGAAGGGACACTATATTATGCTGATGTAACATGCAAAATTGAGAAGGAGTGTCATCCTAACTGGAAGCCCAAAGATGTGGTCAGATCTGTCCTGAGTTAGGCCAGGCTCCAGACCCTGTTTTCATCTTGTTGGCTCTTCCCTTTATTTAATTGGCCAACCAGTCTCCACTTTTGGCTCTGGTAATATGAGCAGATTTATCTGCCAAGAGGCAGGCTGCCACAGTTGTGCCTAAACCTACATACTTTGGCTTAGCACGGTTCCCAGTCACTTAGGAAGCTGAGGTGGAAGGATTTGAGGTCAGGAGTTCAAGACCAGCCTTGGCAATGTAGCAAGACCCTGTCTCTAATTTTTGTTTTTTTATTTAGTTGGGCATGGTAGCACACACCCATATTCTCAGCTACTCAGGAGGCTGAGGTGGGAGGATTGCTTGAGCCCAGGAGCTCTAGGTTGCAGTAAGCTATGATCATGCCACTGCACTCCAGCCTGGGTGACACAGCAAGACCTTGTCTCTAAAGAAAAAAAAAATGGTCGGGGGGGAATGCTTTGAAGTAAAAAAACCCTTGGATTCCAGTCCCAGTTTTGTCTTTTATTAACCACAACACCCTAAGAAAGTCATTTTTGCCTCTCTGACTCTCAGTTTCCTCACTTCTAAAGTAGAGATAATTATATGCTTATTCCACTGAATTGTAATGAGGACTAAATGAGATTGTATGTGGCAACGCCTGACAGAGTGTTCAATAAATGTTTAATACTGCCTTGTGAGGCTAACCCCTAGTGCCTCTCTCTGTGTCTCTCCCTGTCATTCTGTCTCTGCCTCTTGTCCTCTTGAGCTTTGTGTTTCTAGTATTAATACACAAAGCATATTTGCAATGATTCTTTGCTGAATTATTACAGAAGAAATTGGATACATGGCACTTGCATCTACACATAGTCTCCATTCTGTGGCCCCATGCCAGATCACTTTCATTCATTTTAGGCAGTCAATTATTGCTTTTAGAACTGAAGCAGGGACTCTCTTGACCCTAAAGAGTGTGGTTTTAATAAGTTCAAAAGCAGACGACTATCCCAAGCCTCTTGCCTGTTCATTTTTGGACCTTGGTGTTACCAGTAAACAAAGACACATGGGAAGAACAATGAATAGAACAAGACTCATTCTTCTGCTATGAAGAATGACCTTTTGTTAGCTTATAGCACAGGCTGCACTTGATTATAATATTCATTTGTGGAGTGTTGACTAAGCCTGAATCTCTGGTATGAAATTCAAATGCATTTGTTACAATTCAGACATTTAGCAGGGGTAAACCTCAGTCCACAGAAGCCTGAAACCAGAAATTATGTTTATCCTTTATTTGCTTTGAACTCTGAGCTCCCGTCCCACCAGGTCAGTGGGGAATTCAGTCTTGGTCAGGATAGGAGATATCCCCACATTCCGGAGTTGGCTGATCTGCTGGTGCTTTACTCATTGAGGTAGTTGTCAGTACTGATTGTCAACTATTCTGCTCCCTTTTCTCTTTCTGGACTATGGCATGATTTCACTTTCTGAGTCCATTGTGCTTGGGTGTGGCTTGATGGCTCATTCAGACCAATGAGCTGTAAGTGGAAGTGATGAAGCTGGGGCAAGGATACTGAGAAACTGATCCTTTATGAGCCTTGGCCCCATGAGACAAAACTGGCAATCTGTTTGTATCTCACCCTCTTCAGATGGTGCAGGAAACCGACATGATGTGGAAGCTGGGGCTTGAAGCAAATCCTGGCTCTAACTAACCTGTTGTGGGGCACTGGGCAAGTCACTTAACATCCCAGAGTTATCATTTTTATGGATACAAAATGGTACCCAGGATTAAGTGAGATATTCTAAATAAAGCTCCTACTAAAGCACCTAGAATGTAGTAGCGGCTTAACAAGTACAAGTTACTCTTTGCTAGCCAGTTGTAGCCTCACAGCTGTCTCTCGGATGTCTTGATGAAGTGTGGGTGGCACTTAGCTCTAGATAACAAATGTTTTTCCCTCTAAGTCTGCCAGATTCTGTGGCAGAGTTATGTCAGACACAGAACCAAGACATTTACTGGAAAGGAAGCAGGCAGCTGCCGAAAATGCACTGGTTCTCTACATCAGGTTTGCTATTTCAATGAACTGTTAAATGTCAAGTGAATGTTTTCCTCCTGCTTTCAGACCTCACCAAGATCATCTCTCTGTGACCCTAGAGAGAAGGGCTTGGCAGTCTTGATTCACTTGCAGACTGCATGCTAGGAGTTGGAGGAGGGGAGTTTAATCAGGTTCATGTGTTAACACAAACTCACATTTTCAGCTTGGAGATTTGTATAGCTTATTTTATTTAAAGTATATATGCATGTATATTATGCATTCATTCAAAAATATTTATCAAGACCTTACAATTCATCAAACACTATTCAAGAATCTAAGGATACAAGGAAAAACAAAAGATAAACATTCCAGTTCTCAGGGAGCTTACATGAGCTTACATTCTATGAGGGATATAGACAACAAGCAAGATATGTAAAATAAATAGGAAGGTAGATATCAATAAATGCTAAGGAGAAAGACTAAAGCAGGGAAGAGGAATAAGAAATAAAGTGAAGGTGCAATTTTAGATAGGGTGATTTGGGAAGTCCCCATGAAAAGAGAACTTTTGAACATATCCAGGTATCAGCATCTCCAGACTTTGAAAATGCCCCTGCCCTGGCCCATCTCGTGCCATCCTTTCTGATAAACTCAAAACAATGGCCAGGATGTACACATGACTGGTACAAAGAATAGCAATAGAAAGGGTGAGCAGAGAAAAAACCCACTGAAGAACGCAGTGGTGGGAGTGTGGGGTGCAGAGATGACCCTGAAAACGTGGAGCTGTTTTATTCATTCATCAATCCAATTTTCAACAAATATCCATTTCTACCAATAATATATATTTATCTTGTAGTTAGATTTTAAAAATGTTCTTAGAAATATGACTAAGAGGGAATTAACAAAAAGAATGAAGACCTTTATGGGGTGTTGGCCCTGTCCATGGTCCTGAAGCCCTCAAACCATGGAGTCCCTGCCATGAGGGAGCTTGCTACCTAGTGGAGGAAAGAGGTCCAGATGTACATTATTAATAGCAAACACTCACAATAAAGTGTGCTTTCTGCCAAGTTCTAGTGTAAGACTTTAACTATATTAAGTCATTTAATGCTTACTACAACTCTATGAGGTAAGAACTATTATTATCCTAGTTTGCAGATGAGGAAACAGAGGAAGAGAGAGGCTAACTGCTTGGCTCAAGTCACACACCTAACACGTGGCAGAGCCAGAAATTTGAGCTCATGCAATCTTGCTCCAAAACCTATACCCTTAGTCACTACACTGCCTTTCTACAAACAAATAAAATGAATGATTATAATATAGAATGATATGTACTGAGATAAAACTTGTACTTTTTATGCCACTGATATTGAAAGACACTAGAGTAATCAAACTGTGACAAAGGTCCAAGGATTCAGATGTGGGAAGAGGCACCTCCCTGTGCTCAGCTTTCTGGGTCTGGGGCAGACCTGACTTGCCCGTGAAGAAAGGACTTTGAAAGTCATAGCCTAGCAGAAGCAGGAGAGTCCTTGTTCACACATCAATTCTGTCACCCTGTGGGAACCTGAAGTGTGTCTAGGAGGAGCTGTTAACAGTATTTGTTTCTGGTAAACACCTTTGTTCCTTGTGTTGACTATTTTTAAACTTTTCAAGCTGAGCTAACTTCAGGTGTGACATTTCAAAGCAGCTGCCCAGTTTTCTATTAGATGAGAGAGGGGGAAGGGATAAATGAGTGAAGAAAAGAACCTGAGAAAATATATTTAAATTGCACAAAATGGCAAAATAGAATGTAGGAGTGATGTTTCCACCATCTGGTATACCTCTGGAGACATTTTGGTGTGGCAGAGCAGGAGGTGAGAAAGGTGGAAAGGAGCATCTTTTATACCTTCTTTCCCCAATTTAACAAAGGTTGATATGATACTCTTCATTCAGGTTTGTGGTGGTTTCCTACCCTCCAAGATGCTTATGATTACACTACCAGATTGTAGTTTTTGATGTGTATTCATTACCCAAACATCTTGTTTTCCTAGTCAGTTTTGAATCTCAAAGTTGAATTTTTAAGACCACAGTTAGGTTGAGTTCCAAGAGCTGCCTTATTTATAAATCAATAACCAGCTCTAGCTACTTTGGACCCTACAGCTTCATTAGTAACCACAGGCAGAGAAAATTCAGCAGCTAAAATAAAGAGTGTTCATCAGGAAAGAAGAGAAAGAGATCTTCTTGGGAGAAAAAAAATGGTGGAAGGAAGGCAAGAGATCACAAGTTGGGGTTCTAGGTACCCCCTTGAGGGGAGGAGCTGTGGAGACCTAGACAAAATAAGAAAAGCTCTCATAGGTTTGGAGAACTTCTGGATTAGAGAATTTGCTTCTTACTTCATGGGGGTCAACCTGAAAAATATTGCAAGCTTCTGAGAAAAATCCTCATGTTTAACATGGAGCTGGAATAGCATGATCTCACGTAGGCTGTAGTTGGGACCAGCTGCAGTGATGATGTAGGAAGTGAGAGGGTTGACATTGGTGTCTCTCAATCACCCTGACTATATTGAACCATGAAAGAAGCACCGAGATCTCATAGCCTTTCAAAGGGAGTGATGCTGGCAGTTGAGTTGCACTGCAGGGATCCCTACAGCTTTGGAGGGACTGTGTCAGCTGGGACCAAGACAGGCTTGGTTCTTTGGGGCACTATACATTTTACTACCACGACTTTAGTGGTATGTGCCAGAACATGGCCACCCCAGAAACAAATGGTCCAGAATTCCCTCCCCACAAACAAAACAACGGCACTTGGTTCTGCAGCTCCTACCTCATCATCACTACATTGCCACACAAAACTCCCTGGAATTTAGCTTCATTAAAATACAAAGCCAGAAAAGATGTAGCAGAGACAGCCCTGACTAAACCTGAATTTCCTAAATGTTTACTCAACAATGTTAGCAACCATTTGATACTGAGATGTTGATTGGAAAGCCTAAATTCTGTATGCTCCATTATCAGTCAGTAGTAAGGGATTCATGGGAAATTTAACTCAGCTACAGAATGTAAAAAATGCCACATGTTTGAACATCTGAGGATAGCATTTGAATTGTTGTTCTCACACTTTAACCTAATTGAGGGGATCAGACAAGCAAGGCAGAGAAGGGGTGGTAGGTGTGAAAGGAATGGGGCAGACAACGGTGAGTGTGATGGGGTCTAGGTGAATTGAGGAGAGTGTGCTGCTGGGTAGGTGGGAGAGTGGGCAAGTCACCTCTGGCCTCTGGGCCTTGTGACTGTAAGCTAGTCTGTTTCTCTCTATCCCAGCTGGCCCACAGTTTATTGTGAGAATCAAATGATATTACAAATACCAAAAAGCCAGAAAGACTGTAAATAATGTTGATGTTTGTGCTTCTTCATTCATACTTTGGTTTTCTATTCTCACTTTGCTGTTTTTGTATACTTTCCACAGAACTGCTTACCAAAAATATTGTTTAAGACATGTAATAGGTGGACTCTGACTGGATGTTTGGGAGAGAATAAGTGTAAAGGCGAAAAGACATGTTCTCCATCCTCAAAAATTAAAAATAAATAAAAATAAAATTTAAAAAATCTAAAAGAGCTTCAGGTGCCCTCTAAGTGGCTGGCACACCTCCTGGTGAGTTTTCTGCTTGCACGGAGTTGGTAGATCACCCTTCCTGGCTGGTCTCTGTGCTTGGCATAAAACAGACCTGGACACAAGCTGCTCCACTGCTGTCTTATGAGGTCACCATGGGGCTCCTTCTTACCATGGAGGCTGGTAAACACTTCATAGGCACTTGGCGCCCTTGGAGAAGAAGATGGCAGAGGTGGGAGCTCTGGGGAACAATGAGGGGGTTGCTGTACAAGGAAACTGAACAGGCTGTGGAGAACCCTCACTCCTCTTACTGGGATAGGGGCAGGCTCCATCTTGTGGTTTTTATGCTTCCATCTCAGAGGCTTCCAGGGTCATGTCCTGAGGAGCCTGGGCAGGGTTGTTAGTGCTGAGAGCCTTTTTCCTGAAGCATGCACATTCTCATCTCTCGCGGCCCTCCCACCGACCCTAAGAGGTCAAATGATTCAATCCCATCATTCCCCAGAGTATCAGAAAAGCCAGGGAGACCCAGGGTTTCCTTGATGATCCCTGGCCTCTTTTCTCCATTGTCCAAATCATGGAAAATGTCAGAAACAGAGAAGAATACAGAGTATTCTACGTACCACATATGCAATCGCCTCCAGATGGAAAAGTACTGATGGCTTGCTATACGTGCCCCAGCTTAAAAAATGCATGATAGATACAGCAAAGTTTACCCTTTGAAATCTTCACAATTCCATCTTTCTTTTCTTCCTCAGAAGGAACTATTGTGAAAGTCGTGTTTATCCTTCCTGTCCAAGTCTCTATCATTTATGAATTAATAGAAAAATGTAGGATATAAACTTGTATGTTTTCAAACTGTTTCATAAATGGTAGTGTAGAGAATATCATTCATCAGCTTGCTTTTTCTTTCTGTCTACAATTCTTTGGAGATCTTTCTATGTTAATTCTTGTACTTGGACTCCATTTCAGGCTGAATTGTGTTACACACTCAAATTCATGTGTTGAAATCCTACCTCCAGTACTGCAGACTGTGACTGTAGTTGGAGATAGGATCTTAAAAGAGGCAATTAAGTTTAAATAAAGTCACAAAGGCAGTCCCTAATCCATTATGACTGATGTCCTTATAAGAAGAGGAGATTTGGACACAGACCCCTACAGATGGAAGGCCGTGTGAAGATGCAGAGAGAAGATGGTAGCATCTATATATAATCCAAGGACAGAGGCCTGGCACAGATCCTTCTCTCACAGGCTTCAGAAGGAAGGAGCCAACCCTATCAACACCTTGATCTCAAACTTCCAGCCCGAAGAACTGTGGGAAATAAATTTCTGTTGTTCTTCATCCAGTCCGATGCTTTGTAATGGCAGTCCAAGCAAACGAATACTGACTCCTTCTCACCAGGGAATCCTAGGGGAGGGCCAGGGGCTGGTCGTGGATTAGTATGTTCCTTCTCCTGAGATTTGTGGATTTTATCAGAGGAATTTATGAAAGCCGTCATATCTATCACCTTGATATCTTGTTAGGGCAGAGCTTGAGGCACTGTCACAGGTTGTTGGAGAATAAGTTTTGGGGCAAGGGATTGTTCCCAGTGCCCCATAATTATCTCCAGGACACCAGCCTCTTATGACTACACAAAAAGCCTGGAATTAGAGACTGCAACATCACTGGCCACATCCCAAGAACATTGGCCACTGCTTCTAAGTTCTTTCTAGTCTGGGGAGTCTGATTGACGCTCCCAGGGGCTGCTCTCAGTTCAGAAGCTTCCTATATAACACAAAGCCTGCCCTGCAGGTCCTGAAAAGGCAGAGGATGGGAAAACACATCATAGAGTCACCTTGTGATATCACGCATCATCTTTAAGAAAACATTTGTGGAGCTTCACATAATGCCCCTGTGCCTGTAACGTGGGCCCACACTTGAAGAAAACATGTGGATAGATTTCATCTGGCAAAAGGCCAAGGAAGCCAGCCATGCTGAGACCTGCTTCTCAGACTCACTCATTGTAGCTCTGCAAGGGCTGACCTCATGGACATGCTGCAAGAATAGGTTCATGTAACAACAGGTGAGAAATCTCCTTGCTGGAGGAGGCAGCTTGAAGAAACCAGACAGTTTGCTTGAAAACTCAACATCTTATTGTAGCCCAAAGGACTTAAAGTGCTCAGAGGAAAAGGTGGTACTTGGTCCCGTTCAGAAGCATTTTGAAGCCATTGTTTATAATGGTGAAAAATTGGAACCATCCTAAATGTTTCCAATTTTTTAAAAAGTGGAATTTATTAAATAAAATAAACAAGTGAAGCTCTTAAAATGATATGTAATGTCATGGAAAGATGATGAAGAAATGGTGTTATTTGGATAAAAAGTTACTTTTTAAAAGAGTATGTATGCTATAATTTCATCTGTATTTAAAAATATTTATAAGAAACACTAAATGGTTATGTAGAAAATGATAACTTATTTATCTCTAAGTGGTAAGTTCATAAATGCTTATGTTTTCTTCTTGTTTCTTTTTGCCATGATATATACAGTCATGTGTTGCTTAATGAAGGAAATATGCTCTGAGTAATCCACCATTAAGTAATTTCATCATTTGTCTGAACCTCATGGAGTGTACTTATACAAACCTAGATGGTATAGCTGACTACATACCTAGGCTATGTGTTATAGTCTATTGTTCCCAAGCTATAAACCTGGACAGCATGTTGCTGTGATGAATGCTGTAGGCAATTGCAGCACATTGTGTCCTTAAACATATTTAAACATAGAAAAGAACAATAAAAATGTGATATTATAATCTTACAGGAACACCGTTATATATGCAGTCCATCATTGACCGAAATGCCATGTGATGCATGACTGTATATATGGATCTCTCTCTCTCTCTCTCTCTCTCTCTCTCTCTCTCTCTCTCTCTATCTATATACGTATATACAGAAGAAGAATTTACCCTGTGTTTTGGCCCTCTTTATGTAGTGAGAGAGAACTAAACCAGACAATCTTTAAGCTCTCTACCAGCTGTGACATTCCAAGACTGATTCTGAAGCATTGGAAATTAGCTGGACTTAGTGACATACAAAGTAATTATGAAAAGAATGTTTGCTTGATTAAAAACAAAGTTGTTGGAGAATGTGGAGCTGGCTGCTACATCTACACAACCCATGGGCTTTCATGATGGTTTGGCTGTTCTGATTGTAAAGGAAAAATGATGATAGCTCATAGCTACTAAATGCATTACGTAGTTGGAATTGGGCCAGCTGTTTTACATGTATCATTTTACTTAATCCTCACAGTAACCCTATGAGGTAGATGCTCCCATTGCAAGCTGTAACTCCGGAGAGATCAAGTCAATGCCCAAGGTCAGTAGCTAAGAGAGCAGGGTGTGCGTTTGAAGTTCAAACCCTGAGATTTGAGCCCACAGCCTTCATCTTACTTTCTGCTGTCTCCTGGTAGAGCACTTCCCTTAGCCTTGCCATGGCAGGAAAACGTGGTGTCCTGGAAGAGACCAACGGGGCAAGTGTAAGCCTTTTGGGTCATGAGCATTAGTAGAGAATAACCCACTGAAGTCTCCTTAGGGCAAATGAAGTGACTCCACAAACCAAGAGCTGAGCTTGGTGGGAAATGAGTCATGAGCCTCAGCCCAGGAAAAGGTCACGGTGGTTCTCCTTGGCGTCAGGCTCAAGGCAGCTGGAGCAAAGTGAAGAATTGCTAGGAATGGAGGGTGAACGAGGGAAATAAGCTACACTGAAGGGTTTGCATTTCCTTAAAAGTATTATGTAAGGTTTCATGCTGGAGATGAGTTAATGAAACACGCTGTTACTATAATGAAGTGTTCTAGTTTTAGAAACATGAGGTATTGCATGCGAGCTGTGTAGTTCCCCACTCCTGCCCTGCCCTGCTCTATATCATAGAGCCAGGAGTCTCAGGTTCCCACGCCAGCTCACCCCCATCTGGGTTCAGCCACAGGCAGCTCTTGGGGTGAATCAGATGGTGAAAAGAGGAGAGAAGCAGGGCATCTCCCTCCATGGCCTCCAGCAACATCTCTGCTAGAGGTCACGTCTCCTCTGAGGCTCTAGCCCTCACTGAATGACCTACGACATTTCCAACTTCTGCTGGATGACCTGAAACCAGGGCTCTGGTAACCGCACTTCCTGCCTGCCCACCAGTCTTGTGGTGGTAGCAGCTTCTTGCCATCACCAATCTTTGGCTGACTTGCATCATTTGCTTGATTTTTGTTTTTCCATTACTTGTGTAACCAATTATGTTCCCTCTGTTTGACATATCAGAGTGGTTTACTTTTTAATCGATACATAATGATTGTACATATTTTAGGGGTACATGTGATATTCTGTTAAATGCATACAATGGGTAGTGATCAAATCAGGGTAATTAAGATATTCATCACCTCAAACATTTATCATATGATTCATTTATTTTGATTGAACTCTGACTGATATGTTCTTTTGGTTATCAATTTCTGAGTTATTCCATGATCTATAGGGTAAAGTGTGTCAGGTAGTGTAAAGGGACTTCAAGGAAGGTTCTATGGCAACATGAAGGTGGGTGAATGATAATACCACGAGGAGCATCACATGTGACATTTAGCTTGGCCATTAAAGAATGAGGGAGCTGGAGGAAAGAGGAGCATTTCGGTGAAGGGATTTGTGTAAATGAAGGCATGAGCAGTCAGAATCCTGATCTTGTAAATAATGGCCAGTAATGAACAAAAAAATGAAAAGTCTTCAACACTGTGCACAGAAGTTCTTCAGTGAAGGTGCATTTGAGGATGGAGATATGCAGGGAGTATCAGAGAACCAGCGGGTTGTGGATGTGTCTAAAGCACAACATTTTGAAGGAGGATCATCTGAGTCCAGGAGTTTAAGACCAGCCCGGGAGCATAACAAAACCTCATTTCTACAAAAAATAAAAAAGTAGATAGGTGTGGTGACACACACCTATGGTCCCAGCTATTTGGGAGGCTGAAGTGGGAGAATTACTTGAGTCCTAGAGGCCGAGGCTGCAGTGAATTGTAATCACATCATTGCACTCAGCATCGGCAACAGAGGTGAAACCCTGTCTCTAACAAATAAATAAATAAAAAGTACAAGATTGGAGGGAGGAGGGATAAACCCAGAAGGGTATATTGAAGTATGACTAAATGCCAGATTAAATATTTGGGCTTCCTCTCAAGGCAGCCTTAGACATCATTGACTCCCGGGGCTTGGCCATGAAAGGTATACAATTGATCTTGTTTAATAAATAAAGAACTACTGAAAACCTTGGTAAAAGGAAGAGACACAAACAAAGCCATGCTCTGCAAAACTTTTTCTGGCAGAAATGTGTAAACTCAGAGTGGTGAGAGGGCAGGAGGGGTGGGGACCAGTTAATAAGCTGGCTGGGTACAGTGTCTTATGCCTGTAATCCCAGTGCTTTGGGAGGCTGAGGTGGGATGATTGCTTGAGCCCAGAAGTTTGAGACCAGCCTGGGAAACATAATTAGACCCCTTTCTCTACAGAAATTTTTAAAATTAGCTGTCCATGGTGGCACACACCTGCAGTCCCAGCTATTCAGGAGGCTGAGCCAAGAGGATTACTTGAGCCCGGGAGTTTGAGGTTACGGTGAGGTCACGCCACTGCACTCCAGGCTGAGCCACAGAGTGAAACACAGTCTCTAAGAAAGAAAGAAAAAGACAGAAGAAAGAAAGAAAGAAAGAAAGAAAGAAAGAAAGAAAGAAAGAAAGAAAGAAAGAAAAAAAGAAAGAAGGAAGAAAGAAAGTTACTGCAAGAAATCATGAGCCTGAGAAAGATAAGGAGGACTCAGATATCTTAGATATCAAAAAATTAGAATTGCAGATCTCAGATGTGGGTAACACAAGAGCACCTGTGAGACCCAGCACCCAAGAGACTGGGTGGACAGAAACGCCAGCATGAGCATATGCATGTTGATCAAGCAGGGGCCCAAGAAGGGCAGGAGTGGAGAAGATGAGGGAGACGCGTGTTTAGTGGTGACAATTATTTAATAACCACCCTTGGATCTCCTGGCCTTTTCTCTGCTGTTATTGTAAAGACATTCATTTTTCTTTAAACCCAATAAATTATTCTCTGTCAGCAAGCTGGGGGGAGGGGATGAAGAATAGACCTCGGTTTGCTCTTGGCTTTCCCTCTGTCTAGTCCAAACACTGGAAATGTCAAGTTTGCCCACTAATTAAACATGTCTGTCTTGGACTGCACTTGTATCTTTCACTGAGAAGGTGTAGATTTCCAGGGAGACATTACACATTCATGTTTCCAAATACAGCATTTTACAATCTCCCTGTGTGACACAAATACCAACTTTGTGACAGCATCTCCCGGTAGGAAAGACACCTGAGTCAGGCAGCCTGGGTCTGGTGGAGAGCAGGGTGTGCCCAAAGCCTTCCCTTTGATTTGTTTTCTTGGGGAGCTGCTCTGGACCTTGCCGGATTTCCATGAATTCTGCTACACAGCTGATGTCTCCCAGGACTGGATCATGGGAAATCTTGTTCCCTGGTCATGCTGACACTCCCTGCTACAGTCCTTGGTGTCTGGGTGGTAGGGAACTGACAGTTTGCAAGTGTACCTGTGGCCATAATTATCATAATATTGCAAAGCTTTCCTAGAAACGTAAGAGAAAGGTATCATTATCACATCCATTCCACAGATGTGGGCTTGTAGTCTTGAAACCTTTATAGAATGAGGTTTTTTTAAAAGTGTATTTTCTAGGTGCTAGCTATAAGCCTGGCCCTGTGTTAGGTGCTACAGACAGATCTGTAAACAAGATTGGCACAGTCCCTGCCCACCTGGAGTTTTAGTGGAGTAGAGAGCAAATAAATGATCAGGCATTGGGGAATCAGAGAGGTTAGGAAGCTCACCGAAGACAAGTTTCTGCTGGTTAAGTGGCCAGGCCAGGCCTGCTTAACTTCAAATCACTGGTCCATCTTCTTGGGCAGTAAAGCATGAACCTTAAAAATGTGAGCTGAAGATGTGGATGCCATCTGAATCCCGTGGAAGTCAAGGAAGAAGAGAGCGGGAGGGGCCACAGCCTGATTCTAATGTGGGTGAAGGCATTTCTGTTATGCTGCTCCTGGAGTGCCAGGCAGGGGTGACTCACTTGGAGGAGGCATGCCCCAGCAGAGGTCGGAGGGAGCTCCCAGGCTCCCTGCCTCCTCTCCCCACTGTTAAGTCACCACAACCTTGTGGGGCCTGGGGAAAAGCAGCAACACTGTGGGATGACAGTTTTCCACCTACCTTCCTGGACCTGTTTTAAGTCTCAGAATCTCATCTTCCCCATCTGAACATGGGCATCTTGACACATCGTTAGACCATGAGTGGCCAGTGCTTGGGATTTCATGGACCACTCATATTTCTTAATGTGTATGTGTGTGGTGCGGGGGATGGAGCTCAAGTTAGGAAACTACATTTTTAAAAACCCTGACTGTCTACTTTTAAAATCTCTTGTTAAACAAAAGACAGTTTCACATCAGGCAAAGAAAGAAGGAATAATACAATGTATAAAAATACAAAATTTTAAAAAGTTCGTTAAATGGAATTACATTAGTGGTGGTTTTTTTTTTGTTGGGTTTTTTGTTTTGTTTTGTTCTTTTTTTTTTTTTTTTTGAGACAGAGTTTCGCTTTTGTCGTTCAGACTCGAGTGCAGTGGTACCGTCTCGGCTCACTGCAACCTTTGTCTCCTGGGTTCAAGCAATTCTCCTGTGTCAGCCTCTCAAATAGCTGAGATTACAGGTGTGCACCACCATGCCCAGCTAATTTCTTTTATTTTTAGAAAAGACGGGGTTTCACCATGTTGGTCAGGCTGGTCTTGAACTCCTGACCTCAAGTGGTCCACCCACCTCGGCTTCCCAAAGTGCTGGAATTACAGGCATGAGCCACCTTGCGTGGCCAAATTTTACATTAGTTTTAAAGAGCTGACTTTGTTGTCATTTTTCTCACTTCTTTTTGGACTGTGGTGAAAACTGCATCTTTGGCCCTGGGCCAGCAGCTGGGAAGATGGTCCATAAGCTCCTTTCAGCTGTGTGAATTCTGGGCTTGCGGTGTCCACAGGGCAGTCTGGGGTCTGCAGCTATTCTCCTTGGAAGCAGACAGTCTTGGCTTCATTTCACTCCAGAGTTGCGTCTGGAGGCTTCTGTTTGGTCTGTGATCACTGAAATGGCAACGTCCTGCCAGAGCAGCTCCCTCCAAGTCTCTCCATATGGAGACTGCATTTCCACTGGGCCTGGCAACTCTTTTGCTCATAACATCAGTCCCTACTGATAGATTCCTCCCTGTCACACTATTTACTGAAACTAGGCCACTTAATTAAAAGCAAGAGATTTTGCATAAACTCCAGCAGTGGCTTTATAAATTCCAAGCATTGTAAAGGGACCAGATGGAAGAATGTGCCAATTATCATAGAGCCCAATGTTCCCACCCTTTCCAACATGCTCCTTAATCATGGAGGCACCTGCTCTCCTCAGGGAGTAAGGATGCTACTTTCATTGCCAGCTTACCATGAACACGAAAAGGGTCAACCCCAGCACAAACACGATTTGCTTTCTTGGGATATTTACATCACAAAGTCAATGGTTCAGAGATGCACTTTTTAGACAGCTATGGAGCCACGTTAACCGTATAGGAGAAGGACTGCAGATGGGGCAGATGTCCTGTCAGCAGGGATTTGGGTACCAGGCTGGGAGGAGGCACTAGAGAACTAAGCAGGCTTCCAGCTCTGAGTCTTACACTGTAGAGTCTATTGGCTTGTCCAGATTCCTTCTCTACTCTTCTCTACTCTGCTGCAGCTCAGGGGCTGACCTATGTGAACTGATCTGACTCCCCTGCCTTCTGGCTTCTGCTTGCATTTGGCCAATGAAAGCTGCCAATGAAGATAGGAAGATGGGAGGAGCAAGAGGTGAGGGTTTTATTCCTTGTTCTCTCCTGCCAGGTCACTGTGGCTTGGCCCTGCAGGCCACATCTCCCATCAGGTGGCTCTTCCTTTACATTCTTCTCTCCAGTTTGGGAAACTGCCAGCTCCCTTTGCTCCTCCAGGCCTCAGACGGTGGGGTGCAGGTGGGGGTATCGGCTCCCTGCTTTAGCCAGTCCTGGACACCATACTATCCTTTATTAGTTTCTCTAAACTCTGTAAACAAGTCCCTTTATTA
This sequence comes from Theropithecus gelada, assembly GCF_003255815.1. Lineage (NCBI taxonomy): Eukaryota > Metazoa > Chordata > Mammalia > Primates > Cercopithecidae > Theropithecus > Theropithecus gelada. The sequence goes on along the minus strand of NC_037688.1, from coordinate 6,810,118 downwards.
ATACTCCTCAAATAACCCCATCTGGGTGAGCCATTTCTTGACCACCAGGACTCCAACTGTGGCAGGGGTCTTTAGGAACTTCAGAAGTAAGTACAACACAGTCCTTGCCCCCGGGAGCTTACAATGGAGTTGGAGACATGAGACACAGATAGAAATGGGACCAGATTTCCTGCTATGAGGCGTCCTTGATTCAGGAAAGCCATCAGTGTGGGCTGCAACATCAGGGGAGGCTACTAAGAGGACGTGGTGGCTTGGGTTGGCTCTGAGTATAGTCCATGTTTAGGGAAGCAGGGAAGAGGTGGTGGCATGCTGGGTGGGAGAATAGCTTAAGCAAAGAGCAGGGGTCAGGAACACCCTGGGGCATGTGGTTTCAACTATAAACTCCAGTGGCCTGATGGGAAAGGAAAGTGGAGGAGGAAGAAGGGAAGCATTTGAAGAGGTGGAGGAGGCATGATGAGTCTGGACTTGGTGAGGATGAAGAGAACCACAGTCTGTGCGAATATCTCCTTCCCTCTGTCCAAGGTGCTTCTTTCAGGCTCATTGTCGGAAAGAGTCAGCTGCCCTGGAAGAGCTGACTGGACTGTTCTCATCATTGAGCTCTCAGATCAAATATCCCATCTTTTGAGAAGCCTTCTGTAGCAGCCAGCCTCCGAGGTGGCCCCAGTGATACCCATCTCTCGGTATTCACAATCTTGTGCAGTAACTTCCTGTTGAGTGAGGGCTGGACTCAGTGACTTGAGTCTAAACAACAAAATAAGGTGTGTGTGTGTATGTGTGTGTGTGCCCGTGTGTGTGTGTGTTTCAGAGACTGTTATAAAAGGCAGTGTGGCATCTTCCTCTCCTGCAGATCATTTGCGCTGGGGGAAGCTATTCCAGCTGTCCTGTGCAGAGACGTGCTTGGCAAGGAGCAGAAGCTGCAGGCCAACAGCTGCATGTGGGAGGAAATCCACCAGCTTCAGTCAAGCCTCAGATGACTGAACTCCCAGCTGACAACTTGATTGCAGCCTTGTGAGAGACCCTTAGCCTGACCCACTCCAGGTAAGCCACTTCCAGATTCCTGACCCTTAAAAACTGAGAAAACAAACATTTGTGGTTTTGAATTGCTAATGTGTTGTACAAAAATAGCTAACCAATACACACACCTTCTCTGACCACAAAAATTAAATCAGCACCTCCCTCTCCACCCTGCACCTCCTGTTACCATCACGCCATGCCCCAGCCTCACATGACCTGGCTGTTGCTCTCTTTGAGGGGCCTTCTCCTTCCTGCTTTAGACTTTACTGCTTTCTTTGCTGCTCCTTGAACCTGTGGGGCATGCCCCCACCTCAGCACTTTTGCACCTACTGTTCTTTCTTTCTAGAAAGTTCTTTCCCAGTTACATGCATGGCATGCTCTCTCTCTTCCTTCAATTTCTCAGTGAGTCCTTCCCTGACCACTCTATTTCAAAGTATAACCACATTCCCAATGCCTCCCTAGACTTGTCTCAATATATCTTTCTCCATAGCATGTATCAATGCCAGACACAGCATATATTTCTACCTATTTATCTTGTTTTTTGGTGTCTTTTTCTCACTAAAAGGTAAGCTCCAGGATGCTAGGCATTTCTGTCTGTTTTGTTCATTGTTGTATAACCAGCACTTAGAACAGTGCCTGGTGTATAATAGGTGCTCAATAAGTATTCGTTGAATGAATGATGATCACATTATTTTTTTCTGTGTTTTTGGCCCTCTTTACCCTTGGTATACCTATGAAGGTGTAATTTTATGGGGAAAAGAGACTCAGCAGATGTAATAAAGGTTACTTGTCAGTTGACCTTAAGATAGGGAGGTATTAATAATTTTGGATTATCCAAGTAGATGTAATACAAGCATATGAGCCCTTAAATGCAGAGAGTAAGGGCAGAAAAGGAAACCAGCAAGATTCCAGCATGCGCAGTAGCTGATGAGAAGAGGTGTAGGGTCCATGAGATGAGAAGGAAGGCGGGCAGCCTCCAGAGGCTGAGAGAGTGGCCCCAGGCTGATGGCCAGCAAGGAAGCAGGGACCTCCGTCCTGCAGCCACAGGGAACTGTATTCTGCCAGCAATCAGAATGAGCCTGGAAGGTTCCTTCCAGAATCTCCTGAGAAGAGCCCAGATGGTTGACCCTTTGATGTTGGCCTAGTGAGACTTGCAGCAGAGAGCTCACATGCGCCTACCTGGACTTCTGACCTACAGAACTGTGAGATAATACATGGTTGTTGTTTTAAGCTGTTAGATTCATGGTAGTGTGCTGTGGCAGCAATAGAAAACTAAGACAGAACCCTCTTAATTATTGTCTGTTATATTGCTAGTTTGTTTAGTGTGAGCTCAGAGCTATTGTCTGTCTTGTAACCCCAGTGCTTACAACAGTACCTGCCACAGAGTTTAATAAATATTTGCTGTATGAATGAGTGAATGGATGGATGGATGGGTCTCTACTTTGCAGTGGGGTAGGGGTATCTGTTGGCTTGTCTAGGGGTCCACTAGATTGTGAGAATCTCAGGCACCAGAGTCAGATGCATTCAACCGCCCAACCTCAGTGCCCTGCCCTGCCCTGCCTCAGAGCGGGCTGCAGTACACTTTTGGCAAACTCATGGGCAGCCTAGGACCAAGCTACAAGGGAAGAGCACACAACACTGGCAAAATAATCTGACTCTGTATGCAAAGTCCTTATCCCTGTACCCTCTAGAGTCAGATTCTGGCTATATTGGTCAGAGATATGAGGCAGGCTTTGGTGACAGATTCAAATGCAGCTGAGCTTTGTACTAACTTCATTTCCTCTGAACTTCAGTTTCAAGCTCTCAAGTGGAGATGGTGATGATAATACCCACCTCCTAGGGCATCTTTATGAAGATTAGTGAAACTGTACAAGTAGAAGACTTTGCACACAGTAGGTGCCTAATAAATAGTAGTTAGTATTAGTTTGCCTTTTGTTGAATACTGCACCTTGGTGTTTTCTGGGGGAACGCTTCAGGTGAGTTTTTAGAGAATTTCACTTGAAATGGATGAGAAGTCTGGTCAGTGACATCTGCTTTGACTTCCACAATGAACTCCCCCAACCCAACTCAGTGTTTGCGTTGACATTCATACCAAAGGTGATCAGCTTCCTCTGGCTGCAGCCATCCAGGGACCAGCAAATACAATTGATGTTAATGGAAAGACAATGATTATAAAACATATGGCAAAAATTACAATGTTGAGTTGATCCATTTAGAAATGATGGAATGAAATATATGGTGTTATCAAACATACACACACAGACACACACAGATACTTACACACAAACACATATATTTATACTCATACACACACCCCTCACTGAAAAGGTTAAAGACAGTTAAACTATCACGGGAATGGATACAAAATATTGCATGGGGATTTAGAGGCAAGAAATACAAGGAAACATAATGCACTGTAAATTAAAGTCATTTATAAAGTGCAACTGGCACCCAGATAGAAAGGAAAAATGATTTGTCAGCAAAAGTGGGGTGTCCTGTTATTTATTTACAGACTATTTTTATGGGACAGGAGAGAACGTATTTATTAAGGGCTTGCTGGTGTACAAATACAAACATATTAATGCCGGGCACTGAGGACACCTACCTAATTATTTGTCTAAAACTGACTTTGTTCATTTGTTAGATTTAAGCCCACGAGGCCCCTCTGGCATTCCTTGGAATGTCTGTTCTCCCACCAGTGTGAATCCCTTTAGCTCCAGGGCTGGCCTTGCCCTGCTCTGTGGACACATGGCATGGAAAAGGTTACTCCCAGAGGTTACCACAGTCTCCCCTGACTTACACGGCACTGCCACCCTCATTCAGCAACATTGACAGGGTCTGTGTGTTGGATTTTCTGCCCTGCCTCTGCAAGTGAGCATGGCTTTTGGTTTGAGGGAAGCCACTTCTGGCCTAAGGAGCTGTGGGTTTGATGCCTCTTCCCTGCCTCCTGCATTCAAAAGGAGTATATGTTACCTGGGTATCACCTGGCCACTTGTGACCCTAACAGAAGCAATGAATAAATCTGGAAGCAAAAACAAACAGAGAAAACAGAGAAGAAGGTGAGTTATATATTAGAAAACACTGGTCACAAGGAATAGAATGGTGCAGATGGTGAAAAGGGAAAGGAGAAAACACAAGAACCTCCAATACTCAGACTGGAGAGAGGGCTTGGGACCTTTTTGAGAAGATAAAGTGAGATCGTGTATGTAAAATATTTTGTACGGTTCTTGGCACCTAGGAGTATTCAACAAATGATACATAATAATTATTATTGTATACTAAAAATATTAACAGTGAGAATTTGTACCTTTTAATAACCCTTCTGTTATCTAAGCAGTTTATCTGAATTTTAGAAGCACACAGAATGTTTATTGTCAGAAAGATCCTGCTTTCTAAAGCAATATTACAAGTTCAAAAATTGGAACCCAACTGAGACCTTATGGGGACAGCTACACAGAAGAAATTTAAAACCAACACCAGCGGCTGATATTTAAGAAGGAGGCATCTCCTGAGATCAAGGAGAAATGTAACATGTCACTGATGTGTTACTTGATGTGAAGTAAATTGAAAAACTGATTAGGCAATTTTTCTACCACACAATAAAAATATAAACACTCATTGCACCTCAATGCAAACACAAGTCAGTTCTGAACACTGCAATGGATACTATAGTGAGTACCCTGGGAAGTATCCAAGTAAAAGTACAGAAAATTAGGATTCAAGAGACAAATCTCCACAATAAAGAAACAGCAGCAAAGAAAAAGATGACTTGTTTGAGTCCCTAGAAATGATGAAAGCTAGGGCCAGGAACCAGACTCCACGCTGCTAAAATCCTAGATGTACTGGCATCTATTTCTTTCTGCCTGACCTGTTTCCTTTTTCTGTTTGGTAGCAACATCACCTCCTAACTTTCCTTATAGAATCACGCTTCTCTTATTTTCAGTCCATGTATTTCAAATGCAGTTGACTCCCCCAAGCTCCAGAGAGAAGCAGGTGAAGCAGGAGTCCCAGGCCTAGCCAGCCAGAGCACCATGACAGTGACAGGCTCAGGTAGAAGCACACAGTCCAAGTGGAGTTGGCAAGATTTGGTTCTGGGACTTTTGTTGAAATTGTTGAAAACAGAAAATCTCCCATTCTAAAGGGATTGTCTGGAAGCCACCAAAAAGATTCTATTTGAGAATGGACATAAGACAAGGAAAACTGGAACTGAGAGACAGTGTGAGGTCAGGTCCTGATACAATTATTTAAGCTTCTGGATCCAGCAGAGCTTGAAACCAGTCATAGTACTAGAAAGAAGGAGGAATTGATAGATAGATAGATAGATAGATAGATAGATAGATAGATAGATAATAGGTAGATAGACAGGTGATAGATAGATAGTAGGTAGGTAGATAGATGACAACTAGATGGACAGACAGACAGATAGATGATAGGTAGATAGATGATAGGTAGGTAGATGGAGAGATGATAGATAGCTAGATAGGTAGACAGAGATGGATGGATAGATAGATGATAGAAAGATAGATAATAGATAGGTTGATAGATGATAGATAGGTAGAGATGGACAGATGGATAAATAGATGATAGATAGGTAGAAAGATAGAGATGGATAGATGGCTAAATAGATAGATAGATAATATATACATCGATAGATAGATCACAGGTAGAGATGGATAGATGGATAAATATATAGATGATAGAAGGATAGATAGTATATAGATCGATAGATGATAGATAGAGATGGATAGATGGATAGATAGGTAGATAGAGCAATAGATAGAAATAACTTATGCTGTCTTGGGTTGATGTACCTGAATGAATCCTAACTAATATAAAATATAAATCATTTCCTCTTCTGATACACCACTCTGCCTCTTAAATGTTGCCCTTTGAGAAAATACTACGGTACAGTAACCACTAAATACTTGAATGTTTCTCCCTAGGGAGAGTCCTCCCTTGTAAGTCTAGCACCTGTGCTTGCGGGAGATTCTAATGAGATGCCCTGGCCCCCTATGCAGACCTTGCTGTTGGAAGGAGGAAGGATGATGGGGAGCAGAGGCCAGAGAGTGCCTGCAGGCAGGAATGAGCAGACTTTCCTGCATGCCTGGCAATGACATGGCACCTTAGCAGTGAGAGTTGTCAGCTTAGGCATCAGCTGTGCCACAGCAGCCTTCATCGGAAAAGGCATCTTAACAGGAAACAGTGAAACCATGTCTGAGGTGGTTGTGAGTGTCATGACTGAGACATAGAGGGAAAGTGGCCATCGTGTATGGAATAACAGGAAATCAGGAGTTGCAAGATCCAAAGTCCAGGGTGGACTACTGCTGCTGATAAGGGCCTTGAGAAAGTCTACAGCTCCAAGTTCCCAACCTGTAAAATAGGAATAAAGATACCTTCCTACCTCTTGGGATTTCCTGAGGCTCAAAGGTGGCTAGTAATAGTAGTAAAGAATGACATTTTGTGTTCATTGATGTGTCAGCCACAGTGTTCAGCATCTTGCCTACCTTTCCTCATTGAAACTTCACAAGGTCCCTATGAGGTAGGCCATGTTGCTATGCACACTGTGCAAATGAGAAAACTCAGGCTTACAGAAATTCAATGATTTTCCTAAGGTCATACAACAAATGAGTGGCAGAGCCAGGATCTGAACTCACAGTGCAAGTCCAGGCTGTACCCTACTGTTTCCTAATGTGGTCAGAGAATATGGACCTTGAATAAGGACCTTGAAGATACAGACAATGGGAGCTAAATGTTTAGAGTGTGCTGTGTTTGGATTAACTCTTTCTATTGTCGATTAGGTTTTCTGTTATTAGTACAATGACTCTTTTCTAAAAAGTTTTGGCATCTGGGATGAATTACTGTCTTTGTCCAGGCAGATGAGTTGTAATAAACAGCCTTAAAATCTCAGTGGTCTAGCACAGTGGAATTTTATTTCTTGCTCATATAATGCACTGTAGGTGTTTGGTTGTTGACCTTCACGTGCTGATCCAGGGACACAGAGTCCTTCTATCTTACAACGTTGGCATCCTCTGTGGCCCTAGAGTGGCCTGCTGCATCCTTTAAATTCAGCTGGAAGACAGGAGAAGAGAGAAAAAATTGCATATGGAAAGGTTTTTATGGGCCACTGGGACAGACACATTCACTTTACACACATTTCCTTGGCCAGAATTCAGTCATGACTACATAACTACGAAAGAGATGGGGGATGCAATCTAGATGTATGCTCAGGAGGAAATGGGTTTTGTTGAACAAATAGAAGTCATTGCCACATTTATAAAATAACCATTGTTCTAGCTTACAAAATGTTTGATGATTTTATTGATTTCATGTTCCCTGTCTGGACTGCCCAGGAACCACGGCAATCAATGTTTTTGGCTCAGCCTCCACATGGATACCTTGAAGAAGACATAATTCATGAAAAAGAGGAAAACAAGACTTCATCCCAGTGAAGCCTCTGATAATCCCCTCTCTAGTGGATGCTGGGATGCGCCACCCAGGTTCCTATAGGATAAAGGTGCTCATCCCCCAGGTGCTGGACTGTCGTTGGCTGACAGATGTCAGCTGAGATGCTCTCCAGAAGTTGTCCTCAGATGAAGAGAGCAGTCTCACCCAAGGTTATGACCTCTTCACAGGAACAACTTCCAGACAATGACTCCATTATTATGTGGGATATAAAGACCCAACCCCCTTGCCTCAAAGTGGGACAAAGATAGTGCTCCCAGCCCCAGAGCTCCTTTGGGGTTAACTGAAGCTAATTGATGCTAACTGTGGCTGCATCATAGCCTAGCCTATCCTTTTGAACAATCCTACTTCTTCCCCTCCCCAACAGATGTGGTCCTGAAGATCCTCCTCAATCAGCTTCCTCTGAGGAAACTCTATTTCAGAGTCAGTTTCCTTAGAAACCAAGCCTAAGACAATTGGTGTAAAGAGCAGTTTAAAGAAGCAGACTCTGAAATGGAGTTTTGGAGCTGGATCCCCTGTTAAGCACCTGACAGTGAGAACACTGCCACTGGCTGTAGGTAAAGCATGGATAATGCTGGAGCAATGCAGTTATTAAAACTCCCCAGTGCTGAACAAGGTGGGATAGCAGTGGAAGAGAATATCCTGGAAGGGGCATTGTCTCAGGCTTTTGAGAAGTGTAAAGGAAGTCACAATTATAAGGACTGTGGAATTAGATGGGTGTGTGTGTGAGTGTGTGTGTGTGTGTGTGTGTGTATCTGTGTAGACAGAGTCTTACTCCGTCTCCCAGGCTGAAGTGGCAGTGGCCCAATATCGGCTCACCACAACATCCGCCTCCCAGGTTCAAGCGATTCTTGTGCCTCAGCCTCCTGAGTAGCTGGGACCACAGGCATGCACCACCACACTCTGCTAATTTGGGGTATTTTTAGTAGAGACGGGGTTTCTCCATATTGCCCAGGCTGGTCTTGAACTCCAGTGCTCAGGTGCTCTTCCAGCCTTGGCATCCCAAAGTGTTGGGATTACAGGCGTGAACCGCCATGCCCTGTCTAGAATTAGATGGTTTTTGTGACAGTCCGTGCATTAAGAAAAGACAATGAATGGCTGGCGGAGTTTGTAAAGGCAAAGTTGAAAGTCATATGGCATCTTTGGCTGCATGTAAAAGAGCCTCCCATCTTTTGTGACCTAATGACATAAAACGCTAAGCATCAAGCCTCATATTTAATTAATAGGGCATCAAGGACTAGTGGTGGTTGAATTCTCAACCTTGGCAAATCTGCCCTACAAGGGTCAAGTTTAGGAAGGAATGGGACACTAAGATGAGGGATGTGGGAACATCTGGTTGAGGCATTCAAAAGTCTTGAATCCACAGATTCCTCTTAATACCCTGAGCTGAAAGAAGGGATCCACTCCTCCCCATTAAAGGCTAGCACCTCCTTGGTACCAAAATCTGTCTTAGTCAGCTTGGACTTCCATAACAAAGTACCATAGGTTGGGTGGTTTAAACAACAGAAATTTCTTTTCTTACAGTTTTGGAGGCTTGCAGCCTGAGATCAGGGTGCCAACAAAGTCAGGTTCTGGGGAGGACTCTCTTCCTGGCTTGCAGACAGCTGCCTTCACACTGTGTCCTCATGTGATGGAGAAAGAGAAAGAGAGAAAGAGAGAGAGAGAGAGAGAGAGAGAGGAGATTATCTTCCTCTTTTTATAAGGCCACCAATATTATCAGATTAGGGTCCTACTCTAATGACATCATTTAACCTTAATTACTGCCTAAGAGCTCTATCTTCAAATATGGCTACATTCAGGGTTAAGGCTTCAACACATGAATTTGGTGGGGTGGGGGGGCGGGTACACAATTCAGTCCATAGCATTCTCCTCGCTTGATGATTATGTAGAAGCCCCTACTTTGCATGAAAACATACACTGCCTCCCCCCACCTCAGGATCTACCCTCACCTCATCTCCTTGTCACCAGACAAATTACTAGGGTTAAATTACAAATGAAAAAAGTCAGCAGAGGAAACCCTGATCCTGCTAAGAGAGGACAGGCATATACCTTGAAGGAGCCATAGGACCCGGCAAACATATCCCAGCAGGAGATAGAACAGTATGAATGAAACTGGATACTGAGGGCACCAGGTCAAAGGGACAGTTGAATAAGGGATAACTTATCAGTATGGGAACACAAAAGATTGTAACACACGCATACACTGCTCTTGGAAGAATGGACAAAATCTTGGTCCAAGTTGAGTAAAAATGATAGAACTTCTAGGATAATTCTGAAGGAAGGGATCGAAAAGCTTAAGGAAGTTGGCAAGTTCAAATTGATATATTACTTAAAGCCTAAAATCCATCAGCCAACTATGCTCTGCAGGTGGTACCAGAAGGCACTCTATTTACAAAATGAAAAGGAATGCACTGGTGAGAGGGGCATGAACATTGTTCAGAAGTCCAGTGATGGCTGACCTCTATAGTCCAGGGTAATGGTAAGAAATGCTGTCATTAGCCTATCGTATTTCCTTGATAGCAGTAGGGTTGATGCCGACAGAATCTCCAGTCAGCCGAGGTGAGATGGCAGTACTCAGCCATCAGAAGCAAGGAAGATGCAATTATTGTAGTAAGTGACAAGGTCAGAGTGGTAGTCAGGGCGCCTTGACCCTCTGAGAGATATGAAGAGGGTTAATAGAACCCAGTATTCCTATTGATGAGACAGATGGACAGCCAACAACTACATTGCTCAACCTATACAATCAAAATAAATGAAGAATGAATGATCAGGAAGTTGGGAGCAATTGACACAATAAAAATTTATAGTCCACAGAGGAGATTTGCATCTGACTAGTTTTTAGACCTGTAACTGACTTAAGGAGAGGCCAGGGTTCCAGGAAGAAGTATTCTGTAATACAGTGGCAGGGATATATGGAAATGATTCACACAGCTCTTCTAAAAAGGGACCTATGACCATTTAACAGTCATGCTAAAAAAAGAGAACATCCAAACACTGGAGCTAGACACAGGGTTGGAGTTGACATTGCACCAGGAACTAAAGCAACGTTATAATCCTTCTATTAAGTGAGAGTAGCTAGGAACCACGTATTAAATGCAGTCTTAGCCCAGTTATAGATCATGTTGGGTTAACTGGGTCCACAGTTTCACCCAGGGGTCATTTCCCCACTTCCCAAATATATAATGCCAACTGACATATTTGGTAAATAATAGAGCCACCATACTGGTTCCCATGCTTGTGGAAAAGCCAAGTGGAGGCCACTGAAACTGTCCCCCAATATTGTATATCAAACAATATCACAAACCAGGTAATTGGCATAAATGAGTACTACCTTTAAAATCTAAATGATGCAGGTGTGGTGGCCCCCATAATATTCTAGTTCACAGGTCTGGCTCCTAAAATAGCCAGACAGATCTTGGAAAAAGAAAATATACTGTGGAAACTCAACCAGATAGTAATCCCAATTGTAGCTGTTATGGCAGATGTGGTATATTTGCCAAAGTAGATTAACCTAGTCTCTGATGTGTAGCATGGTCCCATGTATTTGGTGAATGAGTGTACTCTTCTTCATTCCTGTAAGTAAGAAGGGTCAGAAAGAGTTTTCACTCAGTTGGGGCAAGAAACAGCATTCATTTACAGTCATGCCCCAGGGCTATGTTAACTCTCCCACCTTCTGTTATAATTGAGTGTCCAAAGGGATATAGATCATTCTGACATTAACAGAACATCATGTTGGTTCACCATATTGATGACATCATATTGGTCATACTAGGTAAGCAAGAACTGGCAAATTCATTGGAGGCACAGGTACTCAAAAGGGTGGAAAATAAACCCCTCAAAGTTTCAGGTCCTACAATATTAGTGAAAATTTTAGGGGTCCAGAAGTTTGAAATATGCTAGGACATCTCATCCAACTACAAAAAGAAATATTGCATCTTCCTCTTCTTACAATGAAGAAAGCACAAATCCTGGTTGGCCTCTTTGGGCCCTGGAGGCAGCATATTCCATACTTAAACGCTGATAAATGCTACCGCCCATTTATCAGGTAACATGAAAGGCTGCTAACTCTGGGTAGAGCCAAGAGCAGAAAAGGGCTCTTGGTACAGGCTGTAGTGTAAGCAGCTCTGCCACTTGGGCTATATGGCCCAGCAGACTCTACGGTATTAGAGGTAGTGGTAGTGGCTCTCAGGATTTCACTTGGAGTTTGTGTCAAGTTTATCGACCTTAGAGTTTTAGAGAAAAACCATGACATCTGCAGCAAATAATTATATACCATTATATATATATATATATATATATATACACACACACACACACACACTTCTGGTGTGCTGCAGACCTCTGGCAGGAATGAAGCTCCTGAACATGAGATACAAAGTGAGCCTATGACCAGGACTGGTTATTGTGAATTGGATTGTCAGACCCACCTAGCTATAAGGTGGAGCAGATCCAGGAGTAATCCAATGTATAATTGAAGTGGCACTTTCAGGCATTATCAGGGACAGAGGTACAAGTAGACTGCATAAGTGTGACCCAGACCCCCACTTATTAAAACTGTTGCACTGACACATCTCCCTCTGTTTATACACATGGGCCCATGGGAAGGTTTTTATAACCAGGGACAGAGGAGGAAAAGGCTGAGCTTGGTTCATGGATGTACTCACTCATCAGGTCACTGTGAGTCAAAAATGGATTGCCACTTAACTACAGCTCCATGTAGAGGTGTCTTTGTAATACAGAAATTCTCCCAATTAGTGGAATGTTGAACATTGCACTAGGTTTGAATGGAAAGAGAAGTGACCTGAAGTAAGAGTGTGTGTATATATGGACTCACGCATGGTGGCAAATGTCTGAGTTAGGGATCTGGAGGGAGCAAAATGGGAAGATCAGAGTCAAAGGGGTTGAAGGAAGAGGCATGTTGCTATAAATAAATAAATATGAAGTTTGAAGGTCTTTGTGCATCATGTGAATACTCATGAGAGAGCATCCACCATGAACAGGCTACTAAATAACCAAATACATAGAAGGGTTATCCCTGATGGTTGAAATCACCCAGTGTCTGCCATCAGCTGCCAAAGTGCTGGCACACTAATGGTGGAACCACATGGCAGAGACTGAGGCTATGTATGGGCCCAACAGGACTGAGGCTATGCATGGGCTCTCACTGACCAAGGCTGTTCTTGCTACTGCCACCGCCAAATGTCAACTTGCAGCAACAAAGACTGATACTGAGCCCCCAGTGTGGCACCATCCCTTGAGGAGACCAATCATCTGCCATAGGCAAGTTGATTACCTTGGACCTCTTCTCCCCAGAAGGATCAGTGGTTTGTCCTGACTGGACATGACACATATCTGGGTAGTAGTTTGTCGTTCCTCCTCTCAAGGTCTCAGCCAATATCAGGATCTGAGGCTTAAGAGTGCTTGATCCATTGATGTGGACTCTATATACTACCACCTCTAAACAAGGCTCCACTTTATAGCAAAGAAGTGTGGGAATGGATCCGTGACCATGGGATTCACTGGTCCTATCAAAACTGGACCTTTCAGAAGTTTCCACCAGGAAGTCATACAAGGGTTTTTTGAAAGCACAATTGAGGCACCAGCTTGGTGATGACTCCCTGAGAAGATGGGGCATTATCCTCTAGGTCACAGTAGAAACCCGAAATTAATGGCCATTATGTATTGCTCTGTCTCTAGTAAGTGGAACTCATGGATTTGAGAACCAAAGGCTGGAAGCAGAGGTGGTCCTACTTGCCATGGCCCTCAGTGGCCCTACTGGGGAATTTGTGCTTCCTGCCCCATGACTCTGGTCTCTGTGGGGATAGAGGTTCTTGTTCTGAGAATGAGATGAATGTTTCCACTAGGTGACACAGCATGCGGTCCAGGCCCATCCAACTCTAAAGCTGCAACTTAGTCACTTTGAGCTCCTCAAGCTGAGAGACAAGCAGCAAAGCAAAGGAGACCATTCTGGCAGGGATGTTGACCCGGATCATCAGGTGGAGGTCATGCTGATGTCAATATGAAGGCAGAAAATAATATGTTTGGTGTCCAGGTGTTTTATGTTTCTTGGTACTTCCTTTCCCAATTTTTGATAGTAAGTAAACAACTACAGCATTCTAATTTGGTTAGGGTATTGGACCTCTTAGGGACAAGGGTCTGGGTCACTGACCAGGTAAGTCACCTAGACCAGCAGAAGTGCTCATCCAAGGATAAGGGGAATCTAGAATGGGTAGAGAAGGGAGATAATGAGTATCAGGTGTGAGCAAACAGACCAAGTGGAATCTTGGAGAAGCTGTTCCTAGAACTTATTATGTAAAGAGAGTAAATCTGAATGGTGCAAGAAATGGTCTTTGTGGTCCTGTGGTATATGGCTCAGATTTCCCCTTCAAGATGAAGGCATGCATTCTCTACTGCTGGAAGTTTTGGAGGCTAATGGATATCAGCTAAATCCCTTTCCAGGAATCACCCTCAGCCAAACAGAGGCACCTTACCCAATATCACATACCACCTGGAAAAGGAGGGTTGCAGTCTGCATTCAGTGACATGTTAATAGGGATATAGCAGCCCCAATCTTACTGTCTTTATTCTTCTACAGATGCTGATCCCTAGGTCACTCCCTGATCAACTTCCTGCATGCATATCTCTGTCTTATAGCCTACTAGCCAGGGAACTAGACCCAAGACAGTCTCATCCATTATTCAGTTCTGTGAAATCCATTTTGTAAGCCAGGGAGTGGAGTCACATTATCAGGGAAGACTTGAGAACAGCCCCCCATGACATTTTTCCTACACCCTTGTGAATGGCCCCTTCTGTTGTCTTCTTATGGGCCCACAAGAAGTCACAAGACTACACTCACAAGCCTAGAAAATGCAGACATTCCTAAAAATCTTGGCACCAAGAGTATCTCTTGGCTTCTTTCCCTCAGGTCTAATATTAGTTGAATAGAATAATAGAAAAATCCGTAAATCTAACATAATGGCTGGGGAAAAGTGAAAGGCAAATTTTCTAAGTGCAAAAAATGAATGTATATTAGTATTATTATTCAGAAGCTCTGGCAAAAATTAGCAAATTCTGAAATCCATGGTGGTAGTAGAGAAGAATTGGTGACCACATCAATGCTTTGATTCATTGTAGGCCAGAATCCTTCTCCAACATAGTTCTGATGCAAGATACCCAGTATCTTGAAACATTCTAATTTGAGCTTCATAGCTCAGATAACGATTTTGGTTTTTTTAAGCCAGCATTTCCTCTGTGAGGAAGCAGGGGATTCTTCTATGAATTAAATTAAATTAAATTAAACTTTTATAAAATTGGCAAACATGTAGGAGAATAAAACTGGATCCTCATCTCTCACCTTATACAAAAACCAACTCAAGATGGATCAAGGACTTAAATCTAAGACCTGAAACTATAAAAACTTCAGAAGATAACATCAGAAAAACCTTTTTAGACATTGGCTTAGGCGAAGACTTCATGATCAAGAACCCAAAAGCAAATGCAACAAAAAATGAAGATAAATAGGTGGGAATTAAACTAAAGAGCTTCTGCACAGCAAAAAGAACAGTCAGCAGACTAAACAGACAACTCACAGAGTGGGATACAGTCTTCAAAATCTATACATCTGACAAATAACTAATATCCAGAATCTACAATGAACTCAAACAAATTAGCAAGAAAAAAAAATCTCATCAGAAAGTGGGTGAAGGACATGAATAGACAATTCTCAAAAAAAGACATACAAATGGGCAACAAACATATGAAAAAAATGCTCAACATCACTAATGATCAGGGAAATGCAAATCAAAACCACAATGCAATACAACCTCACTTCTGCAAAAATGGCCATAATCAAAAAATAAAAAAAAATAGATGTTGGTGTGGATGCAGTGAAATGGGAACACTTCTACACTGCTGGTGGGAACGTAAACTGGTACAACCACTATGGAAAACAGTGTGGAGATTCCTTAAAGAACTAAAAGTAGAGCTACCATTTTATCCAGCAATCCCACTACTGGGTATCTACCCAGAGGAAAAGAAGCCATTGCACAAAAAAGATACTTGCACACGCATGTTTTAGCAGCAAAATTTGCAATTGCAAAAATATGGAATCAGCCCAAATGTCCATTAATCAACAAGTGGGTAGAGAAATTGTGGTATTTGTGTGTGTGTGTGTGTATGTGTGTGTGTGTGTGTATATATATATATATATCTGATGTCACTGGGAATTTCATCCCTTACCCTCCCCTCCTTCCCTCCCCCTATTTGGAATCTCCAGTGTTTATTGTTCCTGTCTTTGTGTCCCTGTGTACCCAATGTTTAGATCTTACTTATAAGTGAGAACAAATGGTATTTGCTTTTCTGTTTCCACATTAATTCGCTTAGGTTAATAGCCTTCAGCTGCTTCCATGTTGCTGCAAAGGACATGATTTCAATCTTTTTACGGCTGTATAGTATTCCATGGTGTATATGTACTGCATTTTCTTTATCCAGTTCATCTTTGATGGGCCCCTGGGTTGATTCCATGTCTTTGATATTGCGAATAGTGCAGTGAGAAACATACAAATGCAGGTGTCTGTTTGGTAGAAAGATTTATTTTCCTTTGGATATGTACCCAGTAATGGGGTTTCTGGATTGAATGGTAATTGTATTTTTAGTTCTTTGAGAAATAGCCAAACTGGGAGCAGGATTTCTGACACAGATAAGCTCACTTAGAAGATATATATACTTGAACTCTGCCAGACCCTACACCAAGCACAGAGATACCAAGGTGAACTGTGGCCTTGCTCTGGAAAGAATACTGCCAAGAGCTATGGCTTCAGAGCTAGGATTGCCCATCTCTGTGTCCTGAGAGGCTTAGGGACCTTTCTGTTCACAAGACATGGAAAGTACTTTCCACAATGACTCTTGGTGAATCTTTAAAGTTGTAAAGAGGTGAATAAACCCATCAATCTTCCAGCACAATAGTCACTTTAGGACATACCTCTCAGATTGGCCCTTGGATTTTATGTTGGTCTAGCCTGGGAAAGCAGAGGACCTTATGACAGTAGAGGTACAACACTCAAAGCTCTTACTCTCCCTGTATGATCCAGGACCTTGGATATGAAGAGTCAGCCTGCCTTCCCAGCACGCAAGTTATTGGGTCCTGTGTGGTGCTCTCAGATCCGTTGTGGTGTAATCAGGCAGGCAAGTACTCATGTCTTTATTTCATTTATGTTTTGATTTAAAATTTTAATAAGAAAGAAAAAATACTATCTTATGTAACTGAAAAGTCTGGAGCACCAGCCTGCAGCCAAGACTGGATCCAGGTATCCAAGTGATGTCACTGGGAATTTGCCTCTATCTTTCTCTTGGCTCTGCTTGGCTCTGTGCTGCCTTTGTTCCCAGGCTTTACCCACATGGGGCGAAGATGCTCCCCAGCAGTCCCTGGCTTACATGGTCCATGTGTCTCCAGCTTCCCACTGTCTCCTGTTGCCTCATACACCTTCCTGATTCCTAGTCTTTGGCTCCTTTCGAATAACTATTTATTTCTCATGTCAGATCTCATCATTTATTTTGACCTCATGCTGTAACCCCAATGTCCTTCAGGCTAAGTCAGAGAGGTCTCTGGTTTTCTGTTTAATTTGGTCCACATGTTTTAAGTTGGATAAATGGAATATTAACGATTGTAATTCCTTCTTGCAGGAGAAATTCCACTTTGTTCTCTAATTATGTTTGCTCAATACAGGGTGAAATCCAAATCCTCATATGGCACTATTTGAAGTGAGAATGGAAGGCAGATGGGTGGATTTGAAGATTTGAAAGGGTAGATGGTCTGATACAGGTGCCGCCCTGGTCTTTGCTCTTGCAGTGGTGTGCCCTTTCCTATGCAAAGCCATCATTGTCTGCTGACTGGCAGAGCAGTGGGTCATATTGTGCAGCGATTGGTATTTGTTTAAGAGAAATCTCCCCGACTGACCCAATTCCTGTAATGCATAAAAAAATGACAGAAGTAATACTTTTGTTCTTGTTTCACTTTCATTCATCTTATTTGATCAGGGCTGAGCAAAACTGACATCTCATCAAACTCCAAAGTGTGTTTCAGCGCCAGGTTCATTGGAGGGTGGCATTTAAAACACAGACATTGCAGGAACAAATGTATTTGCCAATCCCGTCCAGCAATGTAAACCTGACCTTTCTCCTGTAGATTTATTGACACGGCCTGTTTTGTATCATATTTCATTATTGTGCATGGAAGGATTTAAAGTTCTTCTCTTGGAAAACAACTCAGTTGGGGCCAGGGTGGCCGATATGCCTTCCCTTCATAGAGAGAAAAGAGGAATTTGTTAATCCTGGCAGGATTAGCACAATTCCTCAAAGAGTGTCTTTAATTAAAAAATACCTGCTACCAGCAGTATAGGCCAGGAAGAAATTGCCATTTGGCATGTGGCAGGAGCAGAGGAATTACATCCAAGGTGATTGTCATTTACTTGTTGTGAGGTACATTACAGGTTCCTTCCATCTGGGAGCCCTGGGAAGTGCCCCGCTCCTGCTCATTGCAGAAATCCATCTCTGAGAAATGCTCACTCAGTCTGAGCTATGACACACTCTATGTTAGAAGTCTATCACCTCACCCAGCCAAACAGCTGTAGAAATTATCCATTTATGCATTCGTGAGACAAAATATCTATGCGCCTAGAGACTCCCCAGGTACTGTGGATATCATAGTGAACAAGAGAAACAATATCACTGTTTTCAGGGAGCTTCAATCTTGTGATGGTTGATAGTCTGTAAGTTAATAATTAAACAATTTAAATACGACAATTTCAGAAAGTGAGGAGCATTGGTTATTGTGTCTAACAGGGAAAGATAATAGAGAATGGCTGTGGGGTGGTGGAGGTGATGTGTGCACTGACTTCTGAGGTTGCCGGTAGGTATCGAGCTGAGATCTGATTAGGGAGATGGAGCTAGCCATGTAGAAGCTAGACCAGTGACTGTTTCAGGTAGAGCATACCACAAGTGCAAAGGTCCTGAGGTGGAAATATGTTTGGCATTTTTGAGAAACAGAGGGAAATCTAGTTAGCATGGTAGAAGCTTCAAGAATGAGTAGAGGCAAGCTGTGGAATGAACCCACGAGGTGAACAGGGACAGACCAGATACACCTGCCTTGGGAAATCTAAACTCTGCAATGGGAACTGTGAAGGTTGTTAAGCTGAAGAACCATAGAGGCTCATTTACGCTTGCAAATGGTTACTCTGGCTGCAGGGTGGGAATTGAATTGTAGGGGAACGAGTCGGTAATAGCAGAAACCAACTGTATGGCTTTTGGAGCCAGTTCCAGCAAGCGATGATAGTGCCTTGACCCCCATCTGATCTATTGAGCCAAAATTTATGTCTGTAGAAATCAGTTCTTCCCTCCCTGCCTCTGTCACCATCCATGAAGACAGAGTGAATCTAGCCTTTCCCAACACTTGGTGACAGTGTTTATGATTCCCCATTATCTCCTCTTCTTTGGGCAGAGCAGTTCCATTTCTTCTAACTCTTCTCCACATGACAAAATTTTAAATCTCCCTCATCACCCTTACTACCCATTCCTGGCTCTGTTCTAGTTGATCCATGTCTCATTAAACATAGAACCCAGCATGCAGCCGCACACCATGTATGGGTGTTGCCATTTTGCTGCCAGTCTCTGCCCCAGGGAAGGTTTCCTTCATCCCACTATTAGCTCATGCGCATCAGGTAGAGTGGGCTCCATTCTTGGCTGAGAAACAGAATGCAAGACCTGAGTCTAAGCCAGTCAGTGCCTTCCATCCCCCACTGTGACTGATCCAATCTGAACCAATGAGAGGGAAAGGGTATCTAGCTGGGAATGCTGGGTTCAGATTGTCATCCTCTGTCACTGAATTTAACTTGAAATATGGAGTCTTAGGAGCTTCAAGCTCTTAAGGATTGTGGAAAGAGAGCTTGTTCAAGAATAGACAACCATTCCAGTAAGTAGAGCTGAGAAATGAAGAAAGAGAGAATGAAGGCATGTCATTTGTACATTGGAATTAAGCAAAATCTAAAGTCCAGTTCTGAATAATTCAATGGATCAATACATTTTCTCTTTTTCTGCTTAAGCCAGTGGGTCAGGTTTTCTGACACTTTCTATCAAAAGAATTCTAGCTGACAGACCAATCAGAGAACAGTGGGGCTATCGCCTCCCTTGAATAGATCACGATACCCCAATCGATGCAGCTGCAAGTCCTCACTGTTGTCAGCAGCTGTGTTGTCTTGTCAGTGCCTATTGTTTGCGCTGATAGCCAATGAGAGCTCACACTTTCCTGTTCAGCAGTTTCCTTCTCAATTTCTCCCTGAGACATCCTCTGAGGGTTTATGTAAAGCCCTTTTATGAATTTAGTATTTATTAGGTCTCCCTCTTGCACTTGACACGTATCCATTTTTGCCTGAGTTGCAAACTCCTGAGAACCCAATACTATGATCCATTTGGGGGTAAACAGCAAAGAGAACCAATAAAACCTAACAAAGCTAAGTCTAATCATTGCCAAAAACACCCATTTGGCTCCCTAATGGGCCAAAGGGGAGGGGGCCGTGATATTTCAGTGCTTTTGCCTTTCACAATCGTTCCTGATGCCTAGAAAGCCTTCCATTAAGTTACACAGCACAGCCATTTTTTAGGGGCCACTGAGACTCATGTCTGTGCTGTAGCTTTTGCAGTTTAAGTGGCTGAAGTCAGAGAGCAGCTCAGAAATGGGCCAACTGCCCTGAGGACAATGGAGCCTGCAAGTCCAGCTCTCAGCCCTGCTGACAAAGTGAGGCATCATGGAAGAAAAAAGGAAACATCTACCTTTTGACCTTAGATAGGGCTTAGGATATAGACAGGGATGGTGCTAGCAGCTGGCTAGCTGGCTTACAGTACCCTAAGACAAAGGGCCAGAAGGGCCTTTTAGGGGCTGCTAGTCCTGTTAGGGAAACTGAGGCCTAAAGAGGGCCAGACATTTTCCCCGGGGCACTCAGCAAAGTTAGTTCCTGAATGACTCTGGGCAGAGTCAAGGTCTTCTGTTACTTCAGCCACTGTTCTTCCCAATGGACAGGGCAGGGTAGCGGAGTGGCTAACAGCAGCAGAAATGGCTACTTGTTATATAGAACATTGGATCCTCTCTCTGGCTTCCTGGGACAGGTGAGTTGGGCCATTCTGTGGATGAGGAGGCTCCACATTCACATAAGGGACCCTGGAGACAAAAGCCCTAGAGATGAGATGGGGAGGGGCAAGTGGTTTCTGGCTCAGGAGATCAACATTCTAAACCTGACCCGATCAGTCACTGGGCAGTGCAGAGCAAATCACATCCATTTCGAGCCTCACTTTATTCATCTGCAAAATTGCATAAATAATAGCTAGCTCTTACATGTCAGATGCTGCCTTATTGCTTTATATTATAAACTTCATGAATCCTGATAATAATTTTGTGAGGTATTTGCTGTTATCTCCAATCTAAAGATGAGGAAAGTGAAGCACAGGCAAATTAAGTAATTGGGTCAAAATGATTCAAATCAAACCCAAGCAGTCTGGCTCCAGAATCCACTCTTAACCTCTATGGTAACTGCCAAATAATAATAATTAATAGTAAAATAAGATTGGTAAATAATAAAATATAAATAATAACAATAAAGCAATGCATCTCCCACAAGCTTCTTTTGACGAGTCAATGAAAAGACCTGAGTGTATTATTATGGCTTTTACTTTCTGTATTCCGATGCTTTGACATCTGAGGCTGACCCTGAGACTACCCCTCCCAGGGTTAGCCAATTCCTAGAGACTGCAAGCAGTTCACCTGAGGGTGTGTTCTTTAGATACAAACCAACCAACCCAGAATCCACACCTGCAATCACCTCCTTTATGGGGCTCTCACACTCCGGGTCAGTATCCTTCTGCCTTAATCATCCCACAGTCCTGTGCTCCAGAGCCTGCTGAAATTATTTAAACTAGCCAATCCTAAACCTGCCCACCCTGTTTTGCCACTTCCTTCCCACCCTGTTTTGCCACTTCCTTCCAGTGGAAACCACAATCAAGGCTGTTGCTGCCATTCCTTACTGCCTCTGCCTCTTGACCCACTCTGGTGTCTCCCTGTGTGGCCCCTGTGCTATGGCATGCTCTCTCCTCTTGGGAACAGTGAATAACAAGCTGTCTCTTTAGTGGCAGTTGTCTCCCAATTTGCTTGCCTTGTTACCTTTTTGCACAAATAGTGCTACAAATGTAAGTTATTATCCGTTTACCCTACCCACAGGGGACAGAAATGATCAAACGCTTACCAACTTTGTACTCAGTATTTTACATATACAATTTAATTTAATCGTCACTACTGCTACTATTAAAACTAGGAGGGTTTTTAAAATTTAGATTCAGGGATACACATGCAGGTTTACTACGTGGGTATATTGTGTGATGCTGAGGTTTGGTCTTATATTGATTCCATCACCCAAATAGTGAGCATAGTACCCTACAGGTAGTTTTCCAACCCTTGCCTCCCTTACTCCTTCCTTTCAGAGTCCCCAGTGTCTATCATTCTCATCTTTATGTCCATGTGCACCTAAAGTTTTGTCCCTACTTGTAAGCAAAAACATGCAGTATTTGGTTTTCTATTCCTGTGTTAATTTACTTAAAATTATGACTGCTAGCTGCATTCATGTTGCTGCAAAGGA
This sequence comes from Theropithecus gelada, assembly GCF_003255815.1. Classification (NCBI taxonomy): domain Eukaryota; kingdom Metazoa; phylum Chordata; class Mammalia; order Primates; family Cercopithecidae; genus Theropithecus; species Theropithecus gelada. The sequence continues at coordinate 6,787,967 of NC_037688.1, read as the reverse complement.
TATATTCTTTTGTATGGCTGTGTAGTATTCCAAGGTGTATATGAACACTACAGTGTACATGGTGTATATGTAATGAGGATGTACTACATTTCATTATCCAGTCCACTGTTGATAGGCATGTAGGTTGATTGCATACCTTTACTATTGTGAATAGTACTGCAGTGAACATATGAGTTCAGGTGTCTTTTTGGTATCCAGTAAAGGGATTGCTGGGTCAAATGGTAGTTCTCTTTTTAGTACTTTGAGAAATCTCCAAACTGCTTTCTACAGGGTCTGAACTAATTTACATTCTCACCAACAGTGTATAAACATTCCATTTTCTCCACAACCTCATCAATATGTTATTTTTTTGACTTTTTAATAGAAGCCATTCTGACTGGTGTGAGATGGTGTCTCATGGTTTTGATTTGCATTTCTCTGATGATCAGTGATATTGAGCTTTTTTTCATATGTTTATTGGCTGTTTGTATGTCTTCTTTTGAGAAGTGTTTGTTCATGTACTTTGCCCACCGTTTAATAGAGTTATTTGTGTTTTATTTCTTGTCGAGTTGTGTAAGTTCCTTGTAGATTCTGTATATTAGTTCTTGTTGGATGCATAGTTTTCAAATATTTTTCTTAAAACTAGGAGTTATTATTCCTACTTTACAGACAGGAAAACTGAGATTCAAGAGATATAAGCAGTTTTGTTGAGTCACTAAGTTTGCAGAGGGCAGTTTCCAAGTCTGACTCTTGGTTTTTCTGATCTTAAAGCTTCTCTTCTCTGCTCCACCCAAGAGCAGAGGACATTATGAAGTTTATTCTAGAAGGAATGATAAAACAAATATTTCAATAGCAAAGTCTCTGCTTTTTTCCTGCCTGTTTGCCTCCCTTTCTGGTGTGTCTTAGGAAGATTTTCTCCCTAAAGAGTTTCTTTGCTAAGAATGATGGTTTCCAGCTGCATCCTCACAAGAACAGAAAACCAAACACCGCATGTTCTCACTCATAGGTGGGAACTGAACAATGAGATCACTTGGACTCGGGAAGGGGAACATCACACACCGGGGCCTATCATGGGGAGGGGGGAGGGGGGAGGGATTGCATTGGGAGTTATACCTGATGTAAATGACGAGTTGATGGGTGCAGCAGACCAACATGGCACAAGTATACATATGTAACAAACCTGCACGTTATGCACATGTACCCTACAACTTAAAGTATGATAATAATAAATAAATTTAAAAAAAAAAGAGTTTCTTTGCCTTATATGAATGAGCCTTTGCCTCTTCATTTATTAATTCCTTCTCCAGCTCATTCTCAAGATAGTGGGGAAAGCCTGGCTTTTAAATAACACATGCTTTAATTTCACCTTGACCTGGATCAATATTTCCACTTGTTCAAAACTGGCAACTTGTCCTCTACTGCCATCCCTAGGGCCATTTATCCTGCCTCTCGCTGCAAATCCCTTAGCTAAGACAGCTCGTTAGGCTCAGCTCATACTCCCAGGCCAGCGACTGGCAATTAGTGTGGCATTCCCACATTCCATCTCCCCATGATATGTAACTCCAGCATGATAGACAATTCCTTTGGCGTGATCAAATATCCAAAGAGTGGGCATTCAGATGGAGGAAGGCAGTCTTGTTTCTGTTTTCCTGCAAGGCGGGTCTCAGACAATGCAGATAGTATCAAGGAGGCAGGTACTGACTCAGTATGAGAAAGAGCTAGCTAAGAGTTAAGCTGGGAATTTTGAAGTTGGATTCTGTATTTACTATACTATGTATTTATATTATGTAATGCTATTTTATGTATTTATCAAAGTTTCCATGAGAAAAGTTCAACCTCTTGTATAGTCCTTTTACTCTATGTTCAAAGAATAGAAAACATAGATTCTTAGTTTCCTGGAATTGCAGGGTTAAGGATTATCATAGAAATCCAACTTCCTGCCCACCCCCCAGCCCCCATTGACATGACTCAAGAGTTGGTGTTCTGCTGGAGCAGTCCCTGTGATGAGGAACTCCCACCTCCCAGCCTTTTCTGAAAGGCAGGTCCATTTCCACTCTTTTGTTACACTTCCCGAGTGGGGTGGCTTTGGGGTAATGCGTGAACTGTGTCTTTAGAGCCCTCTGTCTGGTCTCACATTTGATGAGAACCCTTAGGAGTTAACACACTTGAGGAGGCAGCATGTGCTACCACTTAGCAGAAGTGGGATGAAGGCTTATCCTGGAGTAGGGCAAGAAAGGGCTATTATTTAGAGGTGCCCAAATAATCTCCACCTGTACAGTAGAAGCATAGTACGTAGCACACAGAAGGTGACTGTCATGGACATTGGTGTTTTTGCCTGCTCTCTATCCTCTCTGTGGTCTTAGCAGCTGTCTCTTGCTCTTGGGAACCACTTTCAATGCTGTGATTTTAGTAGGGTTTATGCCACCCCTGACCCCCAAACCCCCAGTACGAGCACTGACAAATTGGACTATTGCAGTTTCTTTGGGTGGGCACAGGAATGATTCAAGTCAATGAAGATCAGCCCTGGGATTTTGAAATAAATAATTGGGAAAGAGGTGCCCTTTCCTTTGGGGAAGTCTAGCTGGTAGGAAATGGGCATGGGGTTGCTGGTGGCCCTATTTGTACCACATGGGCATAGCTTGCCTAAGAACAAAGCCAGTGAAGAGGAAGAGCAGAGAGGAGATGGAAGACAATCCTCTAGTTGGCCTAGTTTAGACACCCAGATCTAGTCGAGCCTCAAATTAGATGCTCTGCATGACTCTCAGTTGTGTGAGCCATCACTGTCTCTTTTAGTCATGAGCCAGTTTGAATTGGATTTTGTCCGTTGGACCCAAAATAGTCTGTACTAATTCACTGCAAGCCCCCCTCTGAGCTGCACAAGGTAGACCCTCTGCTGTAGCCACACTGGCCCTGGTTTTCCTTTGTTAGTTGTCCCAGTCTTGTCTCTTGAAGCTACCTTTATTAGGAATGTTCTCCTCCACTCCTATGTTGCCTGGGTAACTTCTATTCACTCTCTGGACCTTAGCTCAGACATCATGTCCACCAGACCAAGGCAGGCAGGCCCTTCTGTGACACATTCTACACACCCTTGAGCTTTATTTACTTCAGAGCATGTAGCCGTTTGTAATAATGTATTTATTTTGGTAATGTTCTAGTTGTCCTCTTTCCCCACTAGGTTGGCAGTCCCACAAGGGAAGAGATTCTGTTTTGTTCCTCAGCAGATCCCCAATACCTAGCATAGTGCTGGACACACAGTGGTGGCTCACTAAGTCTTTGATGAATAGCTGTATATGGGAAATAAGTATTGTACCTCTCTGTGGACTCCCCACAGTAATGAAAGGCATGAGACACATTGGAGTGGGGCCAGGGGAGACAAGACAGTGGTGCCTCATCTTGGGGGAGTGGGACTGCTGCCATCAAATACCCAAGTGGTGGGCCTTTGGATGGAGGGAGGCAGTCTCTCTGTGTGTGAATTTATGGGCTACATGTGCAATTTTGTTACATGCATAGATTGTGTAGTGGTGAAGTCAGGGCTTTTAGGTATCCATCACCCGAATAGCCTACATTGTACCCATTCAGTGATTTCTCATCCTCTAACTCCCTCCTACCCACTTACCCTTTCAAGTCTTCACTGTCTAACATTTTATTCTCTACTTCCATGTGTACACATTATTTAGCTCCCACCTGTGAGTGAGAACACGCAATATTTATCTTTCTGTGTCTGACTGTTTCATTTAATAATAGTCTCCAGTTCCATCCATGTCACTGCAAAATAAATGATTTTATTCTTTTTATGGCTGAATAGTATTCCATGGTATATGTATACCACATTTTTAATCCAATCATTTGTTGATGGACACTTAGGTTGATTTCATATCTTTGCTATTGTAAATAGTACTGAGATAAATATATGAGTGCAGTTACCTTTTTTATACAATAATTTCTTTTTCCTTAGATATCCATAGTGGGATTGCCAAATCTGATAGTAGTTTTTTGTTGCTGCTTTTTTTTTTAAGTTCTTTGAGAAATCTCCATACTGTTTTCCATAGAGATTGAACTAATTTGCATTTCCACCAGCAGTGTATGTGTGTTCCCTCTTCTCCACATGTTTGCCAACATCTGATATTTTTTGTCTTTTTAATAATAGCTGTTCTGACTGGTGTAAATCTTATTTCTCTTTGCTGCAGGGCGGGCCTCTGACAATGCGGAGAGCATGAAGAAGGCAGGAAGTGTCTCAGAAGGAGGACAGACTTAGAGCCAAGCTGTGAATTTTGAAAGTGGATTCTGTAATATTTTATGTATTTATTAAAGTTTCCACAAGGAAAGTTTGACTAGTTGTTTGGTCCTTTTGCTTTTTGTGCAAATCCTAGAATCACAAATGTAGATTCTTAGTTTCATAGAATTGCAGGATTAAGGATTGTCACAGAGACCCACCTTTCTGCCCTCTTCCTCCATATGCCATGACTCAAGAGGCAATGTTCTGCTGGAGCCATCCCCGTGATGACGAACTCCCACCTGCCAGCCTTGTCTAAAGTACGGATTTCATTCCACCCTTGCCTTATGCTTCTTGAGTGGTTGCCTTTTCAGTAATGTTTGAACTCTGTGTCTTCAGAGCCCTGTGGCTGGTCTCTGCATGGTCAACGAGCCACAGGGTTATAGCTTATATTGCTCTGAAATAGGATTTTTGATGAGAGATGTTGTTGCTAATAAAGATGGACCTGCTGGCAAAACCAGCTAATATCTTGGCTTCCACCGGGCCCTCACTACCTCCACACAGATGACTCCGATGAGATAAATTACTTTTCCACCAATAGAAACATGACCGCAATCAATATAGCTAGTAAATAACACGATTCTCAGAAGAAAAGAAAATACCAATTTTAAATACATTTATATCGACATGAAGCCAGGTTGGTCAAGGTGTGTGTGAGTGCAGGCACCCATGCCTGTGGCCCTTGGGAAAGGTACTCGAGCTGAGCATTGGCCAATGCCCTGGCGTGGCTGAGGACTCACCCTCTCCTCCGCCCTAGACGTAGGCCCTGGGGAAGCAGAGTAAGGATCACGCCAAGAGGAATTTTGTTCTTCTAGAAAAATGTGCTTTGGGCTCTCAGATCTCTTTTTTGCTGGAGGTCTGAGTCCTCTGCTCTTCCTTCCTTGGGCTGTGGAGTCTTTCTCCAAACATTTGGCCCCTCTAGGTTTCATTTGTGTCATTTGCTAAGCAGCAATAATTTTCCCCATGGAAGCACCCTCTGAGTACGGATCTGCTGACACATTGGAACAGCTCTGGAAATCATCATGTACTTGACACACGCAGTGTGGTCCTTCCATCTTACTTGTCCCCTTGCCTCCTTCATTCTCATTTTATAACATAGCTGGGGCAAAGGGACTCCCCAGCTTAAACTTAACATCAGTTTCTGGGGATTAAGTTTGGCCAGAGCAGAGGCTGCAGGAGGAGGGTGGTTGGAAAAACAGAGAATAAAATAATAACAACATCAACACTATCAAATATTTATTAAATACTCATTATGGGTTGGCCCTGTGTTAAGCAAGCATTTTACATCAATTATTTAATTCTTGCAACCTTTATGCTGTATGATGACCCCTATTACAGATGATTAAACATAGGCTGGCGTGGGGATAAAAAAGTAAAAACTTTTCTTTTAGGAAGGGTAGACAAGACAGGCCTCTCTGAGGGAACTCTATGTGAGCCATGAAGTGAACCAGAAGTGGGGCATGAACCCTGCAAGCAGACGTCTGAAAGGGGCATTCCAGGCAGGGGCGAGCACATGCAAAGGCCCAGTGTCAGGACCTGCTCGGTGTGTGTGATGAACACCAAAGAGCATGTGAGGGAAAGAGCTGTAGGGGGTACATCAAAGAGGTAGGCAGGGTGAGACTTTTGGGCTCCTGAGGACTGGGGCAAGAAGTTTAAATTTTATTCTAGTGTGAATGTGGTGGCTGTGAGAATTAAATAATTAGCCCAAAGCCATTTATGAACTGTAAGACATTAAACTTACATGGTCTGTTATTTTAGTCATTCATTCATTCACTTGATTATTCATTCATTTAACACTCCCTGTTTGCTGCTCTACGTCCAGGGGTGCTTTTTCAGGGAACTCAGATTCAAAGCACTCCTAGCTGTTTCCTGGATTCCAGATGGGCTGTTAATGGACCAACCCTGTCCTTCAAAGATTTGTGAGCTAGGAACTGATCAGGTAGCAGAAGCCCAGAATAAGGCAGTCCCCAGGAATTGCTCCTTCTGGTTCCTTTCCAAACTAACAAGCTATTAAAATAAAGCCTGCTCCCTGGCATGTGGAAATGTGTAATGGGCCATTGCAAGACAGCCATAACCACTCTGAAGGTGCGCTTGGGTAGCTCCAGGAGGAAAGCCTCATTTCTAAGCACCCAGAGATTTCCTCTTGGTAGTTGGTGTAGCCTAGAAAGAAATCACATTATATACTCTCCCTCTACACCAAAGGGAAATGCAGAACCATGAATTTACAAACTTGCAAAGCAGGGTCTTGAGGATTTGCGCAGCCTCACGTTGGTCTGCAGGCCCTAACTCTGGATTCATCCTATGAATATTTGCAAAGAGCAAAGCAATAAAGTGTAAAGGTGCATCAGAGACTTGAAGTCATTCACAGATGCTGGCTGTAAGGAGTTCAAGCTGGGATGGAATTCCTGGGCAGTCACCCAAACCTGGAATCTTCTTTTCTTAAAAAGTAGAGTGTGAGTTTATTATTCTTGTCCTAAGACTTCGTAATTTTGCCAATTTCATGGGTTTCGTCATTTCTCACGTTTTCTTGATTACAAATAAACTTAAGCATTTTTTTTAAAGGAGGAAGGATATGTATTTGTAAATGATGTTAGGCACTGATTGTAGCAACATAAAGCCGATCTTTTTTTGGCCTGACATTTTCTCTTCTTTCTGGAGATAAATGAATGGAGGTAAGATATGTTATCAAAAGTAATACCACTTAGTCAAGAACATGTCTGATATGCCTATTTTTATCTCTTTTGCGTTATACCACTTCTGTAATTCAAAGTAGTGAATATTGACTTCTGCAACAGAAACCTCTCACATCTCTGTGGCTTATAACAGTAAGGATTATTTCTCACTTGTACAAATTCCTGTGAAGCTTAGGTGTCCCCCATGTATAGTTATGCTGCAGGTGGTGACACAGGGATCCAGGCCATTCCCATCTTATAGCTATGCTGTCAGAACAAGGAACTTCCAAGGCTGTGGTGGCAGGGAAGAGAGGAGTGGAAAATTGTATTGGATAATTTTAAGGAGTTAGCTTGGAAGTGACTTGCATCATTTTTACTCACGTTCTCTGGGCTTGAATTCAGTCACCTGACACTGCCTAGCTGCAAGGGAGTCTGAGAAATGTAGAAGAGCACATGGGTAGAAGTAAGCATATGGGTAGATGATGTAAGCACATGGGTAGATGTAAACATTTGGCAGTCTCTGCCTTACACTCATGTGCTGGCACTGGTGCTTGCTGGTGAGAGAGATTTAAGGGTATGAACACACCCACCAAGGAACTCACAGCCTAATTGGGAAAAAAAAGCCTTACAGAATTATGCATATGGCAGAGTATGACTGATGCATTATGAGAATTATAGATCAGTTGCTATAAATCTCTCCACACCTTAGATGGTGCTACAGGTAGAGAGATCAGCAATAGCAAGGTGTGCAGGCCAGAAAGCAAGAGGTGTGTCTGATAACTGTGACACACACTTTAGTTAGAGACAAGGACATATGAAGGGGACAAGTGGCAGAAAATACCTCTGAAAATGTAATTTGAGACCAGATTGGGGACAGGCTAAGGAGTTTCAGAAGCCATTGACTGTTCTTGAGAAAGTAAGGAAAAGAATATTAAGTAAAGAAACTAATTAAACAGTTCCACCAAGATAGGAAAGGTCTGCAATCACTTTGTGCCTTCCTTTCCTTACGTATAAAATGAGGTTGTTAATCTTTACTTTTTATGGCTTTTATGAGGATTAAGTAAATAAATACATATAAAGTGTTTAGAATTATCCTTAATATAGTAAATGGCTCACACTAATATTAGCCAAAGAATATGTAGTCTTGATGTACTTATATCTCCAAGGGAGACAGACATAACTTGAAGGACAATCTCGACCAGGTCATTAAAGAGATGGCCCAAATTGACTGACAATCAGGAGGAGAGAAACAAAACATACAAGGTGAGGACAGAAATGATTTTCTGGAAGGTTCAGTACTTCACAAAGGGCATATTCCCCTCCATGTACTCTCTTGCTTTGAGAGAAAGAGTATAAAAGCATATTCCAGACTACATGGGGGCCTTCCAAGGATCCAAGGAGTCTTGGGGAAAAGCACATGTTGGTTAAAAGAGTGGGTGCTGGTCTCAGATTGTCTGAGAGTGAATTCTGACTCTGTCATTTATTAGCTGTGTGACCTTGCACAGTTTATTTAAAACCCTATTAAAGTCTCAGTCTCCACTGCTGTAAAACAAAAGTCATATTTACCTCATGGAGTTGTTAGGAGGTTCAATGAGAAAACATATGTAAGATGCTTAGCATGGTATTTAGTTTTTACTAAATGTTCACAAATGCTGGTTATTATATTTTATTCATTAAAACACATAATGCATCAATTAAAAACTAAATTCTGTAGCCAAATCAGGAGTTGACACAAATCCAAATATCTGGACATTTGAAACAACTTGTGGATTTTCTTCCATTTCTATTCATATGTTTAGAAATGTTTAGGTACCATCCCAGAGAAGTAAGTATATCTGGTCAGTTTCTTGCTTTTCCCAAAGGAGAAGCTTTAAACACATGTCAGACTTAGGGAGTAATTTAACCCTTACCTTAACCTAGGTTAGCAAAAATCTTATAGCTCATTTTCATATCTAATTAGGTTCCAATATGATTTTATTTTTCTATCTTTTTTTCCCAACAAAATCCTGGGTCCCGTACCTTTGAAGGAAATCGAGCTAGCTCTGTCCATTTGGAAGGAACTTTGTCAAGCATTCAAAGGAAGGGCTGTGTGTGTTGATGGTGCTTCCTCTACCTCTCCAAAGCCACCCAGCCTCCAGGGCCTGAGCAGGGCTGGCTTCTGTACTCAGGCACAGACAATGGCCCTTTCCTGACCCTGTGCCTGCCCCAGTGCAGCTCTCCTAACTCTAGTGCCTCTCCTAAGATATAAATTATAGTCCAGGACTTTATCTGCCTGGTCAAAACCCAAGGGGCCAGGTAGCTTAAAAGGCCACCATTGGCTGGGCGTGCTGGCTCGTGCCTGTAATCCCAGCACTTTGGGAGGCTGAGGCGGGTGAATCACTAGGTCAGGAGTTCAAGACCAGCCTGTCCAAGACGGTGAAACCCCGTCTCTACTAAAAATACAAAAATTAGCCATGTGCGGTGGCAGGCACCTGTAATCTCAGCTACTCGGGAGGCTGAGGCAGGAAAATCACTTGAATTTGGGGACAAAGGTTGCAGCAAGCCAAGATCACGCCACTGCACTCCAGTCTGGGTGACAGAGCAAGACTCCGTCTCAAAACAAAAACAAACAAACAAACAAAAAAATCATTGTCCCTGCTGTATCCTGTTGAATCTTCCAGAATAAATCTCTCTACTTAAAGCATCTTCCTTCTCTGTTAGCCAAAATAAAAGAAGCCTCATTTCAGGTCAGGAAAATAGATGCCTATCATTCTGTAAACAGTCAAACTCTGAATCTAGTTTGGGCTCAGAGGCTCCTGTCCCAACCCTACCTGTATGCAACTGTACCCCTATGGTACACAGGACAAATTCAGGCAGGATAAAGGAGGAAGAGCATGAAAAAGTGAGAATTGCTGTATTTAATTCAGTTCTGCAAACATGTATTGATGCCTGCTGCATGCCAGGCCCTTCTCTGGGCACTGGGAGTGAATAAAGACCTGTCAATGGCCTTAAAGGGCACAAGTAAAGCGGGAGAGACAGAAGATTAATCCAACAAAGATAAAGTCCATCTAGAAGGATAAGTACTATACTGAAAGTAATTATCACATGATGCATCCACACAGAGGATAGGGCAAGGGTATCAGAAAAGGTCTCTTGGGGAACATATTTGTTCTGGGTTTCCAAGATTGAATAGGAATTCTGCAGGTGGAAAGAGAGGTAGGAAAATAAATAAAGGGAAAAAGTGTTCTCAGATCTTCCTGTTCAAAGTGTGGTCCACAGACCAGCATCATCATCGTCTGGAAGCTTATGAGAAATGCACAACCACAAGCCCCCTCCCAGATGTGCCGAATCATAATCTGCATTGTAACAAGATCTCTGCCTGATTCATGGGCACAGTAAGACCTGAGAGTGCTCGTGTAGGAGGAGAGAACAGAGCAGAAGAAGGGAGGGTAGAAATCTGGGCCTGTCCAGGGAATTACAAGAATCTTAGATCAGCCAGGGAGCCAGCCAGGGGCAGTGGTAAATGAGGCAAGAGAGGCAGATCCCACACCCACACTACATTACAAGGGAGAAAAGATCCTTCTTAACCTAAATTTCTCCACATATAACCCCCAGACCTTTCCAACAGCAGTAGAGACGCAAACCATGACCAAGTGTGGGAAGCTGGGAGCTGACTCTGGCATCTGCCTCACTGGAGGCCAGAACAGACCTCGGTTTGCATTTACTCTTGTAGGCTGAGGTCTGTTAGAGCCGATTCAGCTGTTTACCTCTGCCCTGAGGTTGCTCTGATGAAAGTTCATACACACCAATCAATCAGGCCGATTTCAATTAATCCTAATTGTCCTGTTGGGATTCCTTGCCAGTAGCTAAGATGTGGTGAGACACTGGCATGACTTCATCATGGCCTTCTGAATTCCCACCGATGCTGGAGATGGCACACCCTGTCCTGAACTCTGCAGACCTCTGTGCACAACGGTGTCTCTGTGTGTGTGTGTGTGCACACCCACCCATCTATGCAGCACACAGTGCAGCTCCTCAGAACAACTCATTGCCTTGCTCTTCTATGTGGTTCCTCTTCTGGGAGTAAGGGGAGGACTCATCAATGGATGAAAGACACAGGCGCTGGTAAATCCATGCACAATTGCTCAACCTTTGGGTCTCCTTTCCCCCACCTCTAGGTACAGTCATGGGGTGCTTTCCTCATCTCTTACTCATTCCATCCTTGTCCCCAGACACCACATGTCCCTTCACATGGTCTCTGCACATGCTGTTCCCTTTGCCTGGAATGCCCTTCCCCTTCTGCTATCTTCCTGGATAACTCAGCTACAGTTGTGGCTCCTCCCTGAAGCCTACTGTGATACTCCCGGCAGAGTTTGTGGGACTCTCCTGTCCCTGTGTATAGTGCATAACTTGGCTTTTCCTGAACATTTCTCATGCTGAACTGCGGCTGGGCTTTGTGGGATTCCTCCAGTGCAGGGATTATTTAACTGATTTTTGTCTGCATTTTTACACCAAGAACATTTCTTACTACACAGTAGGTATTCAATAAATGTGTAGGTAAAATTCTACTCTATTGGAATTGAGATGGAATATTATTTTGCAAAACAAAATATATTACAAAAGGTATTATAGCTATTTACAAAATATTATTTTGTGAATAAGTTTAGTCAAGTAATGAGGTAATTTTTATTAAGTACACATCATGATTTTAAAAATATCAGAAAAATAGCCCCAAATCTTCTCTCAATGCTGCCTAAACATCCACAAGTAAAAAGGGGACAACGGATGTGAATTGGAATATTGAGAGAAGGAAAGCTTAGAGAATGTGGCAATTTTGCAAAGACTGGACCAACGGGGATGAGCGATGTCTCTCCGAAGGCTACTCTGAGCCCCGGAGAGAGAACCTCAGAGCCAGGTCAATTCAAGGAGCTTTTGCAACCCTTTCCCAGTTAAAAAAGACCTCTGCTAGTATGGGCAATGAGATATAAATGAGGAACTGAAGCAACCAGGAGAGACAGGTTCCAGCTCCAGCCACAAGTTCCCATCAATAGCAGTGCAGTGACCACTGGATTGTCAGTGAGGGACAAGATGATGGGGAACTACTTATGTGCCTGGACTTGACACAAGGTCATCTGCATCAAGTTGTCCAGAGGAGTTCAGGGTGGCTGAGGAGAAGGCAGGTTAAGAAGATGAGTACAGGATCCAGAAGAGCTGGGTTTATAGCCAGGCTCCATCACTGACCACATGACCCTAAGGAAGTTTCTTGACTTTACCAAGTCTCAATTTCTTTATCTAAAAAATTGAAATATTTACAGAAGCTTCTTCATGGGCCTGGTTGGGAGGATTAAATGGTGCTTAGAATTGTGCCAGGCACAACATGCAGGCTCAATTAATGGGGGCTGCTATTGTACCTTCCTACCTGACAGTCATCCTTGCCAGAAACAGAAAAAGGTGCCCATCACAGCCCGGGAGTGTGTGGCTCCTGCAGTGAGGATCAGATGCCAAGCAGAATAAGAAGCACAATCATCCTCTAAGTGAAGACCTCCTCCTTCCATCCACAGCACTGTCCACTGGGTCTTCACAGAAGCTCAGAACATCAAGAGCCACAGTTCACATATGTGGCCAGATGGCCTAGGTCTTAGTCCTGGGTGTGCCATGGGACCCTAAGTGAGACTTGAGGTCTCTCTGGGCCTCAGTTTCCCATCTCTGTAAAATGGTGCCACTCCAATTATCTCACGTGGACTGAGTAACATGATACAGCGATGCATGCAAGAGCGATTGATAAGATGTGGAGCATGGGATGGAATGATTGCAGTTCTGTTTGGTGGAGTGGGCTCATTTCTTGTTAGGATTTTTGTTGGATCTGGATGGGGGAAAGAAGAGGAAGATTCTTGTTTTAGTACTTATCACTCAAGGGCCTTTGAAATCTGTCAGACTTCTCTTGGACACCAAGTTCATTTAATTAATTAGTTAACTTATTTATTTTTGAGATAGAGTCTTGCTTTATTGCTCAGGCTGGAGTGCAGTGGTGCTATCTTGGCTCACTGCAACCTCTGCCTCCGGGTTCAAGTGATTCTCCTGCCTCAGTCTCCTGAGAGGCTGAGATTATAGGCATGCACCATCATGCCTGGCTTATTTTTGTATTTTTAGTAGAGAAGAAGTGTCACCACGTTGGCCAGTCTGGTCTTGAACTCCTGACCTCAAGTGATCCACCTGCCTTGGCCTCTCAAAGTGCTGGGATTATAGGTGTGAGCCGGACACCAAGTTCATTAGGGCTTTAACAATTCATTCATTCAACACACACTCACTGAGGGCCTCCAACATGCTGGGTGTCCTGGGTGCTGGGAATATATCCATGAAAGCAGCAGATAACCACTTTGGATATTTTCACTGCCCTGTGGGCCCCCAAAGTCCAGGCAGTCCACGCCACATGGCTATGAATGTAGCATCACAGTCTCAGAAAGATGAGACAACCCCAGCCCAGAGACGTTAAGAAACTCAGCATGTTCCTTAAAATAGCACAAGTTGGTGGAGGAGTGGAATTGTGGTTAGATTCTAAGGCCTCATAGTATTATGGTAGAATGATGTTAACAATTTAACATAGCATGGTGACCTACTGAGAAATTACCCTGTGCTTGAGTTTAGCCATTTTAGAATCAAATAATAATAATAATAATAAAAGGAAACTTCCAGCATCCACACACCCCATGATTGACAGGCCTTTGGTCCTAAGGCCTCTCTTTATGCAAGATGGGGAAGGAGAGGTTAAGCATTGTGAGTCTTTTTTTTCTCTTGCAAGATCCACCCAGTTCTTCAAGGGGTTGTAGGTACACAGACATAGAAGTCTTAAATCTCTTTATGTCTCCTCTCCCCTCATGGATAGTCAATGAATAAGTGTCAAACAGAATTATGGCTGGTAGAAAAGTCACCTTTTTGTTGGGTACCAGGGAGAACTCATCCTTGTCATTAATATTAACTTCTAGGGCTTCTGGGGTTTCCCTACAAACCTGTTCAAGTCACCCTACTGCATTCTGGTAGCTTCCAGGTACTTCTCCAAAACTCCTAGCATGAAGCATCTTGTAGTGCCAGAAAGTAAGAAAAAAGAAAGAAAAAAGAAAGAGAAAGAGAAAAAGAAAAAGAAAAAGAAAAAGAAAAAAACCACAACTATGGGAATATGTCAAAGAGACATAGAAGCCAACTGAAAAAAGCTCCCAATGGCCAAATAGGGAACAATTTCAGCAACAAAATAAAAATAATATTGGATTATAACTCAAAGTGTAAAATAAATATCCATAAGTACAAACTGATATAAATAAATAAATACATACATAAATAGGGGAGAATAGACAAATCTCCTGTGAAGAAAAAAATTCCAACAACTCTTCCCTAATCTACAAGGCCCAGCCTGATCTGCTGCTCCCTGCCTCTCTGGCTTCATCTCCTGCCACTCTTCCCCTTATGCACAGGGTTCCAGCCACAGTGCATTTCTGGGGTGCTTTGCATCTGCTATTGCCTTAGCCTGGAACATTCTGCCTCCGATTCTTTGCACAGTCAGCTGCCTCTTGTCAATGAGGTCTCAGCTCAATGTCACCACTACAGGGAAGTCCTCCTGGATCACCCTGACAATTCCCTATTCCTTTGACCTATTTTATTTTATCACACTTGTTATTTCTAAAATGATCTCACTTACTTCCTTATTCATTTGTTTATTTGCATTGTCCCCTAGTTTAAAAAAATAAGCCACAAGAATGGTAATATTATCTGTCTTTTCACCACTGGATCACTGATTCCAATATTGAGAACCTACTCTGTACCAGGTAACCTGCTTGACATCAGTGGCCCAGTGGTGAAATATATTTATGAAATAAATGAGTAAATGAATTAATGCTTACCAATATCCACATTCTTAGAGCCAGACACAGTGCGTAGTATATTAAGGGTGAATATTGTTTTGAATGTGTACATCATTACCACATCAGTGAATACACTAGGGGATGAATGAGCAAAGAATGACTGAGTATGAATACATGAGTAAAATGTGTTTATAAAATCCTGGGCTGGCTCCATCTAATGCATTAGTAGTGAATTCACCTGTCAACTAATTCTGCAAAGTTGTCCTGCATACTGGGCTGTAGAAAGTTAGGCTGGTTGGAGTTTATGGATAATTTGTACCTCAGTTTCGGAGATGCCTGTTTTAGGTAGGGAGGAAAGGAAGACTTTGAGCTTCTCCTCTCTAAACATTTAATGAGGCTTTTGGAGCAGATAATTTGGAGAGGATGCTGCAGAGATGAGGACTAGGGTATAAAAATAGATGGATTTCCTTATTGCAACTACTCCTAGTCATATTTTTCCTGTGTGACAGAATGATTAAAACTCATAAATTACCATTAATGGTAAAGTGAGCACATAGTGAACCTGGAAACATCTCTTTTATTTTAGATCCAGGTCTCAGGAGCCCTCGGGGAAGGTTTGGTGGCTGCAGAAAGGGACTTTCTCTGAGAATCTAGAAGTGACATCAGGGAAGAACCTCAAAGGATCCATCGTCCCCCAACACAGCAAATCATTGCAGCTTCTAGAATCTCTTCCTTCAGGGAGGCCCAGAGAAATAAAGCGTTAAGAAGCCTTACCCTCAGGCGACATCTTCTCTCAGCCTCTGTGGCTACAGTATGTACAGTGTGCTGATGTGGAAGGACCTCTCTCCCTGTTAAATCTGTAGTGCGACCACATGGAAGGCATCTGAGGACCTAGAGCAAGGAGACATGGCTATCCTGCCCCACTGTGGTCCCAATGTACGTATTGAATCAGCATCTTCCAAGGATTTTTAAAATAGAAACCCCCAGTTTCCAGCCCACACCAATGAATCAGAATCTCTCAGAAAGGGGCTCAGGGAAGCTGTGTTTTTAAAAACTCCAACTACCTTACCTTCTCACCATCATGAAAATAGAAATGAACGAAATTAATGAGGCAAAAATTTCCAGGCACTGGACCAGAGGCACACTGCAGAACTGTCATCTCTGAGAGGACAACACTTAAGGGAGGGAGACCTGTGTTTGCCCAGTTTCTGCCCCGGTGAAGCACAGGGAGGGGAAACCCAGGCAGACCACAGTGGTCTGATGGAGCTGAGCAGAATTCGGAGCTTGAGCTGCTGAAGTGGCTGGCATCTGTGGGGGCAGAAAACAGGAAAGGAAAGCTGCAGAGGGAGAGAACAAAAACCCCAGAAATGTGTATGCGTATGTCCTGTGGGCTGTTGGTTGAAGCCTGAGCTTTGAAGAACAGAGCAAGACTTGGTGGAGCCTAACAGAGAGCAGCTGCTAAGGGCTGGGGAACAGAATGGAAACGTAGGGAGACTCTCTGCAGGGCTGGGAGTTCCAGCTCAGCTAGAACGGAGAAACCTGGTGTGCATCTCAGTGGAGACTGCATAAAGGCTGTGTATTAGCAGTAAAGACTATGCTTCTAGGGGAAGGACTACACCCTAGCACAGAGTTTCTTGGTGTCAGTAATAATAGCATTTCAAACAGGTCCTTTTTTCCCCCTCTGGAGACAGAGTTTCGCTCTTGTCTCCCAGGCTGGCATGACCTCAGCTCACTGCAACCTCTGCCTCCCAGGTTCAAGTGATTCTCCTGCCTCAGCTTCCCAAGTAGCTGGAATTACAGGTGTGCACCACCATGCCCGGCTAATTTTTGTATTGCTAGTAGAGACGGGGTTTCACCATGTTGGCCAGGCTGGTCTCGAACTCCTGACCTCAGGTGATCCACCCACCTCAGCCTCCCACAGTGCCAAGATAACAGGCATGAGCCACCATGTTCAGCCCAGGTCATCTTTTTTGTGGAGATTGTTTTGGGTATTATAGGATGTTCAGCAGCAACCCTGCCCTCTACCCACTAAATGCCAATAGCACCCCACCCCCATGTATGAGAAACCGAAATGTTTCTTATTGTAAAATGTCCCTGGAACAGGGAGCAATATTGTTCTCAGTTGAGAATAACTGCCCTAGTGTAACGACCACATCTTATGACTAATGATTAAATGAAAATAGACCAGTCCTAACAACAACAACAAAACAACAAAAGAAAACAAAGTGTAATAGGATCATGAGAATTCATCAGTATTTAAATGTCTAAATTAATAGCCAAACTCATAACATTTAAAGCAAAACAACATAATCCAATCACCCTACAAGGTATCATCCACAATATCCCACCTACAGTGAGACAAGTGAAACAAACAAAAAGAATATTATCTATAATCAAGCAACTGGTAGTCAATAGAAACAGACACTTAGATGGCACAGGTATTGTAATTAACAGAAAGACTCTACAATAGCTATTATAAATGAGGGGTCAGGAAATGTAAAGATAGATCAATAGAAATTATTCACTCTGAAGAACAGAGAGTAAAAAGAGTTTTTTAGAAAAAATGAATAACCATTGCTATTGACTTTAATGTGTCAAGATTTTCAATGGAGAAAGAAAGTCTTATCAGCAAATATTAATAGTATAGAAGAAACTGGATAGTGACATGTGGAACAAAGAACCCCAAACTATATACAAAAATCAACTTGAGATGAATCAAAGATGATTCATCTTTCAATCTATGGTTTAGATTTTAAATGTAAAGTCTAAAACCATACAAATACTGAAAGAAAGCATAAGAGGATGTGATTTTGGTAAGCCAAAGTTTCTTAAGTGGGACACAAACAGCAACCAACAACAACTATAAAAGAAAAATATGATAAATTGGATATCATCAAATTAAAACCTTTTGTTTCTCAAACGCACCAAGCAGAAAATGAGTAAGCAAGCCACAGATTAAGAGAAAATATTCCCAAAACATATATTTCACAAAGGATTGGTGTCCAAAATATAAAAAGAATACATACAACTTTTTAGAGACAGGGTCTCATTCTGTTGCCCAAGCTGGACTGCAGTGGCGTGATCATAGCTCACTGCAACCTGAACTCCTGGGCCCATGTGATCCTCCCACCTCAGCCTCCTGAGTAGCTGGGACTACAAGCACATGCCACAACACCTGGCTTAATTTTTGTTTGTTTGTTTGTTGTTTTCTGGTAGAGATGAGAGTCTCCCTGTGTTGCCCAAGCTGCTGAGCTGGTCTGGAACTCCTGGGCTCAAATGATCTTGCCTCAGCCTCCCAAAGTGCTGGGATTATAGACATGAGCCACTGTGCCCAGCCTAAATCCCCAGTTTTTGAAATAAGTAAAAGAAATTTGAACAGACATTTCACAAAAGGAGGTCCATCATTGGTCAATTACCACATGAAGAGGGCTCCACATTGTTGGTCTTCAGGAAAATAAAAATTAAAACCATGATCTGTACAAATTCATCCAACAAAATACCTAAAATTCAAAAGACAGAAAACATTCAGTGTCTGTACAAATTCATCCAACAAAATACCTAAAATTCAAAAGACAGAAAACATTCAGTGTTGGAAACAATATGAAGCAATTAGGACTCTCGTAAACTGTTGGTAGAAATATAAAGAAGTACAACCACTTTGAAAAAAGTTCCAACAGTTCCCTATAAAATTAAATAAACACCTGCTCTATGATCAAACAATTCCACTTCTAAGCATTTACCCAAGACAAAGGGAATTACACATTCACAGTAAAAAATTTGTATAAGAAGATTCATAGAAGCTTTATTTATAATATCTAAAAGCAGAAAACAGCCCAGGTTGTCATTAACAGCAGACTGGCTAACTAAACTGTGGCAACTTCACATTGTGGAATCCTACTAAGAAGCAAAAATGAACAAACTCTTGTTACATGCAGCAGCATGACTCTTAAAAAATCATTAAGCAAAGAAAAAAAACTTACAAAAAAAGAGTATATCCTGCATTATTTTATTTCTATAACTTTTTTTTTTAAATGGATTTTCACTCTTGTCACCCAGGCTGGAGCACCATGGCATGATCTTGGCTCACCGCAACTTCCGCCTTCTGAGTTCAAGTGATTTTCCTGCCTCAGTCTCCCAAGTAGCTGGGAATACAGGCATGCCCCACCACACCTGGCTAATTTTTTAATTTAATTTAATTTTTTTTTTTTTTTAGTGGAGACAGGGTTTCACCACGTTGTTCAGGGTGGTCTTGAACTCCTGACCTCGTAATCTGTCTGCCTCAGCCTCCCAAAGTGCTGGGATTACAGGCATGAGCCACCATGCTAGGCCTATACAAAGTTTTATAAGAAACTTTAACAATAACTTCAATTTTCCACAGGTTAATATAAAATTAATTAAACTGGTGAAAAATAATTGGTGAAAAATAATTACAACAGTGGTTGTCTCCAGGGAGGAAATTGACTAGGAAAGAGTATGAAAGAATTTTCTGGAGTGATGATAGTGTTCTACATCTTGACAGAAGTTTGTGTTGTGCAAGTGTATGCATCTGTCAAAATTCATCAAGTGGTACACTTATAATTTTAAGTGTATCATTGATGAGTTTTGACAATCTATAGGTATAAGGTTTATATGTATGTACTTATATCTAGATATAAATCTTACCTTAAAAAGAAACCATAAACAAATATTAAACTCTTGTAATAGTGTCTATGCTATTACATGGATTTGAGGACAAACTATATTGATGCCCACAACTTACTTTGAAAGCCATCCTAAAATTAGATGGATTGATGGATGGCTAGAGAATGAACAGATGGTTAGATATGTGATAAAACAAAATGTTAATTATGGAATCTTAGTGGTGAGAATATGGGTGTTCAGTCTATAATTTCTTCAATTTCTTGTATGTTTGAATAATTTCATAATAAAATATTAGAAAGTAGATGAACAGAAACTCAGTAACTAGTGGGTCAAAATCAAGTTGTCAAACATATGTGCAATTTAATTTCCTGAAGAGGAAAAAGAAAGAACGGAGAAAAAAATCCAGGAATAAATAATTTCCAAAACATCTCCCAAACTGGTGAAAAACATCAATGTACAGATCCAAGAATTCTAAAGAACTTCAAGTTGGATAACTACAAAGAAGACAGGGTCTAGGTGCATCACGGTCAAACTGCTAAGAAACAAAAATAAGAGACAATCTGTAAAGCAGCCAGAGGAAAAAAGTCACATCATGTATGAAGGAATGATTAATTAAATAATAGCCGATTTCTCACCAGAAAAAAAATTGAGCCCAGAAGACAGAAGAATGGTATCTTTAAAATGCTTGGAGAACAATGCCAGCGCAACATTCTATGTCCTACACTCCCCCACAGCAAAGCACAAACAAAACAAGATATTCTTCGAAAACAAGAGGGTTAGAAAGAGGTTCAGATAAGCAAAAGCTGAAGCCATGCCCCAACAGGGAATATGTGTTATAGGAAATGCTAAATAAAGTTCTCAAACTGAAGGGAACTAGCAACAAATAGGAAATCCAGTCTATTGTAAGAAAAGAAAGGGAGACCTTTACTAATAAATAGTAAATATATGTATATGAATAAAAGACTCAGTTTTATTTCTTAAATTCTTTAAAAGACACCTGACCATGTAAAGCAAAAAATAATAACATTGCATTGTAGAATTTGTAGCTTATGTATTAGTAAAACATATGACAGTAATAGCACAAAGATTGGGGGAGTGGTAAAAGGAATTATACTGATTTGGTTTCACATTTTATGAAAAGCGGCACCATATTACTTCTAAATTGACTATGGAAAATTAGAGATACATATTTTTCTATCTGGGGCAACCACAAATAAAAATACACAAAAAAGTATAGCCAAAAGCCAACTGAGAAAATAAACTAGAACACTACAAAATATTTAATTAGTGTGAAACAAGGCAAAAAAGAACAAAAAGCCCATAAAACAGTAAGATAACAGACTTAGCTATGTCAATATTTATATTAAATGTAAATGGACTAAACATTCCCATTAAAAGACAGAAACTGTCTGAATAGATAAAAATGCTAGACATAACTATATGCTCTCTAAGACATGCTTTTTAAATATTAAGATGCAGGTCAGTTGACAGACACAGGGAACATGTGACAGGAGAGAAGTGAAGATAACAATGTGTCAACAGACGCAAGGTCAGTATACAAAAATAAACTCTATAGTAGCAGTGCACAACAGGAAAACATAGTTTAAAAGCAATTCCACTTGCAAAATGTAAAACCATACATACTTAGACATAACTATAGCAAAATATGTTCAAGGCCTTTGCATTGAAAACCAGCAAACATTGCTGGGATAAATTTAAAAGAAGATTTAAACAAATAGAGAACTACACAATACCATGGATTAGAATATTCAATATTCTTAACATGTAATTCTTGTCAAATTAGTGTATATATTAAATGCAAACCCCACTGAAACACCAATGGGTATTTTTAAAGAAATGACTAACTTAATTGTAAAATATACAGCAATGCAAAGGACCTAGAATGTTACAGCAATTTTTTAAAAAGAACAAAGTTGGAGGAGTCACACTATCTGATTTAAAGATTTCCTAATAAGCAAAAATATCAAGACAGTGTGATATTGGCATAAGGATAGACATATGGAACGATGAAATAAAATGTAAAGCCTAAGATAGATTTACAAGATCTACAGTTAGTTTATTTTCAATAATGTATCAAGGCAGTTCAAAAGGGGAACAGAAAGACTTCAACAAATGGTAGTAGAACAACTAGATAACTGTATGGGAAAAATTCTAACCTCCACCCCTATGTCATACCATGCAAAAGTTCAATTTGTACTAGATCATAGACCTAAATGTAAAGGCTTAGGCTCTAAAGCTTCTGGAAGGAAACATCTTTGAAAATCATCATGGCTTTGAGGTAGGCAAAGAGCTTTTAGAATGGGCCTTAAAAGCACAAATTATTTAAAAAATGGTAAATTAAACTTCTAAATTTAAAATATCTCTTTATCAAAAGACATGATTAAGAAAAAGAAAAGGGCCAGGCATGATGGCTCATGCCTGTAGCCCCAGTACTTTGGGAAGTGGGGGTGGATGGATCACTTGAACTCAGATGTTTGAGACAAGCCTGGCAACAAAGTGAAACCCGTTTCTACAAAAAATACCAACAACAACAACAAAATATCTGGGTATGGTGGTGTGCACCTGTGGTTCCAGTGACTCAGGAGGCTGAGGTGGGAGGATTGCTTGAGCCTGGGAAGTTGACACTGCAATAAACCATGATTATGCCACTGCACTCCAGACTGGGTGACAGAGCAAGATTCTGTCACAAAAAAAAGAAGAAAGAAAGAAAAAGAAGGAAAGAAAGGAAAGAAGAAAGAAAGAAAGAGAGAGAAAGAAAAAGAAAGAAAGAAAGAAACAAACAAACAAACAAGTGAACCATTCACTGAGCAAAAAGTATTTGTACATCTGACATATATCTGACAAAGAACTTGCAGTGTATATATAATTCATATAATAATTTAAACAAGTATAATACCCTCCAAAAAATGAACAAAAGACTTGAAAACTCATCTTACAAAAGAAGATATATAAATGACCAAGAGTCTCACGAAAAGATATTTATTATCATTTGTCATCAGAGAAATTCAAATAAGATTATAATGAGATCCTACTTCACACCCACTAAAATGGTTAACATTAAAAAACTTGTCATCACTAAATGTTGAAAACAATGCGAAGCAATGAAAACTTTCATACTTTGCTGGTGGGAGTGTAAAATGTTATAAGCACTTTGGAAGATTCTTTGACAGTCTCTTATAAAATTAACTATACAACTACTCTATGACCTAACAAATCTTTTCCAAACTTAACCTAATTGCTAATGGAATAGGTAGTCAATAGAGATATAAACAAAGAAGGAAACAAGATCATTTCAGATTGTAGATATGACCAGAAAATGTTTTTAACATGCTTAGCAGCTGCTGTCGTTTTTTGTTTGTTTGTTTGTTTGTTTGTTTGTTTGTTTTATCAATCTATGGGATCCTGGAAGGCCAAATTGGTTCTGAATCATTCCTAGCCTCGAGTACAGTGCCCAGATACATTTATAAAAGTGTTTTATTGAATGGTTGAATTGGAATGTATGAGTGAACTGGAAGGAAATCAATGAACCCAGATCACAGTTCAAACAAAGCATGTACGTTCCAAATCGTGAGATACTATTGATGTGAACAGGTGCTTAGAGAACAAGATGGGCTGGAGAAGTCTTGGAAGCCTTCCTGGAGGAGGTAAACTCTGAACTCAGATGCTGACAGGTAAATCAGAGGAAAACAGAACTGAGCTGAAGGGAAGATTCAGATGAGAAGAAAAAGACTCTGGAGGGAAGCCTGGTTTGAGCCATATTATACTTTGTGTTAGTAACTGAAATCGTCCCTATAAACTTTATAAAATTAATTAGGGAAGAAGGTAGGGGGAGAAAGGAAACAAGCCCAGCTTGCTGCACACCCAGCATTCATCACAAGGTCAGCCGCTCTCTGAGCTGCTTGCTCAAGGTTGTTTAGTGCCCGTTGTCCTAGAATCCCATAGACCCCGTTACAGGATTATCGATCTTCTTAAGTGATCTATAGGTAACAGCTTGAACCTAATGAAATGTTAAGTTTTCCCTTCAAAAGATCCCTCAGGTCCTATATACTGATGAAACTGCTGACTCAGCTGGTCTCATGGACCCCACAAGAAGCTGACTCACTGAAGAATACAGTTTCCACATCCTAAAGACTTCATCCCCCTTTCTCCAACCAATCAACAATCCAATTTTTCAACCCCTTCACCCTCCACCATCCCCTTAAAAACCCCAGCCCAGAATCGTCAGAGAGATGGATTTGAGGGTCTCTTCCCATCTCCTCATTCAGCATGCTGTGATCATTAAACTCTTTCTCTGCAGCAAACTCTACTGTCTCAGTGTAATTGTCCGTTACTGCACAGCAGTCTTACCAGCCTGTTGGTCTATAGCATAGTCACCTACGGGGACAGGTGGAATAAAGGTTTGCTGAGGACAACTGTGCAGGAAGGTGGGGGGAGTCTTCTCATCCCTGCTGTCAGTCAGGCACTCAGCAGCTCACCACCCAGCAGTACTCAGTCTGCACAGTCACGCAGGGCTCTCTAAGTCATGGCTTCAGGATGTTTGTTCCCTCTGCTCACCTCCCCCGTCCTGGTGGAAGTGTCTGAACCATTTGTTATTAGCCTGCTTTCTGAGCATCCCTGGCTGACCTCCCAGCAAGCTGCTGATGAAGAAGCTTGTTTTGGAGGTGATTTTGCAACTGCAGGAGTGGATGGGGAGTTGAAGGGGCAGGACCAGAGCCAGTCTGAACACTGACCCCAAATTCAAACTAGCTGCACTTAAGTTGTTAAATCCTCCATGAAAATCTACTTTAGAAATTGAATTATAAACTTAACCTAAATAGATCATTTTAAAACACCAGTGAAGAATTTCAAAGCAGAAACATATATATAAATTAGTGACTTGGTCAGTGGTTTTAAGCATTAAGGGACATCAGTTGTACCTGGAGGACTTGTTAGAACACATATGCCATTCTCCTGCCCCATCCCCAGAGATTCCAATCCAGTAGGTGTCCGGCGAGGCCTGCGAATTTGCATTTCTAAAGCATTCCCAAGTGATGCTGACGATGCCAGTCCAGGATCACACTTATAATCCCTCTCCTAGAATCATCTAGAAGCAGCGACATATTCTCCAAACTACACAGCTTTTTTTGGTTCTTGTTACGTCTCTGATTTAGAGCGAAAACTGTAACGCTGACAACGATTAAAATTCCCAAGTGGCTTCCTCTAATGCTATGGCTTTTAATCTTCTTGTTTGTTTTAAAATCCCCTTTGGATATCTGATTTTTAAAATTGTATGAGTCCTTGCCACAGAAAAGTACATGAGGACAGGTGCACACAGAATTTTACTTGCATTTTGCTGTCATTGAGTCCAGAGTATATTATTTCAATTGGTTCATGCTCATTCCTGGACCCCAGGCTAAGAAAATCTGCTAAAATAAGCCTGCAACAACAGGCTACACATGCGGTGAACAACAGGGCTTCAGCGCTCTCCAGCCCAGCTGTGTGACGTTGAGCTAACCGATTACCCTCTCTGAGACTATAAAGAGGGGGCTCACAATACTTTCCTTTGGTTACCTCTGGGGAATAGGTCTTAGAAAGTTGGAGAACAGATCTTTAAAGTTTATTTGATATGCTTCTTTACTCTTTAAACTTTATGCTGTGTGTAGATTTAAACACAACACACCACACATATGATAGACCATATTTACCAAATGCCCTCTATTTATATCAATATTATATTAACATACTACATCACTGCTGAGAATATTAGTCTATCGATCCCACCTTATATCATCCCTATTATGCCTAGAAGGCATAATACTATCAATATTTATTATAAATACTCTTATAACATTAAATATACATTTCACTCTCTCTCCCATTTGGTTTTCTAAATATGTACAGACATTTCTTTAACAAAATCTAAATTGATGGCCAATTAATAATCTTTTTTTTTTTTTTTTTTTTTTTTTTGAGGTGGAGTCTCTCTGTATCACCCAGGCTGGACTGCAGTGGTGCGATCTTGGCTCACTGCAACCTCCGTCTCCTGGGTTCAAGCAATTATCCGGCCTCAGCCTCCTGAGTAGCTGAGATTACAGGTGCCCGCCACCACAGCTGGCTAATTTTTGTATTTTCAGTAGAGATGGAGTTTCACCATGTTGGCCAGGCTGGTCTTGAACTCCTCACCTCAGGTGATCCACCCGCCTCAGCCTCCCAAAGTGCTGGGATTACAGGCATGTGCCACCGTGCCCCAATTAATAAACTTTAACACCTTTGGTGCCTACAAATAAAATTTTAAAATCCTGTTTCTATGGTTGTTTTTAGTTCCCGTGTACATGACAATGAAACCACACTAAATGGTGAATAATTCAAACTAAATAAATAAAAGTGGTGCAAATATTAAACATGTGTCCCAGTCTCTCTGGGTTATTTGAGACTCAAGTGGGAATATGTATATGAAAGAACTTTGGAAATGTATTTTCTGAATTGAAAGATTATTACTTTTGCCACGGCCACTGGCATCATGCCTACCAGGTTAGAAATGCTTCCAAGGGCTTCCTGAAAACTCCTTTCTCTCTGCCAGTAGCTGAAACCCATTTCCTCACACTCGACTATTTTGGGTAGAAAAAAGAGCAGGTGGAAAGTTCTTCTTAGAAAGAAGCCCAGTTGTTTAACATGCAAATGCTGGCATGAGTATGTGCATGTGCACGTGTGTGTGTGCCCAAGCAGGTGTGTGCGCATGTGTACGCATGTGTGTGGGTAGGTGAGGTTTTTAATCTATGCTCCCCATTTCTCCTTAAGGAGAAAATAAACAATGTGTAAAAGCCTGGAGCTCTCCTTCACCTGGCCGACAGGCCCTGTTCCCACGTTGGCACTCTAGCCCTGCTCTCCCTAAGTCATCACAGCTCCAGAGCTTTTCCAGGAGCTCATCACAGCAGCCCCAGTGGCCAGTCAATGACTCCCTGCCAGTGGAACCAGTGTCCACCTCATACAAAAAGCAGGCGCTAGTGGCTTCCAGGTCCCCTGCCCTGAAGTCCTCTCCTCCTTCTGCTGTGATGGTCCTCAGCCAGGCTGCCCTCATTCAGGCCCTGACAGGCCCCAGCTGATGGCTGTCCTTGCCACACACCCGCCTAGGCTAGGCTGAGTCGGGGGTAGGTGGAACCTTGGCCTGAGGCTCAAAACACCAAGCCCCAGGCCTTGCTCTGCTTAACTTGTGAGCATTAGAACATGTCCCTTTCTCTCTCTGGGCCACAGTAGCTACACTTATAAAATAAGGACAGTTGGCTTAGACCAGTGGTTCTTGGCCTTTTGAGATCCGAGGGACCTCTGAGAATCTAAGGCAGTAGTGGGATCCTCTCTTCGGAATAGCATCATAAACATGCACGCATAAATAATGCACATTTAATTTTAGGGGTTCAGACATCTTCTAGAGCCCATTGATAAGCCACAGTACAGCTGTGAGTTTTTTTCCAGAAATAACAACTGCACAAGGAGATGATAAACTCTTCTGTTTCTCCCTCTCTCTGTCTCTCAATGTGGTTATAGGAATCAAAGGAGGCAATGAATGGAGAAACTTCAAAACCTGTGAAGTGCTTTGTACATGTAAGGGGCTATTCTTATTAACATGCAAGCTGTTCTACAGCTCTTTGTTGACCCCATGATGATAGTAGCTACCATTTATTAAACACCTACTTAGTACCAGGTGATATACTAAAAGCAGTCTACATATTATTTTATTTAATCTTTAAAATAATCCTTGGAGGTGGGTGCTAATATTACCCCCTCATTTTTACAGATGAGAATATTAATCACAGAGTTAAATGAATCCTGTCCAAGATTACACAGAAAATGGCAAATAACAGATAAGTTTTGATTGAAAATAGCCAGATAATAGATGCCTGGGTTGCCAGTCACAGAGGTGAATTTTATCCAATGGAGGAAATGTTGAAAGTGATCTCTGGACTAGAAGATCAGGGGATCCATTCAAGGACAGACACACACAGGTAAACTCACACTAAAACACACATGCATAGACACACACTCACACACAGGCACTGAAGAACCCAAGTTAGACCAGCATAGATGGATGTGGTAGCAGGAGCAGTCTTGACCAATGTCCCTGGAGAGACCAGACAAAGAAGCTAATCAGGCGGCACTTCCTGGAGGAGGTAAAACTGGGCTAAACTTGAAAAAAGGGAAAGACAGATAGTGAACAAGGTGACCTTCCAGGCAGGAGGAGGGATAGCTGTGTAAGCACAGAGGCAGAGGGAACCTGGGGTATCCCAATTTGCAAACATTTCCTGAGCACCTACTCTGTGCAGTCCATAGCTGCTCAGTGTCCACTGGGGACAATAAGAAGAATGCAGGGACATCAGCCCATGTGGCTCAGGCAGCCAAGGGTTTGTAAAGAGCCCACAATCATGGTATAGCAACCCAGCTCTGCCGCTGACTGACTATATGGTGAACGTGTTATTTAATCAACCCAGTTCATTTTTCTTATCTGTATAATGGGGATAACCATAGGATCTGCAGAGTTTTAGAGTTGTTGAAAGTATTAGATGGGATAATGCATGTACAGGGCTTAGCACAGTGCTGGCCAGGGATAAGCCCCGAGCAAGCAGTGGTGAATGCCACCCCCCTCACCATTCACTCATGAGTGTAATGAAGTTATAAGCATGATGCCTGCCACATATGGGGTATTTCCGTGTCAGTTTCCCTTTTCTTAAGGCTGCTTCCTGTGCCTGTTCATTCAAGATAGAAGACAGAAAGTTTTAAAAGGTCACAGAGGAAGAGGAAGCCTCCCCTCTGCTCCCCTGACTGATATCCAGGGAGTGAATCGCACAGTTCTTTAGAAAAAGGACGATGTGCTAATAAACTGCACAGACTCTGAGAACTGGGCACCCAGTAGTGATGGCTCAGTATCTCTGACAGGTGAAATTGAACACTTAGAACATTTCACTTGATTCCTTTCAAACAGAGAGTGAGGCGGCCCACACCTCCACTCTGTCTTTAATTGGCCACATTTTGAAGCACGCTGTTTACTTGTGACCCCGGAGTTAATAAACAGCCAGTCAGAGTCTTCACTGTAACGAAACACAGTTTACAGGAAGGAGATTTGCTGGGTGCCAACAGTCATCTGCTGATCTGCTGGGGTTTTAGAGTAAATTACCCATCCATCAATTTCTTCTTCTTCTTCTTCTTTTTTTTTTTTTTGTTTGGGGAGGTATTGTTTCAGGCCAAAGGATCCTTGCTAGATAAAAATAAAAGGTAAAAATACAAATTTACCACCAAAGGGCATCCGAAACATAACAGGTCCCAAGTGGTCCCATGTCCTTGCCCTCCTCCTTCCCAGCCAGCCACCCTTCTGCCTTGGCTGGCTCCAAGCTATAGACTTAGCATCCTCTTTGCCCCCACCCTCACTCCCCACCTGTAATCAGTCACCAAATCTGATGATTCTGCTTCCAAAGAGTCTCTCCACCCATATTCCCACTGTCCCAGACCCTCATCTCCAGCACTAATGAGACACCTGCCATTGTCTCCTAACTGCTCCCCCTGATGCTATTCTACTCCCTTTCAAGCTATTCTCCATGTGGCTGCAAAGGAGATCCTTCTAAAATGCAAATTCAGTTTCATCATGCTCCTGATTAAAACTGTCCAAAGTCTCCCTGCTAACATCAGGATCAAGTCTCAGCTTCAGATAACGGCAGGCAGTACCCATCAAGATACTGATGCCACTTGCCTCCCAGCCCCCGACTCGCCTTCCTGCTCCCTCCTTGCTGCTGTAAGGTAGAGGCTTTAGCAAGACCAAAGCAGTGGTGACTGTAAAAGACTCATGGTTCTGCCCTGCCACGCACACATCACTTCCATCCCAGCATGCCCTCCTTTCCTTGTTGGCTTGGAAAACTTCATCCCTTCCCCTCCTCTGACGCTCAGCTCTGACATCACCACCTACAGGAAGCCTTCTCTGAGTCACCTCTCATAGAAACAGTTTCTCTTGAAATGACATGAATATATTTCAATTGTTGAATGAATATCATTGAATTAAAATTCTCTGTATTCAAGCCTGATCTCTATTTCAAACTGGGAACAAGTTGACGTCAGTGTCCTTGAGTCATAAAACCCCAGTGCCAAGCACAGTAGGCTTCAGGTGGACAATTCCACAATGCCATCACAATGTTCATGTTAGGTAGGGACATTCCTTTCTCAATTTTATAGAGATGGAAACTTAGACTCAGAGAGGTTAAGTGGCTTGTCCAAGATCACACAGGCAGTGTCAGAGACAGACCTGAACTCAGATCTGAAAGACTTGACAAAGAAGAGGTGCTCAAGAAACACTGATTTCTTTATGAATGGTCATCAGGCTCTCATATTCTTTTTAAATTGCCACCTCCCCATATCCTGAAGATACATTTAGAAAAAGACTCTAAAGGATCTTAATGAAAATGTTCAGACATTTATTTTTGTATTAAATGACTATACCAAGTGTACTTGAGGGGGAAGGGGGAAAGGAGGGAAAGAATAAAAAACCTATCTATCAGGCACTATGCTTATTACCTGGGTGAAGAAATAATCTGTGCAGCAAACCCCTGTGACATTCAATTTACCTATATAAGAAATCTGCACATGTACCCTTGAAGCTAAAATAAAATTTAAAAAATAAAAATAACAAAGGGATACCACCTGTATAACCTCTTTCAAAACAAAACTCCCTTGAAATTTGGAGTCATGGAAAGAACTTGAATTTGGAGAACCTGGGGTCCATCCCAATAAGCTCTGATCATTTACTTGCATAAATTTCCTCAAGCAAAAATCTTTGGGTGTTTTCAGTTGGTGAGCATTGGAATGGCAAATACCAGGGGGCTGTGGGTGGGGCAGTGACAGTGTCTATTAGAAATAGTAACAATGATAATAACAAGGTTCCAATCATTGAACATGGACGATGTCCCAGACACAGGACTAAGCACTTGGCAGGACCGCACTCTGGTAACTTGCCCAGGATTGCACTCTGCCAGCAGGCAGCAGAGCAGAACTTTAGCCCCATGGCTACTGAGGCCTGAGCACATGCTCTGATCACTCTTCCACCACTATTCCACTCTGCTGCTTCTTGTGCTCTGTTGAGATTTAAGCAGGTTCAATAGCTTGCAGGAACTGCTGAGATGGATCTGCTCTGGTCTGGACGCTCTGACCAGTGCTGTGTGAATAACGTGGGGTATGCACAGGTGCTGTGAAGACCTCCACTACTAGACAGCAAGGATCCAACTGCCTCTATGAGCCTGGGGTCTATTCTCCCTGTGCTCAAAAGTTCCCTGTACTAAGGCTCCCTGCATCCCCAGGAATGTAGAAGCAAAAAGGGAAAGGGAACAGGGACCCCCTGCATTCTCGACCTGCCCCCACACCCCAGAAAAAATCTTGGCACTTCTCTCAGCCTGGCACTGAAAGAGTTAACCTGAAACAGCTTCCATGATGAATGGCTATAATACTGTCTACGTAATGGGTTTCCTATTTAAATTTTGTGAGGATTTAATCAGTTGGGCGCAGCTGTGCAAGATGCACCATAAACTATGTTGAAAAATATGTAGACATATACATTTATCTGCTACAAATTAAGCTCACTTAGAGGTGGTCTTAATGGCCCATGTAGCCATCATTACGAGCATAAATTCTAAACTGTCTGTTTCCAGTGAATTTGCTTTGAGAAAAGAAATTAATGCTCATCCTTAGCAGAGCGTGGTAATAAATGAAAGGACCCTTAATTTGCAAAACTCTAATAGCCTCTGGCCATTTTCCATCAGGAACCCCATGCTGGGTCATACATGGCAGGGTCGCTTCATAGGGTATTGCAGTGCCCAGGCTGGGGAGGGACAGGGACAGACTTTCTGGAAGTCTACCCTGTGTGGTTTACCCAATCTTTTCAGAGGAAAGCTAAAATCCTAATTCCAAAGCTAGGAGGTGAGCCTGCAAAAAAATATATTTATAATAAAAACAAAATAAAATAAAAATCCTTCATACGAGTGCATGTGTCTTTTTGGTAGAATGATTTATTTTCTTTTGGATATGTTCATCACTGCACTAGTCACAATAGCAAAGACATGGAATCAACCCAGGTGCCCATCAATGGTGGATTGGATAAAGAAAATATGATACATATGTGCCATGAAATACTATGCAGCCATAAAAAAATGAAATCATGTCCTTTGCAGTAACATGGATAGAACACAAGGCTGTTATCCTAAGCAAATTAATGCAGTGACAGAAAAACAAATACCATATATTTTCACTTATAAGTGGGAGCTAAGCATTGAGCACATATGAAAATAATTAAGGGAACAATAGATACTGTGGACTACTAGAGGGTGGAGGGAGGGGTAGTGAGTAAAAAAACTACCTATTGGATCCTGCACTCACTACCGGGGTGATGGGATCTGTATTCCAAACCTCAGCATCACACAATATTCCCATGTAACAAATCTGCACATGTACCTCCTGTATCTAAAATAAAAATTGAAATTAGAAAAACAAAAATCCTTCAGTCTTGGCTGCATCCAGTGTGAATGTGAGTGTGTGTCCAGAGACAGACATTTAGCTTTGCCCTGGCCATGATGGCAAAATGCACTCAGCACATGGACAGCCCAACAACGAGGGTGGATCTAGGTGCTAATAGAACTCA
The DNA here is from genome assembly GCF_003255815.1 of Theropithecus gelada. NCBI lineage: Eukaryota > Metazoa > Chordata > Mammalia > Primates > Cercopithecidae > Theropithecus > Theropithecus gelada. The sequence continues at coordinate 6,755,906 of NC_037688.1, read as the reverse complement.
CAGCACGTGGAAGCTCTCCCACTTTCTCCACTTTCTCTCTAGCACTGGAAAATGGCACAAAGGAGCTGGGTTTGAATCCCAGCCTGCTACCTTGACACAGCCTGATCTGGCAACTTGCTTCTCCAAATAGTCACAAAGAGCTGCCAGTTTGCAAGACACTCTCTCATTTCTCATTTCACATCTCAGTTGATCCTTACTTCATGACAACCTTAGAAGGTAGGTGCAATTATTTCTCCTATTTTAATAGGGCTGGGGCTAGACTAAAGCAAAAGAAGCATCCAGGCTGCAAGATTTAAGGAAGCACTCACTTTCAAGGTCCTATCAATGTCAGCTCTTCATTTCCATGACCCTGACATGACAGCCTCCTTAAACTTTGCTCCTTAAGTGCCTCTTGCCACACCCTAGTTCCAGCTGTGGATAGGGACCCCAAGGTACAGAAAAGTTAAGTAACTTGTTCAAGGACACACAGGCACTAAGTGAGAGAGCTAGAGTACAATTCATAGCCATTTTACTCTGAATTTCAATCTCTTTTCTATATGCCAAATGATGGCCATTTGAATTGAAAAGTTTGATTTTATTCAGCCCAAGTGAGGCATTTACTGTGGGCCAAACTATACAGCCAAAGCTTTCACATAAGAATTATCTCATCTCATTTTCTTCGTGGCATCCTTTACTTTCAGAAATAATCTTATCAATTCATTAAAAAAAAAAAAAGTTTGTGGCCTGTGTGCTCCACTAGAATATTCACTTTATTCGAGTGGCTAGAGCAGTGCTTGGCACATAGTAGGTGCTCAGTAAATATTTGTCAAATAAATTATCTTATTCAAGAAATGTTCAAATGAGAAGTTGTATGAAACTAGTCTGATGGTTCTCATGCCTGGTTCCAGGTACCCGAAAGATGAGACCGAACCATTTAGGAAGTGTGGTTTATTTCCTCTCTGCTAAATATCAGGTGTTCCCATAACTCAACCATCCTGGGAAAAGGAATTGGTGATGGAAAATCCATTCATAAAAAAAATTAAAATCTGGGATGGTTTTGTTTGGTGCTTTTTCAGAAACAAAAAATGCAGAAGCACTTTCACTAAAGTGTCTGATGGCAAGGATTGGGGTTGCATTAGAGAGTGGTAGAAGGGGTTGGGCACAGTGGCTCATGCCTGTAATCCCAGGACTTTGGGAGGTTGAAGTGGGAGGATTGCTTGAGGTCAGGAGTTAGAGACCTGCCAGGGTAATAGAGAAAGACTCCTTCTCTACCAAAACAAACAAACAAACAAACAAAAAACCCAGGTGTGATGGCGCCACCTGTAGTTCCAGCTACTTGGGTTGGGAGGCTGAGGTGGGAGGATCACTTGAGTCCAAGAGTTCAAGTCTGCAGTGAGCCAGGATCACACCACTGCACTCCAGCCTGGGCTACAGAAAGAGACCATGTGTCTTAAAACAAAACAAAACAAAAGGCATGGGGAGCAGGTAGAAGCATGAAAATCACAATCTTAAACAAATGATTCTATTGAAATCTGACCAGTTGCAAAGACACCAGCAATTCCAGGACTCTTAGAAGGCTCAAGAGAAGCATGTAATAGCTCCTTTTCAAAACCTGAGACAAGCCTCCAGAGCTCTTTTCCTGTGTCCCGCAGGCCCAGCCTTCCCTTTTGAGACAAGGCTACCTGCAAGCCACCTCTCGGAAGACTCCCAGTGTGCCCTGTGCCATTTCCATAGAAAGCACCAGAGGAGGAAAACAAATCTTTACAGATCTGGCCTACGGTTCTGCACAATTTAACAACTGACAAGCTTGTGGAAATAGGCAGGAATCATTACTGCATTAACATCATTGCCATTGAAACAGATGATGAAATTAGGAGCAGCCAAAGGGAGCTGCTTGTGCTCCCAGCTGCGTGGCTCATGGGAGAGACCCTCATGGGAAACTACTTCCCCTGCCCCTGGGCAGGCTCTTCTGGGAGAGGTCCGCACAGGACAGTTTCAGTGGGCACTGGGCAGACTGGGGAGTGGGTGGCCATTGAGTATAGCATTGGGGTTCACACAGAGAAAGCCAGACTGCATTCCTGACAGGTCACAGCGACAACACTTAAAGTTAAACATAAATTCACAGATAATACGTTTTTATAGCTAGTAAGGGCAGAGGGCTCATCTGAACCTATGCCCAGGGCCAGACAAAGGTAGGGGCCTGTCATCTGCACTAACAAACTTCTAAATCAACTTCCTTTTGCCTGTGGAACCCCAGTTTCTCCCTCCCCACCTGACTAGCAAATGCCACTTCCTCTAGGCAGCCCTCTCTGATGTCCTACCCTGCCCCAGACTGTCTCAACGTCTCTGTTGGCATTCTCAGAGCACCAGGTATGTAGAACCAGCCTCCACTTTAGCCCTTCCTGCACTTGGCCTGCTTCCCATGCAGTCCCAGGAGGGCAGAGGCCACAATCCACTGACGATTTTCATCTCCGATCTCATCTCCCATCTCATCTTCTGTCATCTCTAGTCTAGCACAGATACTAAGCACTGCATAACACTTGTAATAAATGAATCAATAATGGTCTATACCAGGGCATCTCAAACATTTAGATGCATAGACTCATGGGGGTACCTTGTTAAAATGCAGATTCTGATTCTCGGGATTTGTATTTCTAACAAGTTCCCAGATGAGATCACCGCGGCTGGTCCTGGCTCCCTACTTTAAATAGCAAGGGTTCATGTTACCATAAAAGACATGCGCATGCACTGTTACCAATGCAGAGAAGTGAGGCTTTGCCCCCACCCTTATTTTATGAAGCGAGTTGGTCAGGGTGCCTGATATCTTGTTCACACTCTTAATTTTGGGGGAGCAGCTGAGCAGTCAGCACAGACTTGAGAGCATTTTGTGAAATGCTCTATGTGCATGGTAAGTTCTACCCCAAATGAAAGGCTGTTGTTGAAGTCCTTCCTATTAATAATACACAGGTGGGACTCTACTGGTATGAGGGCAGCATAGCCCTGCTGTGACATGCTGAGCTCTGGAGTCCAATCTGCGTAGGTTTGCGTCCTGCCTTTGCCACTGGCCGCCTGTGGGGTCCTGGGCAAGTTACGCAACCTTCCTGTGCCACAGATGCTCCCTGTTTAGCATGCAGAGAATTATAACACGTGCATCACAGTGCTGGGAGGCCTGAACAGGAGACACACTCTGGTGGAGTCCTAGGCACTGATCAGTCTCTGCTGTTCTTAATTGTTGCTGAATGCACAAACAGAACTATGTCTCTGCCGGACCTCGACCCAGAAGAATAATTCCAGGGCAGCTGCTCAAAACTCAAACTGTAGACACTGGAGGCCAAGAGACAACAGCCACCTAGATTTTATGATTTAAATGGGATAGAGTGGGCTGCCTATAATAAAGCATTTTTTAAACAAGAGACTTGTTCTCAGGTTGACATACAAAGATGTAAATTCGAGCCATAAATCTCCCTCCACAGCCCTGGTGCCCGAGTTGCTCTGTGGTGCCTGAATCACTGGGCAGACTGCCTTGCTCAGCCTGGCCACAGCCTCACCCTCTGCAGGGTCCCTAGAGCCCTGGCGTCCCGAGGGACCAGCACTTTTCATACAGCAACATCTCTCCCACGGGGTGTTTCCTGACTTGAGCAAAATGGCAGAATTAGGAAGCTGAGTGTTGCCAGGTGGAAGAAGGCTCTCTCCAGCATCACGCTTGACAGACAATGACAGGGCGCAACAAAGCTGAATACACGAACCCTTCCCAGAGAGTTGCTTTTAGGCCGCTCCCGGGTTGATGTCATACAGTCAGTTCAGCTAAGACAGTGGCATCTCTTTTTGGCCGTATGAGATTTTCCTTCCGGAATGCTCCAGGGAGAGACCCTTGCTGTTCTCCAGCTCATGCCTCTCTTCCAGTCCCAGGCACACAGGCCTTTCTTTCCACCCCTTATTGCTTTGCAGAGTCTGTCCATTCTCAACGTTCCAGACTTACCTTAAATATTATCTTCCCAGAGGGGTTGGAGCTGATGTCAAAATCTAAAAATGTAGCCCCTACCATCATTCTCTCTCATAACACCCTGTTTGTTTTCTGCAGTTTCTAACTGCGCATTTTTGCTTGTTTGTTTGTTTTTGTTTGCCTCCCCTGCTAGATGGTATGCACCACGAGGACAGGGCTGCATGCATTTATCCACTGCTCACTGCTCCATCCCAGCCCTAGTGCACAGTCGCCATGGCTACAGTGAAATGTATGGGTGCCTCACTCTGTGCTGATACTTTTCTAAGGAATGACCCTGCTTTCCCTCCTCCTTTCCTCGTAGCCCTATGAGGTAAGCACTATCATTAGATCCATTTTTATAGATAAGGCAATGGGAAAGCTGACATTCAGTAACTTCTTCAAGGTCACATGAGAAGCAGCAGATTCATAAGCCTATTCAGTGGGGCTGACATCAGAGCTGGCCCTCTTAGGACACCATGCTGTCACACAGTAAATGTTCAAAAAGAATTTGTTGAATCAATAAATGATTAGAACCACTCGGTCCAATATGATCCCATTTAAACCCATTCAATTCAGTTAAATCAATGCGCACTGGGTTCTTGGCAATGTGTCGGGCACTGTGGGGGCCCAACCTCAGGGAAGATTATTAATGGTGGCTGTGGCAGCAGAAGCCTGTGTGCAGATGACCTTGCCAGCCTCCTCTGACTCTCCCACTTGCCTGACTAGCTCATCAGATGCCCTCAGGATGCTGGACTTTTGTGAATCTGAGATGTGCATAGCATTCCATGGTGCGAAACTGAATGACATAAGGGCCTCAGCTTCCATGTCACAATCCCTTAATTGTAGATATGGACACCAAGCCAAGACAGGTTAGGCACATAGCTAAGAAGTAGTAGAAAGAGGATTTGAATCCATCCAGACTGGCTCTGGAACACCCATTACACTACACAACATCACAGTTTAAAAAAAAAAAATTAAACACGCACTTGTTCTATTCATCACAAGCATTCGTATGTGTAGTTGAAGCCAGAGTCAGTAACAAGTAGGCAGTCATCTGTCTGCAGTGGGACAGCTAGGAAGGGGCTGATCCGGGACCCTAAGGCCAGCACGGTACCCAAGAAACACTCCATGCGTGCACCTAGAATGGGTACCGTCCTGCTTCTGTTAGAGCAAAATGTCACTAATAAGAACAATAAGTGAATGTCTGCTAGGATACATACGTCAAGAAGGGTGAGACCTGTGCAGGAACACAAAACACTTAATGAATTCAGGTTCAGCATCTTTTTTCTGGATATTTTTTCCAACAGACTTAGTTTAGCTCTGAAACTACTTACAAGAAGCACTAGATACAAAGCAGTAATTTCTAATCTCCTGGCATTCCTGTTGCCACAGTCATGAGTTCTGTCATGCCCATAGACCACCTGTACTGTTAATTACTTAACACCTTATCTTTAATTGAACCCACTTAAAAAAAAACCTTAAAAATACAGTTACTTTAAATTTATGAAAAATACAGTTATTTTTAAATAGTCATTAAAAAACTATAAGTGGAAAATGAGTAATATTAGGTGGTAACATTAACTATAAACACAATGAAAACAAAGGAATGTTATTAAATTCAAACCAGATATTGTTCCCTAGTCTCAACCAGAGGCCTGCCCTGTGTTTGTTGCAAAGGGAGATAGATAATGTTGCAGAGGCATGAAGGCCAGATTAGCAGCAAGTCAAGCCTTTCTCCCTGATGCCATCAAGAGCCAAAGTAAAATAAAGTTGGAAAGGGAATTATTGTCTCTCTAAATGAATCAATGTTCTTAATGGTGTTTAATATCTTGGACCTGGGAGACACTGGGGTGGGGACACTGGAGCAGGGCTTCAAGTCTCATCTGTGGCACGCACCCACTCTGTGACTTTAGGCAAGTCACTTTTTATTTTTGGAGACAGGGTCTCACTCTGTCCCCCAGGCTGGAGTGCAGTAGTGTGATCTTGGCTCCCTGCAACCTCTGTCTCCTGGGTTCAAGTGATTCTCATGCCTCAACCTCCCGAGTAGCTAGATTACAGGCGCGTGTCACCGCACTGGGCTAATTTTTGTATTTTTGGTAGAGATGGGATTTTGCCATGTTGGCCAGACTGGTCTCAAACTCCTGACTTCAGGTGATCTGCCCTTCTGGGCCTCCCAAAGTGTTGGGATTACAGGCGTGCACCACCGTGCCCGGCCTGAGTCACTTCTTTTCAATGGGCCTCAGTTTTCCTACCTGAGATGCAAGTTTAGACTAGAATTTAGTTACCAGGTGGTCTCTTGGGTCCTTCCAAGTCTCAGATTCTCTGACTCAATTCCGCGCGAACAATATTACATCCATCAAACTGTTGCACACTGAAATTGAGAATGTGTCCTCTAAGAGCAGTTCAAACACACCATTGTTTCCACAGAAGGCTCATTCCTGGGCTGAAATCAAGTTTCAAGACTTTCTGGAAAGCCTTCCTCCATTGGCAAAGGTCATTAAGATGTGTGAAGAAGGGCCAGAGGCTTGGGCAGGAGGCAAACTCGGCAAATAAAAGTCCACTTGATTCCAGAAAACCAGCTTCCATGAGCAATTGGAGTGGCTCACTTTGGTTAGAATATTTTGTAACTAGTAGGATTATCTGTAATGATAAAATTCATACCTCCCAGCTTTCAAATAAAGATGTCCCCAGGAGGGTATTGATGGCATCATTGTTGTTGGAAAGAGAAAGAAAGAGTGGCTGGGTGATTCCATTGTGTGTGGAATAAAAGGGCTGGGAAACAGATCTATTTTCGTATTAGCTAACTGCAGACCATTGCACCCCCAGATCGACTCATTCTTGGGCCACAACAGCTCCCCTCCAGGAAGCCGGGATGTGCTTCTAGCAAACAAACACAGGGCTGGACACCCTCGGGGCAAGGGCCTGCTTTAGGGGCACAAAGAAATGCCGGCATGGTATGCTCCCATGACGGCCAGATCTTCATTCTCCACACACCTGGGGCCACCGGCCACTGCCCTCCCGCCCACAGCTTTCTCTGGCTGCAGCAGCAAATGCCCTCCCCGCATTCTTCTCTGCTCATCAAATTGTCTGTGGTCACCACTGGAGACATGTGAACTAAAGGAACACACTTGGCCCTGACTAAAGATGAGGAATGTCTCAGGAGCCACAAAACCAACAGCTTCATTACCAGGGACTAAGTATTAATTACTTATGTTTTCCAAATTTAGCTTCCAAGGTTCAGCGGGAGAATGCCTAACGAGGACGTAGAGTAGTGGCAGTTTATTTCCCTGGCCCCTGTACACCAGGTGCTATCCTAAGTGCTCAGTATATGCGAAGGCATCTGTTTCTCACAGCAGCCCTGGTATTGGTATGACTCTTATCATTCCATTTTACACACTTAGAAACTGAGGCACAAAAAGCCATGTGATTTCCCCCAAATGTGAATCAGCCAGAAAGTGCCAGACACAAAATTTGAGCCTTGGCTGAGTGGCCAGTCCAGGCTCTAAACCACTGTGCAAGCCCTGACCATGGCAGGCAGCCACTATGGGGGCCAAGTGCTTACGCCTGAGAGGCCAACAACCTTGGGTTTGAGTCAGAGTTCTGACACTTATGCCCTCACTGAGCCTCGTAAAATAGGAGTAAAGATGCTAAGGATGAAGGATAAACAAATTAAAGCTGTTCTGCTGTCAGCACAGGGCCTGGCACATAAGAGATGCTCAGTAAATGCCTTTCTATGAATGATGATGGCAGTTGCTTCTCCCTCTTCTCTGCCGATCCCAATCCTTGCCTATTCTTGTAGCCTCGGTTACAGAAGTCCGACATCCCCCCTCCAACTTCACCTTGAGAGTCCTAGGAATTCAGAGCTGAAAATGACAGGAGAGCTCCTCTGGCCAGTTTATGCATGAAGCTAGAAAGAGCAAGATATTGTCCAACCTTAACAGGGGAAATGAGCAGAGCCAGGAATCTCAGGCTTGGAGTTGGGCCACCCCACCCACCCATCTCCCCCTGCTGACTCCAGTTCCCACCCCAGACCCTTGGGGCTCACATCCTTCTCCAAAACTGGCTCCCTGGCAAGGCCAGGTCAGGCCGGGGAAGGGGCAGCCTGGGCCCATAACTCAGCCAAGTCACCTGGCAGCTGCTTCTGGTGCAGAAGCCATTAAAACCTCCACATCTGTTCTCTGCACCAACAGCAAATCAACATGAGGCCGCTCTCCTTCCCTCAGCAGGTCCGAGGGCTTGGATGCAGCCGCCACTGCATTAACTCATTAACTCTCAAATTTTAGCCCCATGCGTCAACCCAATCTCATGTTGGTTACCCCTTCCCTCTTGTACTCAGTCTTCTCCACACATGACCCCACCCAATAGCCACCCCTCACTCGTGGCCACAATCAAGCCAGAGGATTAAGCCAGATACATAAATTACTAAGATGTGGGGAAATTCAATACTTGGATAGGTGAGGCAGGGTCCACCCCTTATTCAGGAGATGAATAGCTCCCCCACCTGCTCCTCTCCTTTAGAACTGTGGGTCTCAACCCCTGGAAGCGTACACATCTGAAAAGTTCCAAGGGGTAGAACGAGAAAACCAGAAACCCTGAGGTCAGAACCGGGCTTGGAACATTTAAAAACATCTCTCCAGGTCATTCTGGTACACAACCACAGCTGAGAACCACAGGTTAAAAGCTTGGTTTGTGGGAAGCAGTGTGATCTCCTCTCATGAGCCTTCATCACACTCTGGGCTGTAGAGGCCTCCCGGCCACCAGACCGTCTTTGTCAGTGCAGTGATTCTGCGCCCAGGCTCTGGAGTCAGATTTCCTGAGCCCAAGTTCTGTTTTGAAAGTCTATACAGACAGTGTGACCTCTTAGGTGAGGGTTTTAAAAAGACTCCGCAGGCTCTTCCCTGAACTGTGCAATGGACAGTGAGGCTCCTGACGTGACTGTGTTACTGAGGAATGAAATGAGGTGATGTGTGCAAGGAACACTCAGGCTAGGCACTCAGTAGGTCTGGAGGGATGTGGCTACTTTTCCATCCTACGGTGCTCCATGCCTTGTACTCCACCCTCTTTCCAGTGCTTCTTTGGCATCAAATACTATGATAGCAACAGCATGAGCCAGCCATGCTCCTGCCTCTGCATGTTATCTTGTTCCTGGCACATGGCGTGTCTGCCAGGGAGCTCACCAGATAAGTAAAGGAAGCAAATACCAAGGTTCATGTCTCAGGTGTTGCTGTGAAAAATGAGAAAAAGAAAGCTTTCCACCTCTCAGAACTTGTTGGAGCAAAATCATAGTGATACCACTGAGTATGTTTTGGTGGCTGTAGATATTTTTTTAATGCCCTAGATTTAGGCCAGTCACAGTGGCTCACGTCTGTAATCCTAGCACTTTGGGAGGCAGAGGCGGGGACATCACTTGAGGTCAGGAGTTCAAGACCAGCCTGGCAAATATGGTGAAACCCCGTCTCTACTAAAAATACAAAACTTAGCTGAACACGGTGGCACACGCCTGTAATCCCAGCTACTTGGGAAGCTGAGGCAGGAGAATCACTTGAGCCCAGGAGGTGGAGGTTGTAGTGAGCTGAGATCATACCACTGCACTCTAGCCTAGGCAACAGAGCGAGACACTGTCTCAAAAAAAAAAAAAAAAAAAAGCCCTAGGCTTAAAAAAAAGTATGTATTAATGCTCCAGATTTTTAAAAACATATGTGCAATTATGTGATTTTGGTACAAACCAACATGCTACATGTTTAAAACTCCAGATAATAATCCTTGTTGTAAAACACGATGATGGGCTGGGTCTATGCGTGTTGGCTCTGCTGCAATGACACTGCCTTCAAGGCAGGACACTGATTTTTTGAAGGACCCCTGCCCCCTAAGCTGGTACTTAGTACAGCTTCAAAGAAAGGGGCGTTGAGTCAGGCATGTGAGGGCATCTTTTTCCTGCTGGAATTTCCCTCCAGCTCTTCACTGAGGCATCAGGGGAGGAGCCGGGCAAGTTGACTGACCTCAGGTTTTCAGTTTGAACTTTAGACCTTTAAGTACCAAGTCATGGAGACTTTCAGAGTCTCAGTTTACTCATCCATAAAATGGGTATAATTTCCTCATTGGACTATTTTGAGAGTTAAGTGAGATAACAGATTATGAAAACACCCAGATCACTGTAGAAAATGGAGCAGATACCGCTTAAATGAGCTGCTTCTTTTTCTAAATCCTTCATCCTGGGAAATGTGAGTAAGCTCCTCCTGCCTCCATGGGGAAGCCCTGACTCTTTGGGAGCCTATTAGCTGGGCCAAGTAGAGAGTTAAACATACAAACTGACAAAGGGGCTGTGGAGCTATTTCAGAGCACCCCACTATCCAGGCAGATGGTCCTGGGCCAGATGGCTTGGGAGGTGGGGGGCCAGGGGATGGCAGCCCAGGTGTTTGCTGTGGCAGCATAGGTGTGTGAGGGAAGTGTTCACTTGTCCACCTCCCGCCTCCCTCGGATTTCTCCTCCAGAGGGGGCGCTGCCCAGCTCTGACAGATGTGCAGTCTGGGAAGCTTTCCAGGCCCAGTGTGGGGAAAGAGGGCAGTTCACCCCATGCCAGGACCTGCTCTGGCAGAATGGGAAGTTGGTGAGCTTGTCTTGGTGCTTTTAAGGTTCCTCTGCTCAACTTTCTTCACCTTCAACCATTGACCCCTGTACCTTCCAAGGTTAGCATGCTGCATTCCAATTTGGCAGCTTCTGTCTCTCTCTCACTCCCTCAAAACTCCTTCAATTTTTCTGGGGATGTTATTCATACCTGCGGAAGCAGTTGATCGGTTGCAGCAGCCCATGCTGGTGACTTAGACCCTTAATGTGTCTCCCCTCCAGGAACCCCCTTGTTGTGACTCTTGCTACCCGTAGGAGTTTAGCAGCACCATAGGTCAGTGAGGGAAACATCTGTGATGGGCTCGTCACATCCTTTGGGAGAGTACCTGCTCTACTCACATGAGGAAACACTGCAAAGAGAGAAAGCCTACTTTCAATGAGCCACAGCCTCTCTGGGCCTCAGTTCTGAGCATTCAGGGTCGCATGAAAATAAGAGGTTGGGATAACAGCACCGAGCAAAGATCTGGAGGATGCTAGCATGGAAATGAGGTGACATGTTTCAGACACTCGTCACAGAGCCCATTGTTCTTCTAAGGGTGAGACACATTTGGAAGCAGAGGCCAGACAGGCATTTCACTTGTGGGGACATGAAAGAGTATTGAAAGCAGTAGAGTTTAGGGGCCAGATGCATTTTCTGGGGCTGCAGTAATGAAGTGCCAGAAGCTAGGCATCTGAAACAACAGCAGTGTGTTGCTTCACAGTTCAGGAGGCTGGAAACTCAGTGTCCCAGTGTCAGTGGGGTGGTTCCTTTTGAGGAAGTGTCTGTTCCAGGCCTCTCTCCTCGGCTTGTAGATGGCTGCCTTCTCTCCGTGCTTCTTCATGTCATCTTCCCTCTACAACTATCTGTCCCTGTGTCCAAATTTCCGCTTTTATAAACACACCATTCATATTGGATGAGGGGTCTACACTGCTTTGGTATGACCTCCTCTTAACTTACTGCATCTGCAATGACCCTATTTCCAAATGAGATCAAATATGAATCTTGGGAAGGGATACAAGTTAATCCCATAACAGCGCTAAATATGGCTCTGCTGTTACACAGTCCTGAATTCCAACCATGTGGGACCTCACTTAGAAGAGCTCTTCAACATTATGAGGCCTCAGTCTCCTCATCTGTAAAATGTGAATAGGAAGAGGCCATCCCTGAGAGGGATATTTTAAAGGCAGTGCTAAAATAATGTCTACAGTGCATTAAACATGTGAATTGGGACAATTTAAGTCCTCAAGGGACAGCAGTTGCTATTTTGATTATGCTGCCCTTGCAGCCACGTGGGGAACTGTCCACCTGATCCAGAGATCAGACCCTCTTTGTCCATGTAACTGGGAAAGGAGAGACCAGACCTAGTCCCCAGCCATGTGGGTGTCTAACACAGTCTCCCATAGCTCGAGGCTTGAGGAAATGCTATGTTGAAATAGAACAAAGATTTCCAACACAATTAAAACTCCTTTGGTAAAGAAATAAAAGATTTGTGGCAGCAAAGAGTATGAAGCAGAAGTAATAATTCAGATAACATCAATGCATGTTATTTTATGTTTTTTCACATAAGATCTTCTTAAAAGTATATTCTTCCTTCTCAGTTTCTTTTGTCTTTAGAGGAAGCAGGCAGCTCAGAAATGAAGTTCTGGCAATTTGGAACCATTCTCTGGGATTCCTCCTATTCCTCCGACTTCACAGTCATTTTCAAATAGTGTGAGAGAAAAGATTCCTGCTTAAATATGTCTCCCGTCTCCCAAACCTAAAGGTCTCCTGTCTGTAACAGAAAAGCACCACAATAGCCATGTTCCTATCCAATTAGGAGCTTGAGCTGATAAAATATTTCCTGCCAAGAATAGCAATTCAAGAGAAAAGGAGAGAGAGAGAGAGAGATTTTCTTCTTCAAAAGTATGGAAAAAAGGCTTTTAATCAGAGAAGCAGATCTTTCTTTTTATTACTGAGGATAATATGATATGAAATTCTCCTCAAAACTGCACATAATGAAGGTAAAATGAATCATGGGAAAATTCCCTTCTGTTACTGTAAAATTCTGATGAGCATGGGAGAGTTTAGAAGTGTTTTAGTTAGTTAGTCTGAATTAGTATCTACTTTTTCTCAAAAGAAGATGATCTCTTTTGGTTTAAAGAAATATCCTCAGGCACTTGAGGTAGACTAAATAAATGCCCCCAGATATGTCCAGGTCCTCATCACTAGAACCTGTGAATGTTACCTTATGTGGTGTGGTGATTAATTGTATTTGTCCACTTAAATCTATGTTACCCAGTTTTTTTAAAACTTTTTTTTTTTTAGAAATGGAGTCTCACTATGTTGCCCAGGCTGGTCTTGAACTCCTGGGTTCGAGTGATCCACCAGCCTCAGCCTCCCAAAGTGTTGAGATTACAGGTATGAACCAGGGCACCTGGCTGGTACCCAGTTTCTTGATCAAACAGCAATCTACATATTACAGTGAAGGTAATTTTTAGATGTGATTCACATTTAAATAAGTAGACTTTGAGTAATATGGGTTATCCCCCCATAAAATGGGTGGTTCATATCCAATCAATCATGGCCTTAGGAGAAGATAATAAGATTCCCCGAAAAAGAGAATTATACCTCCAGACTTCCTTCAGACTCAGAACTGCAACATCAACCCTTTCCTCAGTCTCCAGCCTGCTAGCCTGCCCTGCAGAGTTTGGACCTGTCAGCCTCCATAATCATGTGAGCCAATTCCTTAAAATAAATGTGTCCATATCTATATATCTATCTAATCTATCTATCTATCACCTATCATGTATCTATTATCTATCATTGCTTGTTATCTATCTATCATTGCTATTATCTACCTATCTATCTAATTGATTCTGTTTCTCTGGAGATGTGATAACATTCAGGGTCTTGAGATGGGGAGATTATCCTGGATGATCTGGGTGGGTCCAATGTAATCACAAGGGTCCTTATAAAGGGATTGCAGAAGAAGTCAGAATCAGAGAATGTGATGTGATGACAGGAGCCAAGGCTGGAGATGTGATCTGCGTATGGAAAACAGGAGGCCACAGCCAAAGGAATCCTGGCAGCTTCTAGAAGCTACAAAAGGCAAGGAGACAAATTATCCACTCAGAGCCTCAAGAAGAAGCCAGTCCTGCTCACACCTTGACTTTGGGCCTTCTGACTCCCAGGCCTATAAAAGAATACATCTGCGTTGTTTCAAGTCACCAAATTTGTGATAATTTCTTACAGCAGCAATAGGACACTAATACAATGACTAAGAGCTACCAAAGAAAACTTGTTGGGTATGTGAAATAAAAGTACTATTAGAGCCGTGTATTTTTATTTATTATTATTTATTTATTTTGAGACAGAGTCTCACTCTGTCACCCAGGCTGGAGTGCAGTGGTGGGAGCTCAGCTCACTGCAGCCTCCGCCTCCCAGGTTCAAGCGACTCTCCCACCTCAGCCACCTGAGTAACCGGGGTCACAGGTGCATACCACCATGCCCAGCTAATTTTTGCATTTTTAGTAAAGCTTGGGTTTCACCATGTTGGCCAGGTTGGTCTTGAACTCCTGACCTCAAATGATCTGCCTGCCTCGGCCTCCCAAAGTGCTGGGATAGAGCCCTGTATTTTAAATATTGGCAGTTATTACCAATAAGGGTTATTATCCTAGGTAAGTAGCTCTTATAAATAAATATAAAGGCAGATAACTCATAACACAGAGCATTTACAAGAATTCAGAGAAGAGGAAATGGCAACATCAAATAAATGCCATAAATATTTTGCACTAGTTGATAATAATGAGATACTATTTTCTTTCCTACCTGCTTAGTAAATGTCTTGAGTGATAATACTTACTAAAGATAAGACCATGGCAAGGCAGCACTTTCCAACACAGCTGGTGGAAATGTAAATGAAAAGCATTGTTTTGGAAATTATTTACATAACATATATCATGAGCCTTGAAAATTTATATCCTTTCACCCATATGTTCACATTTAGAAATCTAGCCCAAGGAAATAATCAGAGATATGAGCAAAGATGAATGTGTGTGTTGCAGCACTAGATACGAGGTAATGAAAACAACCGATGAATGTCCATCAATGTAACAATAGTTAGGGATATTGCAGTAAATATGATGCAACCATTAAATAGAGTGTTTTAAAAAACTCTCTGTCATGGAGTGATGTCAGTGAAAATAGTGAATTAAGGGATTCTAAAAGTCTACCACTGTGGCCAGTCACGGTGGCTCATGACTGTAATCCCAGCACTTTGGGAGGCTGAGGCAGGTAGATCATGAGATCAGGAGTTCAAGACCAGCCTGGCCAAGATGGTGAAACCCCGTCTCTACTAAAAATATAAAAATCAGCTGGGCGTGGTGGCGGGCACCTGTAATCCCAGCTACTCAGGAGGCCGAGGCAGAGAATTGCTTGAACCTGGGAGATGGAGGTTGCAGTGTGTCAAGATCGGGCCACTGCACTCCAGCCTGGGCAACAGAGTGAGGCTCCATCTTAAAAAAAAAAAAAAATAAAAAAAAAAAGAAAAGAAAAAAAAGAAAACAAAAAGTCCACCACTGTATCAAACAATGAAACAAACTTGCAAAAACAGTCGCAATCAATGTCTGACAATCAAACTAAGAAAAACTAACCGGTCTTCAATGTAGTAGCCTTAAAAATAATGTCCCATATTCTCATTTCCAGCATAAGAGGAGCAAGATAAGCCCCAAGAATTGTAATTACTAGCCGAGTACCCACCGGTGGTTCTCTGGAAGACCAGCTCAAAGGCTCGTCTTTACCTCACCTAACTGTGCCCACCAGGTACTATAGTAGCTATATGGGGCATTTGTCAAAAACACATACAGATAAATGTTTCAGCTGCTAACACCTGAGGCAATGGATAACAGTTGGTGCAAGCAATACACTAACCAAAAAGCTTGGGAGGGAAGACTGAGGACTGAAATGCTTTGGAGAATAAGGGCTTTGAAAAGCTTCAACCTATTCCTGGGAATCTAGAGGGCCATGTGCATTCCCAAGGCGCTGTATCTGCTCAGGAGAGAACTAAGAAAGCCCTAAGATCTCACCTCTGACTGATGCTGAAATTCTGTGCAAATAGGAAGTGAAGGCTAAAGCACATTTGTAAACTCCCTGGCTGATTGTTGAAGGCATATCCCACAATACACACAGTACGTCTTCAAAGACTGGAAGATGTTTTGGTTCCAGGCATTAATGAAGTCTCTGTCCAATTATTAGCTGACCATTAAGCTGATAAAACAGAGATGTCAGTGGTCACACATTACAAAGAATGCAGACTTTATAAAATCAGTTCAGAAAAGTCACCAAACAAACAACTACAACAAGCAGCAACAGAAAACCACATTATAATATGCAAAATGTGAGGTTATTGACTAAAAACTACAAAGCTGGCAGAGAATCAAGAAAGTATTACCCATACAGAAAAATAAAACTAATCAATAGAAATTATCCCTGGTGAGGTCCAAACATTGGACTTACTCCAATCAAAAGGCAGACACTGACAGAATGCATTAAAAAAAAAAAATCATCCAACTGTAAGCTGTCTATAAGATGCTTAGGCTAGAGTCAAAGACATAAATAGGTTGAAAGAAAAAGATACATCATTCAAAGAGAAATCAAAGAGAGCTGGAGTGGCTATATTAGTATCAGACGAAATAGTCCTTAAGATTTAAAAAAAAGTGACAAGAGACAAAGACAGACATTATTCAATGATAAAAGGGTTAATCCAACAAGAAGATATAACAACTGTAAGTGCATATGCATCTAAAATCAATCCCCAAAATACATGAAGAAAAAGCTGACAGAATTGATGGAAGAAATAGTCCAACTGTAATATAGTTGAAGGCATTGATAACTCCTTTAATAATAGATACAAAAAGTAGACAGAAGATTGTCAATTACATAGAAGACTTGAACAACACTGTAAGCCCATTGGAATGAATAGACATCTACAGAACATTCTACCCAACAGCAGAATATACATTTTTTGTCAGATGCATATGGAACATTCTCCAGTCTATGTTATACCACAAAACCAGTCTTAATACATTTTGAAAGAGTTAAAGCATACAAAATATTTTCTGTGACCACAGTGGAACTTAGCTGAAAATCAATAATAGAGGGTAAAATGAAAAATTCACCAATATGTGGAAATTAAACACATTTCTAAATAACCAGTAAGTCAAAATAGGAGCCACAAGGGAAATTAGAAAAAATATTGAGATTAACAAAAATGAAAAGATAACACAATCAAATTTATAAGATGCTACAAAAGCAGTGCTGGAGGGAACTTTATAGCAGTAAATTACTTTCAGAAATTATAATACATTGCATATTTGAAAATTACCAATAGAGTATGTTTTAAATGTTTTCACCACCAAACGATAATTATGTGAGTTGATAGATTTGTTACTTAGGTTTATTTAATCATCTCTCAATGTAAACATGTGTGGCTTATGCTTGCAATCCCAGTATTTGGGAGGCCAAGGCTGGTGGATCATCTGAGGTCAGGAGTTTCAGACCAGCCTGGCCAACATGGTGAAACACCATCTCTACTAAAAATACAAAAAAATTATCTGGGTGTGGTGGTGTGTGCTGCCTGTAAGCCCAGCTACTCAGAAGACTGAGGCAGAAGGATTGCTTGAACCTGGGAGGCAGAGGTCACAGTGAGCTGAGACCGCGCCAACGCCCTCTAGCCTGGGCAGCAGAGTGAGACTCCGTCTCAAAAAAAAAAAAGAAGTACCTCATAAATATACTTAAATGCTCAATTGTTTTTGTCAATACAAAATTATTTGAAATAATTTTCAAATGCCTTCATTAAATAAAAAGACATTAAGTAAGTATCTTAACCTTCAACCTTAAGAAAGTAGAAAAATAAGAGTAACTAAACTCGAGCAAGTAGAAAGAAGGAAATCATTAAGATTAGTGTAGATATAAATAAAATTGAGTATAAAAAATAGAGAAAATAAAAACAAAAAATTGTTCTTTAAAAAGATTGCTAAATTTTCAAAACAAAGTCCACGAAGTAGCCATTTTATTATTCCTGTTTTACCGATGAACAAGCTGAAGCGTAGGGAGATGATTCACTTATTAATTCTGCAGTTATTGAAGCACCTCCTTTGTGCCTGGCCCTGGGCAAGGCTCTGGAGAGACAGCTGAGGACAAGACACACCGTCAGGGAGCTTACGTTCTGGGAGGTAGACACACAACCAGCGTGGTGACTCTAAAGCCAGACCTTCCTGATCTGCGGGTTCAGGAAAGGTTTTTTTTAGGGCGAGAGAGGTATAAGTGAATTCCTGAGGGAGTGAAGGACGCCCTTCACCAGAGGGAGTACTGCCATGCTGAATTTCAGCCAGTAGAGGCCCATCCAGGGCTGGCAGGCAGAGCTGGCACTGGGACCTGGGGCGTGGCCAGCTCTGTCACGCATGTACAGTGCAGTAGGCCTTCTTCCCTGGGCCTCTGCTCTCCGTGAGAAAGTGTCTTTCTTCTTCCCTTCCCCTCACTCTTCTGGGAAGGAGTTCAGGAAGGGAGAACTCTGTCTGTTTCAGGGTCTTGGGTCCTTTGAACAGGTCTAGTTACCAGACCTGAGAGGCCCATTTCTGCCAAAGCTACAGACACAAGCCCCAGTGATGGGTGTGGAGTTCTGGTAACCTCACTGTAGGAGCAGGGGCTGGGGGAGAAGAGAAATTACATTGTTTCTTACTCAAGGTTACAGCCTTCAGGCACAGGGCTGCCTCACTCAAAGGCTGAGTGGCTGGAGACCCAGCAACCAGAGCTGTCTCCCGACATGGTCCTTATAATGCAGTGATGGAGGACTGAGGCTGGCCTAACAGCTGCTGGCAAATAGCTCTATGTTCTCATCCAGATCGCATTAGATACCATCTCTGTGACCCTAGATACTTCACTTAAGTCACGCGGAGTTTCTGTTTCATCTTTAAAATGGAGGCAATCAGAGTATATACTTCATCAAGGTGTTTGGGAATCAAATAAGATACATTTAAAATGCTGAACATGGTAGACAATAAATGTTTGATGCTGAAAACAGAAAGATCAATACAACAGACAATTATTTAGCTAGGCTGACAAACAAAAAAATAAAGAAAACCCAAATTGCTAAAATCAGGAATGGAAGTGGAGATATTGCTATTGCCCTTGCAGATATTAAACAAAAAAAAAAAAAAAAGATTATAAGAAAATACTAGGAACAATTGTATGCCAATAAATTAGATAACCTAGCTGAAATGAACAAATTCCAGGAAACACACATTACCAAAACTGACTCAACTAGAAATAGAAAATCTGAATAGATCTACAACAGATAAAGCAATTGAGTGATTAATTTTTAAAAACTTTCAACAAAGAAAAGCCCAGTACCAGATGTTTCCAGCAGAATCAACATCAGTCTTCAACTTCTTTCAAAAATTGAAGAGGAAATAACACAGCCTAACTCATTCCATGAGACCAGCTTTATTTATTCTGATACCAAATCTAGACAAAGTCATCACAAGAAAAGAAAATACAGATCTTTATGCACATATCATCAACAAAAATCCTCCATAAAATATTATCAAAATTATATTTTAAAATCCTCAACAAAATATTAGCAAGCCAAATCTGGTGGCACATTAGGATTATTCACCATGACCAAGTTGAATTTATCCCAGGAATGCAAAGGTTCAACATGAGATAGTCAATCAGTGCAATACAACACCTTATTAAGGGATTAAGAAGAAAACCACATGAACATCTTAATTGATGCAGAAAAAGCATTTGACAAAATCCAACGCTCTTTCCTGATTTAAAAAAAAAACTGAACAAACTGGGAATTGAAGAGAGCTTTTTCAACTTCATGAAGGGCACCTATGAAAAACCCACAGCTAACAGCAGATTAATGGGAACAGATGGAAAACTTTCTTCCTAAGGTCAGGAATAAGACAAGGATGTCTGCTCTCAATGTGATTATTCAAATTGCACTGAAAGTTCTAGCCAAGGAACATAGGCAAGTAAAACAAATAAAAAGCATTTGAACTTGAAAGGAAGAAGTGTAACTATCTCTAGTTACAGATGATATAATCTTATATATACATAATCCTAAAGACAGAACAACAAAATTATTAGAGCTGGTAATTGAGTTTGGCAATGTTGCAGGATACAAGATCCATACACAAAAATATGTTATAATCCAATACATCAGCAATGAACAATCTGAAAATAAAGTTAAGGATGCAATTCCACTTACAATAATGTAAAAAAGAGAATAAAATACTTGGGAGTAAATTTAACCATGAAAGTATAAGTTTTGTACACTGAAAACTACAAAATGCTGTCGGAAAAAATTAAAAGATGTCCTAAATAAATGTAAAGACATTCATAGACTGAAGAATTTAATACTGTCAAATAGCAATACTCCCCAAATTAATTTACAGATTTAATGCAATCCTTATAACATTTCCAAACATTGTTTTTGCAAAACTGGACAAGCTGATTTTAAAATTCACATGGAAATGCAAGGAACGCAGCATACTTGAAACAATCTTGCAAGGGAGAACAAAGATGGAGAACTCACACTTTATGACTGATGTCAAAATTTACTACAAAGCTACAGTAAGAAAAACAGTGTGGTACCGAAATAAGGGTAGACATATATGTCAATGGAAGAGATCGAAAGCCCAGAAATAAATCATACATCTATAGTTAAATGATTTTTCTTTTTTTTAAATTATTATTATTATACTTTAAGTTCTAGGGTACATGTGCATAACGTGCAGGTTTGTTACATATGTATACTTGTGCCATGTTGGTGTGCTGCACCCATCAACTCGTCAGCACCCATCAACTCGTCATTTACATGAGGTATAACTCCCAATGCAATCCCTCCCCCCTCCCCCCTCCCCATGATAGGCCCCAGTGTGTGATGTTCCCCTTCCCGGGTACAAGTGATCTCATTGTTCAGTTCCCACCTATGAGTGAGAACATGCGGTGTTTGCTTTTCTGTTCTTGTGATAGTTTGCTAAGAATGATGGTTTCCAGCTGCATCCATGTCCCTACAAAGGACACAAACTCATCCTTTTTTATGGCTGCGTAGTATTCCATGGTGTATATGTGCCACATTTTCTTAATCCAGTCTGTCACTGATGGACATTTGGGTTGATTCCAAGTCTTTGCTATTGTGAATAATGCCGCAATAAACATACGTGTGCATGTGTCTTTATAGCAGCATGATTTATAATTTTCTACAAGAGTACCAAGACCATTCATGGAGAAAAGACAGTCTTTTCAACAAATGCTATTGGGAAAACTGGATATCCTCACGCAAAAGAGTGAATTTATGCCATATATACATATTAACTCAAAAATGGATAAGATCTGAATTTAAGAGCTCAATATTGTTTCTCAGCCTTTTGGTTAAGATCAAGTGAAGAGCTAAACATATAAAGCCCTTAGACAGAAAAATAGGTGTAAATCTTTGTGAACTTGGATTAGGCAAAGGTTTCTTATATATGACGCCAAAAGCACAAGTAACCAAAGAAAACAACAAATAATTTGGACTTCATCAAAATTAAAATTTCTATGCATCAAAGACACAATCAAAAAAGTGAAAGAACATTTCACAGAATTAAAGAAAATATTTGTAAATTGTATACTACGTTGATAAGAATGTAGTATTTGGAATATGTGATAAACTCATAATTTTGTTAAAGAACAAAAAGTTTCAGTTGGAAAATGAGCAAAGTACTTGAATAGACGTTTCTCCAAAGCTATAAGTGGCCAACAAACACATGAAAAGGTGCTTAGCATCATTAATAATTAGGGAAAGGGAAATCAAAACCACAATGAGATACCAGTTCATAACTAGGATGGCTATACTTACATAAATGGAAAATAACAAATGTTGCAAAGAATGTGGAAAAATTGGAGCTCTCATACATTGCTCGTGGGAATGCAAAATGGTGCACCTGTCTTGAGTAAAAGTTTGGCAGTTTCTCAAAAAGTTGAACAGAGTTACCGTATGACCCAGCAGTTCTACTTCTGTGTATGTACCCAAGAGAATTAAAAACGTGTGTCCACACAAAAATTTGTATACAGATGCTCATAGCAGCATTATTCATAATAACCAAAATATGGAAATGATCCAAATATTCATCAACTGATGAGTGCCTGAATAAAATGTGGTATATCTATACAATGAAATAGCATTTCACAATATAATGAAATTGAAGTTTTGTTACATCCTACAACATAGATGAATCTCAAAAACATTATGCTAAGTGAAATAAGCCAGTCACAAGAGTGCACATACTGTATGATTTCACTTATATGAAATGCCCAGAATAGACACATTCTTAGAAACAGAAAGTAGTTAGTGGTTGCCAGGGGCTGGGACACGAAAAAAATGAAGTGACTATTTAGTGGATATGGGGTTTCTCAGGTGATGAAAATGTTCTGAAATTTAAGTAGTGGCGATGGTTGCAAAACATACTAAAACTAACTGAATTACCACTTTAAAATGGTTAAACTGGTGAACTTCATGCTCTGTGAGTTTTATCTCATTAAACATTTTTTAAAATAGTGTATAAAAGTATGAAAAGTGTCACTTTACTAGTAGGTAAATTTAAAAAACTCTTTTCTGTGTAGTGACACAGGAAATACCTTATTTTTAAAAATTAGGATACAAAATAATAGATATATCAGTTCCCAATTACATAAAAGACATGCGTGAGAGTGTGTGTAACCAAGAAAAAAAAACAAAAAGAACATGTGAAAATGTTAATGGTGATTGTCTCCAGGTGTTAATTTATGTTATCTTCCTTATAACTTACCTACATATCTGTAATTTTAAAATTATCTAAGTGACATTATTTTAAAATTTTAATTCATTTTATGTTTTAAAAAATATTTTAACTTTTATTTTTAGGTTCAGGGTTACATGTGCAGGATTTTATATAGGTAAACTCATGACTCAGGGATTTGGTGTACAGATTATTTTATCACCTGGGTACTAAGCATAGGACTAAGTGAACATTATTAATTTTTATTTTTGAGTTACACAGGAAACATGAATATCCTCACTATAAAAAAAGAAATCAAACAGTACAGACAAAGAAAGAAAATTCCCCTTCACGTTTCAGTTGATCAGTTGATCAGTTAAATACCAGTTTCACCAGTGTGGTTCATGTCTTAGCAGACCATTTGCTATTGATTTACTGAGGTCCATGCACACTTAGAAAAATGTAGGTTTTCTTTTTGCACTTTTTAAAAGCACAAATAATACATGAACCACAGTATGCCTATTATTCTGCAAATTATTTTTCTTCCTCTTAATTATGCGAGAGTTCTCAGTGTCCTCACAGAGATCTAGCCCCCACTTTTTAGCCGCTGCATGGAACTCCACAGCATGGACACGCTTCACGTATCCCATTGGATAAAATGTCCATCATTTCTAAATTTTTCTCTACAGACAAACTTCATTAGTTGTGCCTCTTTGGGTACCTGGGCAAGGATCTTCCAAGGAGAGTTATCTAGAAACAGCAGTGCTAGGTCACAGGCCACGAGCTCTTCAAAACTGTAATAATTCTACCACCCTTTCCTCCAGAAAAAAATGTCCCAAACTGTTTTGTTATCACTTTTATTATCAATACTATTTTTTCACCACATATTTCTTTATAATTAGAAGATAATTAAGCCTTTCCAATGTACTTTTTGTTTTCTTTTTTAGCTTGGGCACCAATAGCCAAGATAGGCACCATTGGGCTGAGATTCAACGGGAACAGAGTTCCTCACATCCCACCTTCATTATCCTTATCTGCAAGTAAGGAGAATAATTATAGTGGTCCTTGGAATAACAATAATGTCTGATATTCATGTTGGTATTTGTGGTTTGCAAGATGCTTCTGATGCACAAACCAACCAGTGAACCTCACGACCGTTAAGCAAAGTGGCAACCGGGTGACCAGGCTGAGGTCCAAATCCTGACTTGACCACTTACTACCCAGCTGGGTGATGTTGGGCTCGTTGCTCAGCTTCTCTGTGCCTCAATGTTCTCATCTGTGTTAAAGCAGGGATAACAGCAGTGCCTCTCTCCTGGCTGTGGTGTGGACAAACTGAGATGAAATGCCTGGTACGTAATATCCCTCAGTCAAAACCAAATTGTGTTGTGATGATACTAGCAATACATGAACAATCAGCTAGTTTTACACTAGAAAGTTAACTCTGTTTCCTTCCTTGTCTTCCTGCTGCAGTGGAAGAAGAGGCTACACTAGACTCTTGCCTTGAGGCAGATCATGCCCAGTTTGCATTTAAGGAGACAGCAATACCCACCTTAACACATACTGTAAAAAATTTAGTTGTTGATGTTTCTGGATTTTGGTTTGATGGGCTACCTAGTTCTAGTGTGAAAGAACCAGGTGAGAGAAGAAGTGTCTTTAGGGTAACAGGGAAGGAAAGGCAGAGGTTCCCATCCCAGCCTCAGCAAAGAGTGAGGGTCATGCATCCCAGGCTTGGCAGGGAAGGGACAGAGAACCGCCTCCAGGGACCATGAGGGCTGGGATGATGGATTCCCCCACAGAAATCCTCCAGTGCTTGAGATTCAAGGGGCTTTGTAATGTTTTGGCACTTTGCACAGCCAAAATACTGGGGTAGAGGGAAGAGGGATGGGAAAGGGAAGATAGAGGTATATCTGCCTCCCCAAGGGGGCAATTGCAGGAAAGGCATGGTTAGGTCACATATTTTATTCTGTTTTTGTTTCATTACTGCTTTGTTTTTTAGAGGCTCCTTCATTTATCAGTATTCTTTTTCAGCCATGAATTGTCTACTAATTCAGTTATGAATTTAAGACTACTGTCACCAAGTTATTACACATTTCCAAAACATTATCAATTCTCTGTGAAGATGCCCCAATAGAATGTAGTCCAGTGCATTCAAGAGCGTGATACACAGGCCATCAACAGTAGTGAGATGGTTATTGGAGGCCCACAGACATTTCTTAATGGTTATTTATCTTAATATGCATATACATAGACATACGTATTATTTACACCACTTTTCCACTTATGATAGTCATGTGAAAGCTCCTTTGTAAAAAATTTATTTAAGTTGAATGAAACAATTTAAAGTAAAACTATTAGGTGAAAAGGTGGCTCTAAGATGTGACAAAAGTTGAGCAATGATTAAGGTTTGGGAAATCCTGTTGCAGAGAAGAGGAATCCACTGTGTGTGTTGGTAGGTAAATGTTACAACTTGTTTTTAATCCTCTCTAGGGCCATGTAGAAATAGAGTCACAAATCAAAGTAGTTCTCATTTAAAATCCCCTCTACTTTGCAGCCACAGCTTTATAGATTTGTTTTCTCTTTGCCGTGTGGCAGCAAAGTCCATTTTTACATCCCATACCATCCAACCACCTGCCTCCCCCAAATGAATTTCTTAAGGAGAAGATGCATGTTGCCCAGGGGTCTTAGTTCATTCAGGCTGCTACAACAAAGTCTCACAGATGGGGTGGCTTATAAACAGCAGAAATCTATTTCTCATAGATCTGGAGGCTGGAAGTGTGAGATCAGGGTGCCGGCCTGGTGAGGTTCTGGTGAGGACCTTCTCCGGGTTGCAGACTGCTGACTTTTCATTGTATCCTCACATGGCAGAAAGAAACTGACAGCTCTCTGTCTTGTTCTATAAAGGCACTAATCCCATTCATGAGAGGGCCACCTTCATGATCTAATTACCTCCCAAAGGCCTCACCCCCAAATACTGTCACGCTGGAATTAGGGTTTCAACATATGAACTATGGGGGACACAGAGATTTAGCTCATTACACCTGGTGAACATGCTTACCCATTCCAGCTTCAGTAAGCAATGCCCATAGTGCAGCTCCTGCTTCACGATCTCAGCCTTGGTGGGGAGCTGGCTGAGAGTTTTTAACTTCTTCCCACTGATTTTATTTTATAAAATTTTACCAGAAGGTCTTACTAGAAAAGTTAAAATAGTTTACCTACCATGTGCAAATTGGCACCATTTACAGATATGGGGGAATGTAACTCATGGACAATATTTGATTTTTACACATTGTGATTTTAATTAGAAATGTTAATTAAACACATATGCTAACCTGAAGCTGCCAAAAGGCAAAAAATAAATATTTGTAAAGAATAAGTTACCCAGTGTATTGTCATATGATTTGGCACAGATGAAAATATCTTGGCAAAAAGCTAATGTTTCAAGGCAAACACTATTGGCTGGAGTTTAAAGATATAAATTTCAGTACCATCTCTTGCTCTGACCAGATTTATTTATAGGCAAACAAATCAATTCTCCAATCTATGCCTCAGTTTCTTCATTTGTAAAACAGTGGAGCTGAGATGTCCTCCATGTAGTTGTTGAAAAGGTCAAACGAGAAAGTTTTCAGTGTTTCGCAAAGTCTAGGGCAGCCTCTGGATGCTTTGCCATGAGGTCCCAGCCCTCCCTGGTTCCTGGAGCTCTGCTCAGAGGTCACCATGAACAGATGAAGGGTTTGCATCCTCGAGCTCCAAATGGAAAGGCAAATAACACACTGCAGGGCTGAGAATTCCAAATATTAAGACCCTTCTTGTGTTTGTCGCTCCTCTCCAGTGCTTGGCAATAACGTAAGGCAAATATCAGGAACCCAGAGGGGAATTAATGTTAAAAAAAATTAAAAATCCTGGTGTGCTCTGGTGTAATTAAGCAATATAATTAAAGTCCTCCTATTGAAGCCAGTTGACAGGAGACCCAGGTCACCATTGCAGAGGCAGCGAAGGTGCCAAAATTTGTTTGCTTCTTCTGAGGTTTATCCATATTTCATGTTTTTACATCACTGTTCCTGTGTCAGAAACACAGAAAAATGTGTGTATGTGTCTATCTTCTCCTACTAGTCTACCATTTCCTTGAGGGAAGGGGCTGTCTCTTGTCAGTCTTTGTTATCCTCTGTGTACCGACAATGATCCTGACATGTGATTAGTGTTCATGCTGCGAGCCTTGTCTAAACTCACGGAGCCCGACTATCTCCCAGTTACCTATTCTGGGAAGTCCTCACTGCCCACTGAATTTGAACAGTTCCCTCTAATGATGGAAATGCATTCTGTGGTTACTCTAATTTTGAGTGAAGTAAAGGTCTCATTGATTAATAACTTCGTGCGGTAGTCCCAGGCAACAGGAGCTTCTTAAATGCCCCTGGGGCCCACTGGGGTAGTCACTCACTCATGCATTCAACAAATCTTTATTTAGCATCTTTTATGTGCCAGGCAATGTGATGGATACAGTGGATACAGTGATAAATAAAGTTGGCAGAGTTCTGGCATTCAAGAAGTGTATATACTCTAGAGAAGGAAACAGAGAGCGGAGAGGAAAACCTGTCCTGTGTTGAAAGCTGGTGGTACAGGTAATGAACGACTCTAGCAAGGGAGTAGATGGTGGCTGAGGAAGGCCCATCAAAGGAACAGAGATCCATAGAAGGAAGGGAACCATGGAAATACCTAGAAGAGAACATTTTTAGGTACAGGGAACAACAAGTCCCAGATTAGGAGATGAGAGCCAGCTTAACATGGGCTAAGAACAGAGGAAAAACCGAGTTTGCTAGAACTTACAGAAGGGAAGTGTGGTGGAAGATGAGGTCAGGGAGACAGGTGAGTCATCAGGTGGGCCACTGGGGCCACGGTGCAGAGTCTAGATTTCATCCCTACAGGAAGGAGAACCTTGGGGGGTCTGAGTGAGGGAGTGATACATCTGATTTTCCCCTTTAGAAGATCTCTCTGGCAAGTGTGTGGTTATATGACCAGCAGGGGAGCAACAGAGGCAGGCAGCTGACTTGGGAGGCCAGTCTTAGAGTGAAATGATAAACTCTTGGAGCAGATGGTAGAGGTGAAGATGGAAGTACAAGAATATAGATGGATTCCTGTCCCAGGTGAGACAGGTTGGATCAGTGGCCTTCTCTGACCACTTCCACCCTGAGGTGTTATGGATTCTACAGTTCTAAGATTGTAGAGTCTGTGACTTCTGAGTTCAGAGTCTCACTCCCAAGATTGGGCCCAGTGGTAGGTCTGACCATGCTTCTCAGAGCAGCATCCTACAGGGATGAAAACTCAGACTCCCGTCTCGAACCTCAAAACCAGAATTTCTCCCTGTAACAGACACATCAGTTCATAACCACAAATCTCAGGCCACCACGTCAGCCAGGCAAGGAATATGTCTATTTGTGTATTCACTAAATGTATCAAGTAGAATAATGGTCCCTGAATGATGTCCACGTCTTTGTTCCCAGGATCGGGACCACATAGCAAAGGGAACTTAAGGTTGCAAATGAAATTAAGGTTTCTAATCAACTTGCTTTAACATTATTCAGGTGGTACCTATGACAAGCGTTCTTAAAGTGAAAAAGGGAGGCAGAGAAAGAGATGTGACCTTGTAGGATGCTCAGGTGACGCAATGTAAGAAGGACTCAACTTGCCATTGCCAGCTTTGACGTTGGAGAAAGGGCCCACAAGCCCAGGAATGTGGAAGGCCGGAGGAAGCTGGAAATGGCAAGAAAACAGATTCCCTCCTAGACTCTCCAGAAGAAATACATTCCTGCTGACACCTTGATGTTAGCCCTGGAGAGCAGCCATGTCAGACTTCTAACCTGCAGAACTGTAAGATAATAAATGTGTTTTGTTTCAAGACACTAAGTTTGTGGAATTGGTTACAGCAGTGATAGAAAACTGATATATTAAACTTCAATAATCGTTGAGGTCTCCATCCCACCAGATAATGGAAACTTACACTCAGCCAAGTCGAGATTTCCCCTTCCCCCAAGGTCGTTGCTAACTTTTGGGGGCAGGATTCATAGGCAGCTGGAGATGAGGGTGGGAGTGTCTGGTCCTCAGTTGTGACGTGTCCGTGCCGGTGTCCTTGAAAGTGGCGCATCGTGCATCTGATTCTTGGCTGTCACAACATGCGGGCTGTGTCTGCAGCGTCCTTCACTCCTGACCTTTGGGCCTCTCCCAGCCCAGCTCCTGCTGTCAGTGACTTGCCTGCTCCTCTCACATGCAGCGGGCAGGGGAAGAATGGCTGCCCTCCAACCTTAGTCTGGAATCCCAAGAAGTGCTGGGAGGCTGCCTCATGGCCTTTCTGAACATCACAGGCCTTGTCGCTCTTTATATTCCTGTCCAATTTTTCTCTTCCTGTCCAAGACTAGAGAATTTTCCTCTGGGGCAGCAAAACCTGCCTGAAACTATCACGTGTGCTTCTAAGTCTTTGTCTTCAGCCTTAACCTTGGGTTATGAGTCTGATTCCTTTGCCCTCAGATTCTGATGTGACACCTCTCTCTTGAAGATTGGAGGGTCCATGGTCTCCTGCCTCAGTGGGGAGGGTTGTGAGATAATAGGAAATACCAGAGGGGATCCCCGATTAATTCTTCTGGATATTTTTCCTCTGTATCAGTAGTGGTGTTAGCCAGTTACTGTCGCCTGCGAAAGGAAGCCCGCCTGACTGCAATGCCTGTGTCTGAGGTGGGACCCTGACTCATTGTTCAGGGGACCAGGGAAGTAAGAGGTGGCTGGGCTTGAGAAAAAGCTGTGGGGCAGGTATCAGCCAGGCCAGATTCTCTTGGTCTGGAATTTGAATCAGGACATAGGGACAGTCCAGCTGGCTTCAGGCAGGGGAAGAGACGAGAAGACCCTAAAGAGAAGCAGACATGCTGGAGCACAGAGGCACTCTAGCAGTGAAAAATAAAGGAAAAGAGCCACCAATCCCTATTATAGAGGAGCCAGGACCCCAGTCCTTGAAGCCCTCTGGACCCCACAGGGCTAAACACAAGCCTCTCCTGGATGCCAGGAGGTTCCTGTTCTCCTTGAACTCCTGAGGCTGAACTGGAATTCCCATCACTGGCGGCAGCAGATGGGGTTCTAACACATCAGTTTCTTTTTTGATTCTAAAGGCCTTGTTATGAGTTGACTTTTCTCCCTGCCCGTACTCCCCAACCCCACAAAATTTATATGTTGAAGCCCTAACCCCAGGTACCTCAGAATGTGATCTGATTGATATCGTCTTTAAGAGGTAACTAAGGTTAAATGAGGTCATTCCGGTGGGCCCTCATGCAATCTGACTGGTGCCCATGTAAGAGGAGGAAACTGGAACGTAGACTGTACAAAAGGAAGACCATATGAGGACACGGTAAGAAGGTGGCCGGCTATAAGCCGACCTGAGAGGCCTCAGAGAAGCCAGCCCTGCCAACAGCTTGATCTCGGCCTCCCAGCCTCCAGAGCTGTGAGAAGATGAAGTCCTGTTGTTTAAGCCACCCGACCTGTGGTCCTTTGTTATGCCAGCCAAAGCACACTAATTCAGGCCTTAAGACCTTTTGTTCTGTGGCCCTGCTGTCCAGGAAGAACAGCTCCAAAGGCAGCACAAACCTTCCCTCCTGCCAGCTCCCAGGAGCTACTTTGAGAAACATGCCCCTTCCTCCTTCCCAAATGAAAGCCAGTGCCCGTCTCTCAGCCCACCCCTCTCTCTTTATGCTTCCATTTTCATGTCTGGATTTCTAAGCCTAAAATGCCTGCTATCTTTAACTTGAAAGACCAGTCAAGTCTTTTGGCAAGGTGGGGGTGGAACGCATCTCCCAACCACACCTCCAGAGATTGCTTTTCTCATTCTTTGGGTCTGAATTCAAGTCCTCCTCAGCCACAAACCTTCTGCCGCATCCCCTCTGGGATTTCCGCAGCAATGAGTTCATCCCACTTCCTCCAGCACAGTGTCCCAGAAGTATCATACCTACAGCACCTGTGGTTCACAGGATCATGTTAGGTGGCACGCAGAGAAACATTTGTCACGTGGTTAGGATTGATTTTAATGTATAGTAGAAAACAATAAAGCTGGCACTTCAGACCTGTGATTTTACAGGCTTTATGGCTGATGCTGAGGCTAGCAGAGGTGTTAAAATGTCCTACACTAAGTAAATACTGACAGGAGGGGCGTGGCAAAAATCAGCACAGTGGGGTGAGAACAGTGGAAGCTTCGGAGATGAGTATTTTCATGAGCAAATGTGTGCAGCATTGATCTGCAGGAAATTGGCAGAGTGGAGTGGTGCAGGGGTGTGAGTCAGCAAGCGTGAAGGGGGCAGGAGAGGGTTCTAGTCTGCCCTGACACCTCTGTTAGTCCTTCTTCATAACTGACCCTGGAAAACCCGACCCCGGATGTCTGTTTCCCATGGCTACAGTCCATGTGGAAGGCTGCCCAGGCTTGCAGACGAGGCTAGAAAGGCCCTTAGGAACTTATGCTATCGTAGGGGCTCTTGCATCTGAATCTACAGGCATTTCACAGGCAGCAGGGGGCTTCATTTTTTTTCCAACTTCCCTGGTCTTGTCAGAGGCTGGCAACCTCGGCTGTGAAATGAATTTGCTTTCCCCTGTTTAAGCATTGGACAAATGCAAGTTCTTTACCTGAGCCCAGCCACTGAGCAGCACCCTGCAGGGAAATACAACTGTCCAGACAGCAGACAAACCCACCCCACCGTGAAACCAAGGGTGCATCCCAGTGAAGGCTTGGGGGAGAGGAGGCATAAGACCTGGAAAGCCAGGAAACATGGCGGGTACTTGCAGATGGTCGATCTGTCAGGGGACCTTCAGGCAAGCATGGAAGTCTCTGTCCCCACGCCCAGGTTGAGTCACTGCCGGCTCCCCAGCAGCCGAAAGATCACTTAGCTGCAAATGACTATGACTCCCTCATTTGACTGAGGTTTAGCTTGTTAGTTCTAAGGAGGCTTTAAAAAAATGGAGTATTGTGGGAAAGCATGCAACTGTGTGAGCCCTTTCTGATGTAACCGTGCGTCTCCGGCTATATTCATCCAATGGCATTTAAGGCTCATTAAATTTTGAATCCAGTGTCACCTGCCTTAGGCTCAAAATAGTTCTCCGTGTGCCTTTTGTCTCCAAACTCCATTTTAATGGAAATTGTTTCCATTCACCTCTCCGTTCCCTTCTTCCTGCCAGCAACACCCGATCTTTAACAATCTCCAGTACGCAGTTGTGCGCTCTGTCATTTGTGAACCTGTCATTTGGGGGAATACATTGGACCCTGACTGCTGTAAACAGTTGATGGTAAAAATGCAAGGAGCACTCTTAGGATATTCCCTTTCCGTCCTGCTTCCTCTCTGGCTGTGCAGAAGGACCCCAAACCCCTCACCCTCAATATTACCGATGGCTGGAAGCTTCATGAGACTCACCACAAGATAGTCTCTGCTTCACATCTTGTGTCTTAACTCAGGAAAGTTCCAGGGTTTCACACAGGGCGTTCATAAGCCCCATCTAAAGGCAGTAGCTGTTTGTCATAATGAATAATTCTTAAACAGCTCTTCATAAGTGCCAGACACTGTTCTAAGTGCTTATAACTGAGTGGCATGGGGGCTATCTCCTTTTTTATAGATGAAGAGACTGAAGCACAAAGAAGGTAAGCAAATGGCCCAAAGTCACACAGCAATTAAGCTGTGGAGCTTGGATTTGAACCCAGGCCCTCTGAATGAAGTCCAAAGCTATATCCTGCCCACTCTGCTATATGCACTCCTACACCCCTAATTGGAGGTTGCCTCGTGGTAATGTCAGGCAATCATTTCCAGACCTTTGTATTTTTCTCAGAGAAGCCAGAAATCTAAATTTTTATGTGAAATGTCCCATTTTTTTTTAAATTGGCAAGCAAAATCATTTTTAACACTGTGAGAGCCAAACAAAATATCCCTATGAACAGTAACTGGTTTTTATGCCACCCAGGTGAGACCTCTGGTTTAAACTAACTCTTCAAAAAAAGCAAAGTGGCCATCAAATTCAAACACTTCCATGCCAGCAAGAAGCTTCTTTTGAAACTGAGCAGAAAGCCCAAAGAGCAGGCAGAATTCCGTTCTGGGATCCTGGTTGGATATCCCGAAAGTCACCGTGCTTCACGGAGCAGGCAGCTTCTCCAATTGTGACCATTAAGTTGCTTTACAGAAAGATTCAGGGAAACTTGCTTTGCGGTTGGTTGACACCTGCACTGTGTTAAATCAACACAGCAAGTGTAGCAACCAGCACAAGAAATGTCAGCTCTCATTAGCCTGCATATAAATCTGCCTCCACCAGAATCGGGATTACAGAACGTCGGGGAAAATGCCAGGAAGCAAGAACATATGTTGTTCACGCAAAAAGAATCTCCAACAATGGGTCTCTTCCTCCGCAGTGGAGGCACCTGGAATAGGGACAGGGAGGCTTTGTTTTGTCTTGATGCCGCCCCCACCCCCATCCCCCTGTTCCTGGCCAGGAAACTGGGAAAACTCCATAGCTTCATCATCCGTGGTAGGAGGTTGTGCTAGATTTTCACTGACACAGCTGAACAGTCATGAAATGTCATAAAGAGTAAATGACTTGATCATGCAAAACAGTAATTAGGATGTGGGGCATATTTATGCTATTTACATATTTTAACACCTAATATTAACGATCTTCCTAATCGTACATAAGTAATCTAGACTTTGTGCAATTTGTTCTGGCCTGCCGTGAACAGGTAGTCCTTAAAAGCCAGTGCCCGTTTCCCTTCTCTCTCCCCACTCTGTATCTGCATTCCTGGAAGCCCACCACGGGGGAAGCCAGGCAGGAAAGCTGGCAGTGGGCAATGGAATGCCTTCCCTAAAACACACAGGTCTGGAAGTCACTGGCGGAAACCCAGGAAGGAAGGAAGTTCCCTTGCTGAGAAGTCTTCCTGCAGGCCGTCTAAAGGGGCTGAAGACAGTAAGTGTGCTGATAAATGCATAACAACAGGCTCTCAAAAAAAAAAAAAAAAGATCCTTGATTTGTAGCACCCGCCAATTTTCATGAAGTAAATACACCCACTATGGCCAATGTAGTGTCCAAACTTCCGACACAATTTCACTGAACACCCAGTTGGGAAGGGTCTCGAGCACACCATTAGTTGTGCTCGAGCCACCACCTGATTGACCTCAGTCACTTCCTTAACTCCTGTCTGCAAGTAGAGAAATGCAGCAGGGCCATAGCTATAAGGACTATACCCAACTCCAGATATCGTCCAAGATTACCCAGGTCTTTTCTTGTGCAAAATAATTGCACTGGGGAGCTGGTAAGGAATAACCGAATTCATCACCCTGGCTGCACAAGTGGGAAAGTGCAGCTGAGAGTCGGCAAGAGTTTATGTAAGGGTGCACAGCAGTAGGCCTCAGCGCCGCAGCTGGAGCGCCACTCTCCTTCTCTACCCAGCTCTTTTTGTGCCAGGACCCTTTCTTTGCGCATTCCCTCCTGGTTCCTCCTCAGGCGCCACAGCTTGCTTTTGTGCCTCACAGTCTCCTTGGCCGGGCCCTGTGTATGTAAGTGTGTGCACACATGGAAGGCGGGGCAGCAGGCTAGCAGCCCTGTGAGGTGATGATGGTTGCCAGGTAACAGGAAGGCATCATGGTGAGGAGCCTTCCTTGGCAGATATGAATAAATGGGCGCAGCAGGGAATGGAGCCTCCCTGGAGGAGGAGAATGTGGCAATGTCTGGTATGAGGGTTCTGAGTCAGAAATGGGGTTTAAAACCCAAGAAGGAGGGGTTGGGGAGACATTACAGCTCAAGGGGATGTTAAAGAAGAACTGGTCCATTTCCTCCATCAGGAGCCGAGACCCAGCACTGCCAGGAAGCGACTTGCTCAAGGTCACACCATTCAGAGTCAGGGCCACTGGAAGTGAATGGTAGGATCTAGGGCTCCCACTGAACCCCACTGAATATGATAGAAGCCTCATAAGGCACAAGTAACACCGAATGCCAAGGGTGGGAAGTTTAACAATAATCTCCATGGCTGTGCGTTTGGAAAGAACTCTGTGGTGCTGCCCTGGTCACCACAGACCTTTTCCTCCCCTTCCCATCCCGGCCCTGGGGAAGGGAGCAGAGCCAGGGAGCAGAGAGAGATGAGAAGGAATGATGCTGACGTCACAGGGGGGGCCGTGAAATTCCAAGGGGTCACTGGGCTGAACAGATGGCCGGCAGATATTGGTTTTAACTTGCACATGGCTGAGTAAATAATGTTTAAGTTTTTCTTGCCAGCCTGGGGAGCCGACAGATCGCACTGAGTGGAGGTACCTCCACCTCCTGCCCGCATCATCTGCTCTTCCCGGGGTTTTCATTTCCTACCCTGTTTGCGCTTTAGAGCATGGCTGGCTGGTCAGGAAGCCAGTGCCCTTGGAGGCAGGAGCCTGTGTGCGGAAAGAGGGAGGGAGAGGGTGGAGTGGGGAGGAGGCCAGCCCTTTATTGCAGTGTGTGCCTGGGCAGTACCTGTCAAGCAAAATCACCATCAAGGGTGTCTTGGGTAAATTGCCTGGGATAGGGGGAGCTTGTAGTGTTTTAATCCTTGATAACAAAGAACGTGGCATGACTACATACCCCTTGGTCTGCCTGTCAATAAGATTGTTTCTCTGTCCACAGATCAAAGAGCTGTTTTTATCCAGCTCTATTGGGACTGAGTTTTTATCCTGAAGTGGCCACTCACTGGCCTTTGGCAAGTCTCTTAACTCTGCCGAGCCTCAGTTTGCCCATGCATCCGATGAGGGTGTTGGCGTTGTCCTGAGTATCCTCCTGGGGAAGAAATGTTTGGATGAATCTTGTCTGTGTGAATGGGAGATAAGAATGCAGATGTACATGGTGGACAAGCCCAAATTTGCTGGCATAGCAGAAATGGATTCACTGAATTATTTTTGAGCTCCTACTCCATCAAGCTTAGGATGCAGAAGTGAGTAAGGCGTGAGCACTACCCCCAAGGAGCTCCTCTGAGCGGTGAGACAGATAAGAGAATAAAACTACCAAATTGTCCGTGTGGTGGTTATCAGTGTGGCTCTGGGGTCAGACTGCCTGAGTTTACACTGCTGTCTATCAACTAAAAGCTGTGTGACCTTGGGGTGGTAACCTTTGTGCCTCAGCTTCCTAATCTGTAAAATGGGCATCTTAATAGTCACTATCTCACTGGGATGTGGTGATGATGGAGAAAATGCAAGCAAAATAAGTAACACGGAGGCCTGACCCACCCAGGGCAAAGACTCAACAAATGGCAGCTGCTGTTACTACCAAGTCTGTGAGAGCAGTAGCCTAGGATCCCTGGGCTCACAGGGAGAAAGACTCAGCCCAGCCTTGGGGGCGAGGTCAGTGAGGGCTGTGAGAGCAGGATCTCAGTTGAGTCCTGAAGGCCAAGTTAAGGGTCGACTAGGAGGCTGGGCATGGTGGCTCATGCCTGTCCTCCCAGCACTTGGGAAGCCAAGGCAGACAGATTGCCTGAGTCCAGGTGTTCGAGACCAGCCTGAACAACATGGCAAAACCCCGGTTCCACAAAAAATACAAAAAATTAGCTGGGCGTGGTGGCACGTGGAGTCCCAGCTACTTGGGAGGTTGAGGCAGAAGGATGACTTGAGCCAGGAGAGTCAAGGCTGCAATGAGCTGTGATTGTGCCACTGCAATCCAGCCTGTGTGACAGAGCGAAACCCTGCCAAAAAAAAAAAAAAAAAAAAAAAAAGTTGACCAAGGAAAATGCAAATTCATTCAGCAAATAGTAAAAATGAAGAGCAAGGCAGATAAATCTCTACTGCTTACAACTCTCATTTAGACCAAGGGCCTGCAAATTTTTCTAGAAAGGGTCAGGTAATAAATATTTGAGGCTTTGCAACCCATGTGGTCTCTGTCACAACACTCAACTCTGCTACTGTGGACGTGTGAAAGCAGCCACAGACAATCCAGAAACACATGAGCATGGCTGTGCTCTGTGAAAACTGTATTTCTGAACACTGACATCTGAATAGCATATCATTTCCATGTCATGGAATATGACTGTTTCTTTTTTTAACATTTAAACATAAAAAACATTCTTATCTCACGGGCCATATAAAAATAGACAGTGGACTGGATTTGTTCAATTGGACCCATGGGTCATGGTTTGTGGATCCTTGTTCAAGAGTAACAATAGGTACGGAATCAATAGAAATGTGACAGTTTTGGATCATGGCCACGACACAGGACAATGACGCAGTGTGTTGTGACACAATCATGAGGGTGAAGGTACCAATTTAGTTAAGGTGGCTGGCTGTGACTCTGTGAGGAGGTGAAATTTGGGCTCAAATCAGAATATCAGCTAACACTAAATATTGCAAAGTCGAAACAGAAGTAAGACCCAGTCAAAGATGGGCTCAGAGTTTTAAGGGCAGAAAGAAGGTTAGTGTGGCTGGAACATAGGACTTGTGAAGGGAGGGGAGGAATTGACTGGAAAAGAGAAGGAAGATCCTGAAAAATGGATCATGAGAGCTTGAGCATATAAGAACCTACATGTGATTAATTCAATATCTGTGGAACTGGCCTTGGTTTGATTGAAGGAAAATATTTGAAAAGGGATTCACTATGTAAATACCTTTTGTGATTTTTTTCAATATGTAGGGACAAAGGGAGGGAATGTATTGAGCGTGCAGAAACGCTGAATCAGTGTCGGGCATTATTATCTACCAGCCCTAATGAGTCTATTTCTTCTGCAGAGCCTGGGACCAGGCGGGGTCTCCAGCACCCCCAGGCACAGATCACGCATGCCTTCTTGCATGTCTTTAATGAGTTGCTCCCCCTCTGCACAGTGGACATGCTGGCTCTCTGCAGCCAGAGCCCCATGTACTGATTACATTAATCTCTGCCTTGGTTCTTGGGGGGCTTCGCCAAAATAAAGTCAAAATAGATTTGGTCAAAATGTCAGTTCCCAAGGAAGGGAGCTTGGCACTGATGCTCTTGGTGATGACATGGGTCCTGGCCCTCTTCCCTGTGTGTCCCCCTCCCTGACCTTGGTGCTTTGGCAGGATGCCTGAGAAAGAATTTTTGTAACAAAAAAGTTTGTCAAAAAGGTTTTCTGCATATCCCTGGGTTAAGGAAGGGAACGAGTGAGACCATGCTTGGGCCGTTGTGCCAGATGAACCTCTGGATTCTGAGATTAATCTGATTCCCACTTCTCCCACCCCCCACACACATCACACACACACGAACAGACACACATACAACACATGCACACCACACACAGGCATGCACATGCACACAGCACACGCATGCACCAAGTGCACACTACACACATGGACACACACACCATATACACCCATGCACACATACCTGTGCATCACACACACCACACATACGCACACCACACATCACACACATGCACCAAGTACACACCACACGTGGGCACATACACCATATACACATAACTGCACATCACACATACCATACATACACATACCACACACACCACACACACACACGTGCATACACTCACACACCACATATATGCACCTCACGTGCACTGCACATGCGCACATACCATATACACCCCCACACACACCTGCACCACACACACTACACCTACACGCCACACACATGCACCACATGTACACTTCACACATACCCACACACAAACCACACACACATGCACACACATGCATGCCACACATGCACATTATACACCACATACACATACCACATACATGCACACATGTGCACACATACACCATACACAGTTACCACACACACACGCACACCACACACACCACACACCACACGCACACCATGCATGCTCACAGCATATGCACACACACACACACACACACACACACACACTGCAGGCACAGGAATGTGTGTGCCCTCACACACAGCTCACATCATTCCAAGCTGAGTGGTTGCAGTGGCTAGACCCAGTTTAACTTGAGCTTCATCAGTTAAATGAGTGCTTTTTTTTTTTTTTTTGCCATTCCGCAGCTGTTGCCGTTTGCCTACTTTCAATCAATTAACTTTTACTTAAAAACATTAAATTTCTTAATGCTGCTGCATTGGGCCAATTGTACAGTAAATCGTGAGTGTGAAGGAGACAAATCACTCCAATTTGCCTGCCCACGGAACAAAGCCGCCATTAAAGCCAATTCTTCTGTCTTCTCGGAACTCCAGGCATGAAGCAAGGGCTGCTGCGGGGGTGGGGAGGGGAACTCAGCGCCGAGCTGGGTATCCTGAGGACAGCCCATCCACAGCTGGGGCAGGAGTTTGGCCAACTCGATGTGTGGGCAGGGTGGGCTGCTCTGCGGAGGGCCAGGTGGCAAGGTGGCTTGTGAAGCTAATCACTGGGACAAAGGCAGGCTTGGGAGCTTGAGCAAAGGTGGGGTTGCAGAGAGTGCTGCCAGAGGGCGGGTGGGAGAGAGAAGATCCTTAGGAATCTCAGGGGAAGAGTGCACCGGGAGCTTCTTCCCCACCCAGGCCCCTCAGCCCCACATCTCCAGCCACACAACCTCAAGTCAGTCTACAAACAGGGCCTGATCCCAAGGCGGGAAAGGCACGAGGTCTTCACATTCCATCTAAACGCCTTGCCCTGCTCTGCTGGCCCGACAGAGTTCAGCGCAGCCTGCCACCCTCTCCCTTGCCCACTCTGCCCCGGCCACACTGAACTTAGAGACATTCCTTGGGCACTCCCAGCACGTCTTGTCCCGGGCTAGAGCCTGTGCTCCTGCTGTTGCCTCTGCCTGCAGTGTTTTTCCTCCAGACAGCAGTCCTTCCCTCACATCATCCAAACCCCTACTCATTCTCTGAGGAGCACACACCCAGCGCCCTGTATGGCATCATCTTCTCACTCACTGCATGCTCACTTATTTTTCCACAGCTAACACACCACTTCCCATCTGTCTAATCACTGATGAATCCCCAGGGGCTGAAACAGTGCCCAACACATAGTAGGTGCTCAATAAATGTTTGTTGACTTGAATAAATGGAATTCTTTAGGCTGGCATCTGAGCCTTCAGTGATAACTGGCCTCTTGCTTTCTGGCCTCTTCCCTGAGGACTTCACTTCTCATCCTTGTGCTCTGACTGAATGGGCCTTCCTTCCATCCACAAACACTTGCTGCTCCTGCCTGCCCCTGAGGCCTCACACCTATTGTCCCTGCTCCATCTGCCATGTGAAATACCCTCTCTTCTCCCCATTATACCCCTCAACACACACACACAC
The DNA here is from genome assembly GCF_003255815.1 of Theropithecus gelada. NCBI lineage: Eukaryota > Metazoa > Chordata > Mammalia > Primates > Cercopithecidae > Theropithecus > Theropithecus gelada. The sequence continues at coordinate 6,716,344 of NC_037688.1, read as the reverse complement.
ACATGATTACACACACACACACGTGCTTACACACACATACACACATGCTTGAGTTTCTCTTCCTCCAGGAAGCCTTCCTTGACCACACCAACCTCCAGGAATGATTTCTTCCTCTGAGCTTTGGTATCATGATCTCTCCATCCCGGAGGATCTCAGGGCTGATATATCACTGGAACGGCCCTGGAACCTTCTAATAGTCCAGATCCTAGCACCCTCTCGTACAGACTTGGACTCAGGGAACCAGGGTAGGTCCTGTGCATTGGTATTTTTTAAGCTTTCCTGGTGGGTCTCATTGTTAGTAGGGTTTAAGGCGCTGGTCTAGCTGTTTTGCTTAGTTGCCAGCTGGTTTTGCTTGGTTGCCAGCTCACTTTTTACTCTCTAGGGGGACAATACATGGCTGGAAGGCCATCTCTGTTATGTGCTCCTCACTAATATCCAACACATTCGAGTAAACTGTAAGTGTTCCATAAATGCCACTTAAGAAAACACAGGTCATAGGGAGCCGGCAGGAGCCTCCTGAGCGTGGAGGACTCGGATGCTGGGAACAGCACCATCAGGAGGCAATCACGGCATTTGGAGCTGAGCAGCCTTGGTGTTGAGTTCCAGCTTTCACGCTTACTGGCGGGATAACTTTTAGCAACCCTAATATTCGTTTCCTCTGCCATGGAATGGGGATGGCAGTAGCCTCTCCCTCGTGGGGTTGTGGTGAGGATTTGGTACCATTAAGGATATTGCCTGGCATAGTGCCCAGCCTGCAATAAGTGCTCAGTGAATGGGAGCCACTCTTTTGTTGCTAAAACAAGGTTTTTGCAAAGAGGCAGAGGGCTCTGAGCCCCTCCACGTCTGCCCAGAGCTGACTCAGCAGCAACGCCGGATGCTGCACTGTTAGCTCAGCTCAGCTGCTCCACTTCTCCTCAACCCGCTCCTCCGGTCCCAATGCAGGTTGGGGGTCCGACTGGGGCAGCTGCAGAAGTGTGCCCCCTGCCTGCATTCCCTCCCAGGCCTCCACCCCCACCCCTCCTGCCAATCATGCCACATGGCCACCTCCCCCCGCACAAGGAGCCTGGCTGAGCTGCAGCCTCACAGCACATGCAGGGCTCACACATGCTCACCCGGCCGCCCAGCCTGCAGGCCCGTGTGCTGCCATGGCTTGGTGCCCAGTCCTGGGCACAGCTAGGCCAGTGCACAGCCTGGCAGATGGCAGCAGGGTGGGGGCAGAAGGAGAGCGAGAGCTCCTGCTGGTGCTTGAGGTGAGGGTTGGGGTGGAGGCGTCCGTCAGCAGGGGGAGGGAGGAAAGCTTGGCCGGCAGGCAAGAGATGCCGTCATGGCTTGTGTCTGTGCAGTGGATTCCCACACTGTGGCTCCTGGCTGGGTTTTCCCGGAGGCCTGGCTCAACCCAGGCCTGGTCATGACATCAAGGCCATCAGCTGGTGAGCTGAAGCCTGCAGATAAGGACAATTCTGGGACTGAGCGTCCAGGATGCTGCATTCCCCTGCTTTCAGTTCTGGAATCCATCTCCCTCCCAATTCAGTTCAATCAAACTCAGCAATGACTTTGAGAGTGTCTGCTCTAGCCCCAGGTGCCAGGAAACAGCGTGCTGTCCATCAGAAGAACTGAACTGAAATCAGGGCACTGGAGACTGGTCCCAGCCTTGCCACTGGACAAGCTGTGCTTCAGCCTCTCAGAGCCTTGGCTGACACTCCTGGGGATGGGATGGGGGTTACAGTGATGGTTAAGAAAGATGATAGATGTGCATGGCCTTGAAAAACTGCAGGATGCTTTAGAAATGGTGGATTCACTTCATATCTTTAAGGAGAAAAGCAGGAAACACACATGTCTGAGTAGCATCTCGTGTGTGGAGGTGGGGAGGGATGTGCCATGTGGGTAAAGCTGAGGGAACTCAAAGAGGGAGGAGATAATTCTTACAGAGGCCATTTAGCAAGGTGGCCATGGTCTTGGGTTCCAGTTAGACACACCTGTATGTCCAGTTTGGGCGTTGCCTCACAGCAGCCATGGGATAGTTAGAAAGTCAACTGACTTCTCTGGGCATTGCTGTTTTCATCCGAAAAATGGGATTAAAAGAGTCTTTTTTCCTGGGATCCTGAGGATTTAATGAGATCAGCAAGCACAGAGTCTGGGATATAGTACAATGTTTCCACCACTGTCACCATTGATAGGGTTTGAATATCCCCTCCAAATCTCATGGAATGTTGGAGGTGGGGCCTGGTGGGAGGAGTTTGGGCTCACGGGGCCTGATCTCTTATGACTTGGTGCTGTCCTCATGACATTCCTATCCTCAGGAATGTGCTCCTGAGTAAACATTATTTACTCAGCCAGGTGTGAGTTAAAACCAATATCTGCCAGCCATCTGTTCAGTCCAGTGACCCCTTGGAATTTCACAGCCCCCCCCAAGAGTGGTCTGGTTGTCTAAAGTGTGCAGCCCCTCTCCTTACGCTCTCTCGCTCTCTCTCTCGCTCGCTCACTTGCTCCTGCTCTGGCCATGTGACATGCCTGCTGCCACTTTGCCTCCTGCCATGAGTAAAAGCTCCCTGAGGCCTCCCTGGAAGCTGAGCAGATATTGGTGCCATGCTTATACAGCCTGCAGGACCATGAGCCAATTAAATCCATTTCCTTATAAATTACCCAGTCTCAGCTATTCCTTTACAGCAATGCAAGAATGGCCTAATAGAACCATCATTCCGAAAGGACTGAGGAGATTAAGAACTTACCTTCCTCAACAAACCGTCCTAATAGTTGACATATCCCATTAACCATAACCAAAAACCATGGCTGCTACTGATGGAGCATGACAGCGTGCTCACTTTTAGAATTCACCATTGCATTGAACCCTCACAACAGCCCCAAAGGGTAGGTATACTATTATTCCTTTTACACTGATGACAAAAAAAGTAGAACCCAAGTTATGTAAGATACTCAAGACCACATTGTTAGAATTTTGAATGTTGGAGATTTGAATATTGGTCATCTGACTCGAAGATTCCCAGATTCCCTGACCATCATTATACTATCTCCCCCAACCCCAGGGAATGCTCCCACATAGACCTCACCTAACTCCCTGAAACTCGCTGTGGAGTCAGTTTCTCCAGAGAACGGGCATTGGGCCACCTATTAGGCATCTCATTCCCCAGAGTCCCCAAAGGAGAGAAAGTGGAGGCCGGTGCTCCTTTCTCCCTGTGGCCACACGGCTCACGTGACCAGGCCCGTCTGCCCCCGCCAACCTCTACTCTCCTTCTTCACTCACCCAATTCCAGCTCCCTGGCCACCTTGCTGTAGCTTGGACTTTATGCCATTTGCAGCAGCTCCTCCCAGCACAGGACCTTTGTCCTCGCCGTCCCCTCCAGGGGTACTTCCCCCAGTGCTCATGGGCTGGTCTACATCTCGTTCTCTACATGTGCCAGCTCCTCAGAGGGCTTCCCTGACACCAGTCCCCAGCTACAGTGCCCCCTCCCCACCTCAGGGCCACCACGTTCCTTAGCTCTGAAAAGATCTCCTCCATCCATTTCCTTGCTTTCCAGCCATCTCCCCGGGGGAGAATGGGAGCTCTGGAGGGAGAGGAAGATTCTTGTTCACCTGTGGGCTGGGAGTGCTCTCCCCAGCACTGGGCACAGTGCTTGACACAAAGTCATGAGCCCTTGTTGGCTGACTGTGTGAGGCACTCAGGAACGGAGTGCAGCAGGCAAGGTGGGGGGTTTGCCCCACCCGCGATCCGGTGCAGCAACCCCCACCCCTCGCCCCTAAGGAGAGCTCTGGATCTGGCTTCAGAGAAGAAGCTGAGAGGGAAGACAGCTGCCTCCACCGCTCCTTCCTGCTTTCTCTGATGACGGAGCTCAAAGTCTGGGTCAGTGTGACCTGGGAATGAGGAGGAGAAACGCCTCTGCAGGCGAAGTCTCTTCTGATGGGAGTTGTCACTGAGTCACCACTCTTCACAGAGATTCCTGCAGGATTCCCGGAACTCAGGGAATGAACCCCACCAAGGGCCAGGGCCTCCACCTGAACCCCAGAGCCCCTTCTCTTTGGTCTGGGCAGGCACCAGCGGGGTGGTTTTTCAGGCCCCAGATTGAAGTTCCCACCTAAATACCATCTCTGGGCCCTGGGGACACTTCCTCCTCAAAGGCCCTTCTATCAAAATTATGTACTCACTGTTTTAGAAGCCAGAGAGAAACAAGGGCTCTCTGGTGATGCTAAAGAGTCCTCAAACCTAAGGATGCAACTTCAGCTCCCAACTATCCTCCCGCACAGCAAGGTCCTGTCCTGCCCAGCATGGGTGTGGGAAACATGGGGGCCTGCAATGTTCTCACATGTCCTGAGTTTCTGAATCACTGCTGGCTCAGAATTAGGCTCAGGAGAACCACATGGAACTGTAAGTCATTTCACTTTGTGCTCAGATGGTTCTCTGCCTCCTTTAAGTATTCTCCCTCCATGCTTCTCCTCCGCTCCAGAATAATCCTGCCATAAAGCATAGATTCTAATTAGTAGTTGTGTGACCTTGGGCAAATGACTTCACCTCTCTCCTCAGTTCCCTCACTATTAAGTAGCAATAATAATAACACCTACATCGTAGAATTGTGATGATTTAATTTGATAATGTATCAAAAGCACTTATAACAGTGCCTAACAAAGAGTAAGACTTAGTACATTCTTGTTGTTGTTACTGCTTTTAGTTAAGAAAATGATATCTACTGTAATAAATAAATCCTAGAATCTCAGTGGCTGAACAAAGTAACGTTTGTTTCTTGCTTACATCACAGTCCACAGCACGTGTCCCCTCCACACAATGATTCAGGGATTGAAGCTCTTTCCATGATACACCTACAGCCTCAGGATCTATTTATTCAACCGTTGAGAGGAGAAAGAAGATGGAAGCTCTCACATGGGAGAGTTGGGGGAACCAGGTCTAGAAGAGCATATCACTCCCACCCACTGTTCCCTTGGTGGGAACTCAGTCACATGGTCTTGCCTGCTTGCAGAGAATGCTGGGAAACGTAGTCCAGCTGAGTGCTCAGGAAGAAGAGGAGTGGCTTGTGGACAACTGGTCTCTGCCACAGTTATTTTGTTGTTGTTATTATGCAGTACTTCCACTCAGAAACTATTCCACAACATCCCCACACCCACAGATATGGCCCTCACACTGCCCTACCTCTCTACCCCACCCTCACTTCTCTCCAATACACACCTGCTCCAGCCAAACCAGCAACCTGTGTACCTGATGAGGCTACAAAAATATGGATTGAGACAGGAATACAGAAACCACTTCTGTGTGACTGCATGTGGGTAAAAGCCATGTCAAATTTGTCTTTGCATTGCCACCTCCTAACGTTGTTCCAGGATTATAGTTAGTAGCTAAGAAATGATGATAGATTGAACCAGTGTCCTCATTCCAAAGATATTCTGAATTATTCGATAATTGATCTGGCCAGCAAACCCATGATAACAAATAGCACTGACCTTCAGCTCCAGCATCAGGGAGACATTTGGGAAGGGTGGGGACTAGAGTGAACTGACAACAGGTATGTGAGTGGAAAAGACAGCTGCTACTTAGCATTCACTGATCGTGTCCATTTAGGAGCCAAGTGTTACCAGATCTTTGTTTTTAAAGCAAAAACATGGGATTTTTATGTGCAATCTCTTGGCTTTTTAAATGTAAATTTAACAATGCTTTAGATACAGCATGTTAAAAGCAACTGCAAAAATACAGTGTGTGTAGGGAGGGGAAGAAAGCCTATAATGTGGGCCAAACAGAATACATCTTTAGGGCAACACCAACCCAAAGCTATCATTTGCAACCTCTGCTATAAGCCATATCTGTAGATGCAGTTGAAGAAATGGTAAGCAATTTTATTGGCCAAAGTTGCTCTGTATTAATCAAAACAAGCAAAACAAGGAATCCATGAAGAAACATGGATCCCTTCAGGATCCCTTCAAGATTCATGTTTCAGGTAAGAATGTTGAGTATTTCTTGAATATCTTTTTCACCTTCATCAGAAGTCAAGATTTTAGGTAAATCATCACTTTTTCCTCTCATATTTGGGGAACTGTATTAGTCAGAGTTCACCAGGGAAATAGAACAAACAGCATACACACACACACACACACACACACACACACACACACACACACACACACAGAAATTCATTGTTAAAAATTGGCTCATGAATTATGGAGCCCGAGAAGTCCCAAGATCAGCAGCCAGCAAGCTAGAGACTCAGAGAGCCAATGTCTAGCTCTAGTATGAAAGCGAGCGAGATCAAGACCCAAGAAGAGCTGAGGTTGAGTGCAGTGGCTCATGTCTATAATCCTAGCACTTTGGGAGGCTGAGGCAGGAGGATCTCTTGAGGCCAAGAGTTTGAGATTGACCTGGGCAATGTAGTGAGATCCCATCTCTTAAAAAATAAGGAAAAAATAATTTGTTTTTTAATGGCTAGATACAGTGGCTCATGCCTGTAACTCTAGCACTTTGGGAGACTGAGGCAGGGGGATCACATGAGCCTAGAAGTTCAAGATCAGTCTGGGCAATATAGTGAGACCTTATATATATCAAAAATTTAAAAATTAGCACCACCAAGTGTGGTGTGCACACCTGTAGTCCCAGCTACTTGGGAGGCTGAGGTAGGAGGATTGCTTAAGCCAGAGAGGCAGAGGTTGCAATGAGCTGTGATTGTACCACTACACTCCAGCCTGAGAGACAGAGCAAGACTCTGTCTTGAGACCCTGTCTCAAACAAAGTAAAAGAGAAGCACTGACGTCTCAGTTTGAGTCTTAAGGTGAGAAAGGACCAATGTCCCAGCTCTAAGCAGTGAAGCAGAAGGATTTCCCTCTTACTCAGCCTTTTTGTTTTATCTAGGTCTTCAATTAGCTGGATGAGGCCCACACATATAGGGAAGGCAGTTTGCTTTGCCGAGTCTACTGATTTGATGTTAATCTTGTCCATAAACACCCTCACAGACATACTCAGAAAACTGTTTGACCAGGTGTCTGGGGATCCACAGTCAAGCTGACGCATAAAACTAACCATCACAGAGACCCCCCAAGACTCCTTCTTACCTCACATACCTGCAAATGTGGAGATACTGTGGTGCAACCCAGTGTTCTGAGTGCTAATAGCTCTGTCATCAAATTGCTTTGTGACTCCCAGGTAAGTATCCCAATCTCTGTTCCCATTGTTCATACCTGTGCGGTGAGAGTTGGATTCCATGACCCATAAGGTCTTTTCTAACAGCAGTTCCTGCCTTACAAACTTGAAATCAAAGCAGATCACATTTACCAGGCTCATTGCTTGTGACTTTATTGAGTAATTTGTACAAAATCTCTAAGAATAATTTATTCACCTAGTAGTGTGAGATGAGGGGAAGAAAATCAATAGAAGGTGTCTCAGTCATTTTTTATTTTCTAAACCATAAAGAGATTTTATTCCATTTCAGAGTATTCGCAGACACCTTACCCTGCAATGTGTCTTTATGGACAACTTTCAAGAATGCCTAAAGAGATTCATTTCAGGGACTGAAAACCCTTGCTTCATCCTGAGTCCACAGGAAAGAGCCCTCCTAGGGAATAAACTTTCCCAGGGTTTTTTGTTGTTGTTGTTGTTTTGTTTTTTTGTTTTTTTTCATGACACTTGAGAGATTACTGGAGAAACGAGGCAGGAGAGGGTTTAGAAGGAAAGCAACATTCCCTGTCTCTCAGACTCATCTCAAAGTCATTCTGGGAATAAATTTAAAGGCCTCTTATCTCAAATTCAACTGCCTTAAGTTGTTGTTGCTTCAACAACTTAAAGTTGTTACACTCACTTCTCTTCCATCAAGGTAATGGGCAGACCAACACTTGGCTTAAACAGACTCATTGCAACAGTTGACTGCAAGGAATATAAACAGACTTTTTGCAAAACGTGGAGCTCATCATCAATCCTGAAGAAGTTCAGGAGCTTCTTCCGTTTTCTGGTCCTCCTCATAGGCCAGGTAAGAAGCAAATAGAGAGGAAAGATCTTAGATGAAGAAGTGGATCTAGCCCTAACCCCATCACTGACCATGCTTGTATTAGTTCATTCTCACACTGCTATAAAGAACTACCTGAGACTGGGTTATTTACAAAGAAAAGAGGTTTAATTGATTCATAGTTCTGCAGGCTGTACAGGAAGCATGGCTGGGGAGGCCTCAGAAACTTACAATGATGAAGGAAGACAAAGGGGAAGCCAGCAAGTCTTACATGGTGGGAGTAAGAGGAGCAGAGAATTAGCGGGAAGTGTACACACTTTCAAACAACCGGATCTTGTGATAACTCACTATGGTTCGAACAGCAAGGAAGAAGTTCACTGCGATGATTCAATCACCTCCCACAAGGCCCCTCCTCCAACTTGTGGGGATTACAATTCAACATGAAATTTGGGTGGAGACAGAGCCAAACCATATCAAGACTTGAGTAGGAGACTTAGCTTCTTCAAGTCTCAGTTTGCTCATCTGTAAAAGGGGAATCACACTACTTTCTTCATGGAGTTGTGTCGGGACCCAATAAGCTAACATCTGTTCAATAAAAATCAACCCTGGCTGCCTTGACAAAAATGGATCTACTGGAAGCCTAAAAGACACTTTCAGGGTCCACAGAACACTGTAAAACCAGGAGTGGATATAGACAGAACCATTGGCTCTTGTGCCAGACACCACACCTGCTGAATCTCAGCTCCAAATACACCCTTCTCACTCTGCTCTCCAATTCAGGGACTTGGATGTTCCAAGCCATACCCCTCTGGTGACTCCCTCCCATGCCCCCTTCCTTGTCTTAAATATCCTTCTGTTTTGCTTAAGGTTACCTGTCATTGGATTTCAGGCCCATCACAAATCTAGGATGACATCATCTTGAGATCTTCACTTGATTGCATCTGCAAAAGACTCTTTTTTCAAATAAGGTCATATCCATAGCTTCTAGGTGAACATATCTTTTGGGAGCTACCATTCAACCCACTACAAGTAATGACGTCTTTTACACTTTTCTAACTAGTTGTTCAATGCTTCACCTTTGTAACTGATAGAAGAGTTACTCTCTCCCTCTTAAGGTCCAAACCAATGATGAATTGTCCAAGATTCCTGGGGACTTAACGCAGTCCAGAGAAAACAGAGGGTCAATCCAGCACTCCACATGAAGAAAACTCTGGGGAAGGATACGAGGACCACTGCTGTGGGTCATCCAACACTGTGTTGAGCCGAATGCTGGTCAGCTGCTGCTACTATCTCTTCCTAGTCTAGATCACTGTAGAGGCCATCTTATTCTTGAGGGAGAGACAGCAATATCACTCCTTCAGTGCCAAGCTTGGCCCGGGGGTCTCTAGAGTTTTACATGCAGGAGTGCAGATCATTTTTCTTCTTCCTGGTCCCCCACCACCTTGAGGGATTTAGGCAGCTCCAGGGATTCAGGGTCAGCCCTAGATCCATTCCTTACCTCCTCGCTATACCTGGGCCACCAACCCCTACCTCCCAGGGACCCTCCTCTAGAGAACAAGCAGGTTTCCTTCTTTAACCTCAAAGCACCAAGGGTCTGACTATATAACCCTCCTTCCCTGGACACTGCATCACAACCCTTCCTCCAGAATGAGGGTCCCAAGTGAGTCAAGTAGACATGGAACATCTACTCTTTGGAGGATGGGGAGGATGACTTTCTACAATTCCAGGGAGATTTTCTGGCTCTGAATTGAGGAAAGAAATCCTACACATTTAATTTCTGGCAGGGCATACCTCCAGTGATTACCTGCTATTATGTAAAAAATCAAATTGCAAATATAGCACAAAGAGTATGATCCTATTTCAAGTAAATAGGTGTAGATCTTAGAATGATATCCAGTAAATTATTTACACATTCCTCTGTTGATGATGGGATGGCAGACCATTTTTATTTTCATCATTCTCTTATCTGCATTTTCTAAGTTTTCTCCTATAAGCATATATCTCTTTTGTAATAAGATTTTTAAGGTTATATAAAAAATAATACTAGCACCTTGCAGTCACATAGTGCTTTGCTGCATCTCACAGCTCTAATCTAATTTCCTATCTGTGAGGTCAGAAGAGCAGGTATTTTTATCCCTGTTTTATAGACGAAGACTCTGAGGAGCAGGGAATGTGAGATATGACGTGCCCAAGGTCTGAGAGCAAAGCCAGGACCAGGACCCAGGCAGGGCTGCCAGCTCTCAGTTTGTGTGGCTTTGCTCATGCCTGGAGCCAGCTAGCTGCAGCTGGGAATATTCAAAGAAGGACCCAGAAACTATGACTGTGTAAGGTCAAGACGCAACAGGGCCCAAGGCAACAATGACCCTGGCTTTGGCCCGTTGAGAAAGGGAAGGCGGGGGCAAGAAACTATAGGACTGTGGGAGAAGCAAGCCTCTTGTTTCTGGATCTCCAGAAAGGGAAGGAGGCCCCCACACTCAGCAGCAGGGAACAGAGCGGGTGGCGCCTGCTGGGGTGATCATCTCAGGGAAAGGTGAGCCCAAGATGTGAGCTGGTCTCAGGGGGAAGCCATTCAGTTGTCACGTAAGTTAAGAGACTTAAGAGACTGCTATGAGACCACTGGCTCCTTGGTTCATCTGATATCTGAGAAAGGACAGGTAAAGATTGTCCTCCCCAGATGCACCTGCCAGTTCTTCCTTAAGGGAGGGGGGATGAAGATGGATGAGAGCCTACAGTTCTCAAAATGCTCTGTATGGACACAGTGCCAGGCTCAGGGCAGCCTCTCCATAAAGTTGTGTTGAATTTATGAATTCTATCTAAACACACAGCACCTGCCATGAGACAGGTGTGATATATTATCACCTCCATTTTGCCAGCAAGGAAACTGAGGCCCAGGCCATGACTTGCCCAAGTTTACACTGGTGAGCATTCAGGCGGGGACGTTGTACCTGTGTTCCTGTCTCGTGATTCAGCCTGCTCTCTGCTGCACACATGGGACTGCCTCTCGGAGGGGCACTTCAGAGACACCTGCGTTTGCTCTTTTGCTACTAAATTGTCCTGAGGCAACATCACATAAACATTACAGAAAATGACTCCAACTGCACTAATTAACTCCCAGGGACATAGCACTCTCCCCAACCCTGAAACCACTCCAGGCTCTGAGTTACGCCACAGCAGGTGTGGAAAGAGAAGGCAGGACAGAGTTCAAGGCAAAGTTCTGATGGGATGCGGATGAACAGAAGACAGACAGCATGTCTGGATGATTGCTGTTTTGATTAGAAATCGTTTCATTGCAAGTGAGAGAAACCCAGTTCAAATCTGCTCAGGAGGAAAGGAGAACGTCTATGAAGGATGGGTAAGGAATCTCCTGCCACCTGGGAGGCCTTCTGCTGGGTCTGCAGGCTGGGTCAGGGGTCAGGGGTCAGGGGTCAGGGCATGAACATTTCCAGAACTCACATGCCTTTTCCCACCATGTATTTCAGTTTCTCTTGCATGCGTTGTTGATTTTATTATTTCTCACTGCAGACCAGCTTTCTCCACCTAAGGGGTAACTTGGTATTGAGAAGTTCTTATGGCTGGGACCAGCAGAGAAGAGATGAACTTCTCCCCTTAGATCTACTATAAAAATAAATAAATTAAAAATATATATATATAAATAAATACAACAACAAACAGGTGAGTAATATGATTTGCTTATCTGGAATCAGATGCTAATCCCTCAGCAAGTCATCACAGCTAGGACAACAGAGTCACACTCATTGAATACAAGGCCCACATCTGTGAGGCTGGGAACATCCAAAGAAGCAGCGTCATCATCTGTCTTCTGGTTGGCTTTCTCCTGTTTGGAGAGCAGCTTTGTGTAAGGATCCATGCTGGGTTATTTTCATGCATGAGTTCATCTGTTTTCACAACTACCCCCACAGAGTAGCAGCCCATCATCACCCCATTGAACAGAGAGAAAGCTGAGACCCAGACAGGTTGAGTAACTTGCTCAGGTTGTGCAGCTGCTGAGTGATGGAGCCAAGATGTAAATTCATTTATTCTTCACACCAAAGCATGTTCCCTTTCTTACACCATATTGTCTCTTTAATAGGCATTTAAAGAGCACTTACTGTGTGCAAAATCCTGGAAGGCACACATAAATAATCCAAACTGAGGCCTATCTTTCTAGAGTCTGTTTGAGATGATCTTACTCATCCTTAAGAACATGCAACAGCAGCAGAAGAGTTAACAAACATGGCACCAGGTGCCACATAGTGGAGGGAGGGAAAGAAAAGGTGCATTTATTGAGTACCGACTGTATGCCAGGCTTTGTGCTAAACATTTTCATGTTTGTCCTCTAGACCTCTACCATCCAATAGAGTAACCATTAGCCATGTATGACTATTTAAAATGAAAATACACTTCCTGTCACTACCACAATTCAAGTGTTCAGTAGCCACATGTGGCTAGTGGCTACCATATTGAACATCACAGATAAGTATTTCTATCACCACAGAACCTTCTATTGAACATTACTGGCCTAGACTGGGAGCTTCATGAGCGCAGGCACTGGGGCTTGCTCTCTGCTCTCCATTTTATGCGCAGTGCCTCCAGAGTACCTGACACATGCTAGACACTCAATAGTTAAGGCATGCATGAACAAATGAATACATATACACACACATATGTATATATTTAGATTCAAAGACCGCTTCTGGCCAGGTGCAGTGGTTCATGCCTGCAATCACATTTTGGGAGGCCAAGGCAGGCAGATCACTTGAGCCCAAGGTTTTGAGATCAGCCTGGGCAATACGGAGGAACCCCATCTCTACAAAAAAATAGAAAAATTAGCTAGGCATGGTTTCACATGCCTGTGGTCCCAGCTACTCGGGAGGCTGAGATGGGAGGATCCCCTGAGGCCAGGAAGTAGAGGTTGGAGTGAGCTGTGATTGTGCCACTGTGCTCCAGCCTGGGTGACAGAGTGAAACCCTGTCTCTCAAAAAAAAAAAAAAAAAAAAAAAAAAGACAACTTCCATTAGAAGACTTACTGTATATTTAAGTATAACTTTCTGTTAAAATGTGAAAAAAAGAGGCAGTGGGATATGCTTGGATTCTCTGCAGGCAGCACATTTTGTGGGCAGGGTAGGACCATGGAGGGACAGAGACATCATAATGACCATTCTGCATTGAGCACCCGTCACTTTCATGCCAACTTATTATATTTATAATTTCATGGACTCCTCTCAAGAACCTTATAAAGTGAGATTATTATCCCCATTTTATAGTTTACAAAATTGAGACTCAAAAAAGCTAACTAGTGCACTTAAAATCACACAGCAAATAAGTCCCAGAGCCTCCAAAGCCCACACTGTCACCCACCACAGTACTCCCATCTATTTATTTCCTGTACAGCGGAAGCCTGTCTTGACCCCAGCATAATGAATTTTCAGCTTTGGGGTGAGGCTGACTCCCATGAGCAGGCAGATGCCCAGCATCCTTTTAGTCCTCCCAAGCCCAGAGGACCAAGTCATCCATTAGCCACGCCTGGCCCAGAGGTGAGCAGGAAAAAAAAAAAAAAAAAAAAAAAAAGGACTCTTTTACGCCGCCTTGTGGCCAGGTAAGGCAAGGGCTCAGAGAAATGGGGCTGCCCTTCTGCAATCCGACTGCAAGAAAAGCACCACGGTGGTCTTGGGGGTGTAAAATCAGCAGGGGCCTCTTTCCTGTTCTAGCATGTATGGAAGGAAGTGGTGAAGGATTTTGTCCAAGTGGCCCCATTTGCGGGACCTTCGTGGCTCATAACCTAAGTATGCACTTTCACCACCCCCCAAAAAACAAATTACCTTTCCTTCAAGAGCTCTCATCTGAAAGTTTTCCAAGTGTTTCTTTGTCTAACCGCTGTTTTCTCGCTTGTTTATTTATTGCCCATTTTTGATTAAAATATTCTATTCTCAGGAGTCTCCATCCCCCAAAGGTCACTTTCCACGGGCTTGATTTAATTAACGAGTGCCGACTTGAAGATGAAAGGTAGGAAACAAAAGGTCTTCCTCATCCAGTCTGAGCCCAAATAAAATCATATTAACATTTCACCTTTTGTTCCCGTGCAAGAAAAACCTTTGGTGCATTGTATCAAAAATTATTGAAATCATTAGGAAGGAAAGAAAGAAAAGAAGTAGACAGCTGTGGCAATAAATTTGTACCCCGTCTCCCCTGCAGCAGGTCCTAATAGAAAAGAAAAAGGAAGAGAAAGAGGAAAAGAAGGAGAAAAGGGGTAGAAAAGGAAAAACAGAAAGAAAGAGAGATTCCAAGTGACAGTGCTATATCCTAAGCCTTGTTTTAAAGTCAAATTAGGAAAACACAACCATTTTGGCAGAAAAGCAAGAGAATATCCTAAAACTACCTCTACTTTCCGATGGATACTCTACTTGAGCACGGACCTTGTCTGTTTTTACATCAGCATCTCTCCAGCCCCTAGAAAAATGTCTGGCATAGGGTAACAACTCGCTAAATATTTGCCAGACACCTTAGTAAACAGAATCCAGGCAAGCTGGGTTCTCACTAAGTCTGTCTTTAGCTCATTCTGGACGTTAAGGCAGATCACAGCTCCTCTCTGGACTGAACAGCTCCATCTGCAAATAGAACACACCTTGTCCTGATTTTCCTGGCCTGGAAGCTGTAAGGACAAAACACAGATGTGGAGGCCCTTGGGAAGGTCAGAGCATCACATGAACAGAAGCCACCATGTTAGGACTCTTCACGTGCTCCCAGAGGCCAAACATAAGCCCATCCCCTCCCTTTCACCCACAGATGTGACAAACCAAAAGAAAGCAAGCCAGGGGAGTATAATCACTACTGCAGAGGAACGGGAGAGGAAGAACCACCAAATATCAGCACACTATTTCTGTTGTCCAAAGGGGAAAAGAAGCTGGATTTTGTAATTTGACATCCCAAATGTTTATCAAATTACAGCAGGTCTCGACCTTCCTGCCTGGAAGTCTCGAGGCAGTGAATAAATAGTGAGTGACACATAGAGGTCCCCAAAGAGGGTAAAGGTCACCAGGTGTGAGTTGCTATAATGAAGAGTTTATGAAAGTGCTGGTACATAAACCTTCCCACAGACTAAGGGCTTGTCAGCAAAGAGTTCCTGTCACCATGCAAGGCCCAGGTGGCTCCACAGAGCCAGGCTCAGGCTCTCAGCTGGCAAAAAGAGGCTCTCCTCCCGCTATTCAATTCGCTTCGCTCATGCAGGTATTTTCTCTCCCACAGAGGAGGCTAGTTACAGATGTGTCTTCTGCCTGCAAGAGGGAAGTAAAGTGCGTTCCTAAGATTGCATGTGACAGTTATGTACAGGATGAGAAAGCTGAATTCACCCCGATAGGAAACAGCAAGAAAACTTCGACAAGCCCTCCAGTCTGGTCCCCTCCACCCGAGACCACAAAGTCAAGCCCAAGTTCATTGCAGCCTCAAATTCCTGGGCTCAAGCAATCCTCCCACCTCAGCCTCCCAAGTAGCTGAGACTATAGGTGTGTGCCACCATGTCCGGCTAATTTTCAAACTTTTTTGCAGAAAAGGGGTTTGCTACGTTGCCCAGGCTGGTCTCACACTCCTGGCCTCAAGCAATCTTCCTGCCTTGGCCTCTCAAAGCACTGGGATAATAGGTGTAAGCCATCACCCTTGGCCTGTGTGTCTTTTTCTTTATATCTCTAGCCTCTACTTTAATTTTCTGGTTCGAATCTGGTAATCAGAGCAATCTGTACTTCCTCAAGACGGCCTCTGCCATTGCCATTCAGGGGAAATGAGAAAGAGCTGGCCCTTCTCTCCTTTTAAGGATTATTCAGGGATTGGAGACCCTGTTCTCCTGGGCTTCCCTCCCACTGGGCTGCTCATCAGTCCTCTCCTGGCCTTTCCTTTGGCTTCCCTGGCCAGAGGCAGGCAGCCCTGGTGGCAACACCCTTCAACAATTCCTTTCCTCTCACTGGGCCTCAGTGAGGCATTGTCATTTACTGTTAACATCCTGATGGGCAGACATGCTGATCAGGAGATCCTGCATTTTCAGAGGGGTTTTGGTTGCCTGTAAATGCAAGCAAGATGATCTGGAAAGAGAGGCTTCCATCCTCTGGAACTAAACACCTGGGGAAACCAAGGCGTGCCTGGGCATTCCCTGGAGACACTCAGCATGTATTTCTTAAGCACCTAATAAGTGCCAGGCCCCATGCTAGGCATGTGGGATGCATTTGCAAATGAAAGAGAGCAAAGTCCCCGCCTTGTGGAGTCCGGATTCCAGAATAGAAGACAGGAAACAAACAACATGCATAAGAAACAAACAAATATGTAGCGTGTTACAAGGTGATAATGTTATGGGATCAAAGGAGGCATGTGGGCTAAGGAGGCAGGAGGCCCATGGTCAGGGCTGCGGGGACAGGTGGCAGAGTGGCCTGAACACTGTCACGACTGGAGGAGGAGCAGCTGGCCCAAGTTGGGGGTGGAGAGGGGAAGGGCAGGGGCAGGGCAGGGCGGATTGCAAAGCAGGGATGCCTGCCCTCGGCAGGGGTTATTCTGGGAAGGCAGGGAATGGGTTCCAAAGGTGGAAGCAGCTGGCTGAGAGCCATGGAGGAGAGGAAGCAGCGGGAGGGCACTTAGAGCAGTCGAGTCTGGCTGGCGTTGGTGCTTGGGGGAGAGTGGGCTGGACGCACAGTGGGGGCCCATCTGGAAAGCTCCTTCATTACAGCAGGGTCTGGCTTTTGTCCTGAGTGGAGGGAGGGCTGGGAATGGACTCTGCTGGAGTCCTGTGAACACAGCTGAGGAGGCCTAAGAGGAGGACAGTAGCTGTGAGCGCTGCTCTCCCAAACTTCTCGCTCTCCTCTTCTTCCAGCCATGCAGGACGATGGCGGGCCTCTGCTCCCTGAGCATGAGTGTGGCCATGTGACCCGCTTTGGCTGCTGCAATGAGTGTGGAAGGGCCGTGTCACTTCCAGGTGGCGTGAGACTCTGATGACCCGTGGCAGTCAGCTGCAGCCTCCCTCCCCTGGACAGTTGACCCGCGGTATCAAGGACAGTGGCCCTGGATGTTTGCCTAGACCTGAAGTTTCATGTGAACAAGAAATAAGCTTCTGTGGCACTAAGAGACTTGAGGTTTGTTTTTACTGCAACGTGTCTTAGCCTATGGTGACACAAGGACAATTTCAGAGCCCCAGTTCCTCACGAGACTCAAATTTATTCCTGGAAGTCAGGCAGAATCTTCCCAATCTCTACGTAGTTCAAGGCACCT
Organism: Theropithecus gelada; assembly: GCF_003255815.1. Classification (NCBI taxonomy): domain Eukaryota; kingdom Metazoa; phylum Chordata; class Mammalia; order Primates; family Cercopithecidae; genus Theropithecus; species Theropithecus gelada. Next base: position 6,699,152 of record NC_037688.1, on the reverse strand, counting down.
TCCTCATGCCCGGACAGCGCCGATCTGGTTCCCACCCTGCAGGTTCTGCCAGTGATTACCATTCATTAGCCCTGATATTTCTCCAGAACTCCGTGGAACTGCTTGAGTCTCCTGTCTTAGGTTGTCCATCCAATAGTGCCGCAAGGCAAGCAAAGACTGACCCCAGTGGGCTCATTTTGCAGAGGCAGAAACTGAGACACAAGTGAACCAGATGACTCAGGGATGGGCTTCCAGCCTGGGCCTTCTAGGCGATCGTCTTCCCACCCTAGGAGCTGAGGAGGGTCCCCATGGGGCTGAGAAGCAGGGGGTGCTCTGAGTTGGAGGCCCCAGATTTCCTTCCTTCCTTCCTCCCTCCCTCCCTCCCTCCCTCCCTCCCTCCCTCCCTTCCTTCCTCTTTCTTTCTTTCTTTCTTTCTTTCTTTCTTTCTTTCTTTCTTTCTTTCTTTCTTTCTTTCTTTCTTTCTTTTTCTTTCTTTCTTTCTCTTTCTTTCTTTCTTTCTTTCTTTCTTTCTCTCTCTCTCTTTCTCTCTCTCTCTCTTTCTCTCTTTCTTTCTTTCTTTCCTTCTTTCTTCTCCTGTCTTCCTTCCTCTCTCTCTCTCTCTCAGTCTCTCTCCTTCTTTCTTTCTGATTTTTTTTTTGAAACAGGGTATCACTCTGTCACCCAGGCTAGAGTGCAGTGGTTTGAACACAGGTCACCGCAGCCTCCAGCTTCCAGGCCCAAGCAATCCTCCCACCTCAGCCTCCTGCGTAGCTGGGACCACAGGTGTGCATCACCACACCCGGCTAATTTTTGTATTTTTTATAGAGACGGTGTTCTGCCGTGTTGCCCAGGCTGAGAGATCACACATTCCTGATCTTTCCTTGGTCATGAGGGAGACTCTACATTGTTCACACCAGGCTGCTGTGGAGTAAGAGGGAGGCAGCCGGGGGCCTGGGGCATGTCAGAACTCTTCTCCAGTGCCATCCCCATCTGTCCCCTGTCCCATCTGCCCCAGGCACATGGACAGCTTGACAGTATCGCTAGCGGGTCAGGCTCCTGCTGCCTCGCAATTCACACAGGAGTTTCTCAACCTCAAGAGCTCTACCTCTCCCCTTTGTGTTCATTTCACATCAACTCTTACTCGTGCTTCTGAACTTGGCATGTATGTCACCTCCTCAGGGTGGTCTTCCCTGATTTCCCAGACAGGTGCTGCGCCGCCCACTCCCACGCTCCTGGTGTGACCCCTTCATGACATCCTGACCTGTCAGCAATGTGCTCATCTTTGAAAAATGTCCACTTCCCCTTCTAGGCTGTAAGCATAATGAGGGTACAGTCCTCTTCAGTTTTCCTCATCCCAAGGTTTGGAGCATAACAAGCCACACTAAATATTCGTAGACAGCGTGAATAAATTGTCAAAAGCTGTACAAACAGAAGGGATTTTTGTCTGTCTACATTAAATGGCAATTCCACCTTCCCCAGCTCAGGAAGGATTTCACGGATCCACTCACCATAGGGGCTTGATTGCATTTTAAATAAAAAGACCCTGTCCCCAGACACCGTGGGCAGCCTGCATCAGAGCTTTTCCCTTGTAATGAACTTCCCTGGCATTATTGCTGCATTAAATTGTGTTAATCAAATGGGAAGTGGTAAGCGGTTTTCCTCCCCGTGTAATCCTTCCTGAGCTGAACACTCTCAGTGGGAAAATGAAAAGGCTGACACGAATCAGAGTCCAGGACGGATCAAAGAACAGCAGCAGTTTTGATTTGTGTTAATTTTGCATGTACAAGAAAACCCTCCTCATTCCTCTTTATTTAAAGAAGGCAGAAGCATGACAATAACACACTGTTTGAAGAGCGACAACAAAAAGCAGAACATTTTGCTCAGACACTAAAGAGGCAGAGGGAGAGGAAGAGCAACTCACACAATGTCATGCTGTCTCTGTACCTGAGAACAAAGCCTGTTTGCTAAACTTGTTTGAAGGATCCACATTTTCAGGTGTGGCTGGATGGGCGAGAGCTTTGCTTTCCTTTTATGCCTAGTGGCCTGCAGTTCAGGCTTCAAATGAACTCATCTTTCATTCCTTCTTTCAGGGAACAGTCACTAAACTCTGTACTGGGCATAGAGAGATGAGTGAGTCACAGCCCTTACTCTCAGGATGCTCCTAGTCTGCTGGGAGGGTGGAAATGGATCCAGGTGCTTATGCTACCAGTGGGGGAGTGCTGTTGCAATGGAGGAAGTTCTCAGATGCTGGGGAAACACAAGGGCAGGAAATGGTGCTAGGCAAGGGAGTTGGGCCTCCAGTATCCACACTGTCCTTCCCCCATGGAGCCTTGGCCTGTGGTGAGCATGGACAACCAGTTCTGAGATTCTCCTTCAGAGCCAAGGAGTCTCCCAGTTTCTCAGCCTCAGAAAAAGTTCCCCAAATCTAAGTGTCTCTCGACGGTTTCTAGTGTCAATTCACACGCTTAACAAAGACCACTCAGAGCAGATCTGGAGCAGGTGAAAAGCTCCACTCATGTCTCTCATCTCAGAAGTTAGGCTGATGAAGCTGCAAGATCTCACCTACCATCAGGGACTCTTGTTGAGACTGTGCAAGATCTTGGGGAAGGAAGAAAACACAAGAGGGAAGTGAGTCAAACAGGCAAAGCAGGTCGGGAACAGGCAGAGTTCACTCCGGTTCCACTGGAGTACTCCTCCCTTAAAAGTGGGACACTTAGGAGTTTAGAGCGTCGTTGCTGACTAGGACAGTTATAACACAAACCTCCTTTACTGAGCCCTTCCTATTTTCCAGGCACAAGACAGTCATCATTTCACTGTAATATCACCCTTAATGCCCACTTATCACAATGTATCAGGTGAGGTGAGTGACTTTCAGAGAGATTCAGTAATGTACCCGAGTTCACCCAGTGACAGGGCCAAAACTTTTGATCAGCTCAAACTCAAGCCCATTTTATTTTCACTGGAGGCTGCTGAGGGTTTCTGAGTGTACTTGCAGTATTTTATGTGGTTTTATATAAGCTAGAGAGCAGCAAAGCACAAGTGGCCCAGTTGCCCAAGATTTTTAAAAAGTCATTACATTTTCAGACTGTTAGTTGCTATGGAAGACTGTGCCCTTTTGATATTTGGGAAACACAGGAACCAGCAAGATTGTAGAGCCACTGTGGCATTTCACATGGCACTGGTAAGCTAGACACTGCTGATGAAATTGGGGTCCCAGATGTTCCAGAGCCCTTGTCTCGGGTAGGCCAGGGCTGCTGGGATGGGGAGTGAAGGGAAGGACGCTGGGCTGGAAGCAGGACATCCTGGCCCAAGATGCTTCTCTGCCATTCACTCACCACAGACCTTTAGGCAGTGACGGTTGTCCACATTTGTCCTTCAGAAAAATTAGGTTACTTATACCTGCTAGTTGTAAGGATGTTGTACATAATTAGTGATCAAAGATGATGACTGTGAATACCTCCCAAATAGGACTTACTCCGCAAATGTGAAGTGTCAGGGTATCAGCTGAAATGGATCAGGACTGAGTCATAGATAAAAGAAGGGAAAACATGCTTATCACATGTAGCCAGTGTGAGAAACAAGAATGCAACTCACATAAAAAGGCAGGCGCGGTGGCTCACTCCTGTAATCCCAGAACTTTGGGAGGCCAAGGTGAGTGGATCACCTGAGCGCAGGAGTTGAGACCAGCCTGGCCAACATGGTGAAACCTCATCTATACTAAAAATACAAAATTAGCAGGGCATGGTGGCAGGCGCCTGTAATCCCAGCTACTTGCGAGGCTGAGGCAGGAGAATCACTTGAACCTGGGAGGCAGAGGTTGCAGTGAGCCAGGATCACACCACTACACTCCAGCCTAGGTAACAGAGTAAGACTCAGTCTCAAAAACATAAATAAAATAAAATAAAATAAAATAAAATAAAATAAAATAAAATAAAAGCAAAACCAGGTGTACACACACACACACACACATATCTCAATAATGATGTGGAGAAATATACTTTCCTCCTCTTTATTTATTTACTAAAATATTTCTGAGTATTTGCTATGTTCCAGGCACTAAAGAAAGACCAATAAACAAGAGAGGCAAAGTTTGTTATTTAATTCAGATTAACAGGAGTTGACCTAAAACCAAGTACTTAATAGATCATTAGCTCCTTCCCATGATGTTCCACATTGTCCTAAGGATGAGTCGTTTTTTTTTCCTTTTTTTAAAGACTAGAGGCCTCCCTCTGCTGCCCAGGCTGGTGCAGTGGTGCAATTATAGTTCATTGCAGCCTCAACTTTTGGGGCTCAAGGGATCCTCCTGCCTCAAACTCCTAAGTAACTGGGATTATAGGTGTGCACTACCATGCCCAGCTAATTTTTCTATTTTTTGCAGAGACAAGGTCTTGTTCTGTTTCCCAGGCTGGTCTTGAACTTCCAGATTCAAGCAATCCTCCCACTTCAGGCTCCCAAAGCACTGGGATTAGAGGCATAAGTTTTAGTGGCTGCATAATATTCCACTGTTTGGATTATCATAGTTTCCTAGTGTTTGGCATTTGGGTTTTTTTTTTTCAAATTTGGGGGAGTCACACAAATTTATGTCTACATTAATAAATACTTCCTTAGGATACAAGCAAAGATGTGGAAAGGTTGAGTCAAAGGGTATAAACATTTCTAAAGAGTTTGATATACCTATTCCCAAAACTAGCCCCAATTTCTACCTCCAGCTGTAGGATATGAGCCTCAAAACACAGGCCTCTTGGAATTAAACTAGAAATCAGTAATAAAGATATCTGGAAAAAATTCTTCAAATATATAGAAATTAAATAAACAACATACTTCTAAATAATCCGTTGGTCAGAAGGAAATATCAGGGAGAATTAAATAATAGTTTGAACAAACGGGGGGGCATGCCCAAGATGGCCGAATAGGAACAGCTCCAGCCTCCAGCTCCCAGTGTGAGCAACACAGAAGATGGGTGATTTCTGCATTTTCAACTGAGGTACTGGGTTCATCTCACTGGGGCATGTCGGACAGTTGGTGCTGGTCCAAAGGTGCAACCCGACCAGTGAGAGCTGAAGCAGGGCAAGGCATCACCTCACCTGGGAAGTGCAAGGGGGAAGGGAAGTCCTTTTCCTAGCCAAAGGAAATTGAGACACAAAACACCTGGAAAATCGGGTAACTCCCACCCTAATACTGCACTTTACCAAGGGTCTTACCAAACGGCACACCAGGAGATTATATCCCGCACCTGGCCTGGAGGGTCCCATGCCCATGGAACCTCCCTCATTCTTAGCACAACAGTCTGAGATCTAACTGCAAGGCAACAGCGAGGCTGGAGGAGGGGCGCCCACCGTTGCTGAGGCTTAAGTAGGTAAACAAAGCCACTGGGAAGCTCCAATTGGGTGGAGCCCACAACAACTCAAGGAGGCCTGCCTGCCTCTGTAGACTCCACCTCTGGGGACAGGGCATAGCTAAACAAAAAGCAACAGAAACCTCGGCAGAGGTAAATGTCCTTGTCTGACAGCTTTGAAGAGAGCAGTGGATCTCCCAGCATGGAGGTTGAGATCTGAGAATGGAGAGACTGCCTGCTCAAGTGGGTCCCTGACCCCTGAGTAGCCTAACTGGGAGACATCCCCCACTAGGTGCAAACCGACACCTCACAATTCACATGACTGGGTACACCCCTGAGACAAAGCTTCCAGAGCAAGAATCAGGCAGCAACACTCACTGTTCAGCAATATTCTATCTTCTGCAGCCTCTGCTGCTGATACCCAGGCAAACAGGGTCTGGAGTGGACCTCAAGCAAACTCCAACAGACCTATAGCTGAGGGTCCTGACTGGTAGAAGGAAAACTAACAAACAGAAAGGACACTCACAACAAAACCCCATCAGTATATCACCATCATCAAAGACCAAAGGCAGATAAAACCACAAAGATGGGGAAAAAGCAGTGCAGAAAAGCTGGAAATTCAAAAATTCAGAGCACATCTCCCCCTCCAAAGGAACACAGCTCATCGCCAGCAACAGAACAAAGCTGGATGGAGAATGACTTTGATGAGTTGAGAGAAGAAGGCTTCAGTCGATCAAACTTCTCAGAGCTAAAGGAGGAACTATGTAACCAGCGCAAAGAAACTAAAAACCTTGAAAAAAGATGTGACAAATGGCTAACTAGAATAACCGATCTAGAGAAGTCCTTGAAAGAACTGATAGAGATGAAAACCATAATACAAGAACTACATGACAAATGCACAAGCTTCAGTAACCAACTCGATCAACTGGAAGAAAGAGTATCAGCGATTGAAGATCAAATGAATGAAATGAAGTGAGAAGAGAAGAGTAGAGAAAAAAGAGTAAAAAGAAATGAACAAAGCCTCCAAGAAATATGGGATTATGTGAAAAGACCAAATCTACACCTGATTGCTGTGCCTGAAAGTGAAGGGGAAAATGGAACCAAGTTGGAAAACACTCTGCAGGGTATCATCCAGGAGAACTTCCCCAACCTAGTAAGGCAAGCCAACATTCAAATTCAGGAAATACAGAGAATGCCACAAAGATACTCCTCAAGAAGAGCAACTCCAAGACACATAATTGACAGATTCACCAAAGTTGAAGTGGAGGAAAAAATGTTAAGGGCAGCCAGAGAGAAAAGTCGGGTTACCCACAAGGGAAGCCCATCAGACTAACAGCAGATCTCTCAGCAGAAACTCTCTAAGCCAGAAGAGAGTGGGGGCCAATATTCAACATTCCTAAAGAAAATAATTTTCAACCCAGAATTTCATATCCAGCCAAACTAAGTTTCATAAGTGAAGGAGTAATAAAATCCTTTACAGATAAGCAAATACTTAGAGATTTTGTCACCACCAGGCCTGCCCTACAAGAGACCCTGAAGGAAGCACTCAACATGGAAAGGAACAACCAGTACCAGCCATTGCAAAAACATGCCAAAATGTAAAGTCCATCAATGCTAGGAAGAAACTGCATCAACTAACAAGCAAAATAACCAGCTAATATCATAATGACAGGACCAAGTTCACACATAACAATATTAACCTTAAATGTAAATGGACTAAATGGTCCAATTAAAAGACACGGACTGGCAAATTGGATAAAGAGTCAAGACTCATCAGTTTGCTGTATTCAGGAGACCCATCTCACATGCAGAGACATACATAGGCTCAAAATAAAGAGATGGAGGAAGATCTACCAAGCAAATGGAAAACAAAAAAAAAAGCAGGGGTTGCAATCCTAGTCTCTGATAAAACGGACTTTAAACCATCAAAGATCAAAAAAGACAAGGCCATTACATAATGCTAAAGGGAACAATTCATCAGGAAGAGCTTACTATCTTAAATATATATGCACCCAATACAGGAGCACCCAGATTCATAAAGCATGTCCTTAGAGACTTACAAACAGACTTAGACCCCAATACAATAATAATGGGAGAATTTAACACCCCACTGTCAACATTAGACAGATCAATGAGACAGAAAGTTAACAAGGATATCCAGGAATTGAACTCAACTCTGCACCAAGTGGACCTAATAGACATCTACAGAACTCTCCATCCCAAATCAACAGAATATACATTCTTCACAGCACCACATCGCACTTATTCCAAAATTGGCCACATAGTTGGAAGTAAAGCACTCCTCAGCAAATGTAAAAGAACAGAAATCACAACAAACTGTCTCTCAGACCACAGTGCAATCAAACTAGAACTCAGGCCTAAGAAACTCAATCAAAATCGCTCAACTACATGGAAACCAAACAACCTGCTCCTGAATGACTACTGGGTACATAATGAAATGAAGGTAGAAATAAAGATGTTCTTTGAGACCAATGAGAACAAAGATACAACATACCAGAATCTCTGGGACACATTTAAAGCAGTGTGTAGAGGGAAATTTATAGCACTAAATGCCCACAAGAGAAAACTGGAAAGATCTAAAACTGACACCCTAACATCACAATTAAAAGAACTATAGAAGCAAGAGCAAACACATTCAAAAGCTAGCAGAAGGCAAGAAATAACTAAGATCAGAGCAGAACTGAAGGAGATAGAGACACAAAAAACCCTCCAAAAAATCAATGAATCCGGGAGCTGGCTTTTTGAAAAGATCAATAAAATTGATAGACCACTAGCAAGACTAATAAAGAAGAAAAGAGAGAAGAATCAAATAGACGCAACAAAAAATGATAAAGGGGATATCACCACCGACCCCACAGAAATACAAACTACCATCAGAGAGCACTATAAACATCTCTACGCAAATAAACTAGAAAACCTATAAGAAATGGATCATTTCCTGGACACTTACACTCTCCCAAGACTAAACCAGGAAGAAGTTGAATCCCTGAATAGACCAATAGCAGGCTCTGAAATTGAGGCAATAATTAATAGCCTACCAACCAAAAAAAGTCCAGGACCAGACGGATTCACAGCCGAATTCTACCAGAGGTACAAGGAGGAGTTGGTACCATTCCTTCTGAAACTATTCCAATCAATAGAAAAGGAGGGAATCCTCCCTAACTCATTTTATGAGGCCAACATCATCCTGATACCAAAGCCTGGCAGAGATACAACAAAAAAAGAGAATTTTTGACCAATATCCCTGATGAACATCGATGCAAAAATCCTCAATAAAATACTGGCAAACCAAATTCAGCAGCACATCAAAAAGCTTATCCACAATGATCAAGTCAGCTGCATCCCTGGATGCATGGCTGGTTCAACATATGCGAATCAATAAACACAATCCAGCATATAAACAGAACCAAAGACGAAAACCACATGATTATCTCAATAGATGCAGAAAAGGCCTTTGACAAAATTCAACAGCCCTTCATGATAAAAACTCTCAATAAATTCGGTATTGATGGAACATATCTCAAAATAATAAGAACTATTTATTGAGTTTCTTAGTCCTGAGTCCTAGTTTGATTGCACTGTGGTCTGAGAGACAGTTTGTTATAATTTCTGTTCTTGTACATTTGCTGAGGAGTGCTTTACTTCCAATTATGTGGTCAATTTTGGAGTAAGTACGATGTGGTGCTGAGAAGAACGTATATTCTGTTGATTTGGGGTGGAGAGTTCTATAGATGTCTATTAGGTCTGCTTGCTGCAGAGATGAGTTCAATTCCTCGATATCCTTGTTCACTTTCTGTCTCGTTGATCTGTCTAATGTTGACAGTGGAGTGTTGAAGTCTCCCATTATTATTGTATGGGAGTCTAAGTCTCTTTGTAAGTCTCTAAGGACTTGCTTTATGAATCTGGGTGCTCCTGTATTGGGTGCATATATATTTAGGAGAGTTAGCTCTTCCTGTTGAATTGATCCCTTTACCATTATGTAATGGCCTTCTTTGTCTCTTTTGATCTTTGATGGTTTAAAGTCCGTTTTATCAGAGACTAGGATTGCAACCCCTGCTTTTTTTGTTCTCCATTTGCTTGGTAAATCTTCCTCCATCCCTTTATTTTGAGCCTATGTATGTCTCTGCGTGTGAGATGGGTCTCCTGAATACAGCAGACTGATGGGTCTTGACTCTTTATCCAGTTTGCCAGTCTGTGTCTTTTAATTGGAGCATTTAGTCCATTTACATTTAAGGTTAATATTGTTATGTGTGAACTTGATCCTGTCATTATGATATTAACTGGTTATTTTGCTCGTTAGTTGATGCAGTTTCTTCCTAGCCTCGATGGTCTTTACATTTTGGCATGTTTTTGCAATGGCTGGTTCCGGTTGTTCCTTTCCATGTTGAGTGCTTCCTTCAGGGTCTCATGTAAGGCAGGCCTAGTGGTGACAAAATCTCTAAGCATTTGCTTATCTGTAAAGGATTTTATTTCTCCTTCACTTATGAAACTTAGTTTGGCTGGATATGAAATTCTGGGTTGAAAATTCTTTTCTTTAAGAATGTTGAATATTGGCCCCCACTCTCTTCTGGCTTGTAGAGTTTCTGCCGAGAGATCTGCTGTTAGTCTGATGAACATCGATGCAAAAATCCTCAATAAAATACTGGCAAACCGGATTCAACAACACATCAAAAAGCTTATCCACCATGATCAAGTGGGCTTCATCCCTGGGATGCAAGGCTGGTTCAACATTCACAAATCAACAAACATAATCCAGCATATAAACAGAACCAAAGACAAGAACCACATGATTATCTCAATAGATGCAGAAAAGGCTTTTGACAAAATTCAACAGCCCTTCATGCTAAAAACGCTCAATAAATTCGGTATTGATGGAACGTACCTCAAAATAATAAGAGCTATTTATGACAAACCCACAGCCAATATCATACTGAATGGGCAAAAACTGGAAAAATTCCCTTTGAAAACTGGCACAAGACAGGGATGCCCTCTCTCACCACTCCTATTCAACATAGTGTTGGAAGTTCTGGCTAGGGCAATCAGGCAAGAGAAAGAAATCAAGGGTATTCAGTTAGGAAAAGAAGAAGTCAAATTGTCCCTCTTTGCAGATGACATGATTGTATATTTAGAAAATCCCATTGTCTCAGCCCAAAATCTCCTTAAGCTGATAAGCAACTTCAGCAAAGTCTCAGGATACAAAATTAATGTGCAAAAATCACAAGCATTCGTATACACCAGTAACAGACAAACAGAGAGCCAAATCATGAATGAACTTCCATTCACAATTGCTTCAAAGAGAATAAAATACCTAGGAATCCAACTTACAAGGGATGTAAAGGACCTCTTCAAGGAGAACTACAAACCACTGCTCAGTGAAATAAAAGACGACACAAACAAATGGAAGAACATACCATGCTCATGGATAGGAAGAATCAATATCGTGAAAATGGCCATACTGCCCAAGGTAATTTATAGATTCAATGCCATCCCCATCAAGCTACCAATGAGTTTCTTCACAGAATTGGAAAAAACTGCTTTAAAGTTCATATGGAACCAAAAAAGAGCCCGCATCTCCAAGACAATCCTAAGTCAAAAGAACAAAGATGGAGGCATCACGCTACCTGACTTCAAACTATACTACAAGGCTACAGTAACCAAAACAGCATGGTACTGGTACCAAAACAGAGATATAGACCAATGGAACAGAACAGAGTCCTCAGAAATAATACCACACATCTACAGCCATCTGATCTTTGACAAACCTGAGAGAAACAAGAAATGGGGAAAGGATTCCCTATTTAATAAATGGTGCTGGGAAAATTGGCTAGCCATAAGTAGAAAGCTGAAACTGGATCCTTTCCTTACTCCTTATACGAAAATTAATTCAAGATGGATTAGAGACTTAAATGTTAGACCTAATACCATAAAAATCCTAGAGGAAAACCTAGGTAGTACCATTCAGGACATAGGCATGGGCAAAGACTTCATGTCTAAAACACCAAAATCAACGGCAGCAAAAGCCAAAATTGACAAATGGGATCTCATTAAACTAAAGAGCTTCTGCACAGCAAAAGAAACTACCATCAGAGTGAACAGGCAACCTACAGAATGGGAGAAAATTTTTGCAATCTACTCATCTGACAAAGGGCTAATATCCAGAACCTACAAAGAACTCAAACAAATTTACAAGAAAAAAAACAAACAACCCCATCAAAAAGTGGGCAAAGGATATGAACAGACATTTCTCAAAAGAAGACATTCATACAGCCAACAGACACATGAAAAAATGCTCATCATCACTGGCCATCAGAGAAATGCAAATCAAAACCACAATGAGATACCATCTCACACCAGTTAGAATGGCGATCATTAAAAAGTCAGGAAACAACAGGTGCTGGAGAGGATGTGGAGAAATAGGAACACTTTTACACTGTTGGTGGGATTGTAAACTAGTTCAACCATTATGGAAAACAGTATGGCGATTCCTCAAGGATCTAGAACTAGATGTACCATATGACCCAGCCATCCCATTACTGGGTATATACCCAAAGGATTATAAATTATGCTGCTATAACGACACACGCACACGTATGTTTATTGCAGCACTATTCACAATAGCAAAGACTTGGAATCAGCCCAAATGTCCATCAGTGACAGACTGGATTAAGGAAATGTGGCACATATACACCATGGAATACTATGCAGCCATAAAAAAGGATGAGTTTGTGTCCTTTGTAGGGACATGGATGCAGCTGGAAACCATCATTCTTAGCAAACTATCACAAGAACAGAAAACCAAACACCGCATGTTCTCACTCATAGGTGGAAACTGAACAATGAGATCACTTGGACTCAGGAAGGGGAACATCACACACCGGGGCCTATCATGGGGAGGGGGGACGGGGGAGGGATTGCATTGGGAGTTATACCTGATGTAAATGACGAGTTGATGGGTGCAGCACACCAACATGGGACAAGTATACATATGTAACAAACCTGCACGTTATGCACATGTACCCTACAACTTAAAGTATAATAATAATAAATAAATTTAAAAAAAAAGAACTATTTATGACAAACACACAGCCAATATCATACTGAATGGGCAAAAACTGGAAGTGTTCCCTTTGAAACCTGGCACAAGACAGGGATGCCCTCTCTCACCACTCCTATTCAACATAATGTTGGAAGTTCTGGCTAGGGCAATCAGGCAAGAGAAAGAAATAAAGGGTATTCAGTTAGGAAAAGAAGAAGTCAAATTGTCCCTCTTTGCAGATGACATGATTGTATATTTAGAAAACCCCATCATCTCAGCCCAAAATCTCCTTAAGCTGATAAGCAACTTCAGCAAAATCTCAGGATACAAAATAAATGTGCAAAAATCACAAGCATTCTTATACACCAGTAACAGACAAACAGAGTGCCAAATCATGAATGAACTCCCATTCACAATAGCTTTTAAGAGAATAAAATACCTAGGAATCCAACTTACAAGGGATGTAAAGGACCTCTTCAAGGAGAACTACAAACCACTGCTCAGTGAAATAAAAGAGGACACAAACAAATGGAAGAACATACCATGCTCATGGATAGGAAGAATCAATATTGTGAAAATGGTTATACCGCCCAAGGTAATTTATAGATTCAGTGCCATCCCCATTAAGCTACCAATGACTTTCTTCACAGAATTGGAAAAACTGCTTTAAAGTTCATATGGAACCCAAAAGATCCCACATTGCCATGACAATCCTAAGCCAAAAGAACAAAGCTGGAGGCATCATGCTACCTGACTTCAAATATACACTACAAGGCTACAGTAACCAAAACAGCATGGTACTGGTACCAAAACAGAGATATAGACCAATGGAACAGAACAGAGCCCTCAGAAATAATACCACACATCTACAGTCACCTGATCTTTGACAAACCTGACAAAAACAAGAAATGGAGAAAGGATTCCCTATTTATTAAATGGTGCTGGGAAAATTGGTTAGCCATAAGTAAAAAGCTGAAACTGGATCTTTTCCTTACTCCTTATACGAAAATTAATTCAAGATGGATTAGAGACTTAAATGTTAGACCCAAAACCATAAAAACCCTAGAAGAAAACCTAGGTAATACCATTCAGGACATAGGCATGGGCAAGGACTTCATGTCTAAAACACCAAAAGCAATGGCACCAAAAGCCAAAATTGACAAATGGGATCTAATTAAACTAAAGAGCTTCTGTACAGCAAAAGAAACTACCATTAGAGTGAACAGGCAACCTACAGAATGGGAGAAAGTTTTTGCAATCTACTCATCTGACAAAGGGCTAATATCCAGAACCTACAAAGAACTCAATCAAATTTACAAGAAAAAAAACAACCCCATCAAAAAGTGGGCAAAGATATGAACAGACATTTCTCAAAAGAAGACATTCATACAGCCAACAGACGCATGAGAAAATGCTCATCATCACTCACCATCAGAGAAATGCAAATTAAAACCACAATGAGATACCATCTCACACCAGTTAGAATGGCAATCATTGAAAAATCAGGAAACAGGTGCTGGAGAGGATGTGGAAAAATAGGAACACTTTTACAGTGTTGGTGGGACTGCAAACTAGTTCAACCATTGTGGAAAACAGTGTGGTGATTCCTCAAGGATCTAGAACTAGAAATACCATTTGACCCAGCCATCCCATTACTGGGTATATGCCCAAAGGATTATAAATCATGCTGCTATAAAGACACATGCACATGTATGTTTATTGCGGCACTATTCAGAATAGCAAAGACTTGGAATCAACCCAAATGTCCATCAGTGACAGACTGGATTAAGAAAATGTGGCACATATACACCATGGAATACTATGCAGCCATAAAAAAGAATGAGTTCGTGTCCTTTGTAGGAACATGGATGCAGCTGGAAACCATCATTCTCAGCAAACTATCACAAAAACAGAAAACGAAACACCGCATGTTCTCACTCATAGGTGGGAATTGAACAATGAGATTACTTGGACACAGGAAGGGGAACATCACACACCGGGTCCTATTGTGGGGATGGGGTAGGGGCAACGGATAGCATTAGGAGATACACCTATTGTAAATGACAAGTTAATGGGTGTGGCACATCAACATGGCACATGTATACATATGTAACAAACCTGCAGGTTGTGTACATGTACCCTAGAACTTAAAGTATATTAAAAAATTAGTTTGAACAAATAATTGAACAAATATAAAACACAGCATATCAAATTTATGGGATGCAGCTAAAGCAATGTTTAAAGAGAAAGGTGCAACATTAAACACTTACATTTAATAAAGTAAAGGTTTCATATTAACAAACTAGTATTTATCTTTTAAAAAAACTGAAGAAGATAAAAGACCCAAAGTAAGCAGAAGAAAAGGGAGATGCTAGTAAGAGTGGAAATCAATAAAATTTGAAAAACAGAAAAATAGAGAAATAAAAAAAATCAAAAGTTGGTCATTTGAAAAAATTAATAAAATTGATAAAAGTCTAGCCAGACTCTCAAAGAAATAGAAACAATACAAATTACTATTATTTGGAATTAAAGAGAAAATTTCACTACAGATTATACAGATGTTAAAAGTTTAATGAGAAAACACTATGAACAGCCATATATATATATATTTGACCACTTAGATAAAATCATTCAAGTCCTTGAAACCACAAATTGCTAAACTTATCCAAGAATAAACAGACAATCTAAGTAGCCCATTATCCATAAAGAAATTTAAATTATAGCTTAAAATCTTCTGAAAATGAAAACTGCAGACTCAGATTGTCTCTCTGTGATTTATACCAAACACGTAAAGAAAATTTTCTACACATGTTCTTCCAAAAACATAGAAGAGGATGCACTTCTAACTTATTTTAAGAGGCCAGAACTACCTTGATCCCAAAACCAAAAAATGACGATACAAGAAACCTACAGATGAATATCTCTCATGAATATAGACACAAAATTCTCATCAAAATATTAGCAAATCCAGTCCAGTAATATATTAAAAGGGTAATGTATCATGGCCAGATGCAGTTTATCTCAGGAATGCAAAGCTGGTTCAACATTTGAAAATCAGTCACTGTAATCTTCCATATTAACAGATTAAAGAAGAAAAATTGCATGGTTTTACCAACTGATACAAAAAAAAAAAGCATTTTTAAAAACTCAACATTTATTCATGATAAAAACTATCAGAAAACTAGGAATAAAGCGGAACTTCTTTAATCTGATAAAGGTTATCCACCAAAAAAACAAAAACAAAAACAAAAAAAAACAAAAAAAACTGTAGCCAACATCATATTTAATGGTGAAAAAAATTACATGCTTACATCCTAAGATAGGAAACAAGAAAAAGATATTCACTCACACGACTCCAATTTTCCAATTTGTCATGAAAATCTTGTCTTAGGTAACAAGGCCAAAACCAAAAAAAGACACAGAACTGGGAAAGAAAGAAATAAAACCCTTTTTATTCATAGATAACACGACTGTATACAATACATAGAAAATCCCAAAGAATTCTATCTTCAAAAAACGCAAAAACAAAAATGAGAACTATTGAGTTTAGCAAGGTCAAGAGTTGTCTACATGCCAGATATGAGCAGTTAAAAACTGGAATATTAAAAAACAACATGTACAAAAGTTTTAGGAAAACTAGCTACATAGACATAAATCTAACAAAGATGTATGCAAGATCTGTATGCTGAAAACCACAAAACAATGATGAAAGAAATTAAAGAAGATCTAATAATTGAGGCGACATGCTGTGCTCATGTATTGGAAAATTCAACACGGTTAAGATACCAATTCTCTCCCAAACTGATCTAGATATTTAATGCAATTTCCATCAAAATCCTAGTAGGAATTTTTGTAGATATAGACAAATTAATTGTAAGATTTATATGGAAAGTCAAAATAGCCAAAAACCTTTTTTTTAAAAGAACAAATTTGGAGAATTTCATACTGTCAGCTTTTTTTTTTCAACTTTTATTTTAGATTCAGGGAATATATGTGCAGATTTGTTACCTAGGTATATTGCATGATGCTGAGGTTTGGAGTACAAATGATTCCATTACCCACGTACTGAACAATTAGTTTTTCAGTCCTTGTCCCCCTATTCCCTCCCTTCCCCTTCTGGTAGTCCTCAGTGTCTATCATTGCCATCTTGATGTCCATTAGTACCCAATGTTTAGCTCTCACTTATAAGTGAGAATATGTAGGATTTGGTTTTCTGTTCCTTAGGATAATGGCCTACAGCTGCAGCCATGTTGCTGTAAAATAACATAGTTTCTTTCTTTTTTATGGCTGCATAGTATTCCATGGTGTGTATGTACCATATATTCTGTATCCAGTACACTGTTGATGGGCAGCTAGGTTGATTCCACCTCTTTACTGTTGTGAATAGTGCTGTGATGAACATGCAAGAGCATGTGTTTTTTTGGTAGAATGATTTGTTTTATTTTGGGTAGATACCAGTAATGGAGTTGCTAGGTTGAATGGTAGTTTTGTTTTAAGTTCTTTGAGAAATCTCTAAACTGCTTTTCACAATGCCTGAACTAATTTACATTCCCACCAACAGTCCATAAGCATTCATTTTTCTCTGCAGCTTCACCAACATCTATTTTTAAAAAAAATTATTTTAATGATAGCCATTCTGACTTGTATGAGATGATATCTCATTGTGGGTTTTGATTTGCATTTCTCTGATGATTAGTGAAGTGGAGAATTTTTCCATATGTTTGTTGGTCACTTGTGTGTCTTCTTTTGAGAAGTGTCTGTTCATGCTCTTTGCCCATTTTTGATAGAGTTACTTGTTTTCTGATTGTTCAGTTGTTTAAGTTCCTTATAGATTCTTAATATTAGATCTTTGTCAGATACACAGTTTGCAAATATTTTCTCCCATTCTTTAGGTTGTTTGTTTATTCTGTCCATGATTTATTTTGCGGTGCAGAAGCTGTTTAGTTTAATTGGGTTCTACTTGTTAATTTTTGTTTTTGTTGCAATTCCTTTTGAGAACTTAGTCACAAATTATTTCCCAAGGCTGATTTTTAGAATGGTGTTCCCTAGGTTTTCTTCTAGAATTCTTATAGTTTGAGGTCTTCATTTAAGTCTTTAATCCATCTTGAGTTAATTTCTGTACATGGTGAAATGTAGGGGTCCAATTTCATTCTTCAGCATATAGCTAGTCAGCTATCCTAGCACCATTTATTGCATAGAGAGTTCTTTCACCATTGCTCATTTTTGCCAACTTTGTAAAAGATTAGATGGCTGTGTGGCGCCTTATTTCTGGATTCTCCATTCTGTTCCATTGCACACTCTCTGATTTTAAGACTTACTATAAAGCTATAGTAATCAAGATAGTACAGTATTGGCCAAAGATAGCCACATAGATCAATAAAACAGAATGGAGAGTCCAGTGATAAACTCACATAAATAGAGTGTATTAATTTTTGCAAAGGCAATTCAATGGAGAAAGAATAACCTCTTCAACAAATGGTACGTGAACAATTGAACACACCTATGCCAAAGAAAGGAAGAAAAAGAGACTTAACTTTAAAAAAAAAAAAAGGAAGAAAGGAAAGAAAAAAGAAAGAAAAGAAGGAATGGAGGGAAGGAGGAAGGAGAAAGTACATTGATATATATCTCATACCTTATACAAAAATTAACTCAACATAGACCACAGATCTTAAATATAAAACTAAAACTTTTAAAAGACTACATAGGGTGAAAAACTTTTTGATCTTACGTGAGGTAAAGAGATCTTAGACATTTTTTACACTAAAAATTAAAAAAATAAAATAAAATAAAATTTTATAAATAAACAAATGGACTTCACTAAAAAGATTTTGCTCTGCAAAAGACACTGTTAAGAGAATGAAAAAAAAAACTACAAAAAGGGAGAAGTTATTTACAAATTACATAAGTACTAGTACCCAGAATATTTAAATAACTCAAAACTCAACAATAAAGAAAACAACTCAATTAAAAAGTGAGCAAATATTTGAACACACTTCAAAAAGAAAATATGTGGATGGCAAATAATTACATAAAAAGATGATCAACATCATTAGTCATTAGGGAAATGCAAATTAGGGCCACAATGTGATGCTACTATATGCCTATTAGAATAAGTTAAAAAAAAGAAAAGGAAAAAACAACCTGATGATACCAAGTGCTACCAAGGAGGTAGTAATAAACTTTTCTTACTCATTGCTGGTTGGAAGGCACAATAGCACATCACTCTGGAAAATAATTGTGGCAGCTTCTTATAAAATTAAGAATACACTTAATATATTATCCAGTAATCTCGCTCCTAAGTATTTACTCTACAGAAATAGAAACTTCTCTTCAGACAAAATCCTGTATATGAATGTTTATAGGAGTTTTCTCTGTAACCACTCAAAATCGGAAAGTACCTAAATATTCTTCAATGGATTAAAAAACATGGTACACCTGTACAATGGAAAACTACTCAGCAATAAAAAGGAACAAACTACTGATGCACACAGCAACATGAATCTCAAAGGCATTATGCTGAGTGAAAAAAGCCAGAGACAAAGGTTGCTCCACACTCTAGGATTCTATACATATAAAAAGCAAAACTGTAAAGACAGAAAACAGATCAGTGGTTGCTAAGGATCAAGACAGGGTGATGGTTTCACTATGAAGTTATGCAAGAGGGATTTTCTGGGGTGATAGAACTGTTCTGCATCTTGACTGTAGTCGCATCTATGTGTTAAAACTCATACCACTGTACACCCCCATAAAGGTGATCTATTTCACAATTCATAATTTAAAAAAAAATTCAGCCTCTTGATCCAGACTTCTTCCCACCATACTACACAGTCTCCAAAGAGGCCAGTATAGCTCCAAAGAGGCTATGAGTGTCACTCATAGCAAGTGCTGGTCCATCACAACTTTACTTTACAGAGTATAATGCATAGCTGTTCAATTTTGTCTCCCAGAAGCAATTTTCTCTCTTAATTACAACTGTATTTTTAATTACAAAAATCTTGCTTTCCCATTTCAGGTGTTCTGGGTGGAAGAGTAATTAATTTGGGTCATAAGAATGCTGTGCTTTTTGCATCCTGCACCTTGGTCATCCCAAACTTTCACAGTCTCTGCCTATTTCTAAACCTCATGCCAACACTTCTCATCAGTTAGGCTGCGTGTGGTTGCAAATAACAGCTTTCTGAAAACAATATGGAGATTGTATTGTCTCACAGGACTGGAAGTTCAAAGGTTTAGCAGTATAAAGGTTGATTAATTCTATGAACACATGCATATAATCAGGGCTTTACTATCAAGGAAAAAGGTAATGAGGGAGATGGTTTAGGCGTTAGACAACCAACAGTGCCAGCTGAATTCTCTCCCCTCTGCCACTATACCCTAATAGTCTTCTTTATTTTTGGGAGGGATCTCTCTCTGTTGCCCAGGTTGGAGTACAGTGGCACCATCTTAGCTCACTGCACCCTCTGCCTCCTGGGTTCAAGCGATTCTCCTGCCTCAGCCTCCTATGTTGTGGGAAGTCAGGGACCCCAAGTGGAGGGATCGGCTGGAGCCATGGCAGAGGAATATAAATTGTGAAGATTTCATGGACATTGATCAGTTCCCAAATAATGCTCTTATAATTTCTTATGCCTGTCTTTACTTTAATTTCTTAATCTTGCTATTTTCATAAGCTGACAATGTATGTCACCTCAGGACCACTATTGTATAAATTGATTGTAAAACATGTGTGTTTGAACAATACGAAATCAGTGCACCTTGAAAAAGAACAGAACAACAGCAATTTTCAGGGAACAAGGGAAGACAACCATAAGATTTGACTGCCTGCAGGGTCAGGCAGAATACAGCCATATTTTTCTTCTTGCAGAGAGCCTATAAATGGATGTGCAAGTAGGAGAGACATCACTAAATTCTTCTCCTAGCAAGGAATATTAAATATTAGGACCCTAGGAAAAGAATTGCATTACTGGGGGGAGGTCTATAAACGACCGCTCTGGGAGTGTCTGTCCTATGCGGTTGAGATAAGGACTAAAATATGCCCTGGTCTCCTGCAGTACCCTCAGGCTTATTAGGGTGGGGAAAAAAATCTCGCCCTGGTAAATTTGAGGTCAGACCAGTTCTCTGCTCTCAAACCCTGCTTTCTGTTGTTTAAGATGTTTATCAAGACAATACGTGCACAGTTGAACATAGACCCTCATCAGTAATTCTAATTTTGCCCTTTGCCTTGTGATCTTTGATTTTGTCCTTGCCCTGTTTCCTCAGAAGCATGTGATCTTTGCTCTGCCTTTTGCCTTTTGAAGCATGTGATCTTTGTGACCTACTCCCTGTTTGTACACCCCCTCCCCTTTTGAAATCCCTAATAAAAACTTGCTGGTTTTGCAGCTCAGGTGGGCATCACAGATCTACCAATATGTGATGTCACCCTGGCAGCCCAGCTGTAAAATTCCTCTCTTTGTACTCTTTCTCTTTATTTCTCAGACTGGCCGACACTTAGGAAAAATAGAAAGAACCTACATTGAAATATTGGGGGCAGGTTCCCCTGATACTCCTGAGTAGCTGGGATTACACGCACCTGCCATCATGCCGAGCTGATTTCTGTATTTTTGTGAAGATGGTTTCACCATGTCAGCCAGGCTGGTCTTGAACTCCTGATCTCAGGTGATCCACCTCGCCCTCCCAAAGTGCCAGGATTACAGGCATTAGCGAGCACGCCCAGCCACCCTAGTAGTCTTCTAATATTAATAAGTTACTCTTTGCCTAAAGTAACCCACACCCATTTCTGTAGCTTGTAAACAAAGATTCCTGACTGTTGGGCAGATCTGATGAGATGTTGTATCACCATTGAAATGCAAGATCCTGGAGTCAGGAGCATGTTGGACTGCTTACCACACCATATCCCCAGCACCTAGAACACTGATTGGCATATGGTAGCAACAGAAAATTTGATTGTCAACCAACCAATTAACAAAATGACTAGAATATGTGCTATGTGAGGGCACACATTTTTGTTCATTTTGCTTGCTGTTGAATCCCCAGTGCCCAGAACAGTGCCTAGAACATGGTTATCATTCAATAAATATTTGCTGCATAAATGTATGCATTTCTGGAGCATCTGCAGTGGGCCTGGCTCTGCACTAAAGTCTGGAAATATAGCTGTAAACAAGTCAAACAAGCACTGACTCCCCAGAGATATTTGGGACACACAAATAATTAGCCTTAAGAGTTTGCTTCTAACAGCCACTCTCGGGAACAGAGAATGCGCCTCTGAGAATCCAAGGGCAAACAGGGTTGCTTTCCTTAGCATTGATCTGCCCTTTTGCATTGCCATCTGCTCCCTTCAGGATGTTCCTCAAGAAAAAAAAAGAAGAAAGAAACCAAATAAAATTAAAGATGTTGCCAGATGTTCTCAGCAGAAGCAACGTCTTGGGTGAAAATTTCTGAGGCCCACTGATACATTAATTGGTGCCAGGAGGTTGGGGACGTCAGGAAGAGGCAGGTATAAATTGCATGTTTTTCTGGAGACAGTCTCTAGGAGGAAGGCTTCACTCCAGGACCCCGGGTAGAGGTCATAGCATCGCAGAGCAGAATATTGACGAAGCCCATCGCCACGCTCTAAAACTGCTTAGATGGCACCTTCCCCACTTCACCTCTTGGCGTCCTGAAGAGAAGAATCTGTGGTTCTCTTTCTTGCATTCATTCTGCGGCTGTGAACGCCCTGTCCTGTCTGTCTGTTTCCTCCAGTTAGCAGATATTCTGGAACCTTCCACCAGGAGGTCTGCAGGGCACTTCTAAATCCATATGTCTGAAATGCAGCTCTCCTCTTCCTCCTCTCCACACCACCCCTTGCCATGCCTGCACTGTGCAACACAGGCAGAGCATGTAGTGTCCTCGATCCTGGCTTATGACATCCTGATTCGCTTCATCCCTCAAGCTGGAAACTACACTCATTTCAAACTTCTCCCCTTGCCCATCTCCTGCATACAATGAACAACCTGTTGTGGCTTCTGATTGCCTCTGCAACCTGCCCCACCAGTCACCTGAACGACCTCTACCATCTCTCACCTGAATGACCTCGACCTTCTTGCGTGTGATCGCTTTGTCCAATGACTCTGCCCTCCCCAGTCATTCCTCACACAACCCCCTGAATTCTCTTTGTGAGGCACCACACTGGTCTTGCCACTCTCCTGCTCACAAACCTTTGAGGGATTATTTGCTTCCTCCTCAGGGCATCGAGGGTCCATGGTGATCAGACAGCATCCTCCCCTTCCAGCTCTGTGGCTCTGCTCCTCCTCTGCCTAACACCTGTGTCAGCATTCCCCTGTGCTCAGTCCTGCTAGAGTACAGATCGCACCACCTGACAATTGCTCACATGCCCATCTCCTCCCGGCACTGTGACTCTTGACAATCCAGGACCATGATTTCATGCATCTCTCTCTCTCTCTCTCTCTCTCTCTCTCTCTGTCTGTCTGTCTCTCTCCAATGGCTTGCTGCTTCCCAAGGCAAACTTCTCCCAGCCAGTTCAGCTGGCTTCACGGTCTTCCTCCCACAAGTTTACTCCTAACCCCACCCTACTCCTCCTTTTATTGCCTCTACTTGCTTGCCCCCTTAGACTTTGTTCTCGATACCCTAACCTCATTCATTTTGTAAGCCTACTTCATCCATGCAACCTTCCTGGTAGGTCCTGCTCATTCTCGTTTGCTCTATTTTTCCAGAGTGGAAGTGCCACATGAGCTGTTATCTTCTCTGTCTGGTCTACTATTCCACCTCCACTGCTGAGAAAAATGTACTTTTTCTAAGATAAGGAAAGATGAGAAAAGAAAAGGAAGGAAAATGAAGGAAAGAAGGGATAAGGGAAGGAAGGGAGGGAGGCCAGGAGGCAGGGAGGGAGGGAAGGGGAGGGGAGGGAAGGCTGGCCTTCCAGCACTAAAACGTTGCTACATCCTAGTCTTTGTTTTCCTTATTGTTTGTGCATTTGTCTAGCCTACATAAGAGGTCAGAGAAAGGAGAAAAATCATTATTGCTTGAAGTGATCAGAGGTATTACTGTTTTCTGGGCATAGGCAGGACTCACCATGCATATACCAATTCAATAAATATTTACTGAGCATCTACTCATGGCACTAGACACTAGGTACAGTGGTAACCAAGACAGACACATGGCCCCTGACATGAACGATGTGATAATTCAGCAATCAAGAGTGCTGGGGTAAGGGAAGAAGCAGAGGCATTTAGTTGGCATGCAATAGTGGAGCTGTATTGGTTGTTAAGATACTAAAATAAGTCCAGACTCTTTTTAAAATAGCTACTACCTTGAGCTCCCCGAAAAACTCCTCTGCAACCTCCACTGCCCTGGGCCATCTTCTGAGAGTCTCAGATCTCCCTGCAGCTTGAAAATTGAAGGGTTCACACCTGGCAGAGTACGGCCTGGGTTATATAACCGACTGGCATTTGTTCTAATTCCATGGTGCCTTTTGCCATATAGGCTTACATATTTTGAATGTCACCTATGGGTGGAAGGACAACTGGGTTGTCAGGGGGTTAATCCATGAGGACTTGGCCCTGTCTGCCCTTTTTCCAAGAGTGCTTTTTTAACCTCCTCTCCATATGAGAAATAAGAACCTAAAGGCGAGGTGATTTCACCATGATGACCAAGGCATAAACATTACCCGGGAACTCAAGTCAAAGTTAAAAACGAGCCAAATTCCAATGTGGAGAATCTAGGTGGGGATAAGCTTATTAAAGAGCTCAAGGCCATGATAAGAAATTTGCAAGTGAAAGTCAACACCAAGGCTTGGATCCTTTCCTCAAGGTAGGCAAACTTCTGGAACTTTCATTTTATTTTTGTATAAATGCCAATATCCACCTTGTGATATTATGTTATAATTTTGCAAAATGTTTTCATTGGGAGAAACTGGGCAAAGTATAAAAGTAATTGCTCTGAATTATTTCTGACAACTGCATGTGAATCTACAATTACCTCAATAATCATTTCGATTTAAAAAAAAAAACAAAAAAACAAAAAACTTAAATTCAGTAGCTTTCTTCTCATACTGAAGACCTGGTAAGAGACTGGCAGGGTCTTCTATAAATTGAATGGTAGGCCAGAGAGGGTGTGTGGGATTGGGAAGACCAGAGGTCCTCCCACTAAAAAGGCAATAGGCGGCCTAGGGCAGCTGTAAAATCATCCCCACCTGAAGGCTCCAGCAACCCAGGCTCGGACTCCAGTTCTGATGTCCCATCTGCTAGGACCACCAGCATTGTGGCCCCTCCAGATTCTTTGCTGGCCCTTTTAGTGTGCAAAGGATATCAGTTGTTTTTGCCTGCCTAACAACCCTTCCATCCTGCAAGAGCAAACTGCTTCTGCTGGTGAATTCTCCCTTCCCATGCCACATGTTTGTGGAGCAGCTGCCAATCCCACTGCCCTGCCCAGTGGGCCAAGGAAAGGACATAAACATGGGCCTGGCCAATCATAGTCTACCTCCCCATAGGCAGCAAGCTCTGGTCCAGGATTGGCCTAAAGACCAGAGCTGGATCAAAGTCCATCGTGGATTTTTCCCTCCCATGTGCCTGGAGAAACACTCTTTCTTTTGACGTTGCTGAGTTAGATGATGCAAGCCTGGATCTGGGCAAGGTAATGCCTACTCTCCCTGCACTGCAGGGACAGAGTCCATCAGTGCTAGTAGAAGCGATGGTGGCCAATAAGAAGAGAAACCATGAAATGAGAGAGAGAAACAGAGGAAGAAAACAACCTCACCTGAGCCTCTGGAGACCATAGTCTCCAGTTACATAAGACAGTGCATCCTGTGCACTTGAGCCAGCTTGCACTGGGTTTCTGTCACTAACCCATGGCTTAACCTTTCATGAAGCAGATCCATGAACTTATTCTGACATCCTCAGCACACAGCATGGACCAGTTGGTCCCAGCAAAAACCTTCCAATACCTTCCCCATGACCGTGATACTGAAACAAACAAACATGGTTTGTTTCTAACAGAGACAAACCATCGGTTCCATGGATGATAAATGGATGAGACCACAGAAGGGCTACGCCAAGGCAAGATGTGGCATCCAACTCTCACATACACATAGATCCTGCACGAAGATCCTTGCAGTCCTTCCGCTGTGGCAGTTGACTGTTCCAAAAGATTAATATTGTTTACATGAGCTACTAGTGTCTATGCAAAAAAAGATGAGCCTGGCAGAGAAGAAGATTTGATGTAAACAACTCCATCTCTATCTCAGAGTAGAGGTTCCTGCTCTTGGCACTCATTTCTGGGATAGTTTGCCAAATACCTACTATGTGTGAACAGCATCCTAGGCACTGTGGGAATGGAGAGAGATAAGCAAGACTGGAGTCTTTCCATCAGGAACATGGGCTATTTGGGAGGATGGGTACCAACAATAGATATAGCACAGTGAGGTTAAAAGCAGGATTCTGGAATCAGAAAGTTTAGGTTCAGAATCCCAGCTTGGCCCAACCTATGAGCAGCCAGGAACCAGACATGGACATCAGCCACATTTCTTTAGCATGCAACAAAGACTCCGTGTTTTTATGTCTCAGTTTTCTTCTCGGTGAAGTGAGAATAACAACAGTGCCTATCTCAGTGGCGCAGTGAAGACTGAATGGGATAACACATGTAAAATTCCTGGCAGATAGTGTATACTTGATAAATGCTATCTGTATCATTTTTATCATCATCATCACCGTCGTCATCATCATCAATCATTAGTACTCTCATTATCACCAATACTACAGTGAGGACTTCAGAATAAACCATGAAGGAAGCCAGAGTTCCATGGGAATAAGGAGAAGAGAATATAACTTGGGGGTCACAAGAGGCATTCTGGAGGAGGTGCCATGAGCTGGACCTGGAATTATAGATAGGTGGTGGAGAGGATGTTCTCAGAGCTACAAGGCCAGAAGGCATTAAGACTAGAGCCAGAGTCATTTCTGCTTTTCTAACCACCTAGGATTTAACGTAGGCCATCTCATAGAAGCAAGGGAGCTACCCAAACTCCCAAGAACCCAAGGTCTGAACCACATTATTGCGTATGCTCTTGGACTTGCTGCTAGGTCTACAGTTTGGTCCTAGGGCCTGAGAGGGCTCGTGTCTTGCCCCCAAAATCCTGAAGTGGAAGGAAGGGGCAACCTGCCTTTTCCTCTCTGAGCCAGAACTTCAAGCCTCATGGCGATGTGCTCCCTAAACCCCCTGCTCAATCCTGTTCTCCAGACAGCTTCACTGTCCAGCTTGAACAGGTCCTATCCAGCACAGCCCTCAGCATGATGCCTGGCATGTGGCAGACTCTCAGCACATGCAAGATCAATAAATGAACTCCTTAAGCATACTGTAGCCTCACTTAACCCTGAGCTATAGCCTCTATGACTGGTGATAAGACACATGAAATCTTGGCTGGTCCATGGGTCTTCTGACTCATTCCTATCTGTGGGCAACCAGGTGCCCAGAAATGGACAGCAGGCCCTCTGGGGATATGCTCTCACCTCTAGGTGGTTTCCCTTCTGAGAGCCTCAAGAATCTCCACTTGGCCACATGACTTTAGAAGTAGTTGGAAGGGAGTCCTTATCAGAGGAAGTCTTAGGTAATGGCTATCCACCCACACCCTCACCCAAACACACACACAATCTAAGGTAACTCAGTGGATATCTATTGTTTCTGCCTGCCCAAACTCATTCTTCTCTTGTTCTGGCAATGGCTACTTATCTGTCCTCTGAAGACAGACCTGTTCCTCACTCTTCCTCTGTGTGGTTAGGGTGTGGCTGACACGTATCCCCACTTATTCCATAGGTGGGCACTTAACCTGGGCTTACTCAGTCTTCACATTCCATCCCCCTGGCCACAGTGATTGCTTCAGGGGTAAAGAAGTGATCCCAGCTGGTCCAATAAGGTAAAGACTTGAAACTTAGATGGAACTATTGGGACCAGAAGCTATCTTTACAGACATGGGCCCATGGCTGCCTGCAGACGATTTGGTACCTTGTGAGGATAACTTGTCCCAGGGTGAGGCTAACACGGAGGAGAGCACAACTGGGATATGATCAAGGAGCATTTGAGTGGCTGGAGCTAGCCATGCCTGAAGCTGACATAACTTGGTAAGACAATACTCTTTTTTGCTTAACCCAATTTAAGTTGCGTTTTCTGTTACTTGTGACTGAATGAGTTCTTATGGAACAAATAGGGCAGCAAGAAGGCCACTCATGTGTCCAAGAAAACCCTGTCTTGAACCCTAGATCAAAGAGGTTTTTTTCTTGGGAACTTGTCTTTTCTGCTCATTCAACAAATATTCGTGGAGCCCCTGTGAAAGAATTGGGAAAATACTTTTAATCTCAAAAATCGCAAGAATGATTGATGCACTGGTAATCTGGGTAGTCAGGGATGGATCTCTGAGGAGGTGGGTGGTGAGACCTGAGGAAGTAAAGACATGCACAGTGGTTTAGTTGGGCAAGAACACGACATGTGTCTTGGGTTTGGGCTTCTGGCACTGTAACTCACCAGCTGCATGATCTTGTTGGGTAGGCATCTAGAACCCTCAGTTCCTCTGCTTTTAAAATTGGGATATTAATTGGCCAGGTGCAGTGGCTTATGCCTGCAATCCCAGCACTTTGGGAGGCCAAAGTGGGCAGATTACTTCAGATCAGGAGTTCGAGACCAGCCTAGCCAACATGGTGAAACCCTGTCTCTACTAAAAATGCAAAAATTAGCCAGGCATGATAACCCATGCCTGTAGTCCCAGCTACTCGGGAGGCTGAGGCAAGATAATTGTTTAAAGCCAGAAGGCAGAGGTTACAGTGAGTTGACACTTTACCACTGTACTCCAGCCTGGACAACAGAGTGAGGCTCTAACTCAAAACAAAAAAAAAGGTGGGGGAATATTAATATCTGTTCCACTGAAGCCAGCTGACTCTTGTACAAGCAAGCAGGCAAACAAACAAACAAAAAGTGATCTGAATTGTTAAAAGAAATATATTTTTGAATGAGACAAAATCATTATATAAATTGACATGAGGCACCTTAACTTCTGACCAACATAAAGTAACAGAGACCAGATTCATCTTCCCACCTTAAACAACTAAGAAACCAGACAAAATATATGGAACAATTTGTATGCCCTTGTTCACAATATAATTATTTATAATAGCTAAAATATGGAAGCAACCCAAGTGTCCATCAATAGATGACTAGATAAGCAAAATGTGGTACATACATTCAATGGAATGTCACCCATCTTTAAAAGAAAGGACATTATGACATGCTATACCATAGTTGAAGCTTGAGGACATTATGCTAAGTGAAATAAGCCAGTCACAAAAAGACAAGTACTGTATACTTCCACTTACATGAGGTAGTTAGACTAGTCAAATTCATAGAGACAGAAAGTAGACCCATGTTTGCCAGGGGCTGGGGGGTGAGGGAAATGGAAGAGTAGTATTTAACAGGTACAGAATTTCAGTTTTCCAAGGTGAAAATCATTATGGACATAGAATGTGGTGATGGTTCCATAGCATTATAAATGTGTTTAATGTCACTGAACTGTGTACTTAAAAATGGTTAAAATAGTAAATTTTATGCTATTTATGTAAATTTCCTGTATATGTATATTTTACCACAATAAAAAAATTTTAAAATGTCGAACAATAATGTTCAGACATTGGACTACAAGCAATGCAAGATTCCTGATAAAGAAACAGATGAAGTGAGCCCTTCAATTCTGTCAGCTTATTGCCTGGAAAGGGTTTTCAGGCTGCAGTGCAAGGAAGGCCATTCCAGGCAGAGCTCAGTGGTCTCTCTGAGTTGAAGAGATACAACTGGAAGTTTGGAGAAGGCAAGGAAGCTAGAGTTTGCAGGGCAGAGTACCACAGAAGAGGTCTGCACAGAAAGAGGATTCCGATGATTCTCCCTCTAGTGTTCTGCATAGTACTGAACTGCATATGCATGTGAGCGGGATGTTCAAGGCTGGGGAAAGATCCACTGGACATGAGCAGGCAGAGCAATTACTAGAGCTCCAACAGAGTTTGGAATGATTCACATTCCCAACAGTCAGAGTGGAGAAGACTCATACCACATAGTGCCTCAGGGAGAGCACTCAGAAAGGGATTGCCTCACTAATAAGACCAAACTAGCTCTAAAGACTAGTCTGATACAAGCTAACAAAGTTTTTTGAAGCAAGTCTTAATGAGATCGAACAATTTTCAAGTAACTTAAATAAATTTTAGAACAAAGCTCACAAACACTTAACTGAATACAAAAAAATCCAGCTCAAAACAAGGTAAAACTCACAACGTCTTATACTCAGTCAAAAATTACCAGACAAAGAAAGTGTCAGAAAAATATAACACACCCCCCACCCCCAAAAAACAGCAAAAACAGATCCAGAAATAACACAGATGAATATAAATGGTAGACAAGGACATTAATTAATAGAGCTATTATAAATGTACTGTATGTGTTCAAGAAGGTAGCAGAAAGCATAAGAATAATAAGAACAAACGGGGAAAACATCAAGACCCAAATTGAACTTCTAGAGATGAAAAATAGTGTTTAAAATGAAAAAACAAAAAGCACTTGAAAGAATTAAAATTGATGTGAAGGAGGTGAGGAGCATCCGAGCTGAGGGTACTTTGTAGAGATGGAATGAAACAAAACTGGGTATGAAAGATGGGATTGTAAGTAGAGCATCAGCAGCATTTCACAGCGCATCAGCCAGCCATCTTATTTCAGGTCATAATCTGCAAAACCATATACAATGGGCCAGTGTAAATCAGTGTCAATGCAGGAGAAGGAATGTCACAAGCATCATGAACCTATGCTTCCTGAAAGACCCATGGACTGAACCACAATTCCAGCTCTGCCTGAGATTACTTTTGCCTGCTTCTAAGAATGAGCAGAAAGCCCACTAGCTAATTGCACCTTCTTCCTTCTCTCCTTCCATCAAGATCTCCATGTCCCTCTTCCGCTCACTCTGCCATTACTCAGGAGTTAATTTCACATTGGCCAAAGATAATCAAAGGTACCAGGACTCTGACACACACAGCTACGGACAGGATCCTACACAGAGGCTACTGCCAAGATTTAAATGCCGAAACAACATATCCAGGAACTGTATCAATGCAGATCCCTCTCTAATGAAAAAAACCTCTCTAATGAAACTCTGATAGCTGGTTAAAAAAAAAAAAAAGTAAATAGAAAAACCTGTCCTGCTACTGGCCCCTCAGCAACAGCACCAGGAAGTTGCTCAGAATCTACCCAGAGAATCTACTCCACATTTGCCAAGAAGATGCCCTTGTTCTAATTCCATTCAGCCTGGAAACTCCAGGGAATATTCAGAACCCTAGAGACAGAAGCAATATAAAGACAGCCATTTTTCTCTGAAATAACAATTTGTATTTTCATATCTTTGATACACAGTCTAATACTCAAATCAATAGGCCAGTGGAGATTCACCTAGTGCAAGTTTAATAAGGAAAATTGTTAACAACAACAAAAAAAGATTTGGAAAGCTAGAGATATTACCTGCAGCTGTGTTAGATTGTGAAGATGGGGTTAGGTTTGGCACTTTCTTTTTTCTCCAGTGTAATGAAATTGAGAAGCCAAACCTCTGAGTTCATTATAATCATATAGAAATGGGAGCTTCTGGCTGCTTTCTGCTCCCTTTTACCCCTCCTACCTTTACCCCAATCAATACAACAAGTTTTATCTTCTCTGATGAAAGCTCAACTTTATGGCTATTTTTGCAAGTTAGGCTTCTTCAAGCCTGGTCCAGCTTTGCAGATCTGCATAGGTAATAGACTGTTGGGGTGAGGTGGCATGGAGGAGTGGAAACAGAGAAGACAATTGGATGGCTATGGCTGTAGTCCAGGTAAAGCAAATTAGAGGCATGGGTTTTGGAAACCCAAAGCAAATGTCCCAGGGGGTGGGTGGACAACATGGATGAAAACAAAATCTGTAAAACAGAGAAGCCCCACAAGGTTGAGAAGAACAGAGAAGTTGAGCAGCAGGTAGAGGATTGTTCTTGCAGAGCTCTTTCCTTATCCCATCACTGTGGCTTCCCCTTGAAGATGACATGATTTCCTGATGCCAAGGTGCTCTAGGTGCTCTAGGACGTAGGCTCAGTGCTGATGGCGTTACAGTGAGGAGTTAAACTCCATTCATAAAGACAATGGCCCTGGCATCTTTAGGAATAAGAAATGTGGCCATGCAGCCTCCAAATTAATGTTTGATTGGAACAACTATATTTCAGCCTCTATCCATTCAATAAATATTCATTTATTTATGTATATATATATACACTGTGTTCTTACTGTGTACCAGGCATTGTTCTAGGCCCCAGGGATACCACAGTGAACACTATAGACTAGCTCATGGAGCTTGCATTCTGGTAGGAGGAAGTAGAAAATAAATAGACAAACAAACAAGTAAGCAAGAAAACATCAGATAGTGAGGATGCTATAGGGAAAATTGTAAAAGAGCTACTAAATCTTGGAATAGCATTTCTGAAAGGAAAAAAAAGTGGTAGGGAGGAGGTAGTATTTTAGCTGAGATTAAATGAAAGGAAGGAGCCACTATGTGAAGATCTGGGGCAAAGTCCTTCCAGACAGAGGAAACTGCAAATACAAAGACCCTTAGGTGGAAAGAAGTTTTGGTTGGAAGAATAAAAATGAATGTCTGTGTGGTGAGAAAGTAGTGAGTGAAGGGAGAGTGATATGAGACAGTTAAAAAGTTAATCAAGATGAGTAACATGTTGATTACTGTGTAAGAACATGTGGGTTTTTATAGAAAGGAATTGTGTTAGGAAACAGTTGTCCTGAGTTATGTTTTGGAAAGCTCTTTCTGGTTGCTGCATGGGTAATGGACTGCTGGAGTGGGACAGCATGGAGGCGTGGAAGCAGAGAGGACAGTTAGAAAGCTCTGACTGGAAAGCTACAGCTGTAGCCCAGGCAAAGGGTGATGGACATTTGAATTAGGATGGGAGCAGAGAGAGGGTTAGAAGTGGTTGAATGGGGTATATTTTGGAGGTACAGGTAATGGGATCGACTGGTGCATGTGGTAGAGGAGAAATTTCAGGAGAGGATTCAGGGATGGCGCTTAGGTTTTGGCTTTGAGCAGCTGGTTGATTGGATGTCTTGCCCACTCCTGAGATGAGGAAGATAGGAGAGAAATCAAAAGTCTGACTTGAATGTCTAACACTGAGATCTTTATTTGACACTCAAGCAGGGATGTCAGGAAGGTACTTGGATACAGGCATCAAGAGCTGAGTTGTAGGGACCTAAATTGTCTGAAGCAGCCTTCTAACCATCTAGCTCTGAATTCCACTCCCTCATTCAGCTCGGTGTTCATGTGCTCAGCAAGCACCCGGGAAGTGTCTACTGTGCTCTAGGACCTAGGCTCAGTGCTGATGGAGTTACAGTGAGGTGAGCAGGGCTTGAAGCAGGACCTGTCCACTCAGCCCTGGATCTTTGGTATATAATGGGGCTATCTAGATTTTATTTTTCCTGCTGAATGGCCACCCCAGTGAATATCAATGTTCTACTTGTTTATTCCAGGATTTTTCTCAGTTTGGTGTCTATACAGAGCATCCTTGACATAACTAACTCCATCTTAGAAAAAGACTCCATTTTATATGTCATAGGGCACTTTGCCAACAAGGATAAGATGTTTCACTTAAGAAACAAATAAAAAAAATAAAGACTGCATCCAACCAGATAAGGATACACACAAGTGCACTCTCCCATGATCAGTTCTCGCCAGAAGGACTCTGTGACTATAAAAGAGCAGGCCAGGCCAAGCCAGGTGCAGTGGCTCACGCCTGTAATCCCAGCACTTTGGGAGGCCAAGGCGGGCGGATCACCTGAGATCGGGAGTTCGAGACCAGCCTGACCAAAATGGAGAACCCCCGTCTCTACTAAAAATACAAAATTAGCCAAGCGTGGTGACACATGCCTGTAATCCCAGCTACTTGGGAGGCTGAGGCAGAAAATTGCTTGAACCCAGCAGGTGGAGGTTGCAGTGAGCCGAGATCACACCTTTGCACTCCAGCCTGGGCAACAAGAGCAAAACTCCATCTCAAAAAGAAAGAAAGAAAGAAAGAAAGAAAGAGCAGACCTTCCGCAGCTCGAAGTGGCAGTCTCCACTGGCACCATCTTGCAGTTACTCGTGATAAGAACTTGGCCTCGGCCAGAAGGCTCTGCCACATCCAGGACTCTTCTTTGCAAGACAGAGGGACCTATGGAAGCAGTGCCAGCCAGGACTCCTTTTGTCTTCTTCATTCTCCCTGGACTGGCTCATTAACCTTTTCTCCCCTTTTTCCTCTTTGTGTTAAATGTTATTTTGTTTATTGTGGAATGTTCAATCTAGAACATTTGTATATTAAGCATACTATTATATATGGTTTGCAATATTGACTGACTTGAGGAATGGCTTGACCCTGTGTGCCTGTGGGCTCTGACTCCTGAGTGAACGGGAAGTCCTGAAGAGAAGAGAATTGTCTCCTTGGGAACTCCATGGAGGTTGTGGCTTTTGTGATTGAAGCAGCATCAATAAAAACCTGACATTGCGGAAAGACACAAACATGCATGGACCTGGTTGTCTCTAACCTTGCACTGCTCATGACCATGTCCCAGAGGCTCCCTTGGGAAAGAATCTCAAAGAGTCATGACTCAAGTCTCCTCCAAGTGTTTGCCTAGACCAGCCTGATTACCTCCAGTGATGGAGCACTCACTATCTGTGCTCTTTGAAGAGACCTGAGAGGTCTCTGGAATTAAGATTCTCGGGGGGTGGGGGGGGGGAACAGAAAGCCTGGGGTCAAATTGCCAGCATTTGCAGCTAAGTGATAAATCTGGGAATTGCAAGCAGCCAGGAACCTTTAAGAAGACCTTTATGGAGGGTCTGCAGAAAGGCTCCATGCTGCCCCCAGGGGCTTACACGTAGCAGCCGTGTGCACCTCTGACCAACCCACACCTAGAAACAGTTGGATTATGGCCCCAGCTCCAGTGCTTCTTAAAGAGGGTGACAAGGGCAGAATGTATAACTTCATATTGGAGACAATTTTTCTCACGTTCCCAGGTGTCCATAGAGATGGGTCTTGACTAAGATTGATTACCTTCCTGAGACTGGCAGAGCCACATGCAACACCCACAAGCTTTATTTGTGGACTGTCTTCCCTTTTTGGCCAGAAAAACAACAGTCCAATCCTCCCAGCTCCCTAGATGAAGAGAACATAGGGACCCCCTCATTGGTTCCAGGAGGCCTGCCTCGGCCTGTCCGCATCCCACCCATGGGGCATCAGCTGTGCCCCCCACCCGCCTCCCTCAGCCCCCTCTGCTGTCACGTCTCACCTCTCCTGAGTCACCCAAGCTTTAATTTGGGCTAATCTCCACTCCTGACTCAGGTAGGGGTGGTGGTGAAAAATCAAAATGAGGACACAAGCTGTCAGGAATAAGACAAGAGAGACTTGTCAGTCTAATCAACTTTATTAGCAGTGAGTCACAGGAAAGCCTCCAGCAACTTCCCCACTTTTCCTTGATGCCTCCCTTTAGTCTCTATGAAGTTGCCAGCAAAGCAAATGCAACCAAGCCAGGGCTCAATTAGCACGGAAGAGGTGGGAGCGGGGGAAGCTGTGTGGCACCCCCAGGGGACAGCACAGATACTGCTGTGATCAGGGCCGGCAGGAGGGAGGCGGCTGCCTGGCTGCTTCAGGTGAGGGGCTGAGGGTCTTCTCCCCCTGGGGAGGGGGAGGCTGTGAGGTTTAGAGACATGGTTTATAACCGCTAGAATTCTGGGGCTGGGAGGGACGGAAAGGCCCCATCTAAGCGAACCCCTTGCTTTGGGCCAGGGAAGGATCTTTAACAAGCCCTCTCCAGACCAGAAGGAGAGCACACATCACAGGACAATGGCCTGGATCCCTGGTGGATTTGCAGCTCCTGGTTCTAGATGTTGCTGAGACCTGGCCCTAAAACCACTTGTCCTGGAGTGTCAGATCTGTGCCCTCTTAATGCATCTTCCCTTTTCTGCTGTACTGCAGCTTGAGTGGTTTTGTTTCTTGCAACCAAGGCAATCTTGATTAAAAGAGTCTGAAACCATGGCATTTTGCAACATGGACATACTGAATAAGCCTCCAATCTGGATTTTCTCTAAGCCCTAGAGTTATATATCTAACTGCCTGGTGGAATTCTCCACTTGGGGTACTATAGGCCCCTAAACTCAATAGCCATTATATTGTAAACATCTACACGTTAGAGAGAGCACTAAAGACCCCCTCAACCACATCCCATCCCGTCCTTTCCTTGGAGGGGAGCCCCATTAGTGACTGGTTTGCATGAGCCCAGACCTTTTTAAAGGCATTTGCATGTGAACGCACACATATAGATATGTAGATGCATGTGTGTCTGTTTTGTTTACTGAAATAACTTTATAATCAATATATCATTTGACCACTCACTCTTTTCCTAGTCAAGTAAATATCAACCTTTTAAACTGCTGCATATTATTTTACAAGCTGTATATACCATAATTAATTTAATTATTCCCTATCACAGGACATTTAGGCTGTATTCTACCTCTATTTTTTTCAGTCACAGAGAGCACTGCAGGGGACTTCCTTGTACAGACCCTTTGGGACACATGCCAGGGCTTTTTGGGGACAGGCATAGATAGCTGGACTTGTAGCTCTCAAGAAATGGAGTCACTTCTGCCCTCCTCATCCACTATCCAGCCCGAGGAACCCAGGGGTCTTTCTTTTCCCTTTCAGCCAATCACCAGTGCTGGCTGGTGACCTCACCTTGCTTTCCGAAATCCGTTTCATTGGCCCCGCTCTCCTTCAGACCCACCCACCCCCTACCTCAACCATCACCACCGTAGTTTCTCACTGGCCACCCCCCAAGTTCAGCCCTGGCCCTGGCTAATCTGCTTCTACTCTTTGATAGAACCTACTGAAAATGTAAACTTGATGGGGTGGTCCACTGCCTAACCTCAGGCTACTCAGCATCCCAAGGGAAAACCCAAATTCCTCACTGTGGCATGCAAGGCCCTTTGTTGTCTTGGGCTGTTTTGTGCTGCTGTAACATAAACCTGAAATTGGGTAATTTATAATTAGCATAAATATATTGGCTCATAATTGTGAAGGCTGAGAAGTTCAAGATCAAGGGGTCAGCAACTGGTAAGGGCCTTCTTGCTGTGTTATCCCATGGCCGAAGGGCAAAGAAAGAGCAAGAGATCAAACTTGCAGCCTCAAACCATCTTATAATCAGCATTAATCCATTCATGAGCGTGGAGCCCGCATGATCTAAACACCTCCCACTGGGCCCTGCTTCCCAACACTGCTGCTTTGGGTATTAAGTTTCCAACACATGCATTTTGGGGTGACCCAAGCCTGGCAGTGGTCCAAGCCTAGCTTCCCAGGTTGGATCATTTCTTTGTCACTTCTGCTATAACCCTCTAAAAACAGAGAACTGGCTGTAGTCCTCCACTCACTCCCACTCTGCTATTTCTTGACTCTTGACTTTTGCTCATGTTGTGATTTCTTACACTGTTAGACTCAGTTCAGGTGCGACCCCACCCAGAAAGCCATCTCCAAAGCGAATCAGGTGCCTCTCAGGTCCTCTTGAAGCACACTCTGGCCCCTTTAGCATGGCACTTCTCACCCGTATGTTAATTATTCATATATGTGTGTATCTGTTCTCCCTCCAGAGTGTGAGCTCTGTAAGGATGAGCACTTGATTTCTCCCATCACAGTGTCTGCAGGACACGGAGACAGCTCTCTCTCTCTCTCGATCCATGTGTTTTTGGGAGATCTGGCCCCACTTCCCATCTCTATGAGATTTCAGTGTCACCCTGACTTTTTCTTTTTCTTTTCTTTTTCTTTTTTTTTTTTTTTTTTGAGACAGAGTCTCTCTCTGTTGCCCAGGCTGGAGTGCAGTGGTGTGAACTCAGCTCACTGCAACCTCTACCTCCTGGGTTCAAACAATTTTCCTGCCTCAGCCTCCTGAGTAGCTGGGATTACAGGTGTGTGCCACCATGCCCAGCTAATTTTTGTATTTTTGGTAGAGATGGGTTTTACCATGTTGGCCAAGCTGGTCTTGAACTCCTGACCTCAAGTGATCTGCCTTGGCCTCCCAAATTGCTGGGATTACAGGGGTGAGCCACCTCATCCTGCCTCACCCTGACTATTAAGTCAGTCAGTAGGAATGGTCATTAGGTCTGGGAGGTTTTGTTCAAACTCTTGGGAAAGAAAGGCTGTCTTCTCAGCTTGACTTGGTATTGTGAGAATATGAAGCTAATAAGGCTGTTGCCACCTCGCCATCTTCAGGAGTTGACCCATGTAAGAATGGGAGCCAAGAAAAGAAAAGAATAAATACTGAGTTCTGACACCACTATCTGAGCTCCGCAAAACAGCCATCTCTCCTCCATTGGACTTCCCTTTTGTGTAAACCAATACATTTCTTTTCATTTTAAGCTGGCTTGAACTGTGTTTTCTGTCACTTGCAGCTGAAACAGTTCAGTAGATGTGCAAAGAAAGGGCATGGATGTCTCGGGCCCCTGTGCAGTCCCCTTGTACGTTGAATAGGGCTGACATGTGTGACCAATGGGATATTGCAGAAGTCGCTGCGTGTCACTTGCAAGGGTAAGCCAAAAAGAACCCTGCAGCTTCTACCTTGCTCCCTCTGGGGATGTCAGCCGTCATGTCATAAAGACACTCAATCAGTGCCCCTGGAGGGGCCCAGGGAAGAACTGAGACATCCACCAAATTGCCAGTCATGTGAGAGAGATGCCTTGGAAGCAGATCTCCAGCATCAGTCAGGCTTTCAAAAGGCTGCAGCCTCATCAGACACCCTGAGCAAGCACCCCAAATCCCTAACCCACAGAAGCCATTAGAACAATCAATCATTATTGTGGTTTGAAGTCACTATGTTTTGGGGTGATTTGTTACCCAGCAACATGTACCTCCCAAATCAGCTACTCCAACATGGAAACCCGAACTTCAACGTTCCTCAACCAAAATTCACCCAGCTTTTCAGGCCAAAAAAATAAAAACGTAGGCGTCATGCTTGAATTCTTCATTTATCTTGCACTCCACAGCCAGTGCAAATATTAGTCATGTTGGCTTTGCCTCCAAAATACATCCTGAATCCAACCATTTTTCTCCACCTTCACCTCTAGAACCCTAGCACGGTGACCCTAATCTCTCTTGACTGACACAATGGTCTCTGAACTGGTCTCAGCTGTGCTCTTAAACCCATATAAAAGACTCTTCTTGCAGTGAGAATAATCTGATGAAAATTCACCACAGATCACATCACACCCTTGTTTGAAACCCTCCAATGGCTTCTCAGCTCCATTTGAATAAAATCCTGCCTCCTTACCTGGGATTAAGTCCCTGCATGCTGGCTCCAGCTCCCTTACCAAACTCATCTCTTCTTATCCTGTATTATCCACCGTGCTGCCGCGCAAC
Source organism: Theropithecus gelada (assembly GCF_003255815.1). Taxonomy (NCBI): domain Eukaryota; kingdom Metazoa; phylum Chordata; class Mammalia; order Primates; family Cercopithecidae; genus Theropithecus; species Theropithecus gelada. The sequence continues at coordinate 6,660,332 of NC_037688.1, read as the reverse complement.
TGGCCTCTGTTTGCCCTGCAAACATGCAAGGACTGCTGTGGACAGGGTCCCACCTGACCACCCCTTCGGTAGGGCTTCACACGGCTGTCCCTCATGATTCAGGCCTCAACTCAAATGTCACCACCCCAGAAAGCCACCCCTGACCTGCTTCAGCAGCCTCAACCTCCATTCTACCAGTAGTCTTGGTTTACTGTCTTCTCCAAGCCATTTATCCTTACCTCAAACAGTATTATTTTTTTTCAAAGGCCTTCCCTTCCCCACTCCCTCACTGAAATATAACCTTGGTGAGGGCAGAGGCCTTGTCTTGTTATTCACTGCTATGATTGTATGGCCTAGACCAGTGTCTGCTATATAGCAGGTGTTCAATAAATTTTGTTGTCTAAACAGCTGACCAGTGTTTCACAGGATAGACTTTGGGAAATACTGAGCTAAGTCATCTCAAAGGTCTGTTGCATCTCCTAAAGTGGTGTTGTTTCTTATTCAACCTGATTCTGCTCTTCCTTTTGCAAAAGATGCATCCAATGGAAGGGAGAAAACTCATTTTCTCTTCGCAACTGGAGTTTTCTCATCATCTAGGCAAGGTGGTTGTGGCTTAGATAGGGCTAATGGCTTCCTGAAAGCTACACGGCCAGCCTGTGCCAGGGCTGGGAATTGGAATTCCACTCCACCAACCCTGAGAAGCTTTGAGGTGGAGGAGAGGAGAACCAAAAGAGTTGGCAGAGCCTGTTTGCTAATGGAAGGGAAGTCACCATGACGCTGATGAAGCCCCAGGGTCCTCATTTGCACTGGCCCCTTCCAGGGCCCTCACTTGCACTGACCCTTTCCAGGGCCCTCACTCGCACTGACCCTTTCCAGGGCCCTCACTCGCACTGGCCCTTTCCAGGGCCCTCACTCGCATTGGCCCTTTCTAGGGCCCTCACTCGCACTGACCCATTCCAGGACCCTGGGAGAGGCACTAGCAATGGGCTCACATGTTCAGATGTTTTTGTACAACCTGCAAAAGCAAGGTATTTGAACCACGTCAGCTGACTTCGCTATTTCTTTCCCCGGCCATGTGCTCCTGCCAGGCGATGTTGGGAAACCATGGGCATTTGGGGATCTGACTGGGAAGAGGTTGTGTCAGAGTTACATCTAGCATGAACGTAAAGGGATGTATTTACGCAGTTTCCAATCGATCTCATGGAGACTTTAGCTTTTGCCAGCTGTTCTGGTGTAGGCATGGCTTCCAGAAATATCCCTACTGGCTCCCTTTGTGTCATGACATGAAGAAACAAGGCCAGAGGTCACATCATGAGATGAACTGGCCCAAATGTGCTTGACCCCAGAAAAGAGTGAAAAAGTGTAGGTCCTAGAAGCTAGTCTGTGGCTCGTGCCTCTAATCCTGAGACATGTGCAATGGGAAATGAAGAAGCTGGCTTTTGCTGATGCCTCATCAAAATGGGAGTTTTTTCTGCAAAAACAAAATCTTTCTAATTTCTCTATAGACACATAATCATTGTCATGGGAAGAGGCAATCAAAGAGCATAAAGCCAAAGCATACAGAGAATTTGGAAAATATTTTAGAGGTGTGTCAGCAGTTAATGAATACAAATGTCATGCTATTTTTCTGGATTTTCTGATGTTTGTGGTGCCCGTCTGTGGTGCTGTATAGCTTTCAGGAAGCCACTAGCACTATCTAAGTCAGATTTTAAACTATTCTTATTCATTCTTTCTTTTTTTTTTTTTTTTTTTGCTCTAAATCAATATTCACTTTCATACCTAATTTTGTGTTCTTTTTTCTTAAAGAGGATCCCAGAATTAGACAAGCTTCCCTATGGAGCCTACATTCACACCTGATTATCAGCAGGGACTTGGGCTAGGATGAGAAGCCGGGGTGGCGTCCTGGGCCCAGAGGTCTGTTCTGGCCAAAAGGAGATGAGTCCGTCCCCGCACAGGCAAGAACAGCTGCCGTCCCCTCCTCCAGCACTGAAACCCTGGTTCCCTCCAGCCTTCATTTTGGGCTGAAGGCCAAATGATTTCCTGTGTTTTCTCTGTTTATCAGCTCTCTATTATGATGGCAAGAGCCACCCACTCAATAAAGCAAAGCAAACAAACTCCCACAAACCCACAAACAGCTCTGAGCATGCAGCCCCAATTTGATTTCCTAATTAACAAGCCATTCTCAGCCAATCAGACGATGTGCATGTCATCCCATTTGGATCTGTGGGCAAACCAAGCATTCCTGGGCTTCAAGCCATTGCTCTGTGGAGGGGAGGGGGCTACTGGGGAGGGAACACCTCATGGCAGTTGCTACACTCATTCCTGGGCTTCCTTGTCCCTCCTCCCTGTCCCTCCTTCGTCTGTCTACACAGACTTAGCAGGCTTGCAGGGTTGTTTCCAGGCTGCTGGGTCCAAGGCAATGGGGTTAAGTCCCGGGGAAGCCCCTTTCCTTTGCAGCATCACAGCTCTTGCTTTTCCTCTTGTTCCACCTGCCAGTGCCAAGGCCCTCCTGGCAAGTAAGCCCCATGACAAGTGCTGTTAGTGCACAGAGTACAAAGACAACTGCTTCATGGCAGTGAGATCCGGTGCCCTGGCTGCCCTTTCCAGAGCCTTCTTAGAGGGGGCTGAATAACAAAATTCAAGGACCCCTGTGAGTGAAGGAAAGGTATCTCACCTTCCCAGAAGGCACATGGATGCTCCCAACCACTCACTTGCTCTCCTCCCCATCACAACTGTCTGCTGTCACCAGTTCTGCATTCTGGCAAGTGGCTCCCCATCCCTGGGCCTTGGTCTCCTCATCCATTAAAGGGAGCAGTGGAGAAGCCTGAGGCCCTGTAGGGTGGCCCTCACACCAAGCCTGGCTGGCAGGTGTGCTGAGTGCTCTACACAATGCTTGTCTTATTTTTTTATTTGATTTAGTTGCCTATACTTAAAAAATGGAGAGAGTCATTATTTTTTAAATGTAGATTCCAGGCTTAAAAAAAAATACTCAGAAGATCTGGCATCATTGAGTACATGTCCCCCTGTGGCAAACAAGAAGAGGAGCAGCTGCCCTGAAGAGAAGGGACGGGGCACTCCAGTTCCCCCCAGTTGCCACCACTCCCTATCACTCTACCCAGTCCACCTCACTCACGTAGGTTATTTGTGGGACCCCTGAAGGCATGTACATTTGTGAGGATGGCCGTTTTTGTTTAATAGATTGTGGTTTTAATGCCACGGTTCGTTCTTATTCCACAGGTATTTATTGAGCCTCTCTTGTGTTCCTCTTGTTTTGCTAAGCACTGAGGAAAGCTTAAATGGAGTGAAAGGCACGGCCCCTACCCTTAGAGAACTCTGAGTTTAGTTGCAGGCATATGAGGACCTAGATGAGAATTCATGACCTTGGAGGAGGCCTTCCTACCCGGCGAGAGGAGACAAGGGCCAGTTTAAACTCCTCCTCCCGCTTGTTCCTGTATAATCACATGGCTACATTTTCATGCCACCTCACAGTTTCAGGACACTTTCCTATCTATTAAGTCTGAGTCCTGACCACAACTCAGAGAGGCAGAGATTATTTCCAGATGCTCCCAGATGCCAAGAGACTTCCTGCAGTCTCTACTGGTTGTGTTTTTAACACTCAGCACAAACACAACCAGACATCATTTTAAAACTTGGCATCTGCCATTCTGAATACTTGAACAATGTGCCCACCACAACCTTTGCCAGGAATATCCCTGGTCCATAGCCTAATGAGATACTGGAGAGGTGTCTTTCTCAATCAAAGACAGAACAAAGACCCCCCTTGTTCTCTGCAAGGCCCGTGCCTTCTTACTGCCTATGTCTATCCACATCAGCTTGTGTCATCAACCAGCACTGTGAAGGGCAACAGCCAATCCCAGCCTGCTCAACTTCCTGTGGTCCAGCAAGCATCCCCCTTGGCCAGCCTTCCCTGATGGCTTACCTGTGGAGGAACAATTCCATCCCACTCACGCTTTGGACTGACCAGAGAATAAGCATACAGGGTCATTTTAAACGAGTCTTCTAGTTCTGCAGAAATGAGAAAATAAATCCTAAGGAACAAGAGGTCATGTGGGGCCAGAGTGCATAGGTCTAAAGTCCTTCTCCCTCTGAGGACAAGACCCTGAGTTCTCTTTCTAAGGCTCCACACCAAGGGTCGTAAGCCTGTCCCACCCTCGATGACTGTGCCTCAAAGGCATGAGTGGTGTTGATGGCTGATGAGCCCCTGACAGGCAGCCAAGGACACTGCAAGCCCAGCCCCCATCTTGATGACATCTAAGCTGCTCCATTGGTAACAAGCTTCTCCCTGGTTAAAAGTAATAAATCTCCGATTTAAGTGACAGCTTCTTGGGATTGTTTCCTTTGGCTTTGACACAAAGAGGAAATGTAAATCCAACATAATCTGGAGTGAAATAAAGATGTTAGCTCTGAAGGCTGAGATTGTTCAAGCTGGGCAAGGCGTAGGAGATAGACCCTTTTAGAGACCCAGGGAGACGCTCATCATCCTCAGCTGGTGGAGGGTAGGGTTAAGTTCCAGCAAGACCCTCCTTGTGCTGTCCTATTCTTCACCCTTCCTTTCTTCCTCCCTCCCTCCCTCCCTCTCTCCCTCCCTCCCTCCCTTCCTTCCTTCCTTCTTTCTTTTCTTCCCTCTCTCTCTCCTTCCTTCCTAGGTCTTGCTCTGTCTCCCGGGCTGGAGTACAGTGGTATGATCATAGTTCAATGCAGCCTCGAACTCCTGGGCTCAAGCGATCCTCTCACTTCAGCCTCTCAAGTAGCTGGAACTGGAACTACAGATCCTCAACACTACACCTTGTTAATTTTTTTGTTTTTTGTTTTGTGGAGACAAGTTCTTCCTATGTTGCCTAAGCTGGTCTCAAGCTCCTGGCTTCAAGCAATCCTCCTGCCTCAGCCTCCAAAAGTGTTAGAATCACAAGGCTGAGCCACTGGCACCAGGCCATGCTTCACGTCTACCTGCATGCTCCTCACCTCCACTTAGGTGCCTGGGACCACCTTCACTGTCACCCCCAAATGAGCTGCCTTCATCAGCACCCAAGATAGCAGATCTTTTCTCTCCCATCCCCTCACCCAAACTGATCCATCCCATCTGAGGGACACACATGGACTCACTCCCAGGTGCTAAAGCTGAAGCTGACCACAGAGCCTTTACTGACATGAGCCACATATTTCCAAATCCTTCCTCATCTTTCCCGCGTAGTATGAGCCTAGAATTGGCCAGGCTGGGACACCAAAGAGATGGGAAGAGACAAGGTGAGGCAGGAAGGTCTCACCAAGCCAGGGACCACAGTGGGCAATGAAGGATGCTAAGGTCAAAGGAGGCACCAAGCCCAAGCTCTTACCTTGTGTATGATGCCTGGTAGGTGCTCAATACATTCTCATTGCATGAGCAAATGAATGAATGAATGAATGAATGAATGATGGAGGCCTGAGGCTTAAAACCTCAGGAGGAATTTGGAGGAAACCACCAAATCCAGCGAATGGCATAGTGAGAGCAGGGAGGACTGAACAAAGACAAGCACAGAAAATCAGGATTGGTGCTCACCTCCATTCCTGTCTGGCCTGGAATGTTTAAATTGGCGTTACGTCTTTTGGCTCTAAGTCCTTTGGCAATAAGAGTTCCAGAGAAGGATAGGATGGACCCAGGACAAGACAAAATAAAAGCTGGGCCATTGATGATGTTTGCCAGGTCCGACCCGCAGACCCTGGCCGAACAACGGATGAACAAATGCACTCAGACACAGGTATCCAGTGAAACAGTGGGCTAGGGGACTGGGCTGCTTACAGACCCTGAGGAGGGTGCTGTAAAGAGTCAGCAGCCACAACTTCGACCAACTTTTGCTGTGGGCATTAATTCAGTATAGATTTAATGACAAAGGCCTTGAGTCAACATACTTGTGGGTAATTGTGGGCAGATGATTAAAGGCCAGGTTTCTGGAGACATGAGTAAACAAGCTATTCAGATAAACTCCTTTGCTTTCTTTTGTACCTGCTTCTCGCCCTTTTCCCCAGGGTAAGAACGGCCACCTTTGGCTCATTCTCCCTCAAACCTTTGCAAAACCCCCTGGCCTTCCAAGAAGGTTTGCGTTTTTCCTACAATTCCTCCCACGATCCTGACCTACAGGTGCTTCTGGAAGATCTTGGCCAAAAGGGGGAGAATGTAAACTAAAAACAAAATACTAAGCCCCTCCATTGATGGAATGGACACCCTCTTGGTCAAGGGGACCCCAGAGAAAACTTGAAAACTGAGTTTCAGCCCTGATGGGGGGTTGGAGGGTCAGACACGGCTTGTTATAACCCCTCCCTTGCTAAGATCAGCCTTTCTTCCCTAAGTGCTGAACAGAAACCAGCCCTTTCAAAAGATGCCCCCCCGCCACCACTAACATAAACCAACTGCCTGACACTGCCCCTCCTTTTTTGCCTGATAGGAGACCGTGGAATTGTTCTGGCCAGTCTACAGAGAACACGTAGTAAGGGTTTTCATGTCCTCTGTGTCACCTTTTGATGTCAGAGGGTCAAAACCTCCACCCTTGGATCATGTTAATACTGCCATTTATTGTACATGGTGCCCATGAAGGGGCATGAAGCTCAACTGTGCATGCACACATTTCCCCTTCTACAAATACTCATGACTGCTCTTGTGGTGTATTGAATATGTATATCTGGCCACACCACTCAGCATCAATTCCTGTTCCTCTTGTCCCTCCCTTGAAGTATCTGTTTCCAGCTTCTGGTTGGAGGCTGTGCTTCACAGCCTATCAGAATGGCCACCCTGCAGACCGCAACCCTTTATGAGAAATGGGGCTCCCCTTCCCAAAATAAAAAAAAAGGAAAGAAAATCAGGATCAGTGTGGAGAGATGATGCCCGCAGCTGCCCAACATCCATGCTGTCTTCCTCTGATAAGACCTTGGTTTTCCTTTGTAGAAGCCACCCTTCTCCTCATTGTATGTAGTTTGGATGGAAATGCCAATCAAAGGCATTCCAGCAAAAGCCCAGGCAAATCACAACCAGCTCCATTAATCTCTCTCTTATGACAATGTGGACCTTGAGCAGAGGGACACAAGGGCCAAAAGCACTGGCTGATTTGTGCTGCCAGGAGTGCCTTAAACAGAGGTCCTGTTCCCTCACCCACCAGAACCGGCCTGGTCTGTCTCCAGGCTCATTGTCAAGCTCTCCCTATGAGCAATCCCATATTCTTATTAGAAGTTTTTGGTTTTTGTTTTTAGTTTAGATGAGCTGGAGTGATTTCTTTCTCTTTATTTATTTATTAATTTATTTATTATTAGTATTATTATTATTTTGAGACAGAGTCTCTCTCTGTTGCCCAGGCTGGAGTGCTGTGGCACGAACTTGGCTCACTGCAACCTCCACCTCCTGGGTTCAAGCAATTTCTGGCTAATTTTTGTGTTTTTAGTAGAGATGGAGTTTCACCATGTCAGCCAGGCAGGTCTCTAATTCCTGACCTCAAATGATCTGCTACTTGGCCTCCCAAAGTGCTAGGATTACAGATGTGAGCCATCGAAAGCAGCTGAGCAAGAATGATTTCTGTCACTGGCAACCAGATAATCCTAAATATACAAGATCAAAGGTCAAAAAGGTTGGAGAAGATATTAGGCAGTTTATCAGCTATTGCCTTAGAAAGTGTGGCTTGCTGCATGCTCTTTGGTGGCCCAATGTGAATCTGTCTGGTTTTTGAGACCTGGAGACCGGACACCATCAGGTCTCTCTGCAGTACTGTTCATAAATGCTGAGTCAGCAGGGTGGGAGCAGTCACCAAGAGCTCCATCCTGGACAGCTGTGCCTCCAGTCTCAGACCCGCGGGGACCTGGTTCTTCTAAAAGGGGGCTTGGGACACGCAGTGTGCAGCACTCATAAAACATAAGTTTCGTCAGTGCAATGAACACAATTAGACATTTTCCTTCTGCTTCCACTGAAGACTGACACCCCATGTCCAACAGGGCATGCAGATTGCTGTAAGAAGCTACTTGACAAATTTCTCCAGGAAATTCTCTCTCTGGCTCTCACTTTATCTATCAAGTAAAATCCTCCCACACCTTCATCAGACAGGCTTTTTAAAGAGCATCACTGCTTCCTTGTCCCACTCCAAGCAGCTCTGAAGTCTCATTTGAGAGAATAAGAAAGGGCAGGACAGACAGAGAGAGAAAGGAGGCAGCAGGGATGGAAGAAGTGAGAGGAGCAGGTGACAGGGCAAGGGCTGAGATTCTGAGAGTCACACCAGGTCTCCTTTGATGATGGACAGGGCGGGAAGGGTGCCAGCGAAGTGATTCAGCAGACAGTTCACCTAATGAGCTGAAGTCATTAACAGAGTCCTGGAGTTACGAGGTACGTTCTTTTGGTTTTTTGGTTTCCAGGCCCAGAGGCATGTTCCAGTCGCTTATAGAGGTTACATAGGATTAGTGTTAGAATACAGGGCACGATAGGCAAAGCTGCCCAGCCCCACACCGGGACACAAGACAGGCAGGGGCAGGTAGGTGGCAACTCCAGCACCTGGGCCTCTAATTACCCTCTCCCTGGGACCTTCCTTGACTCCCTGGTCCCAATGGCTCTCACCTACTGCACCGGTTCATCTGTGCTTCCTCTCAGCTCCCACCATTCCACTGCCACCACCTCTGACCTTCCGTGTGTCCATTTTCCTCCTGCCTCCACTCTTCTTGACGTGACTCTTTGTCTCACTCCACCTCCTTCTACTGACTTCGCATTCTCCATAGCTCAAGTTCAAAGTACTCAAAAGAGAAGATATGACAGACTGGCCCATTGCCACGTTATCTAAGAAGCCCTGGGCAGCGGAGTTTACACATCAACTTTGCTGTGGTTTGCTGGCCTGCCTGCGGTTGGGCTGCTCTGCTCAGATTCAACCAGCTGCCAGGGGCTGTGCAACTAGATGACAGTTTGTTCTCTAGTTGTTTGTTCCTCCCAGTGTCACTATCGTGGAGAATTCTGAAGGTTCCATCCAAGGAGCATCTGTCAGTGACATCGGGGACCAGGAGGGCCACTGTGTGGGAGCAGCAGCCAGTGACCATTCCACAAAAGAGGTCTGAAAACCCAAAGAGAGCTGGTTGTCTGAGATTTCAGAACCTTTAGAGACCAACGGGACCAGTCAGGCAAAATCTCTCACGTTAATCCACAGGGCATCTGAGTCCTGCAGGCTAGACAAGAGGGAGTACCTGGGCCAGAGCTTCTGCTCTAAGCAGGTGGATGAGGAGAAGAGGCTGAAAACTCAGGCCTTGGGTCTCAGGCCTGCTATACCTTTGGACCCTATTTGCTCATCTTTACAATGGGATAACTATAGCACAGACCACCAGGGTTGCAGTAAGAGTAGCTAAAAAAATCATGCACAGATATTCCTACTCAGTGTCTGACTCACAACAAAGGCTCCATGTGGCTTACGTTTTAAAAATGATTTCAGGTATATGAAAATGATTGTACTTAAGATTCGAGATATTTATTATGATGATTATCACTAAGCGCCAGCGCCTTCTCCCAGAAGAATTAATCTGAGCAGAATGAGAAGCGGCTGAGAAAGCAACCGTGCCAAGAAAATAAGCCTCACTTTGCCACTCCATCCCTCCTTTTGTTTGCACCAACTAATCCCCCCAGGTTACGGGCCTATGAAAAACGTTATAACAAGACTCACATGGAGGATTATTAATCCTTCGTTTTCAACTGTTGCAAAGTGGCACTCTCCCTTCTGAGTCGCCTAAAGCCAGATTGGCTGAGCTCTGGGGCTGGACCTTTCCACCACAAGGACAGCATTCGCCAGAAGAGGAGCAGCCTTGAGCTACAGAAAAGGCTTGGGGCGGGGGGAGGGGCAGGGGCCAGGCTGCTGGGCAGGAGAGTGCCCTCTCCTCACTTGTGCCTTGGCCAGAAGATGACGGCCACTGCTGTGTGCTGGGAGGTGGGACGGGTGGGTGGGCAGGGGGAAGATCAAAAGCAAAAGTGGAGCTCCTGGGGGTGGGGGAGCTTCTCAACAGTCCTGTTGGCATGGCAGACATGGAAGGTGGTCAGTCTTCCCCTTTTCCAACACAATCAGAGACCCTCGTTCAGGAGAACCAGCTTAGGTGCTTCATTCCAATTCGAACCCTCTCCACAGAAAAACACCTTCCTCAAGATGGTCTCATAATTCTAATGTTTCTAGAATAATGAAAAGACAAATATATAAGGTGGCGGATGTCTCAGTTACACTGATTTGATCTTTACAAATTATATGAATGCATTAAATTGTCACATGTTCCTTGAAAATACGTACAGCTAGTATGTGTCAATATTTAAAAAGTGAGTTTTTATTATTGTACTATTATTAATTTTTAGAAAGCAACAACCATTTATTTTTTTAAATTTATTTTCTTTCCATAGGTTTTTGGGGAAACAGGTGGTACTTGGTTACATGAATAAGTTTTTTAGTGGTGATTTGTGAGATTTTGGTGTACCCATTACCCAAGGAGTATATACTGAACCCAATTTGTAGTCAAAAAAAGCCAGTTTTATACAATGGTCTCTTTATGAAGCCTCCTTAGACCTTTCTTTCCTATTTCCTTAAGTCAATCTCTCCTCCCCTTTCCCTGACCTTTCACATCCTCTGGTTTTGAACTGAGTTCCTGGTCTGCAGGCCTGACGGAGTCAGAGAATCTAAGGCAGGACTTCCTCTTTGTCCAAAAGGGAAGTCTCAGGCCCAGAGCAGGGAAGGAGCTTGCCAGGGTCACACAGTAAGTAGTGGCAGAGAAGGGGAAAACCAAGGTCCCCAGGTGGGTCCACAAGCCCACGTTTTATCTCGCTCAGGGGAGTTCCCCAGGTGAACCTCACATAACATTACCTCTGCCCTGTGCTAATCCAGATGAAACCCAAGTATAGGGGCCTGTGGTCACAGGTAGCACTAGGCTGAGCAGGGATAAGCACACTTCCTTAATGCAGGACTTGTCAGAGCCTTTGATATGTTCTGGTACATAGGAAAAGTCCTGGGGCAGGAATAGACAGTATTTTCCACCTATTTGATTTTTCTTTTTTCCTGGGACCATCTTGCAAACTAATGTTCAGCAGAATGCACACTGCAAACACCATTCCACACCATGCTGCTCAGACCCAGACCCAGGAATAGTCACCCCTTCTAAAGTGTCTGCCCAGAGAAAGCGTTCCTTCCACATAAGAGACTGGGCTGTGTGTCTTGGAAACAGGAGCCTTTAGAAGTGAAGCTACAGCATAAAACAAATTCAAACCAACAGAATGTGCTTTCTGTCACCTTCATTTGGCTCCAATGCCCTACGTTTAATGAAATATTTCAGGATGGAAGGAGGTGAGGAGGAGAAGTGTCTGCCCTGATCCTGAGACTCCCCCTGCCACACTCAGCCCAGAGCAGATTAAACCAGGGGCCCCTGCAATACGCATCAGAGAGAGCACTAAAGGGCTCCAGCCTGAGCCCGGGCCACTGCAATCATAAAACACAGCCAGTGGATGTGAAGCTGTGGAACAAAAATACCTTGTAGCCATTATTTTCCTGAGTCTCTTCCGATCCACACACCCCCTCTTGCATTTTTTTAATCTGGAGCTATGGAGAATTGGTATTTCTCACCTTTGTAATATGAGAAACAAGTTAATTAAAATCAATCCCAACTCCAGTCTCAAAACATCACTGCTTTGGCTGCAGATCTGTCAACAGTGTATTTTGATAGCAGTGCACGAAGGTGGTTATTTGGAGACACTGATAATTGCATTAATTTAGAAGGCATTAGCTAAGCCCAACGATTAATTACACAGGCAGCTGACAGAGCTGTAGCCACCAGATAGCTGGAGGAAAAAGGTGGAAACTCCAGCTTCCTTTTATACAGATCCAAACACCGAGAACACTCAGATAACCAGAACTGTGCTCATTGCTCATGGAGGTTTACAATGGTGAACACGTAGCACACTCGAACCTTGAAGGTCTTTCTAAATCCCAAAAGAGAGATTAGAGAGCTATTGGTATAATGTTCAATTAAGAGAATTTTGTTGGACTTTAATCTTTTGAAATCTGGTCATTTATAAGGGGTATTTGTACCATATCTTATGGAATCAGAATTTCTATTTTATTAGTTGTGATCCCATTTTCCTATTCATTAACCAGTTTGAAATTAATAGAAATTATTTCTGTCTCTTTCTTTCTCTTCCTCATTTTTCACAACACACACACAGATTCACGTATACGTGCATATTTTTTCTATGAATACTATGACAACGTGCAAGTATATACATGGGTAAATTGTTTTAAAAATTGGAAAAGCGAAAAAACCAACCTGAATAAAAAAAGTTTAAATGCAAAAAAGACAGAAGACGACATGGTGAGGTGGTAGGGAGTGTTTTCACGTCTCCTGTCATTGGCACACAGCTCCGCTTTCTCACCTACTGAAATCTTACCCATATCTTAAGACCCAACTCAAAAAGTTTTGCTTTTTCTTGAGAATTTCACAAATGCCTGATTGGAATGCCAGAATCTTGGTCCAGTGTCTGAAAGTATTTCCGGCAAATGTTTAAAATATGATCTGGTCCATACAGGAAATGGGAACTAAGATTAATGTGGGTCATGGCCAGGGCATGGTTTCAGAAGGGATCCCCTAAAGTGAGTGTTAACCCAACTCTGCAGAAACCAAAGCTCAGAGAAGTGAAATAATTTGTGTAGCACTCACACCTGCCTGACTCGAAAGCCCAGGCCCTTGGCCATTATGTCACTCACCCCTCTGCACTGAGATTCTTGGTGTCCAGTGGGTAAGGGATGATTTTGGTTCTGTCCAGCCTCCAAAGTCCCCTTCTTCCCTGGACCCCTGGAGACCCTCTGGGGACTGTCTGGTTTGAACTACATTGCTTTGGGTCTAGCCTGACCACTGGGTATGGAAAGAGAACAATCTTTATTTTTTACTCAAGTAATAAAATGTGAGTACATTAGCATTACAAAAGGTTAAATTCATTCAACCACTGTGGAAGACAGTGTGGCTATTCCTCGAGGATCTGGAACCAGAAATACCATTTGACCCAGCAATCCCACTACTGGGTATATATCCAAAGGATTATAAATCATTCTACTATAAAGACACATGCACACTTATGTTTATTGCAGCACTGTTCACAATAGCAAAGACTTGGAACCAATCCAAATGCCCATCAGTGATAGACTGGATAAAGAAAATGTGGCACATATACACCATAGAATACTATGCAGCCATAAAAAAGGATGAGTTCATGTCTTTTGCAGGGACGTGGATGAAGCTGGAAACCATCACTCTCAGCAAACTAACACAGGAACAGAAAACCAAACACCGCATGTTCTCACTCGTAAGTGGAAGTTGAACAATGAGAACACATGGACACAGGGAGGGAAACAACACACACTGGGGCCCGTTGTGGGGTGGGGGTGGGGGGCCTAGGGGAGGAATAGGATTAGGAGAAATACCTAATGTAGATGACAGGTTGATGGGTGCAGCAAACCACCATGGCACATGTATATTGATGTAACAAACCTGCACGTTCTGCACACGTATCCCAGAACTTAAAATAAAACTTAAAAAAATTCAAATCAACAGAATATGCCAGGAAACTTCAAATGGCACTTTAACAATCCTCTATTCTCTCTCTTCTCACCAGGACTTACTGCTGTCAACCATTTGGTTTGTCTGTTCTTCTGATCATGTCCGTGCATACTTATGAAGTTAGGAGTTTTGTTCTGTTTTAGGATCACATCACCTTTTATGAGATGCTCCTTTACTTAATGATATGCCCTAGAAATGTTTTCATGGTAGTACATGTGGATGTACCTTCTTTTTCAAGACATAGGATTCCAATTTTGCTTTTGCCAAATCGCCTTATAAAATACGTCTTTGTGAACACATGCAAATAGATAACCAGACTAAATTTCTAGGAGCAAAATTCCCGGGTGTTATGGATGAAATTGTATCTACCCAAAATTAATATGTCCTAACCTCTAGCACTTCAGGATATAAATTTATTTGGAAATAGGGTCACTGCAAATGTAATTAGCTAAGATGAGGTCATTAGGGTGGGCCTTATTCCAATATAATTGTTGTCCTTGGACACAGAGACATGCCTACAGAGAGAATGCCATGTGAAAATAAAGGCAGAGATTGGGGTAATGATTTTGCAAGCCAAGAAATGCCAAAGATGACCAGCAAACCACCAGAAGTCACAGTATAGGTATGGAACAAAGTATCCCTCAGAAAAAATAACCCCACTGACACTTTGATCTTGGACTTCTAGCTTCCAGAACTGTGAGACCATTAACTTATGTTGTTTAAACCACTTGGTTTGTGGTACTTTATTACGGTGGCCCTAGAAAACCAATGGGCCATATATGCACATTTATTCTTGCCGTATGACATCAAATTGCTTCCTCCACCTCCCCAGAAAAGGTTTCATCATTTCACACTTCAGGCATAGCGTGTAAGGACAGCGGTGGGGAGGGGGTCGGGGGGCTCATAGCCAGCAGGTGTCATAACTTTTCTCACCAACCAGCAATAAAAGAAGGGGTCTAGATCACCACCTTCGTAATCCCATTTAGGATTGGAACTGAGTCTGTCTTGATTTCACTCCTACAAATTTGATCTTCTGAGCAATATTATCACAACCTATTTGGAGTGAAGATGGAAAAAAATTACCTCTCTATGAGACAATATATGTCTTGTAGTGAACCCAAGAAGGGGTGCAGACAGGCAAGACTCTGAGGTGCAGAGGACAGAGGATTTCTTCCCAGCCGGCACAGCCCATGGTAAAGTGGACCTTAGCAGCTGGAAAGGAGCAAATCAATCTTTACCCACTGGGCACTAAGAGTCTGTCTATGCAGAGAAGTGGGTGGCACAATGACCTAGGGTCTGGGCTTTGGAGTCAGGCAGTTTCTCATCTGGAGAATTGGATTAACATTCATTTAGCCCCTTCTGAAACTTGTCCTGACCAGAAGCTTATGTTAATTTTAGTTCACACACGAATGTAAACACTTCCCTCCACCTGTCTTTAGGTTTACATTTAGCCATTTATCTGACATGACTTTAAAACAGAAAGAAAAGCAAAAGAAGATGTCGATGGCAATGATGATCATCATCTCTCTCTCTTCTGGTTAAGTGCAGAGGGAATTAGGGAGTGGTGTGGGCGTCTTTCTCATGGGTTTTAAGAGAATAACAAAAATGGTGATTAGTTCCAGAATCACACAGAATGTGCTAAAGGTAACAGTTGCCAAGCACATTAAGTTCTGTGATTAATTGTTACACAAATGAACAAGTCCATTCAATAGGCCAGGCTCAGTCAGCCTTTATTTATCCAGTAGGGTAACTTGTCCCTGTAGGACACCTCGGGTCACAGAAAGATCAGTGGAAGCTGACGCGTATGGTAAATATTGGCCAACATCAGGGCAAGATGGGATGGGGGTCCAATCAGCAAGTTGTGCTCTGCTTTCTGCTCTGTCAACTCTATTCAAGCAGGCACTTCTTCTATGGCAGGAGGAAGCTCAGTAAGTCTCCGTTTATATTCTCTGAGTCATCCCAGCAGAAATCATAACTTCTTTTCTCAAAATATTTCAATAACTCTCAAGGAGTTATTGAGTCAATCTGGATTGTGTGCCCAAGTATGAACTAATTGCTACGACCAAAGGGATGGAAATGTGCTGACTGGCACGACCTGATTATATGACAGACCCAGGCTTGGGTAGGTAGGGCCAGCCCCATGTAAATCCTATGGACTGAGAGCTAGGGAGGGGGTAAGGGTATGAGGGGCTAATAAATTACCTCCTTCTTTTCCCTGACTCAATTGAGAACAATTAAAAGAGGATAGACACAGGGTTAGGCATATGGGGTGCAAAATATCACAGATTTGGAGCATGTAGTTTCATTGTTTGGCTGCAAAGAGCTTCTAAGTATTAAAATCTCAGGAACAGACAGCCCATCACAGGCAGAACTGGATAACTGCAGGTCTCCCCCTCAGGGCCCTGGCCCTGTAAAATTATAGCTTAGAAGACAAGGGAATGTGTTTTCCCCAAGAGAGAAGGAGGCAGAGGAAGCTGAGCAGATCATGCCCAGTTTCTTCCCTCAAAAGCACCTAACAGATACGTCACTCCCTCTCCCTGGGGAGGAATGGAGGGAAAGGGAGAGGCTGGGGGACTGGTCTGACAGAGGCCTAGCCACTTGAAGACAAGAAGAGTAAGAACTGAGAGCCCCACTGCTTACCCTGTGTGATCATTCCCCGAGAGGAAAGTCGGGTGATATTGCAAAAGAAGTTAAATGGTCTTGAAACCAGTAAAACGGCAGCAGTCCACTACAGACAGAAAAGATAAAAAGATGAAATGCCAGCCGGGCATGGTGGCCCACACCTGTAATCCCAGCACTTTGGGAGGCCAAGGCGGGCCGATTACCTGAGGTCAGGAGTTTGAGTTCAGCCTGGCCAACACGGTGAAACCCTGTCTCTACTAAAACTACAAAAATTAGCCAGGCATGGTGGTGTGTGCCTGTAATCCCAGCTACTCGGGAGGCTGAGGCAGGAGAATCACTTGAACCCAGGAGGCAGAGGTTGCAGTGAGCTGAGATTGCCCCATATCACTACAGCCTGGGTGACAGGGCAAGATCCTGCCTCAAAAAAAAAAAAAAAAAAAAAAAAAAGAAATGCCTTTACCTGTCTCCTCTCCCAAGAATGCGGAATCACTCATTGTAATACCAAGGTGTATACTTGACATATTTACATATATAAATGCCTATTCCAGGCTGACTTTGAGACTGTGAGGATTTCAGACTGTTTATAAAATCCTCTTTTGGAAACAATTATAAGGGAAAACAATATCAGGCACCAGTGTGGTCTGAAGTCAAATAGTAAAACTCACAGGTAACACCACACAAGAGTCCTGGACACGGAGTCGAAAGAACTTGGCTCCAGCCCAACTTAGCCCTTCCAGCCTAGCTCTCCTGAACTTCTGTTTCCTCTAGAAAAACGGTTCTAACCCTGTGGCCCTAGCTGGCCTCACAGTGTTGTGGGGATCAAACAGGACAAGAGCGGAGACACTTTTGATAATAATGGTTAACATTTTCACCATTTACCATGCCCTAGGCACTGTTTTGAGAGTTTAACCTGTGTTAACTCTTCTAACTCTTCTAGTATTTTTTTTTTTAAAGGAGTCTCACTCTGTCACCCAGGCTGGAGTGCAGTAGTGCAATCTCGGCTCACTGCAACATCCACCTCCCAGGTTCAAGTAATTCTCCTGCCTTAGCCTCCTGAGTAGCTGGGATTACAGGTGCCCACCACCATGCCTGGCTAATTTTTTGTATTTTTGGTACAGACAGAGTTTCACCATATTGTCCAGGCTGGTCTCGAACCCCTGGCCTCGTGATCCACCTGCCTTAGTCTCCCAAAGTGCTGGGATTATAGGTGTGAGCCACCGCACCTGGCCAACTCCTCTAGTCTTTAAAACAATCTTACAAAGTATGTATTCTTAGGATAATCTCTACCTTCTAAATGAGGAAACTGAGCACAGAGAGGTTGAGAAGCTTGCCCGAGGTCTAACAGACTATAAAGGAACCTCTCTGCAGCTGCCATCATCAGCAAGGTTGTAACTACTGACAGGCAGGGCTCAGGGGGTGGCCTGGAACAAGGGCTGTCTGGACAAGCACGGAGGTGGACTTGCTGGCTCTGTGGTTCTGCACAGAGAAGAGGTTTCTGAGCAAGAGAACCTTGAGGTTCGGGCATGGGAGCATGGGCCAGGGCAGGATATAGAAACATGGCAAGGGCTTAATCTGTGTCTGTCCTAAGCACGGGAGCAGAAGAAGGAGGCAGCTCCTGAATCTGACATGAGCCCCTGGCTTAGCACAGGCAAGATGCCAAGCAAATGTAATACAAGCATTAATACCCTGCCATGGACACTTCTAAGCTCTCTGTTCACAAGTTAACCCTGATCCAGGTACCTCCTCTTGAAACAAGGAGACAAAAGGGGCTAAGGTGAGGTGGCCTTATTCAAGGTTCTTAGGAGGTGAGCAAGCAGGTGTCAGGACTGACCTTAGGTCAGTGGATGTCAGCCTTACCACACAGGCCACACTCACCTTCACTTAGCCTGGCTTCTTTCCTACCCAAACTGATCCTTGAATTTTCTTAGCAGATTTCCTACTAGGGCTGGAACAATCTTTCTGTTGTAGCTTGTGCTTTCTAGAAAAAAGGAAGAACATTCTTCACCGAGGACGCCCAGCTTCCCAAAGACAGAGGGATATAGATGTTCCCTCTGGCTATGAGAGAGAGATTAGAAGAAATCATTTTTTAGCACCTGTCCAAATTGTGGTATATCGTATTAGATGATTTAACTTTGTATTTCAGCCTGTGTTTGATCTTGTGCTAAGATTTGTAGTAAAGCTGTAAAATGATGAGTCACAGTGTTTCCTTTGCCCAAATAAGGATGGCAAATGGCTACCACACACAGCCCTATTTTCCCTCTCGTGACAGTGGCAGACATTGCTAATCAATCATAATGCTCTTTCTCACCGAGTCTAGATGTGGCCTGAGAAGTCTCAATGTAGCTCTCCAGGCTATCTGAGCTGATGCATGAGATGAAAACCATTTGCTATTTCTGCCAAAGAAGTAGGAGAACCTAGGAAGAACGGAAAAACAACAGAGGAGACAGACACAACATCAGATGATGGAGAGGGGAGATATACAGAGAGAGAGAGAGCCGAGAGCTTTGCCAAGTGGATGGTTCCGGGAGACAAGTGATAGAAAACAGGCATGGAAAATTTAAGAGAGCTGTTGATAAGCTGTAACTCTGGTAACCAAAAAGAAAGTGTTATGTGACACTTAAAACGTGGACTGTAACTCTTTCAGAGCTGAAAATAAGTTGGGCAAATAGAGCTCTAAAGGGAGCTGTAGATATTTGTTTGATAAACACAGCAATTGCTTAGCCCTGAGCTTTATGGCTGGTCAATAACTAAAAATAGATATAGATGGTACAGATACACATACACGAAAACAAACCCTTTCTACGAATACTGATCATAGATAACATTCGAGCATCTATCATGTCAGGCACTGTGCCAAGTGTTTTTTCACGCACTGTGATACAGGAACTATTATTATCCCATTTTACACAAGCAGCAACTGAAGCTCATGCAGATCCAAGAACTTCTCAAAATCAAACAGATAGAATATAGGGGAATCAGAATTGGACTCTAAGCAGTATTAACCCTGCATCTCTCTCAATAAACAATTACATACCTACAGCAGAACCCTGCAAAGAATGGGAGAGAGGCTAGCCCAAGTTTTTTCATGTCTGGGGAATTTCTATTCCTATGCTTGTATTGTTTGCTCGTTCATTCATTCATTCATTTACTCATAACCAGCAAATCTTTATAGTGTGCTGCTATGTGTCAGGCACTGTGTAGGCACTGGAAATGCCAGTTGAATGGGGTAATGGCTCTGAACTCACATAGCTTTCCTGTCCTTTCCCTGAAATTGAAGAATCGTACAGCAGCTAGGATAACTTAGAACAGGTCCTGCACTTTATAGCTAGGGAAATGAAATTGAGGTTTGGGGATGGCAAGGTCTAGGCAGCTTAGGCTCATTCTGACCAGCTCTGATCCGAAAAGACCCAGTTCAGCCCACCACAAGCCTGGCTCTTGGCTTGGTCAGGATCAGTAGGAGAAGCGGCCCCTTCTAGATTTGTTCTGGGAAATAAATTGCTTTCATGGTCAGAAGGGTTCTCCTGCTCCCAAATGATTCTGATGTGCTGCAAGATGTAGTTCTCTGTGATGGGGCAAGGTCCAAAAAAATGCATGCATCTTAGGTGCAGAAATTGGATTGTCCCACCACCTCTGGTCCTCTACTGCCATGCCCCCCCTCCGACTCCCACCAAACTCTAACATGAGGAAGATATGACACATGGGTGTCCACAGCTCTCTGACCTCTGATGTTCCCTGGTGAGAACCAGTTCAGGATTGGTGTGTGTCAATTCAGCACCTTGCCACACCTTGGAAGGCCTTGCAAAGAACTTTCAAATTTCACAGGATTACTCTCTCCGCAACAGGCCAGAAGCGGCACTGGTAAACCATCTTGGATGGCCTAGCAGCAATGGTTGTTTAGGCTTATTTCAGAGATTATTTTGAGGAGCTGGTTCAAAAGCTGCAGACAATTTTTAAGTTCATTATAAGTTCAAACTGGCTCAGTGGGCATTAGGGTCTTTTGCTGATGTTAGAAAAAAGAAAATTACCTTGGCTCGGTTCATAAATCTATAAAGAGAAAAAAATTTGACTTGGTTTGAAAGCCATTTGGGCTTTTGCAGGCAAATGGATGTTTTTAGTTGATGATTTCATGGGTTCAGGCGCCTGAGGATAGCACTAATGGGCAGCATTAGTCCAATTATCCTAACAGGGGTAGGAAGCTACACCAACTATTTACCTAGACTTTCAGAGTGAAGAACATTCTGTGGAAGGTGGATACGGTTCCCAGAGAAAAGAAAATCTCCCCACATGACTAAGCCACTCTCAAACCTCTTCAGATTCCCAGAAACCCCAGAGGATAAATGAAATGTCTTACAAACATATCCTCGCAGAAGGTCAATGGAGGCAGTTACAAAATGGTGCCCAGAAATGCAAAGGTGAAAACCAAGGAAGTGGGAAGCCTCAGGTTAACTTGGACAGGTGACAAAAGAGAGTTTGAGGCTGACCTTCTGCTTCACTGACAAGTAATCTTACAGGTGGGTGATGGAACCACCTCTCCAGCAGCTGGAAAGAACAACCCCATGGGAAGGCTAGACACTCCTTCCAGGGCTGGAACAGGAGGAGTAAAATTCACAGGAGTAAAATTTCCTCCTCCACTAGGTTTTATTAAGTCTGGCTGCTAACTCCCTCCCCTCTTAAGAACTCGCAACTGACCTGGGGAAGGAAGAAGTGTCAGTAGGGGACAGACACCTGGAGAACCTACACTAAAGCATGATGAAGGGTTACTCACCCCCTGCTCAGGTCTCATCAGTGGGTCAATGGGGGCACTTAGCCCATGGGAAGATGCTACCCAGTCATCCCATCTGAGATCGCCCCTCCCGGGTTCCTCCTTATTTCCTCAGACTGAGTATGTCCTTCAAGACACTTGTTACAATCTTGCTTATTTATCTTCTTTGTTAATTTGTATTCTTATCTGTGGTCTGTCTCCCAAACTTGAACTTCAACACCTTGAACTTAAGAGAGCAGGGATCTTCTGTGGTTTATTGGCTGTTGTATCCCCAAGACATAGAACAGGGCCCCAGATCCATAAAAATACTCAAAATTTATTCAACTAAATGAATGCATAAGGAAATGAATGGATGAGTGAAAAATCCAGAACTCTATGCAGAGGTTACAAATAAAGGGGGGAGGGAGAAGTAGAGGAAGGAAAAATAAGGTCAATGATTCAGATAGGAGAGGGTGGTTGTGATGAAATAGAGTTGGAGGGTCTGAGCTATCATATCACCGTCTCTCGGCAGGGCACTCCGTGGCACAGGGAGTGTGCAGAGAGGTGGGAGGCAGGTGGCAGGAAACAGTGAGGACTGCTAGGGGTACAGCCAGGACAGGGGAAGGAAGAGAAGAGCCACAGAGAAAGGGACTTGGCAAACCGGGGCAGGGGGTAGGTAGGGGATAGAAAATTGAGTTGTAAAAACCCCTCCGGAGCAAAGACTGTGGGTAGGCGGCATTGTGATCAGGCTCTATCTCTCTGAGGCTGGAATCACCACCTCAAGTCCCAGCTCTACCCCTGGGGCAATAAACCAGCCTTCCTGAGCCTTGGTTTCCTCCTCTGTCAGATGCGGTAACAACAGTCTATGTCTTTGGACTATAATGAAGATTTAGAGAGATGATGTGGGTAAGAGCTTGGCATGGGGTCTGTTTTCTTCCTGTCAGAAGCTGCCATTCCGAACCAGTTACTTTAGGAGTCTTCCTGAATTCCCCGCTTCAGTGTGCCTTCCTCACCCCACACAAGCACCCTCCCTTAAGAAATTCATCTCAGGTAAGGGCTGGTAAGAGAAATCACTCCAGTGTCAGCACCCTTGGGTTTGGCTTGGGAAGGCTGAACCTGTTCTGGTCCACTTGAACAGGCCACAGAATTGTCCTTGCAAAAGGTGGCCTCCTGTCTTCTTTATTGATCTGCACACGGAAGGACATTTCTCAATGGTACCAACCGTAAGCCTAGGCAAGTCTCCCAGGTTCCCTGTGTCCCTTTAACCTTGGAGGTAGGAGGGTGACCTTGGAGCCCTCCTGCAGAGGAGTGAGAAATTCGTTTCCTCTGCCTTTCTGTGTCATGGAAACCATCCTCCTTCCAGTCCCAGAGGATCTTCTGTCACAGGTCAGAGGCTCGTTTTGTGAGAGGCTCAGAGCATTTTTTTCTGTTGAACAGAATGTCCTAGAAAGAAGTTGACAGCCATGCTCTCTAACAGCCTGGGATTGGCGAGCAGCAGGAAAAGCCTGCAGCACCCTAAAGAGGACTTCATGGCTGTCTGGAGAGAGCCTGATCCCCAGAAAACAACCTGGGCGCTTGCTCTGTCTGGGGTGTCTGGGGTTCAACTTTTGCTACTAAGGGTGTGGGCTGAAGTAAGCCAAGCCTTGATTTTCTAAAAGCAAAATAAGCATGCATACATTTTCAGCAAGAAAAATGTCATTCCCAAACAGGATATTTTGAGAGCTTTTTCAAAGTCAAGGATACTTAAAACATTCTACAGTCCTCTCCTGAGGAGTGTCCAGGGTTCTGGGGGTGCTGCACTCCCCACCCTCTTGTTGGGCTGTCCCAGCCTTGAGTGGAGAGCAGACTCTGTGGACTGTCCCCAGGAGGAGGTATGCCTCATGGAGCAGTCATTGGTAGGAAAACAGAGGCGAGAAACAGAGGCTCATTCAAACCAGCTCAGATAACAGGGATTTGGAAAAGGTGTGACTAGCCAAGGACAGGAAACCAAGGACGCTTGGGCCACATGGTGTCTGGGTCTGGACAGCCAGCATCCAAGACTGCATCTCTGTTTTTTATGGTGCTGCTCATCACTCCTCTCCACTTATTCTGGAACATCTGCTCCATCCCCTGGCTGGAGAAAATGCAATCTGCCGTTTTCTGCTGACACGTGACCTCTCTGATCTTCCAAAATATCAACTATGAGGTGGCTTGGCCTGCTTTTTACTTCAAGTCTTGCACCACCATAATCAAGACAATATAAACTTGGAGTTAGGAGAATGGGGTTCAGATTCCCTCTTTGTCACTTACTACCTGTGTCACCTTGGACACAGTATGCCTCAGTTTTCTCCTCTGTAAAATTGGAATTATAATTGTTTCTGTCTCATAAAGCTAATGTGAGTATCCAATGAGTTGATTCATGAAAAACACTCAGAAGTAGGCCTGGCAAGGAAATACTTAAAAACACTAGCTCTTGTGAATTCCATGAGGGATGCAAATTCAAATGCCCACAGGGACCAAACAGGTAATATAAACCTCTGAACCAGGCATTGAGTGATGCAATAAGGGTGGGCAGGGACCATGCCAAACTGGAGAATACATGCCCCAACAAATGTATTCAAGTTTAATTTACAAAGAAACGTCAGCAAGCAGGCAAGTGCATCTGTATACCTATGGGCCACCAGGTTGAAACCCTGGATACAGTTTATTTTTCTTTAAATTCAAGATAAAGAGAAGTTGATTGGCTCAGTGAAGATAATGGATGGGTACACTGGGTCAGGTCTATCCCAGCCTAATCAGCTGTGACCAAAAGTTGGGCAGAAAAGAGCAGGATCCTGACATAGTACAAACAGGGATAGGCAGGAGCCTGTGGCCAAGGACAGACTATCTCAGAAAGGGAGATCCTGAGCCAGGCGCATTTACCCACCAACACACACACACATGTGTCATGTATGCACACAAGGCTTTGGTGAGCATCAGAAGTAAATCAAAGTAGAATGCTCTCTGTCTCTTACTATCACCTTTTTAGCATTCACAGACTCCTTGAATCCAAGGGTTGAATAAGACCCTGGAATTCGTCTCTCTCTGCTTCTCCCTTATTCAAGAAATCTCTTCACAGTATCCCAGACAAATTATCTGCTAGATCTAAAATATCCGTTTCAGTCACCAGTGTGTTTCCAGCCAGGGGGATTCCTAAAGTTGTCTGAAAAGCAAAATGGGCCCCTTATTAGCAAAAGAAAGGGTAAATAAGGGCAATGAAATAAAAATAGCAATTACTCATCCCAGGGATGGCACTGTTTCTAAAGAACACTGCTAGACAGCTCTATTTAAAAAAAAAAAAAAAAAAAAAAAAGTTTTCCATAATGTGAAAACAAGTCCTGCCTGGCTTTTCTACCCATTCTATTCTCTGTTCTTAACTCTACATTTAAGAGTCAAGAAGAAAAATGCTGCTCTCAGCATGGGTTTGAGAGTCAAACAAACCTGGGCTTGAACCAGCTTTGCCTCTTACACTGTGACTTTGTACCAACTGCTCAATCTTTCTGATTTTCAGTCTTCTAGTCACTAAAACAGGGATAATAATCCTATCTGCCTTACATTGTTGTGAGGAATTAGCAATACATGCAAATAGCAGCTCTTCAAGAATTTAAAGACCCCAATATATGTGTTCTCATTTCCAGGCTAAAAAGCCTCAACTCCTTTAACCATTCCTGGGGTGGCATAGTGTCTAGACTCCTCCCAGTTTTAGTGGACTTGTGTTGGCCTTTGTCTGCCTGCTTGGATTGTTTTTCACCTTCTTTGGACAACAACACTTTGTTTTATTTAGGGGGGACCACTTTTCCCACTGGACACACATAATCTGATGTGATCGTCAATCAAAGTGCCCTGGGCTCACCTACTAGGCTAAGCCAAATGCTATTCTCCCTTTGAACTTCCATCCTAAGCTGAGGGATGCAGACAGCAGTGATGGTTGGAGTTCATTTGCCTTGACTGGGGAGATGGTTCAGCTTTCCTGCCATCTTTGTCCTTTCCTTCCTTAGTTCTTTCAGCCTGTCAGTGATTATATGAGCCACTAATCAGTTTTTCTGCTTGTTTGACAGAGTGCATTCCCATTGCTTATAACCAAGGAACACTATTGGAGCACAGTCCAGATGGAAAATTGTGGTTTATGGAGGAGTTGTGAGTCTTTCTGTCCCAAGCTTAGGATGAATTTTGGGGGTCTCATGAGAGGGGAAGCATTGGGAGTGAAGATTAGAATGAAAGTAGCTTGGAGAAAGACCCATTAAAGAGGAAACTCCAGTGCCTGTGTGGGGTCTGAGGAAGCACTTGAGATGGTGGGATTTTAGGGAAGATCTGTACAGAGGAACCAGTTGAGCTACATCACCAGGGCGCCAGCTGCCCTCTCTGCCTGCTGCCAACATGACTCCATACC
Organism: Theropithecus gelada; assembly: GCF_003255815.1. Taxonomy (NCBI): domain Eukaryota; kingdom Metazoa; phylum Chordata; class Mammalia; order Primates; family Cercopithecidae; genus Theropithecus; species Theropithecus gelada. Next base: position 6,634,998 of record NC_037688.1, on the reverse strand, counting down.
TAGTATTGAGGGGACACAGGAAGGTTTTTCTAACTGGCAGGAGTCCCAGGTTTTGAGGGAGAAATGGAGAAAAAGTGCTAAAATGTGTTTCTTCCAAATGTTCTGGAATGCATCCAGGCACATCCATAAAAGAAAGTTGGCATCCACCTAGAAGGGAGGCAATATATTTTTTTAAATTACAGTCATAATTCCTAATTGAATGTCTCTCTCAAAAATTCATGACACGGAAGACTGAATTGTTAAGTAAATAAAATCATAAATGAGGTCCATAACAGAGCTAATGGCTGCACTAAACAGCTCTCTATTGTTCAGGAGCTCTCAACCAACTCCCCGATGCTCCAGCGTAGTTGTATCCATGTGTAAACTTCTAGGACTTTCCCTTCACCCAACAAAAGCATGGTGTGCCCTGCTTTTCAAATCTTGCTCTTTGTGGACTGGGTTTTTCTACCAATGAAGACGACTCAGTATTGTAACTTTCTTTTCCACAAGACAAGCAAACTTCGGGGCAGCCCCAGCTTGCCTGTTTCTCATTGAACTGTCACTCACGCTCTTTGGACATCAGCTTCTGCATCCCTGATAGCCTCTGACAGCTCTGAGTCAATGCACCACTTAGACCCCCAAATCTGATTTTGATTTCTACATACTTTGATCGATTTTTAGGAAGTTCAGCAGATTTCTCCCATAATCTTTCTATTTAAGCCTGTACTTCAGAAACCTGTGGTGGAGATAAAGACTTTTAAGTGAACCTTCTTCTGTTCCTTCTGACTGCCCATCGTTTATTCAACAGACGTCAAGTGAGCTCTGTGCCCCACGCAGTGCTGGGTCAAGGACATTCTATGGCGAGCGAAGTAGGCACCATCCCACCCTCAATGACCTCGTGGTCCAGCAGAAAAGAGGAGTTATGCAAATAAGCCAGATCAACTAATTGGAATATGTACTATGAAGGAAACAAAATTAGGTGGAACAAAAAGGAATAACTGAAGATATCTCATTTAAAGATAAGGTGAGACATAGAAGAGATTTCTCTGAGCACAAGATATTTAACCAGAAACATGAGGATGAGTAGTGCTGGATTGGCCAAGGGAGAAGCCACGGGACAGCGAGATCATTCCCAAGGGAGGAGAGCCACACGTACAAAGGTTCTGAGGAAGAAAAGTTGGCCTGTTGGAGGCACTGAAAGCCAGGCAGCATGGGTCGCAGAGGTGGCCAAGCTGAGGCTAAAAGGTGCAATGGGCACCTTCCTCTGGTGGCTACGGAATGGGGCTCAGCCAGGCTCCTCTGAGAGGAGAGCAGCCAACATTCTTGAGCCGTGGCTACTAGGAGACACAGAGGTGCAATTGAATGATTGTGATCTGGAAGTCAGAACCTCAAGTTCTGAAAAAACAAAACAAAACAAAAAAACCTCCTAGGGCTGTGGCAGGGGTCAACAGGGATAAAGCAGGTATAGGATGAGGACAGGGTCTTGTATACAGAAAGCACTCAATAAATGTGGGCCCTGGTTCTTTCAAGGTAATGCTACGTACCTTCCTTTTCTTGGGCCACAAGGTCTGTAAACTACAGAAATGGAGCAAATGTCTTGAAAGGCCTTTTTCTATAGAATCTTGTGGGGGGGGGGGGGCTTTTTCTATAGAATCTTGTGGGGGGGTGGGGCAAATGTCTTGAAAGGCCTTTTTCTATAGAATCTTGTGGGGGAAGGTATGGGAGGGGCCTGGCTTATTTGGACTCTGGGGCCTCTTCCTGGGTGAAGTGAGGTTGGTACATGCTTTGGCCTTCCCCATTTCTGACCCTGGGCACTGCAGTCCCAGGTGCCTAGCTGACTTGCTGGAGGATGGCTAGGCCTTGATTTGATCCTGGCATTTACTCAACAGCCATCTTGGTATTTGTTAGAGGCCCTTGCAAACTCAACAAAACTAACCTGGGGCCTTGAATTCTGGTGTCCAAGAAAGCATCCTTAATTTTAGAACAAATAGCATGGACTTGACTTGTTCCTGACCGATCCCTTTACTCTCCACCATTGGGTGTCTCCATATTCTTGAGCTATTTGAGGTCTTAACCCCAAGCAAGTAAATATGGGGGCTGAGATGGACTTGGGTTTGAATCCATCTGTGGTCTTGAGTAAGTTCCCTCTCTGAACCTGTTTCCTCATCTGGAAAATGGAGTTGCAATAACATTAGTAGTGTTTCTTCGAGGGTTAAATTAGGACATGTAGACTGCTTAGGACAGGGCCCATCTTGGAGCACATCCTCCATAGAGGTTAGTTGCTATCAGTAATGAATTATTATTTTTAAAATTAGTCTTATTATTAGCAACAGAGTGAATTCCTAATGAAAATAGTGAAGCTTAGAGCACAGTAGGGGTTGAGGTCAGATACCCAGCTCATCACAGGTCTGCAAAAGTCAGACCTCAAAGACAGAAAAGCAGAAAGACCCCTTGAGTCTCAGCTTGGCTGGGCTTGAGGAGGCAGCAAGGTGAAGACCTGTTGAGAGTGACTGAGAAGTTTCACAGATGCTTCCACAGCTCTGGGGGAGTTAAGTCCCCACCTGTGCTCCTGCTGGCCTGGGGCATGGCTCTGGGGCCCACACTCTGGAAGCCCAGGTTCCAGTAGCCTCCCTCTCTCCACATCTCCAGCCCTTTCCAAGCAAGAAGCACATTACAGACTCAACCTGGGGGTTTTCACAAAGCATAAGGAAGAATTTTAAGGCTGTCCAAGAAGTAGAATGCCAAGAAAGTCATACACTTCCATAGGATGAGCTCTGTTGATTAATGCACCAGACTTTGTTCTTAGTACTTTCTATGAATTAATTAATTGAATACTCAACACAGCCCTATGAGGTAGGAGTTCTGTTATTACCCGTGTTTTACACAGGAGTGAGGCTTGGAGACACTTGCCTCAGGTCACTCAGTGGGTCTGCGTGAATCCCAACTTTTGCCCTTAACAATCACACCAGAGAAATCAGGCTGCTGATTTCACACTGTACCATCAGGCTGCTGCCCCAGTGCCGGCAGCATCCAGGCTCTGTGCCACCACTCTCAGACCCAGGACTTACTCGCCTGTGGTTTGACCTCAGAACCCACACTTGGTGCCATGCTGCCTCTCAAAGCAGTCCACATAACTAAAAACACATCTTCCTCGAGGTCCTTCTAATTCACAGAGTCAGGGAGTCTCAGCCAGGACCCAGTTCCCCTACAATGCGGTATTTAAGAGCACAGGCTTTGAAGACACACAGTCCTGCCTCCTCTGCCTTCCAAGACAAATTACTCAGCTTGTCTGGCAGAGCTTGAGAACTGTAAGAGTGCCTGCCTCATATTCCTGGACCCAGTGTTTGACACATGGTAGGTTAGGTCCACTCAGGTCTGTCCAGTGCCAATGAAGACAAGTCAGCAACAACACGTCTCCACCTAGCACTGGCCACAGACCACTTTACAGACTGATGTCCAGGCCTAGCACAGTGGCTCATACCTGTAGTCCCAGCACTTCAGGAGGCCAAGCTGGGAGGATCACTGAGTCCAGGAGTTCAAGACCAGTCTGGGCAACATAGTGAGACTGCAGTCTCCACAAAAATAAAAATAAAGTGATATCCAACAAGTCCTGGGCAACAGGCCACATGATTCCAGCTGATTAGCCATCCATGACCTCTTGACTTTCTTATGGTCATTCAGCTCGCACTTAGGTCCTGAAGACATTCTCCGTTTTGGTTTTGATTGATTTTGCATTTATTGTAGCCACATCCAGCTCCCTCTGTGTGGATCTTGGGACAACCAAAGGAAGCAGAAAGGATTCACCCACGAGCCACATCCCAGGGCAAGCGACTGGACATCAGTCAAGACACATGGTCCTCTCCTTCCTTTCTCTCCTCAGCAGGCGATTACATGGATCAGTAACTGAAAGAAAGTCAGTCCCCGGCTCCAGGAAAACCAAAGCCCGAGCAAACCCCCGGATTAGCCACACAGCATAGAGCTGCTCACAAAGCTCAGCCTGTGGGTGCCTTTTGTTCTGGGCCCCAAAATGTCTGGTAGTGGAGGCAGGCCCTGTCCCTTTATAGCAAATTTACAGTTAGCATTAGCTTAGCCATAAAGACTCTTGCAGAGTGTCCAGATTGTGAAGTTTTGTTACTCAAGGGAATAGGGAAAGCCTCTTCCCATGGGGATGAAAATGAGAAATTCAGTTCTTAGGATGGTTCACGTGGAACAGCATGGGAGGCAGAAGGGAACAGCGATCATGTCCTCTCAGAGCCCCTCAGGCTCTTCTCCCAGACACCAGGGAGGGAGAATGCCTCTGCTGAGGCCAGTTTTAAACAGCTTTGTCAAGGCACAATAGATACACAAAGAACTGCATACATTTATATGTAAACCTTGATGAGTTGCAACTCACATATCCAGTACCTCGCAAAGATTTCTTGTATCTTTTTGTCTTATTTGGGGGAAGGGTGCGTGTAGAACATTTAACATAGGCTGGGCACAGTGGCTCACACCTGTAGCACTTTGGGAGGCCAAGGCAGGAGGATCACTTGAGGTCAGGAGTTTGAGACCAGCCTGGCCAACATGATGAAACCCTGTCTCTACTAAAAATACAAAAAAACTAGCTGGGCATTGTGGTGCATGCCTGTAGTCCCAGATACTCAGGAGGCTGAGACAGGAGAATCATTTGAACCCTGGAGGCGGAGGTTGCAGTGAGCAGAGATCGAGCCAATGTACTCCAGCCTGGGCGACAGAGCAAGAGTACGTCTCAAAAAAAAAAAAACAAAAAAAAACAGAATGTTTAACATGATGTCTACCCTCTTAACAAATTTTAAGGTGCACGACAACACAGCACTGTTAACTAACCATAGGCACTGTGTCGTGCAGCAGATCTCTCGAGTGTATTTATTTAGCATAACTGAACCTCTAGACCCATCGAACAACTCCTCATTCCCCACCAGTCCCTGGCAGCCACTATTTTATTCTCTGCTTCTGAGTCTGACTCTTACAGATACCTCACATAGGTGGAATCATGCAGTATTCATCCTGCTAAACTGACTTATTTTCACTGCCACTTTTGAAAAGTCCAGCAAGATACCAGCAGCTATACCCGTGAAATAATTTAATAGTCTTGTTTGGATGTTTTAAAGTTTTTTGCAGAGGAACACTGAGTTTACCTATTCAGAGTCCTCTCCGGGCTGTTGACATGCTCTCTGATCCCCACCAGGCAAACGCCTTTCTTTGTGCTTCCTGGTCCCTTTGTCCGGCGATTATGGGATGGATTGCATTGTGTGGTCGCTGGTGCCATGGCCCTTTTCCTCCTCTGGAGTAGACTTGAGGGCAGGGACTGTTTCCACTCAGGACAGAGGCAGGCTTACAGTGCTCCATAAATGTTTCTGAGGGGTAAACTGTGACTGTCATTTATATCTTGCTTTCATTTTGATGCTCAGAATGAGAATTGCCCCAGCTTTTCTAAAGGAAAACTTTGCACTTTGGCAATTCATGTCAAAGGCCTTGGAAATGTGCATGCCTTCGACTGTGACTCTCCTCCTAGAAGTGTATCCTGAAGCAGTAATCGACACTGTCACCAGGATTTGTGTTTAAGGACAGTCAAGGCACCTTTGTTTATAATAGAAAAGAACCGGGCTTATCATGATTGTCCAAAAATAGGGGTTTGGGGAGAGCAATTGTGGTTCATCCCAATAAGGAAATAGCATGCATGCAGCCATCACACACTGTGTGACAGAGGAAGAATTAGGGATGTGGGGAAGTGCTCATGATGCAATGCAAAATGTTTTAAGAGTAAATAACAGTACATAATAGATATAGTTATTTTAAAAAGCAAATTATATACATGCATATAAAGAAATAGAGTCAATTAAAATATACCCAAATGTTAGCAATGCTTGTCTCTGGGCTGTGGTACTGTGGGTAATTTTTGTTTGTTTATTTGTTTGTTTTTCTTCCTGCTTGTTGTATGTTCTAAATTTTCTACAATAAAATATTTTGTGATGAGTGGGCAATGATCTTTACTCTACTTTGTCACCCAATAAGTTTTCCATTGAGAAATTTTTGATGATCATTCTTCAAAAATATGTAACTGATTCCTTTAACATAATACCAGAAATTTTGTGTCACAAAAGTACCCCTGATCCTCCTGCTCACATAAGCCTTGTTGACTATAATAAACTTTTATAATCAGAAATCAAAAGCATTACTTTTTAAAAAATCAGTTAAAAGTGGAGTTGGCGGAAACTACTTGTAAATTTGTGCTAAATAGTCCCAAGTGGACTCCTGAGACATCAGAGCCCCAGAGAGATCATTTTTAGGGAAAAGTGCATCCAGTTCCAAGTACTTCACTGCAGAAACAGGGAGCTGACTTATTAAGGGGAAGATTGTAACTTGGCCCCGTGTTTGCTCAAGGTTTTATGCCTGAGCTCTGAGTAACTTAAAGCATTTCTCAGATCCAGAAACACAGACTCTCAATTCCACTCCAGCTGAGTATCGACTTCTTTCCGTTGCAGGGGTGGGGTAGGCCAGCCAGGTTCCACATTGACTTTCTTTTTCCCAGGGCCTCCTGAAAATGATGACCCCTCCCTCCCTCTTCAAGCAGACCTCTCCACCCGAGTCTCTAAACCACCCTTGGGAAGATCAGGACAACTGAGGGAAAATAAAATTGAGGGGAGGGAGGCAGTGGGGCTGCTCAGGGATTCCTGTGTATGTTGTTCCATACCAGTGGGTGGAGATGCTCTCACTAATAAATGCTGCATTCTCCAGTCTGGGTATACCACAGATTATTTGGCCACAGTTGTACACAGGGCTACTGTGAGTCTCCAGTGCAGGAGACCCATGTGCATTCACAGGTTACGCCACGGTGAAACTTTTCCTTGCATTTAATGTCACCAAGTGTTCAGTCCCCCACACAGGGCCAGCCATCCGCCTGTCTGAAAATCCTGTCTCCACGTGCTGAACTGAGCTGGGTAGCAACTGGTCTAGGTTGTGGTGGAGGTGGCTGGTTACCTACCTGATATCTATCCTCCCTTCTTCCTTAGTAACAGAATTCTGTTTTACTCTGGAGTTGATGTGCCCAGTGAAGAGGCCTCATTCCCTGGCCTTCCTTGATGCTCATAGCGGCCCGTGGGCCGTAAGCAGATAGACATGTTGGGTGGATGCAGAGGCATGCACCCAGAGAAAATGACAGCTGACATTTGCCCTATGATCACTACCTCCTCTTTTGCTTTTTGGGTGGAACATGGTTGTGATAGCAGGAGCTCCAGATGCCCTTCAGGACCAGGAGGCAACTTGGTGATGGAAGCCAAGCATCAAAGGATGGTGGACAGGAAGAGTGAAGGAGCCCAGCTCCCTGATGGCTGTGTAGCCTCTATGCTGGCCCTAGACAGCACGCCTAGACATCTTCACACGAGAGAGAAAGAGGCTCCTACACTGTTTATGAACTGTCATTTCTGGCCTCTGTTACACAAGTCTCAGTCTCTCTGAGAAGGGTCCTGGAAAACTCCACTTCACAACCTAAGTGTTCATGAATGGATAGAGAAAATGTGGCATACAGCAGGTCTTCAAATAACATCATTTAGTTCAACGTCATTTTCCTACAAGGTTGATAAGAGAAAAAACAGATTCCTGACCAGTGTCCCTGTCTGTGGAGTCTGCACTTTCTCCCCATATCTGTGTGTTTTCTTAGGGCACTTTGGTGTCCTCCACATCTCCAAGCTGTGCACATGGGGTTCACTGGCCTGGGCACATGGCCCCAATGAGAGTGTGAGTGAGTGTGGGTGTGTGTGAGCTAGTGTGAGTGTGTGTGAATGTGGGAGTGTGTGAACATGGGTATGAGTATGGATGTGTGTGAGTGAGCATGTGTCTGGTTGAGTGTGGGAGTGTGAGTGTGGATGGGTGTGTGAGCAAGTGTGGATGTGTGTTAGTGTGGGTGAGTGCAAGAGAGTATGGGTGTGTGAGTGAGTGTGAGGGTGTGTGAGTGTAGATGTGTATGAGCAAGTGTGGGTGGGTGTGTGGGTGAATGTGCATGTGTGTGTGAGAGTATGGCTGGGTGTGTGAGCATATGGGTGGATTTGAGCAGTGTGGGTGGGTGTGAGTGAGTGTGGGTATGTGCGAGTGTATGTGTGAGTGTGGGTGTGAGTGTGGGTGAGTGTATGGGTGTGTATGTGTGTGAGTATGGGTTTGTGTGAGTGTGGGAGCATGAGTGTGGGTGTGTGTGGGTGTGTTAGTGAGTATGTCAGCAAATATGGGTGGATTGTGGGAGCATGAGTGTGGGCATGTGTGTGAGCCAGTAGGGGTGTGTGTTAGTGTAGGTGAGTGTGAGAGTATGGGTGTGTGAGTGTGGGTGTGTGTGAGTGTGGGTGTGTTTTAGTATGTGTGTGAGCAAGTATGGGTGTATGTGAGTGTGGGAGCATGAGTGTGGGTGTGTGTGAGTGTGGGTGTGTGTTAGTGTGTGGGTGAATGTGAGTGAATATGGGTATGTGTAAGTGTGAGTGTGTGTGTGTGAGAGTGTGAGTATGTGAGCAAGTGGGGCTGGGTGTGTGAGCATGTGGGTGGGTGTGAGCAAGTGTGGGTGTGACTGAGTGTGGGTGTGTGAGTATGGGTGTGAGTGTGGGTGTGTGTGATTGTGTGTGAACATGTGGGTGTGTGAGCAAGTGTGGCTGGGTGTGTGAATGAGTGGGTGTGTGAGAGTGTGAGTGTGAGTGTGGGTAGGCATGAGTGTATGAGAGCAAGCGTGGTTGTGGCAGCGAGTGTGTGTATGTGTGTTTGTAGGTGTGTGTGAGTGTGTGAGGGTGTGTGAGCAAATATGGGTGAGTGTTAGCAAGTGTAGGTGTATGGGTATGTGTGAGCTTGTGTGAGTGTGTGTGAGTGTGTGGGTGTGTGAGTGTGTGAGCAAATGTGGGTAAGTGTGGGTGTGAGTGAGTATGGGGGAGTGTGTGTATGGGTGTGTGTGAGTGTGTGTGTGTGTGAGCAATTGTCAGTGTGTGGGAGTGGGTGTGGTATATGTGGACGAGTGTGGGTGTGTGTGTGGGTGTGTGGGTGAATGAGTGTGGGTGTGCATAGGGGTGAGCAAGTGCAGGTGTGTATGAATGTATATGAGTGTGGGTGTGTGAGCAAGTGTGGGTGTGTGTGAGTGTGGGTGTGTGTGAGCGTGGGAGTGTGAGCGAATATGGATGAGTGTGGGTGTGTGTGTAAATATAGGTGTGTGATGGTATGTGTGAGCAGGTGTGGATGTGTGTGTCATTGAGTGTGGATGGGTGTGAGTGACAGTATGTGTGAGCAAGCATGTGTGAGTGTGGGTGCGTGAGTGTGTAAGTGTGGGTATGTGAGTATGGATGAGTGTGAGCAAGTGTGTGAGTGCAGGTGGGTGGGTGTGAGTGTGGGTGTGAGTGTGTGTGTCAACGAGTGTGTGTGTGTGAGTGTGTGTGTGACCGAGTATGGGTATATGAATGAATATGGGTGTGAGTATAGGTGTGTGTGAGTGAGTATGCATGTGTGTGAGTATGGGCACGTGTGTGTGTGTGTAAGTATGGGTGTGTGAGAGAGCGAGTATGGGTGTGTGTGACTGAGTGTGTGTCAGTGTGTGTGAGCAAGTATGTATGTGAGAGTGTGGGTGTATGAATGAGTATGGGTGTGAGTATGGGTGTGCACGAATGTGAGTGTGTGTGAGTTAGCATGCATGTATGTGAGTATGGGCACGTGAGTGAGCAAGTGTGTGTGTGTGAAGGTGCCCTGTGATGGGATGGCCCCCTAGCCAGGGCAAATTCCTGCCTTGCACCCTGAGCTGCCAGGAAAGACTTGGGTCACCCATGACCCTGAACTGGAATAAGCAGGTTAGAAAATAAATTAATGAGTACAAATTATTGTACAAAATATGTAAAGTCTCTGGTAATCCCACAAATGCATGACAGTAAACAATGCTGTTCGAAAGTGCTCAGAGAACACGCTATGTTGGTGATTGCTTTTGAACTGTGTGGTGGCAGGAGATGCTCCTGACAATTTTCACTTTACCAACATTTATTCCTGATTTAACCCACCACTATGACAACTGCTGCCAATCACTGTTTCAATAAAAGTTAGGCAAATAATTCCCGTACTTGTTTTTATTAATCTTTCTTGAATGTATATATAGCTCACATTTATTTCAGGGTTCAATATTAGAAGTGTTTTGGGTCTTTAGAAGTCTGGTGATGTTTTTGTGATCAGAAATGTGCCACAAGAACTTAATTTTTGTTTATATCAATTTGTCTGTGTTAAAATTGGTTTTATTATATGTTGTTTTGCTTAAAGTCAGTTTCTAAGAACTTACTGATGACATTAAGTGAGGATTCATTGTATATACACAATGGAATACTAAAAGAAGGAAATTCTGTCATTTGTGGCAACATGGACGAATCCAGAGGGATTAAACGAATTAAAGCCAGGCACAGAAGGACAAATGTTGCATCACCTCACTTTCATGTGAAATCTGAAAAGTCCAAAAAAGTCAGACTCATAAAGCAGAGTGAGTGGTGGATAGCAGAGGCTGGGGTTGGGGAAGGGAAGGGAAAGGGAAGATATTACAGAGGGTACAGAGTTCCAGTTAGACAGAAGGAATACTTTTTAGTGATCCATTAGACAGCATGGGGACCATAGTTAATAATAGTGTTGTATATTTCAAAATTACTAAGATAGTAGATTTTAAATACAACTGTAACTGTTAAAAAATGGTAACCATGTGTGGTGATGGATGCATTAATTAGCTTGATGTAATCATTCTACAATGTATACATGTATCAGAACACCACACTGTACCCTATAAATATACAAATTATTATCTGTCAATGAACATTTTAGAAAAAGGAGAAGAGCTCCACTTCGAATGCTAACTCAGCTATTAACGAAATGAGACTGCACCTTCAACCCTGTGATTGCTCCTTGTGTAATAGCTCCCTTTCTTAGGAACCCCAAAGGGAAGAAGAATGGGCTGTGGGATAAGGGCACCTCCAGGTCTCTTTCAGTATCTTCGTATCATAGTGATGGCATGAGAGAGCCTTGTTTAACAGGAGAAAGTGGGTGAGAAGACAGCCTCAAAGGGGGCTCAAAAATACAGACACATCTGCAGGTTCTTTTGTGGTGATGGCGGTTGCTGTTGTAAAAAATTTTTCAAGTGCTAATTTGGTATAAGTCTTGCTGGCACATGCAGTAAAAATAGACTTGTCCAGCTCATAGCTACCAACCAATTAATCCAGACAGATAGGAGGCTGAGTTCTTAAGAGCATCCATGTAGAGGGGGCTTGTCAGACCCTATGAGAGCGGCACCACAGCAACCAGGACAAGACAAGGCATCCCACTCCCTCATCCTGAAAGCCCAGTACAACTGACAGAGCTGCAATTAGCAGCCCATGGCCTTTGTAAAGCTCTGCAATGCCAAACGAGGCTGAGAGAGTGGTTTTGGAGAGAAAGCCTCCATGGTGGTGATGAGTGAGTGGCGGGATCGTCATACGGCCTTACTGAGATAGGACGGCCTGGTATGCAGTGCCTCATGGGATTTCAAACCTCCTCTCCCCAAGAGTCCTACCATCCCTCCAAGCTGACTCTGCGGGGATGGGCAGACAGAATCCTGGAAGTTAGGATGTGGGAAATGGCCTTCCTATTTGTCTTTGTTTTCAGGGCTGGCTGTAACAGAGGACCACAGTCTGGGTGTCTTATGCAACACAATTCTGGAGGCTGGAAGTCCCAAATCAAGGGGTTGGCAGGTTGCTTCCTTCTGAAGCTGAGGTAGGACCTGTTGCATGACTCTCCCCTTGGCTTGTGGATGGCTGCCTTCTCCCTGTGTCTCTTCACATTGTCTTCCCTCTATGCATGTCTGTCTCCAAATTTCCCCCGATACAGTTTGGCTGTGTCCCCACTCAAATCTCATGTTGGATTGTAGTTCCCATAATCTCCACATGTTGTGGGAGGCAACCCGTGGGAGGTAATTGAACCATGGAGGCAAGTTTTCCTGTGCTGTTCTTGTGATAACGAGTAAGTCTCATGAGATTTGATGGTTTTATAAAGGGCAATTCCTCTGCACACGCTATCTTGCCTGCCACCGTGTAAGTCATGTCTTTGCTCCTCCTTCACCTTCCGCCATGATTGTGAGGCCTCCCCAGTCATATGGAACTGTCAGTCCATTAAACCTCTTTCTTTATGAATTACCCAGTCTCGGGTATTTCTTCCTACCAGTATGAAAATGGATTAATATGTCCCCTTTTGTAAGGACAGGAGTCATATTTGATTATAGACCATCCTAATGACCTCACAGTAAGTTGATTACCTCTGAAAGACCCTATCTTCAAATAAGGTCACATTCTGAGATACTAGTTGCTAGGACTTCAGCATATAGATTTGGGAGACACAGTCCAGCCCATGACGTCATTCATCAAGTGTGAGGGACCCAACAGGAGCCAGAAAGGTCACATCCATGAGTGACCCCCACCTGGGTGGGAACTGTGGCAAAGCAGCATGTGCTACATCTAACGAGGTCAGTCTCAGCTCCAGCTAGATGTAGCTATGGGATACCTTCCACTCACCCCTCTGGCCCCGCAACTCTGTTCCTTGCCCAGGAGGCCAGTTTTTGTGGACTGCATCTAAGGGCACCCTAAGCCTCTGGCTTTCAGATAGTTCAGCCTGTGCTGTACAAAATTCAGCCACATATGGCTATGTAAATTTAATTTTAAATTACTTAAAATTAAATAACATTTAAATTTTCATTCCTCTCACCCTAACCACATTCCAAGTGCTCAATAGCCACAAGTGGCAAGGCACTGCTGTTTTGGATGGTACAGATGTGCATTTCCATCATCACAGAAAGTTCTATTGGACAGCACTGGTTCAACTAGGCAAGACCCTGGCGGGAGATACAGAGGGTGGGAAGACAGTGAGTGAAGATGTTTGTTCCCCCAGCTTCTTTTCTGCCAGGTTGCTGGGTTCGACTGTGACTCTGTCAAGGGCCCATCTCCTATCAGGGAGCCCTCTCCAATAACCACTCTCTCTGGCCTCCTGTAACTGCTCCCTCCTTTTCCCCTTCAGCCCTAGGGCTGGTAATCATTCCATCTGTTTCTTTTTAGGGTGCTGCACCATTTCTTGGTTTTAACCCTCGACCCATACCTTTATAAATATCCAAATCTCCCCATACACCTAGGTTGATGACTTACCTGTTCCTATGACAAGACCCTGGCATGTTGGAGTGCCAGGACGCCAGGACAGTGTTACTAGATCCAATTTGGCAATAAAAGATGGAAATCTAAATTTTTATATGAAATCTGTATCCTAAATCATGGCAACAGTCTCAAAAACAACAACTTTCAAACATTAAAAGCAAAGCAAAACTCATTTACAGTGAATGTGTCCTGTAATTAGCTACTTGTGCTCTATCCCAATGCCAGGCAACCTGGTAGTCATCCACTCTGAACACCTTGCTCAGATCAAACCCTTCTCCCCAGTGACCATGAGGGTCCTCATGATGTCTTCTGGGTAGCTACCACTTTCCTGTTTCTCCTTTCTCCAGGGATGGAAAGACTGGAGATCACATTTTGATATCCAGCTGTAACTTGTTTCCTATGCCTCGACTTGATGCAGCAGTCAGCCAGCGTTATGTAACAAATTGCCCCAAACATAGTGGCTTTAAACAAAATCATTTATTATCTCACAGTTAGCCCTTCACAGCATATCTGCCAGGATCCTAGCTGTCGCTCTGCTCTACCTGGACACCTCCCCTCCATTCTTGGCTTTTGTTCTCAAAGTGCTATGAAGAAATACCTGAGACCTCATAATTTATAAATAAAAGAGGTCTAATTGGCTCATAGTTCTGCAGACTGTATAGGAAGCATGACGCTAGCATCTGCTCAGCTTCTGGGGAGACCTCAGGAATCTTTTATTTTTATTTTTATTTTTTTTGAGACAGAGTCTCACTTTGTCACCCAGGCTGGAGTGCATTGGTGCCATCTCGACTCACTACAAGCTCCGCCTCCCAGATTCATGCCATTCTCCTGTCTCAGCCCCCTGAGTAGCTGGGACTACAGGGGCCCACCACCATGCCCGGCTGATTTTTTTTTATTTTTTTTTTAGTAGAGATGGGTTTCACTGTGTTAACCAGGATGGTCTTGATCTCCTGACCTCATGATCCGCCTGCCTCGGCCTCCCAAAGTGCTGGGATTACAGGCATGAGCCACTGCACCGGCCAGGAATTTTACAATCATAGGAGAAGGCAAACGAGGAGAAGGTAGGTCACATGGTGAAAGCAGGAGCCAGAAGGGAAGAGCCACACACTTAAACAACCAGATCTCACCTGAACTCACTCACTGTCTCCACGACAGCACCAAGAGGGATGTTGCTAAGTCTTTCATGAGAAATCCACCCCATAATCCAATCACCTCCTACCAGGCCCCACCTCCAACACTGGGGATTACATTTCAATATGAGATTTGGGTGGGGACACACATCCAAACTATATCAGCTCTGATTATCCAAACCCTGGCCACATTTCAGGGCCAGATCAGGCCATTCCTCCTCCGTAAAGCCTCCTCTAGTTGCTCCAGCACAGAGAGCTCTGGACTTGCAAGTAACTTCAAATAAATAAATAAATATATATACATATATATATATATGTATATATATGTGTATATATATATATTTTTTTTTTAGATGGAGTCTCGCTCTGTCACCCAGGCTGGAGTGCAGTGGCCTGATCTCGGCTCACTGCAAGCTCTGCCTCCCAGGTTCACACCATTCTCCTGCCTCAGCCTTCTGAGCAGCTGGGACCACAGGCGCCTGCCAGCACGCCCAGCTAATTTTCGTATTTTTAGTAGAGATGGGGTTTCACCATGTTAGCCAGGAAGGTCTCGATCTCCTGACCTCATGATCGGCCTGCCTCGGCCTCCCAAAGTGCTGGGATTACAGGCGTGAGCCACCATGCCCGTCCAAGATCAATATTTTCATCTTAACCAAATCTACAACATAAAATAATTATTGATAACCTAGATAAGTGTGAAAATATGGATAACAGTTACAAGCAATATTATTTTTTAAAACACTAAGAAACACAATTATTATTGACAATCTAAATAAGTATGTTAATATGGATGACAGCTGTATTTGTAAAAGGCTAACATTTGTGGAGTGCATACTATTTGCCAGAACTTGTGCTTCTTTCTCACAGCAACCCAAAAGAAAGATTTTGGCTAGGTGCAGTGGCTCACACTTATAATCCCATCACTTTGGGAGACCTAATGGGGCAGATCACCTGAGGTCAAGAGCTTCAGCCTGGCCAACATGACAAAATCCCATCTCTACTAAGAATTCAAAATTAGCTGGGTATGGTGGTGCATGCCTGTAATCCCAGCTACTTGGGAGACTGAGGCAGGAGAATCACTTGAACCCAGGAGGCAGACGTTACAGTGAGCTGAGATTGCGCCACTGCACTCCAACCTGGGCATCAAGAGTGAAACTCCATCTCAAAAAGAAGGAAAGAAAGAAAAATTGATTGATTTTATGATTATGCTTGTTTTATAGATGAGAATCTAAAGCAGAAAGGGGAACTTCTGGTTTCCACAACTCATAAGTAAATGGTGGAGATGGAAGGTCTGACTCAGGACTCCCCGGGTCCGGAGCCACACTCTTCACCATCCCACTGTCACCTGGCAATTTTTCCCTGTGCATGCTGCCCTTCCTAGTAGGCTGTGAGCTCTTTGAAGACACACATCAGGCCTGTGTCACCAAGCAAGCAGCAGGTGCTCAATAAATGCTGATTGACTTACTGGCTGGTTGGTTGCTTCAGAGAAGCGCTTTCTGAACATACTGAAATCAGGCCATGACTTGCAGGGCCAGTCCTCAGGGACTGCATGATTCCAGCTGAGGGCTCCGTCTCCCATACCCAGATCACTGCTATTTACCTACAGACATTAAAGGTCAGACTAGTAATGTTCAGCTATGAACTTATCCTGTATGCCAGGACCACAGGTATTAAAGAGGCAGAATGTCTGTGTGAGTGTGTGGGGTAGGCACAGCTCCAGGTGAGGTAGCTGCTACCACACTGGGTTTACTCCAGAGTGTCTATTTTCTCCCAGCAGGACTGGATTTGAGGATCTTCTATCAAGGTCTCTGCAGGAACTCCAAAACTCAAGTCTGCTCTGTCATCCGGTCTCCGAACTCCTGTACTCCTCAACCATCCAAGCTATTAGTGAATTTTGATCTTGCCTTATGCCACTCATTAATGATTTTAGGCAAATAGGCAAGTCCTTTTTTTTTTTTTTTTTTTTTTTTTTTCTGAGAAAGGGTCTGGCTCTGTCACCCAGGTTGGAGTGCAATGGCTCGATCTCAGCTCACTGCAACCTCCACTTCCCAGGTTCAAGGGATTCCCCTGCCTCAGCCTCCTGAGTAGCTGGGATTAAAGGCATGCACCATTATGCCTGCTTAATTTTTGTATTTTTAGTAGAGATGGGGTTTCACCATGTTTGCTGGGCTGGTCTCAAGCTCCTGACCTCAGGTGATCGGCCTGCTTTGGCCTCCCAAAGTGCTGGGATTACAAGCATGAGCCATCACGCTGGGGGAATTTCAGGCAAGTCTTAACTCCATAACTAGACCAAGCTTTCTCTAGGAAGTGGGCAGAGGCCTGAACATCCACTCTTGTTTGCCCACAGCCTCCGGCATGGTGCTGAACACAGGGGAGACCCTCGGTGAACAGCTGGCTGCTGAGGAGGGTTCCCATGATAGCACCAGAGACTCCAGCTCCTCACTCTGGCTTACAAGGGATAGCGTTGCTAGCCACTCTTCTCTGGTCTTTCCCTCCCTCACTGCACTCAGCCTCAGAGGCTTCCTCCTGCTCCTCTGTCACACAGCGGCAACTCCCACCCCATGGCCACCTGTTCTATGAGTGCTGACAAATGCACACACTGTGTGTAGATTTGTAATCCACCCCCATCAAGATATGAAACATTTCCATTGCCTCAAAAAGTTTATTTCATGATCATAGCAATCAATGCCCCCGATAACTGCCCTAAATGCAGTTGTATCCAATAACAGAATTTCAAATCTATGAAGCAAAAACTGACAGAAACAAAAGGTGAAAAAGACAAATCCACAATTACAGTTGGAAATTTTACCAGTTCCTTCTCCGTAATTGATAGAAGAAGTGGACAGAAAATCTGTAAAGATACAAAACACTTGAAGAACACTCTCAAGCAACTTGACTGGCTGACATTTATAGAACACTACAACCAAGATTCTCAGAATACACATTACTTTACTTTTTTCTTTCTTTCTTTCTTTCTTTCTTTTTTTTTTTTTTTTGACAGAGCCTCACTCTGTTGCCCAGGCTGGAGTGTGGTAGTGCAATCTTGGTTCACTGCAACCTCCACCTCCCGGGTTCAAGGAATTCTCCTGCCTCCGCCTCCTGAGTAGCTGAGATTATAGGTACGTACCACCACACCTGGCTAATTTTTTGTATTTTAAGTAGAGATGGAGTTTCACCATGTTAGCCAGGCTGGTTTCGAACTCCTGACCTCAAGTGATCCACCTGCCTCAGCCTCCCAAAGTGCTGGGAACCTTATTTTAAACACTTACCAAGATAGACCATATTCTAGGCCATTAGAAAGAAGATTCTCCACAAATTTAAATGGATTAAATCATACAGTGTCTGTACTTTGACCACATGAAATGAAATTAAAAATGATTAACAAGTAAATATTTGGAAAATAGTCAAATATTTGGAAACTAAACAAAATACTTTTAAAGCACCTACAAATAAAAAAAATCACAAGAAAAATCAGAAGGCATATTTAAACTAAATTATTATAAAAAGCACAACATATTAAAATTTGTGTGATGCAGCTATAGTAGGGTTTAGAAGGAAATTTATACTTTTAAATGTTTATATTGGAAAAGAAGAAAGATTTTAAAATCAAGAAAACCAACAGCCAGTTATTTGGAAAGACAAATACAATTGATAAATGTATAGGCAGATTAATAGGGAGAGAGATTAGGGAGAGCAGGGTGGAGGTGGACATCCAACCAACCAAGCATGACGGAAGAGACAGTGCTATAGACCCTATAGAAATTAAAGACATAACAACAGAAGATATTATAGACAACTTTATACTGATAAATTCAAAAGCATAGATGAAATGGACAAATTCCTTCAAAGACAAAAATTACCAAAATTCACACAAAAAGAAATACAAATCAGAGTAATATTATATCTATTAAAGAAAGTGAATTTTAATACTTTCACACAAAGAAAAATCCAAGCCCAGATAGCTTCACTGGTAAATTTTGTCAAACTTTTTATTTATTTTTTTATTTATTACTTTATTTTATTTATTTATTTATTTATTTATTTATTTTTGAGATGGAGTCTCGCTCTGTCACCAAGGCTGGAGTGCAGTGGCATGATCTCGGCTCACTGCAACCTCTACCTCCCAGGTTCAGGCCATTCTCCTGCCTCAGCCTCCTGAGTAGCTGGGACTATAGGGGCCTGCCACCATGCCCAGCTAAGTTTTTGTATTTTTAGTGGAGACAGGGTTTCATCGTGTTAACCAGGATGGTCTTGATCTCCTGACCTCGTGATCCGCCCATCTTGGCCTCCCAAAGTGCTGGGATTGCAGGTGTGAGCCACCGCGCCTGGCCAATTTTATCAACATTTTTAAAGAAGAAATTCAACTAATCCTACATAAACTCTCTCAGGAAATAAAGGAGGAGATATTATTTCCTGACTCAGTTTGTGAGGCTGGTATAACTGTAATACCATAACTTAACGAAGGTATTACAAGAGCATAAAGCCACAGACCAATATTTCTTATAAGCTTATGGAGACATTTTAAAAGATGGTATAATGCTATACTTATTTATATAAAATGTAATTCAGATTCCAGAACAATTTGTAAGTCCATTTTATATGCATTTATATATACACAAATATATATGTATATACATGCATATGTATAGGTATATATTGGGGTGTGTGTGTGTGTATGGTGATAGAGAAAATGAAGGAAAAAAGAGAGGAGGGGTGAGAAGAAAGGAAAAAGAAATAGAAGGCTATATGTTAAAATGTTCACAGTGGAAAGTGAGATTTAGAGTAATTTTTTTGTTTTTTGCTTATCTAATTTTTTCCTAATTTACTTCTGAGATAAACATTGTATATTGTATATATCCTTTACAATTTTTAATAAAAGTTAATTTTTTTAAATGTTAAAGCAAGTATGAATCCAAGATGGAGGTGCGCCAGCTCCAGTCCCCATGTAGTGTTGAAGTTGCTGCCATTGGAAGCAGTCACAGAGGACACTCGCCTCTCTGGGGAAGGAGGAACCCACTCCACTCAAGGTGAGTTTCCCTTGAGTAGCTCAACAGCTGTTGAATGGACATGTTGTTATTTAGAAACCCTCTTTGCACATCCCTTTCCTTAAAAGATTTGCAGATATTAGAGACGTGTTCATATGTGCTGTCCCCTCTCTTGTTCACACCTCTAATGCACCTACGCCTCCTCAGAAGTAGTGGGGAAGAACTCTATCTGAATAGCATTTCCTATGAGAGGCTTTTCCCAGACCGACAACCCGAATCCAAATGAGATTCTTCTGTATGGCAAATACCGTCTTTATCGGTCTGCAGCACTGCTTCTCCCCACCTTCCACCACCCTATCTCTGAAGATGTCTCTCTTCCCCAGTCCCTGTGGCTGAGGTGGGGCTTTGAATCTCAGTTTTCTCTACCCACAGCCCTTGGTCACAGATTGGGTGAGTGACTGCTGAATGGCCAAAGTCCTCTCCTGGGATTTTCAGAGTTATGTTCTCTGTTTCTCCTTGGCTCACACGCTGTAAGAACATATCCATAGCCCTGCTAGAAATCTTAGTGTTGGGGAAAAGCCTGAGAGGAGAAGGCTGGCAGAGGAAAGGCAGTGAAATGGAGGGTGTCTCCCTGGAGCCACCACTTATCTTCCCAGTTACCTGAGCCAGTTCATCTTCTCTACTTGGACTATTCTAGTTGAGTTTCTGCTGCTGGCAAATGAAAGAATCCTAACTAATAAGCCTTCGTATACTCATAGCACCTTTTCCTTCATAGTACATGGATCAGTCAACAGCATGTTCCATTTAGTTCTGTTTGATGTCTTCTTCCACCAATCTGTAAGCCCCATCAGGGCAAAGTCTCCATTAGTGGTGCATTTTTAATGGTTTCTAAGGTGCTGGACTGGTGTGGCCAATTGTTAAGAATATGAAAAAAAAGACATTAGAAGAAGCAGTGAAAACACGAGAGTCAGTCTGGTCCACTGGACACATGAGTGTCCTGCCTCATCTCTCCCTCCAGAGTTCCCATGATAGCACCAGAGACTCCAGCTCCTCACTCTGGCTTACAAGGGATAGCGTCACTAGCTGCTCTTCTCTGGTCTTTCCCTCCCTCACTGCACTCAGCCTCAGAGGCTTCCTCCTGCTCCTCTGTCACACAGCGGCAACTCCCACCCCATGGCCACCTGTTCTGTGAGTGCTGACAAATGCACACACTGTGTGTAGATCTGTACTCCACCCTTCCCTACACTCCCACTCCCCTCCTCTCATGCAGATCCTCGAGCTCCACGCTCAGTGGAATCCATGGCTCAACCTTCCAGGATAATTTGAAATGGACAAACTCATTAATGCTTCACTGCTATCATCCCTGGCCCTCAGAGCCAAGGTTAATGGGGCTGGTGAGCCTGTATTTTTGTTTATAGGTGCAAGGGTGGAGTTCAGCAGGAAAATAGAGGAGGTTACTCAAGAGGAGTGGAATATGGTATTTCCTGCCCTTCCCTGGTGAACAGGATAGCTCAGGCCTCTTCATCCACACTCAGACTGCAAGGAGGGGATGTGGAACTCATGGGCCCTCCATGCCTAAGTGAGACTCTCCTGAGCTCATTAAATGTAGATTCCTAGGCTCCAGTCCAGACCAACTGAATCACTTGGGTGTAAAGCCCTAAGAAATTCTCTTTTAACAATCGTCCCAGGTGATACTGATTCAAGGAAGAGTTCAGGACAAGCCTTCATTTGTTCTAAGCCTTTTGTTCACCTCATCGGTGCTGGAGGAATTCCCATCCTAGGGATATGGACAAGGGTGAATACACAACACCCAATGCTAGACAGATGACCCACAGTAGTTGTTAGTCATATAGACACAGAGCCCAGAGGAAGAGGGCACCACATGGCACACAGGGCCACACAGCGGCTGCACTCAAGAAATTAATGAATAACCAGGGACTGTGAGAGGCAACCTTTGCAGTGTCAAGAGGGTGAGGTGGTCCCCAGTTCTTGCAGGAGAAGGCAGATGTCTTGTTTGAATTCTGTGGGCTGGCAAGGCACTGAAACCCACTACACAGGAATAAGCAGGAGCTGCTTCTGGTCCCTTGAAAAGAAGGTCTGTTGAACTATGGGACCTCATCTGTGAAAACAGAGTTGGGAGGGGAACTGGCAGCGCAGCCTCTGGAGGCCCTTTCTATTCCATCAACTATCAAGGCACCACTAATATTGAGTCTTCAAGCTGGGCAAAGTGGCACATGCCTGTCCTCCTAGCACTGTGGTAGACCGAGGCAGGAGTATCAACTGAGCTCAGTAGTTTGAGACCAGCCTTGGCAACACAGGGAGACCCAGTTTCTACCAAAAGCAGTTAAAAAAAAAAATCTTAGCCAGGCATGGCAGCATATGCCTGTAGTCCCAGCTACTCAGGAGGCCGAGGTAGGAGGATCACTTGAACGCAGGAGGCAGAGGTTGCAGTGAGACGAGACCACACCATTGCACTCCAGCCTGGGCAACACAGTGAGACTCCATCTCAAAAAAAACTCCTATATATATATACACACACGTATATGTATAGATGATATATATAGATGATATATAGTTAGATGATATATAATGTATACAGATTAATCTGTATATTAATCTCCATTACACATACATTAATACATGTATTATATAATCATATATGTAATATATAGATTAATATATGTAATATAAATTATAATATAACATTTTATAATATAAAATTACACATATGATATATTTGCATATCATACACAGATCTATATATTATAATATAAGTAATATAAATAATATAACATTTGATAATATAAAACTACCCATATATCTATAGGTACACATAAGTATCTATAAGCATATATATCTATATATGTACATATATAGATTGAGTCTTCATTTGAATTCCTACACCACCCCCTTCTGCCACCTCCTGCAGCGACTACAGTCTCTGTCAAGCTGCCTGGATATCCGTGTTTGCTTCGAAGTGGGCACACAATAATGGCAGGCACAGGTGAGGATTAAACTCAAGAGGCTCTAAGGGGGAAACCTATACTGTACATGGATCACCCTAAACAATTAGCTTTAGGGCTGAAAGAAAGTAGGAGAAGGGAGTCCCATTTTCAGGAGTTCCATGCACCTGGAATACCTACAGGTGACCCTAAATGTGAGGCCAGTTGGAATGCCCTACACCATTTTCCAAGGAGCCCAGTCTCATGTTGAACCTGTCAGCTGCATAGGGCTAGCAGCGAGCCAGGGACAAAAGCCAAAGAGGGCTCTCACATTGCCCCCAGCCCCAAAATACAGAGAGAAGGAACAAATCCAGGCCCCATACTTCAAAAGGCCAGCCCTTTTAAAGAATAAACAGTATCCACAGAACACCAGCTGAGAGGCCACCTGTCATCAAATAAATAAATACAAATAAAAGTCCCAACAAGCTTGGCTCTTATGTCCAGTTCCATTTATGGCCCTTTTGTTCTTTTTTCACTTTCCCTACCAGGTCCACTGGTATTCCTTCACACCACCCTGGCCAAATACATATATATCTCACTTTCCGGGGGAAAAGTGTTTCTCAGGTGGTTGGTCTTTCCATATTCCTGATGCTGTAAATAAAATCTCTCTTGGCATAGAGAATTTTTATTCATTCATTCATTTGACAAATTTTTATTTATCACCTACTACACACTAGGCTCTGCAATGGGTGCCTTTGGAAACCCAGGATGGATAACAGAGGGAGACCCCTACAGTAGAATGCTATGCTGTGGTTTTAAAAAATAAAACCATTCTATACATACTGATAGGATAATATCTTCAACATAGATTAATTTTGTTAAGAGTAATGAGAAAATAGGGTGTCATATTGTATCATTTGTGTTACGGGGAGAGGGAAGAAAGAAGATAGAGGCTCAAGAAGGAGTAGGAAGTGGAGCAGAAAAATGAATCATTGCTGCATTAACCCTTTGGAAGAATACATAAGAATTTGAAACAACGGTTGCCCCTGGGCAGGGGGTGGAAGACAGAGAATGAGGGTCTCCAAATTGAAGAGGCTTTCCATTATATACTTCTTTCTATTGATCTAATTATTTTAAAACACTTGTATGTGTTTTAAACACTGTAAAGTGTTTTAAACACTGTGAAGAAAAAGCCATAAAAATGAGAAAACTCCAAAGTCAGGTGGAGGAAACAGATTAGTAATCATCTAATAAGTAAACAATGTAGTAAATGATGAAACATTCATGGAGCTCTTTGAGCTCTTAAGGAAGGGTGCCTAACTTGGGTAGAGAAGTCAGGGAAAACTTATCAGGGGAAATAATATTTTGATTAACCCTTTAGCAGGCAGCCTACAGAATGGGAGAAAATTTTTGCAATCTATCCATCTGACAAAGGGCTAATATCCAGAATCTACAAAGAACTTAAACAAATTTACAAGAAAAAACCAACCCCATCAAAAAGTGGGCAAAGGATATGAACAGATACTTCTCAAAAGAAAACATTTATGCAGCCAGTAGACATATGCAAAAATGCTCATCACCCCTGGTCGTTAGAGAAATGCAAATCAAAACCACAGTGAGATACCATCTCATGCCAGTTAGAATGGTGATCATTAAAAAGTGAGGAAACAACAGATGCTGGAGAGGATGTGGAGAAACAGGAACGCTTTTACACTGTTGGTGGGAGCGTAAACTAGTTTAACCATTGTGGAAGACAGTGTGGCAATTCCTCAAGGATCTAGAACTAGAAATACCATTTCACCCAGCAATCCCATTACTGGGCATATACCCAAAGGATTATAGATCATTCTATGATAAAAGCACATGCAAATGTGTGTTTATTGTGGCAGTATTCACAATAGCAAAGATTTGGAACCAACCCAAATTTCTATCAATAATAGGCTGGATAAAGAAAATGTGGCACATACACACCATGGAATACTATGCAGCCATAAAAAAAGGATGAGTTCATGTCCTTTGCAGGGACATGGATGAAGCTGGAAACTCAGCAAACTATCGCAAGAACAGAAAACCAAACACCGCATGTTCTTACTCATAAGTGGGAATTGAACAATGAGAACACGTGGACAGAGGGAGGGAAACATCACACACTGGGGCCTGTTGGGGTGTGGGGGACTAGGGGAAGGATAACATTAGGAGAAATACCTAATGTAGGTGATGGGTTGATAGGTGCAGCAAACCACCATGGCCTGTGTATACCTATGTAACAAAACTGCACGTTCTGCACATGTACCCCAGAACTTAAAGTATAATTTAAAAATGAGTGGAATTGAAGGCTGCTGTCTTTAACATCACTTAGTTGTCAAACAAATAAAAAATGACAACAACAAGACCCCACAAAACACCCAAAAGATCCCTGGAGAAGTTTCATAGGTCTCATGTGGCTTCTGGGGAAAGTTCAAGGCTGATGCCAAGATGCTCACAGCAGAAATGGCATATCCCCCATGGTCCCCATGGATGCTTAGTTATCAGGGGGAAGCAGCAGGCCAGAGTTACTGAGCTAATCCAACCTAGGAGCCATTTGCAGAAAAAGTGAGCATTTGCAGAAATCATTTCTTAATTAGCATATTGGTCTTCCTGCCCATTCTAGATCTCCAGCAATGTGTAAAGCTGGTTAAGGTCTCCCTGGCTTTGATTTCTCAGAGTTGTTCTTTTAAGTGTTCATTTCTATCAAGTGAGATGAAATTTCTAAATTCCAACTTCATAAGGAATTGCCCCATTCTCTCCCCACACCCATTCTTGAGCAACCTCTCAGAATGTGTGTGCTTTAAAAAGAGACAAGGTCCTCGCTGACATCTCTCTTTAGAGAGCTCCATCAAAATCCTGCACTTACCCAGTGTCCTTTCCTTGGCCACTGGTAACCAAGGAAACGAGATGCTATGGTAACACAGGGAGGAGAGGAAGGGAGGCATCCCGAGCCCTTCTGCATTCTTTCTCCTCTCTCCTGGAATCAAGGCAGCTATAGGACAGGAAGAACCCCTGCTGGGGGAGGATCTACTCTCAGCTTCCCAGGGGAAGAGGGACCAGGACACCTGCATGGGTGGCTTCATGGCTGACACCCAGAGTTTCCCTTCCACAGCCTGAAGACTGTTGCCTCAGGATCCCCCAAAATGATGCCCTTTTCTAAGACAAGGGTGCAGCTTGGGATGCATAATATAATGCTCCAGATGCCCAGGTGTAAATGTCTGTGCATAAATGTTTATTCAAATGAGTGAACAAGATACGGATTGCAATCATGAAGAAGCAAAGCCCTAGACATAACTGAAATGAGAACGTATGACCAAATGACCGACCGTTCGGCAGTGTTGAACTTGTCTATTGGTTTTGCTCTGCCTTCCAGTCTCCACTGTCAGCCCTCACTGACCATCTCTAGCTCTGCCTCTCTGACACTGTCCTCCTGCACCGTTCTGTTTACCTACCTCTCCCTTTGCATTCTGCCTTCTCGCTTCTCTCTCACTCTGTCCCTTTTTGCCTCCCCTGACTGGCAGTTCTCCTGTCACTCCCAGGATGGGGTGGTTGAAAAAGAAAGAGTCTTTTTGTTCTGGGTCCAGAGCTCATACCCCACCGAGGCCAAATGCAGCTCCCTCTAGGTAGGGCCTCGTTGTCCTCTTCCTGTGCTTCCCATGGACAGGCGTGGGGAGGGGCGCGGGGGACCTCCAGGAGAGACAATCAGGGCCCCTCCCTGAAGGAGGTCAGGGCATTACAAATTGTGATAAGTGTGATGACATCATAAGTAAGCGCAGGATCTGTCTCTGTTGCAGTGTGAGGGGAGGACTGCCCCTTCCTCACCAACGTTTTGTTTGTTGAATCTTCTTTTGCATTCCTGAGATTTCTCATCTGAGTTTTAAAATCCCTTCTCTGGTTTTTACCTGAAATCTGCCTCACCAGGAGTCACCTGTTCTAATTTTCCAACACTGACTCCCTCTGTTGGAACTGTGGCCTGCCACCTGTTTGATCACACACCTCTATCAGTCAAAAGCTATTGAGTAGCCAGGTGTGACGGTTCACTGTAGTCCCACCTACTCTGGAGGCCAAGGTTGGAAAATTGCTTCAGCCCAGGAATTTGAGGCAACATTGAGCTATGATTATGCCACTGTGCTCCAACCTGGGCAACAGAGTAAGACTCCATCTCTAAAAACAATAAATATAGTGAAACAAAACAAAATAATTATTGAGCATGGACCTCCCCTTAATATGTGTACAGGTTTATTTATAAGTCACATACATGTACTACAATGCTTATGTTTTGCACATGATAAAATATACACAAAGATGGGAATTGATAAGGAAACAATGTATTATAATATCTTCTTCCATAACCCAAATCGACTGCCTTGTGCACCCCACGTCAGTGTACCCTGTCCCTTTAAATGGCCAAGTACTTTGATTTGCTCCTCCGGTCTCCAGGTGATGGTCCCCCAAGAACTCGGGGAGGATTGACAGGAGGAGCAGAGTATGAGGTTTACTTGTCAGCGGGTGGACTCACTTCCTGCTGTAGCAAAGGACCACAGCCTTAAACAATAGAAATGTATTGTCTCACAGTTCTAGAGCCGGAAGTCTGAGCTCAGGGTGCTAGCAGGGCTGACTTTTAACAAAGCTGTGAGGGAGAACCTGTCCCCTGCCTCTTTCTTGCTGAGAGGGATTTTCTGGGCATCTTTGGCATTCCTTGGCTTACAGCTGCACCACTCCCATCACCACCTTCCCCTTCTCATGATATTCTCCCTGTGTGCCTGCCTGTCTCTAATCCCAAATGCCCCCTTTTTACTAGGACACTGTCATGTTAGATGTGAGGGGAGGGTAACCCTAATGACCTCATCTTAACTGAGCATCTTATTTTCAAATAAGGTCACATTCATAGGTGCTGGATGTTAGGACTTTGACATCTTTCAGGGGACACAATTCAAATCATAATGGGGCAAATGGAAAATGAAATAGTAAGCGGCATCTTTAAACTGAGGTGTGGGCATGAAGCTTCTCCAGGGTGGGTAGACAGGGGCAGCCCAGTGAGGCAGGAGCCCCTTTGCCAGGGCTGCCTGCTTCCAGTGGGTGGGGACTCCTCTCTGAGAGTAGAGACCACCAGACCACAAGTCTACTTCCGTGAGTGGGGATTGGGTCAGCTGCTAGTTCTGGAAAAGTCTCCACTCACCAAAGCAGTTTCACGTCATCTTTTCTTCTGAGGTTCCCAAAGTACTTTGTAGCTATTATTTCTAGAAGAAACTGCTGCAATGGAAAACACAAAATGTCTGTGTTTGAAAGAGCGACACAGCCAGGCTGTTCCCAGAACAACAAGGACACGCCCTCCCACCTCCTGATTGTAAGGAAGCCACATCGTGGTGTTTGATTCCTAAACAAGAATTGAACGTTTGTCACTTGTACTATTTAATTATGACCCAAGAGATTTGCTAACATCTCACATTCTGTCTGCAGTGCCAGTTTAATTTGGATATTAAAGAAACACGGTCACTATATGGTTACCTAGTAACAGGTGTTAAACCTCAATAAATAAACATTTTTAATAACAAGGTTCTGAAATGCATAGATCACATCTCCCTGTTCATTCTCTAAGAAAAACATTTTAATTATCTATTGACACATATTGCACATGGAACAACAATCTTTTTAAAAGATAAATGGGTTTAAATGCGAGTAGGGTTAATTAAAAGCCAGTGGAGTATTACAAGTTTATTTACGGGAAAATATTCACTGTAGGAGAAGAACGGTTCTTACACAGTTGTCAGAATTCTGCAAATGTATTGTTTAATAACCACTTGGCACTTAATCATGGTGAGATGGTGAGAGCTTAAATCTAAACTGAGAGCACATTCCAGTTATCTCTTCTAAACGGCTTCTCCTCCGTGACATAGATTTTCCAGGTCAGACCACACCAAGGCAGGATCTGATGATGTGCGAAATTGTGACCAGGAGTTCCCCAGGACCTTGGGCCTGTCCTGAGCTGGCACCTGTTCTCATCCTGGATGCCAAAAGGGAAAGTTCAAGTTCAACTCTAGAGGTGAGGCCAGCTCTGAGGAAGGTCTGTCTACAAGATGAAGTCCAACTCCTACCATGAACTCCTTAAGGAGTTCACCATCAAGCCTCCACCCACTTTACCAGACCTACCCTCCCCGACTCCCCACTTCACTCACCTTTACCCCTGAAATCCAGCTTGTGCCTCAACCGCTCTACTCTCCTGCCACAAGGAGAGCAATATTTCAGACAGTGGCTGTTCTATGAGCTCAATCCCATAGGAAGGGTGAACAATAAACCCTCAGCCAACTTGCGATTTCACAGCATGAGCAAGAAATAAATCTTTGTTGTTAGTAGGCTTGGAGATTTAGGTGAGAGGATGCCTGTTATGCCAACATAATGTAGCCTGCACTGACTCATGTACTTTCTGTAATCAACCCCAGAGCCTGACAAGGAAAAGATGCTTGGGAATGCTTCACAGTGAATGAACACATTAGTCAGTCAATGCATCTTCCCTTCTTTCCCCTCTGGAATCTTATCAGGTCCTGAAAAATCATACTCCAGGATTCTGCAGGACTTTAAGCATCTATCCCAGGGTGGTGTGAAGAAGCCCCACTACTGAGCTGAGAAGCTGGAGTCCCAATTTCTACTCAGAACCTCCAACAATGCACTGACCCATGGTTATTGCTGTGAATAACTTGGCTTTTGTGAGGGATGTGGGAAGAGTCATAGGGAGCAATGAACCACTGAACAATCATCCCTCTATGTGTGTGTGTGAGTGTGTGTGTGTGTGAGTTTATGTAAGTGTGTGTGAGAGTCAGTGTGTGTGTGTGCAAAGGCCTTCCTACCATCCATTCTCCTGCCTCTCGTAATGACACAATTTTTTTTGTTGTTGTTGTTGTTTTTTTGGTGGAGAGAGACAGGGTCTTGCTGTGTCGCCCAGGCTGGAATGCAGTAGCATGATCTCCGCTCACTGCAACCTCTACCTCCTGGGTTCAAGCAATCCTCCAACCTCAGCCTCCCGAGTCACTGGAACTACAGGCACACACCACCATGCCTGATGACTTTTTAAAATTTTTTGTAGAGATAGGGTCTCACTATGTTGACCAGGCTGGTCTCCAACTCCTGGCCTCAAGCAATCCTCCCACCTCAGCCTTCCAAAGTGCCAGGATTACAGGCGTGAGCCACTACACCCTCCTGACGCCCAGTTTTCCTTTGGGGGACCTGCCATCATCCCCACTCTCAGGTCTTGTGGTTTGTGTTGCATTGGCCACACCCCCAGTTCTAAAAGTGAATATAAATTGTCAAGGTCACAAATCAAGGTAATGATACAGCTAAAACTAGAACCCAAATCTCCAACCCTGGCATTAATTCACTCATTTTTGGCCTCTGGTGCACTCCTGCTCTGACCTTGTGCTACTTCTGGGAATGCAGCGAGGACACTAGATGGAGAGGATTCCATCAGAGTGTTCAGAGCTCAGTCCGATGCTCCCTCCACTGCAGCACCTGTCCCTCCCTCCCTCTCTTTCCAGAAAACCTCCCTCTACCCTCCTCACCACCCTCTTCCCCAAAGCTCCCCCTAACATCCTCAAACCTTGCTGACTCTCTCTTTGCTCTGAACTTTTTCTACCACAGTCCCCAGCATGTGAACAGACACAGGTCAGGCAAGTTGCCCAAAGACATGACCAGCCAGGTTGAGAGCACCAAGGCCTGAAAGAGGAGGGACCAGCGGATGCTATGGGGTGGCGCCTCTTCTTGGTGCCCACAGATTCCACCGAAGCTGGAGCTGCTTAACTCACAGAGGGTGCACGGCGCTCCACCAGCTGTCTCCTTCTCACCCAGCTCAGGAGTCCCTGGTTAACCCCTCCATCCACCCTGCCTCTGACCAGGTTGTAGCATCTGGTTCGCCACCTCCAAGGAAGGAACACAGAAAGTACTGGGAAGTGACAGGGCCCTAAACCACTCGGATGGAAATAGAGTCATTGGGAGCCACAGGGAGAAGGACTGGGCCAAGAAGCTGATTGCATTGCTCCTGGCAACCACACGTCCCAGCAGGTCAGTCAATACTGCAGTGCCCACTGGGATGCGGTTTTCTGAAGCTCGCAAAAGAAATCTATATTTTTATCAGGAGCACCAACCCTTCTCAAGGCAGCACACGTTCGTCCCCTCCTATCTGCGGGCAGCAGAAAGGGACAAAGAAACCAAGGCCAGAAGGTGGCTGAGGCTGTCTCTAGACTAACAGCTTTAGAAGGGAATATGGCATTTTATCTACACACTTACCCTTTTCTTCACCCTCTATGCCAATACCTCTCAGCCCCACAATTGCAAAGGACTCCAAATTGAGATGTGATTCTTTAGTTTCTCTCCTTTCTCATCCACCCTAATAATAATAGCTAATATTGATTGGGCCCTTACTATGTGTTAGACTGTCTATAAAATTCTTTACATGTATTAACTTGTTTAATCCTTGGAAAACCCAGCCCTGTGGGTTAGATATTAACTTGCATCCCCATTTTTGTGGCTGAGGAATCTGAAGCACAGAGCAGTTAATTAACTTGCTCAATGTCACATAGTTTGTTGGCAGTAGAAGCAGACAACCCAGGCCATGCTATCACACCCCTCCAAGGGCAAGGTGTTTGGAACTGGACCAGTCAAGCTCAAAATTTCAGGGCTAGCTCTGTGATTTGGACAAGCTACCCAACCTCATTTCTTCATCTGTAATGTGAACGTGATAACGACAATCTTGTAAGTTTCCCGGGTAATTCCAAGGATTTTACAGGGTAATTCCAAGGTTTCATTAGATGACTCACCACACTTTCCATCCCTGCCACCCATCCTACTCTGAGCTCTAGCAATACCAAATTGTCTTCGTTTTGCTCTCTTATCTACCTACCAAGAGGAGCTTGTCTGGCCAACTCCTCTCCTGTTGGATCTCAGCTGGATGCTGCCACCTCTGAGAAGCCTCCCTAACTTCCCAACTCTGCACTGTCTTTTTGGTGTTCTCCCAAACCCCTGCGCATCCCTACCACAGCGCTCATCACACTCGACTTGAACTGTCCAAGCACAGGTCCGTCTCCCCGACAGGGCCGTGAGCTCCACAAGGGCAACAGCACTGAGCCCATCCCATCCTGAATCCAGTGTCTAGCAAGTGCCTGGAATAAAGATCAGTAAATAGTTGTTGCACAAATAACTAAATTGAAATTTCTTATTTATGCTAATATGTCTGCTTAGTCCTGCTTAGTCCCTCCTAGGAGACGACAAGTATCCCGAAGGCAACAACTGTATCTTACTGTTTGTCACTGAATTCCCCAGCATTTCTGGCACAGAAAAGCAGAGCTGGGGCTAGGGTGAGGTAAGTGAAGTGCTGGGGTAAAAATTGTAAGGAGGCACAACTCTCAGCTTCATGCAAGTGCAGGCTGGACACAGAAGGCCTCCATTTAAATAGCTAACTTAAATTAATGGTGACTCAGCAACTGGGTCGTAAATCTCTATCTCTGCCCTGGAGGAGTTCTCACATTCATGATGATTCCTATTCTTCAGCAAAGACTGACAGAGCCACTCCTGCCAGCTTCCTTTGGGCCTCTCTTTGGAGGCATTCCCAGCGTCAGATGCAATGCAACCACCAATGTAGTGGTTGCCACTGTGCTCAGGGATACCATGCCGAGTTAGGGCTGTAGGAGGCAAAGGTATTGGGATATTAGAGGCTGAACAAGGTCTTGTTCCATGAAGACCAAGGAAATGCTATGGATAATCCACAAGCTTTGGATGGAAATCAGGCAGGGAGGGAGATGAGAACATTCCAGGCAGAGAGCTGAATGAACAAAGCCAGAAAATGCCAAATTCATCAGGGGCCCCAAGGAAACTCATTTGATCAGCCCTCAGCCTATATGCCAATGAGCACAGCCAAACAGGTAAATAACACCAACCCCTCACTTTTGCATAAAGTCTGTGAATCATTGCCCCATCCATTGTTTCATGGGGTCCCTACACTAATGTAATTGTAATTATTCCTGTTTAAATGATGAGGAAATTGAGGTATAGAAATCAAGTGGCTTGCACACAGCTAGTAAGGTTGGCTTTCAAGCCTTGCTGGGCAACTTTGACATCCACCACTCCCGGCCCTTGGGGGTGATATCCATTGCCAAAATCCCCTAGGCCTAGTGTCCACCTCCCATGGAGAGTTCCATGGTCCAGAGCTTCCTGTAACCTGGATTCTATGACATTTTTTGAGATGGAGTCTCGCTCTGTCACCCAGGCTGGAGTGCAGTGTCACGTTCTCAGCTCACTACAACCTCCTCTTCCAGGCTGAAGCAATTCTCCCACCTCAGCCTCCCTAGTAGCTGGGACTACAGGTGTGTGCCACCACACCCAGCTAATTTTTGTATTTTTTGTAGAGATGGGGTTTCATCATGTTGCCCAGGCTGGTCTCAAACTCCTGGGCTCAAGAAATCCACCTGCCTTGGCCTCCTAAAGTGCTGGGATTACAGGCGTGAGCCACCATGCTCGGCCCCATGACTTATTTTGAAAGCAGCTAAGAAGCACTTGGAATTTTAACCATTCTCTCAAGCAACTGGACAGACGTCTGGGGCAACCTGGAGGAAAGTGTCTTGCTCCATTGTTGTGTCATGCCTAGCTCGGCAAAACAGAAATGGAACGACTGAGGCCTCAAAGGCAGTGCTGGGGCTTAAGTGAAAACAGCAATTCAAAGACTCTCGGGCAGACAATATGGACAGCATGTCACTGCTCTCTGATGTGTCTTCCAGACCTCGCTTCATTCAGCGAGGGAGGATCGTACCTGCCGCCTTTGTCGATGTGGACGGGAAGAACAAAACAGGATGGATTAGCTAATCCCCTGCTGGTGGTGAGATAGGAGCCTGAAATTCAGCTCCAAGGACTCCTTGGCTCAGGGGGTCAAGAAGTTAGCAGTGTCCAGAGCCGGCCCTGCGTGGTTCCCACGGCTGACGGCTAGTCAGATGACCTCAATGGGCCGGTGGGGAGGTCACAGCAGGGGCGTTTCCATTTTAGCCCCATTGTTTAGCCAAATGAAGCCAAGATGTTCCTGCTCCCCACTGGAGAAGTCTGCACGGCTTCAATAATTTCTGAGTGCTGACAGATAATTCAGAGATATTGGATATTTCACCACCTGGGGACTGCCCTTCACAACCACAGCAATCAGTTACTGCCCGCCAACCAGGGGCCATGCAGAGGCCCCGGGCCCCCTCACGCCTTTACGATCAGGCTCCAGCGTCTTGGAAAATATTGCTTGAATTTATTTATATAATCACGTTAGGAAGGCGGTGAGTTATTGTGAAGTCAGCATTCTTCCATCTTCCTTCCCACTAATCCTTTGTTTGAGATTCTGCTCGAAGGACTCTGATTACTAATACAATTACACGCTACCTGGTAAAGGGTAATCCAAAAAAAATTAAACCACTTCACATACTGTATTTTTCACTCAGAGCCGCCCTTTTCCTAAAACTGAGTGCTGGCATAAATCAATCAGCTACCAATTTTATGACTACCTGCAATTAAGAACCCATAGACTTTTGACATCACCTGCCCAAGTATTTAAGTCATCTTAAAGGTAAATGCTGCCTCTCATTTGAGGACCAGCCCTTCAGAAATCTTGGTGTAAAAGCAAACACTCCAATCAGGGTTGGTTCTAATAAAAACAGAACACAAGACTGCCACCAATATGGAGAGCATATGTGAGTTTTATCCTGGTATTGCTAAAACCAAAAGCTTCAGGCCATTTACTTGACACTCATGAGTCCCTCCCTCTTGCAGTCACTACAGGAAGAATGTGAAAATATGTACAATGGTGCTGCAGACTCTAAGAATATTTAGTGGCACAAGAGGCATGACATCAAACTCACAGAGAAGGATCTATAATCTGAGGATGCTGCTTGGTTCTACAATGAATAACATTATGAAAATCTCCTGGCTGGGCACGGTGGCTCATGCCTGTAATCCCAGCACTTTGGGAGGCCAAGGTGGGTGGACTGCCTGAGCTCAGGAGTTTAAGACGAGCCTGGCCAATATGGTGAAACCCCGTCTCTACTAAAACTACAAAAAATTAGCCAGGCATGGTGGCGGATGCCTGTAGTCCCAGCTACTCAAGAGGCTGAGACACGAGAATCCCTTTAACCCAGGAGGCGGAGGTTGCAGTGAGCTGAGATTGTGCCACTGCCCTCCAGCCTGGGTGACACGGTGAGATTCTGTAAAAAAAAGAAAAAAAAAACTTTTAAAGACGATTTTTTGTGTTTAATATTTTAGATCAACCTATAGACAAACCCCACAGGTTTACCTACAGTTACAGGACAAAATATAAATGTTATCCAATTTAACAAAATAAAAGATACAAAACACTTGGAAGAGTTGTGGGGACCAAGAGGGAATGAGGAGGCAAATGCTATTGTTGATGGTGGATGAAAGAAGAAATGGATGTTTTAGAATGAGGCTGAAACTGCAGCGATTACCAATGAGTAATGAGGAACTGAAAACAGTGATTCAATTCCATTTGGAGAAAAGAAGCCGGAATGCAGAGGCTGCTATGAGGAAACTAAATGTTTTATCATGGGAGGAAGTCAAAAGACAGTGTCTAAGGATGAATTAATCAAGAACAACCGTGTAATTATATCATTTAGACATGTGGAAGTAACCACCAGTGGAACTAAAGACAGAAAGCTTTAAATTGGTGGCTTCTAGGTACTCTATGGTGTGAGAGGTCAAAATAGTGGCTGACTTTGGAAGGTGGGGGCTGGTTTCTGGGGTGCATTATTCTTTCACTTCTTGGTCTGGGTGCTGGTTAAAGATAGTTAACTTTGAGAAAATCATCGGCACATACCTATGATATATGTGTGTTTTTCTGTTTGTAAGTTATATTTCAATTAAGTTTTTCCTTAAATAAAAGTGACCACCTCTGCGGAGAGGACTAGGAAAAATGAAGGGAG
The DNA here is from genome assembly GCF_003255815.1 of Theropithecus gelada. Classification (NCBI taxonomy): domain Eukaryota; kingdom Metazoa; phylum Chordata; class Mammalia; order Primates; family Cercopithecidae; genus Theropithecus; species Theropithecus gelada. The sequence goes on along the minus strand of NC_037688.1, from coordinate 6,599,810 downwards.
AGATGGGGCACTATTGTTTTTCATAATCAGCCCAGTTGATGGGTCAATTATTTTTAGCCACATGCATATATTGCTTCAGTGAAGATTAATTATTTTCATGCCATTTTATACTGGACCCTTGCCTGGCTTCTCACACATAAAAAGTTCCATAGGCCCCTAAAGGCAAAACTCTGCAGGATGTGTTTAAGCTCCAGAGAGCTGGATATCAGCTGATTTGAGGAATCCACTTTCTAAACATCAGAACCTCCAACAATTGGGTCGTGAGTTCACTGGCACTGGAGGTGCTCAAATCAAAGAGGTCAAGAAGGAGCTTTGTCCAGGTGACCACAGAGGTAGTTTGGTCATTGTTGGGGCACTTTGGTCTGAGGCATGTGAAAGTAACTGCCCAAGGAACTGAGGACGAAATGGTCCTCCTTCAACTCATCAAATTACCGACTCACTGAATTCACTGAGGTTTTGTTAAGGAAAATTATTATTTGCCCTTAATCCTGCTGCTGTTTTTAAATTCAAATGGGCCTCTTCTTAAGCACACTGTGTCTTCTCTACAGTTGCAGGTGTCTGTCTTTTCTGCTTTCTGGAGGGAAAGCAGCTAAAGAAGGCTGCCCTAGGCCCAGGTTAAGGTATGATTTGACAGCCTCTGGGACAGATGCAGGAGTAAAACTAAACATTGACAGATTCCTCAATTACTGGATATATTGAGCAATTGGTGTACTGTATTGCTCGTTTGACAAATTGATTTTCTGTGAATTGACTCTTGCCACCTTCCAAACAATGCTCAAAGCTGAGGCTGGATTCAAGACTTCACTCATCTCAGGGATTCTCTGTGGCAAACTGAAGTGGAGGAGCAAGGCCAGATCCCTGTGGAGGCTCCCGGCCCCCAGCGAGGTCCAACCAGGCAGCCCATGACCAGCTTTGTGCCTGGACATCGCCTCCCTGTGGCCCAGGAGCTTCTCCTCTCAGCCTGGTGGTTGTCTTGGAGACTGAAAACTCCAGGGAGCGCAGAGGCGCTTCTAACCTCCCCGGCCTTCCCTAGGGACAAAGGAAGATTTCCTCCAAAGGCGGGGCTTTTTACCCAAACAAAAGCACGAAAACAGCATTTGCCAGACAAATTCATCTGAAGAAAGTTGAGGACAGCTGGGTCTACAGCCCTTCCCTTCCACCTCTCCCCAGGAGGAGTGCAGAGTGAGCTGGGAGCAGACCTCCACCTGCTTTCCTCATCTGCTCACAGCTGAGTTCTGAAATTAAACCACCTGGATTCAGATCCTGACTCCTTATGTGCTAGATCTATCACCTGTGTGAATGATTTGACTCCTCTAAGCCTCAGTTTCCTAAAAATTCCTATTTCGGAGAGTAGTAATGCTCATTTGAAATCATGCACATAAAGCACTTGGAACAGTACCTGGCCCAGAGAAGTGGTAAACACTGTTCTATTAATATTTCCTTGGGGTAGGGGGGACCCTGCTCAGTGTAAATGTGAGCTGCTGGTTGAAAGAAGAGCTGGAGTCCTCAAGCCTGTCCATCACCAGAGCCCCTGGGGTTGAGATGAGAAGCTGGAGAGGCGGGGTGCTGGTTGTTTGCTTTACCAGTCCTAATGACTTATTACACCAGCCCCTGACAAGGGAGTAGAAAGGAAGAAGATAAAAAATCGTAGCATCGATTTTTCCAGCACGTGAATCCAGCAATGTTATTTCCAGATCTATCCTTTTTGAAATTAAATTAAATAAACTTTAGCTCAGTTTGTCAATTTGCTGAAAACCTTCTCCATCTGACTTTCTCCTTGGCAGTGACGGGGGCTGGTGGAGGATGTTTTCTCTAGGAAGGCATTATTGCATTAGGAGAAGTGAGGCTTGTGATGACATTCCAGAATTTTAAGAGCTTTTCAACCCAATGAGGTGTCAATTTGCAAGTGCATTTTCCATAACCATTAGGTAGGCATTTTAACAAATGGGGGCTGTGGCGGGTGAGTCCTGCTGGAGTGAGTTATAAGGGCAGGACTGCACTCTTATTCAGAACTGCAGTCCCTCCGGTGGCAGAATTGCCTCCCTGCTCCATAGACACACATTAGGAAAACCAGAAGCATATTCCTCTTTTACTTCAATTATGAGATTTTTCTTTCTTTCAAAAACAATAAATATGCCCGTTATTTCAGGTGAGAAAACATCGTCTTGAGACTGCCTCAAGGAGAGGTGTTTTCCGAGCCCAAACTCACCCAGGTGCGGGGCTAATAAAAGCTTCTCGAGGGGCCAGGTAGGGGCAGACAGGAGTAATAAGTGACCTGTCAGTCATTCTAACCAGCCAGAACCAGTCATGTGGATCTGGGGGGAGATTGCACACAGTTAACCGGCTGGGAGTAAGAAGGGTTCACAAAAGCTGGCTCCATATCCTCTGGTTTGTTGTGATGAAGGTTCAGAGATTACATCCACACTGCCTGGACTTCCATTTGCCCCTAAGATCCTTGAACACTGAAAAGTCAGGACTGTGGTGTCCGGGAACAAGTGAAATTGGCCCAGGGACAAGTCTTTTTTTTTTTTTTTTTGGAAGTCATGGCCCAAGGACCTGAACCATTCCAGGTGATCCGAGTGGTTCAGGAGCTTGGTCCTAGATTCACTGGGATGTCCAGAGTGGCTTCAGCTGAGCCAACAGCTCAATTTAGTCTTCAAAACTGGATTCCTACTTATTCTTTAAAGCCTGAATTAAGTATTCCCACCTATGTGAAGCCATCTTCAACCTTTCTGAGACAGAGTTAGCCAGAGTTTACTTCCTGCTCCCAGAACATTTCAACACATCTCAAGGAACACCCTCCAGCACCCAGTACTGTGATGATCTGTCCTCCCCAGCCTGCTCATCCTCCCCAGCCTCTCCAACAGCTCCCGGCACAGAGGCGAGACACACAATGAACGCTGGCCAAAAGAGATCCCAGGAAATCCCTCCAAGAGATAATGACAATAGTTTGTCACAAATTCTGGCTTGAGCTTATTAGACTGGTTCATAGTTGGGGGAACTTCAGAGAAATCTAAATTACTGTTTAAGTAAATCATGACACACACATCAATAGGCTATTATGTAGCAATTAACAGAGATGGAGGAGATACATATTTATTGCTTGGAAAAGATGCTTGTGATGTGTGATTAAGTGAGAAAAAAACAAGTTAGGAAACCATTTGTATAATATGAGCCCATTTTATTGGAGGAAAAATGTTTCTCTTTCCTACACACACGCACACACACACACACACACACACACACAGACACATACACACAAGCCATCTTGGGTTATATCAATAGAAGTGAAGTACCAGACCACAGGAGCTATAACTGAAGTATCAAATTTCCGAAGAACATTGACGAAATCATCTTTATCTGTAAGAGGGTGACTAAAATGGAAAAGGATCCAAAACCATGTCATTTGAATAAGGATAGAAAGAACTGAGAGTGCTAACAGGGATAAAAAAGACTCAGACTCAGCTGAAGGATACAGAGCCAACGATAACACCCACAGCGTGAGCTAAATACCTTAAGGCGGGAGGGAGCCGGTGGCTGATGTGGCAGGGGAGGGGTTGAGGAAGGCTTCACAAGCACGGGGCCCTGTGAACCTGGGTCTGAACTTTAAAGCCCAAGGCAGTGTTTCTCCACCTTTGGCCTTGGCTTCCCAACTTCACTATCCTGGCATTTCTTTGTAAAACCTGTATGACTATTTACTTAAAATTTTTCTTTGAAATTGTCTTGGGTCTACTGCCATACCACCCTGAACGTGCCCAGTCTCATCTGAAATTATATTGAGTTTGTAAGAAATGCATTTCACGTGGTAACTCTGTTTCACTTATTGTACCGGAAAACCAGTATTGTCTGCCACAAATGAAAGAAAGAAAACATAAAAATGTATGTTTAAACATCGCAGAGTTGTTCAATTCCAGTTAAATGTCAGTGATGGGAAGCTCTGCACCTAAGAGCTGCTTCCTCTTTGTTATAAAGGAGAGATTAACAGGCCGGGCGCAGTGGCTCACACCTGTAATCCCAACGCTTTGGGAGGCCGAGGCAGGCGGATCACGAGGTCAGGAGATAGAGACCATCCTGGCTAACATGGTGAAACCCTGTCTCTACTAAAACTACAAAAAATTAGCCGGGCGTGGTGGCACGCTTCTGTGGTCCCAGCTGCTTGGGAGGCTGAGGCAGGAGAATGGCTTGAACCCGGGAGGCAGAGGTTGCAGTGAGCCGAGATCGCGCCACTACACTCCAGCCTGGGTGACAGAGCCAGATTCCATCTCAAAACAAAACAAAACAAATCAAAAAAATGAGAGATTAACAAGTATTTTAAAGGTGTTAAAGATATCAAGCCCCGCTCCTCGAAAACAAACAAAAAACTCTTTTCTGGCCAGCAAAGCATGAGAGAGCACCAGCTTGCTTTCCCACCAAAGGATCCAGTGTGATGTGGTGCAGCACCCTGGGAGGCAGGAGAGAGCAGGGACAGGCATCCAGGACTGGGGAGAGTGTGGCAAAGCCAGGAGGGTCACAGGCTTGCAAAGGCTATAGGGAGGGGCATTGGTGGACCCAGAGGAGCCAGGTGGCAACATTGGTACAGGTGTGTCCAGAAACAGAGCACACATCACATGTAGACAGGGTAGGGGGAGGGTAATTCCTCATTGTCATCTTCTTACGCCATTTTGATTTCTGTGCTAAGTCAGTATATTACCCATTCAAAACAAAAGATGCAGAATCACACACACACACACACACATACACACAATCCCTTGGACAACAATATTTGGGACACTCAAGTGCTCTAGGGCAGAGACCTTGCAGTTGAACTGCCTGGAGTCAGATCACAGCCCTGCTGCTTCCTAGCAGCGTGGTCTTACGTGTCTCAGCCTTCCTAAACCTCAGTGTCCTCATCTGGGTAAAGGGGACATGAACAGTGCCTGCCCCAATGAGGAACACATTAATACAGGGGTCAATGTAAAGCCCTCTGCCCTTCACAGCATTCAGTGAGTCACCATGTTACTGCTTCCTCACCTGTCTCTGTAATTCTTTGCTGATTTTAAGTGCAGGTCTATATGTGTCTTTTTCTATCTGCCTGTCACCCTCATTCCCTTCCTTTCTAAAATAAAATGGAAGTATATTTTATATATTTATTATGTATAGTTAATAGACTGTTCTTTTCCCTGCTCTTAATTTTAGTAAGATAACAAGGAGAATGTTGCCATTTCTAGAAACCAAGAAGCTGGCTATATTAAATTGCTCCTTACTTCTTGAGGCCTCCAATTGATTTCAGGAGCGTGGGCCGGTGACCTTGGATGACAAAATTGCTCTCCAGCCCTGTTCAGACTGAGAGCCTGCTCATGTGTGGGTACTCAAAGACATGGGTGTGCACATGTTTACACACACCATGCACACACACACCCCTACAGAAAGTATAGCAATAAGAACGAACCTTTCACATCAAGCGACCTCCAAACAACAATGGTTGGTGAAGGGCTCAGAGAGATTGAAATATTTCTGTTGAGTTTCATTTCTTTAAATATTGCTGTTGTAACCCTTTATAGAAGTCAGTAGGGAGGCCGAGGGGGGTGGATCACAAGGTCAGGAGATCGAGACCATCCTGGTTAACACAGTGAAACCCTGTCTCTAGTAAAAATACAAAAAATTAGCTAGGCGTGGTGGTAGGTGCCTGAGGTTCCAGCTACTTGGGAGGCTGAGGCAGGAAGATGGCATGAACCCGGGAGGCGGAGCTTGCAGTGAGCTGAGATCGTGCCACTGCACTCCAGCCTGGGAGACAGCGAGACTCCATCTCAAAAAAGAAAAAAAAAAAAAAAGAAGTCAGTAAATCCTGGTTTAACTGCTGCTATTGATCGGGGAAGGCACAAACAAAGGTGCAAATGAGTTTTGGCTGGCTCCTGAATTGTCTATTACAGATGGCATTAAAGACATGATGTATTTATTTCCTGGTTTGCAGACATGTGTCCACTCCATCACTCTCCACCCCTCCATCATCCAGGACTGTTTTCTAAAGATAGACAGAAGGTTTCTGCAGGACACTCGTTCTTCACTCATTAACAGTGATCAGTAAACCCTGTGGTGTTCATTAAAATGTTTCTCTGCTGCACAGCAACAACACTTTTTCCTTTGAAAGCCAACTTTAGCTGCTGTGAGGTCAACAAAATACATAACAATTATGAAGAAGGTAATCTCCACTGTACTTTTTTTATTTTGAGTACGTCCTGGGGGTGGGTGAGCAGTTCTGATTTATTTCCACTTGGACCCATGAGCCTCATTTGATTAATATTTGCTGGGGTTGTGCTCAGCTTCACTGGGGGCCATGCAAATGTGAGGCAGAGTAAACAGCAAAATAGAGATAGCCCTCCATTCAGAGCAGCCGGTGACTTCTGACCCTACCTGGGTTTGGTTTTATGACTTTCATATCCTTGAAGTTATTTAAAAGAAGATGAAATATGACAGGTGCTGGGGTTGGCAAAAGCAGCCAGTTGATTGCATTCCGAGCTGCCGGTGGGAACCCCCTCTCGGACCGTCGTCAGCACATTTGAAAGTGTTCGGTTCATTGCTGTCCTCTGCACTTCTCCCCTGACCTGCAGAGCAAACCTGGCATGCAGACAGGTGGAAATGGACATTTGTTTTCTACTGGCAAGCTTTTCTTGTAGGTGTGCCTTCATGTTCAGTCTCAGTCCATGGGGTTCCGATGCAGCTGCCTCCTCCCCACTCCTCGGCATCCAAGAGTATGCACGTGATGGCCAAGTCTAGCTAATCAGAGCACCCCGTTTCCTGGCCACAGTGATAACGTCAAGAATAGGCATGTGACTTAAACTGGACCAATGAGAGCCTTCACTAGGGCTTTGGAAGGAATCATTCAAAAGAGGTTCTCTCCTCTGCTATGGACAATCTAGCATGATGTAAACCTGGAGCCATCACGTGGGGAGAGCCTGCGTGGTGGGAGAAGCCAGCAAACCAACAGCAGAGATGAGAGATGAAAGCAGAGCTCTGAGGATGTTGTTTGACAACTGGATGCAGCCATGGCTGAAGCTACTCTTAGAATTTTAAGTTAAAATGAGGCAATACATTCCCCTGGATTAAGACATGTTAACTTGGGTCTCTGTCACAACCAAAAGATGCCTGACTGATGAAACGCCTTTTTACTATAACTTGAAGAGCACAGAAAATATTCCATGCCTATAATACATTCTGCATCAGCTCCCTAAAACCAGTCATACCCTGGAGTTTGCACTCACCTCCTGTGTCTCCTGAAAGAAGTTTCTTAAAATATCATTTGCCCATGAATCCTTATTCCAGGGTCTGCTTCTTGGGATGCCAAATTAAAATGTGAAGATTAAACAAAAGGATTCACGGAAAGTTCTTACCACAACGCTTGACCCATAATATATGCTCAATAATTGTTAAATATTATTGTTGTTGTTCTGTTGGCAGAAGAGCTTGAAATAGAATATAATTTCCTGACATCTAATCAAGTGCTCTTTCAACTAGCCAGTGTTTCTCCTAAAATGTCAAACCTGTAACACAGTTGGTCTCCAGAATAATTTTAATTGTTATGCATTTGAGAACTTTGTAAAGTTATGTGGTATGGCAAGTGAATGCTGCTTTCTATTTATGGTATAAGTTTGTTCTTAAAATAAATGTATTCAGGTTCTAAATATGAGTCATATTTTTAAAAGCAGTTAAAGGATATCCCAAACTTTAACAAGATATGGCAAAAAATTGTGAAAGTAATATACAAACAGAAAGCTCTGTACCACTCCCATGCCAGCCACCAGCTCATCCCCTTCATGCATGTGGCTTACGGTCACCACCAAGGTCTCAGAGGACCCTGAAGAAAATGAACGGTGAGCCAGAGCTCCCACTGCACCTACCATCATGCACTTTACATGCTGTTGCCTGGCTCTGCAGTAGCTGAGTGAGAGAGGAGGATGTACGATGGGATGGGAAGAGATAAGTGGTATCCGCAGGAGCTGGAAGGAAAGATAATCTTGTGCCTCAGCCCGAGATGAAGAGGAATGAGAACTTGATAAGTGAGAAACTGCAGTGTGGAAGGCCCTTCCAGATGGGATGGAAGATGCACTGGCACAAGGCTGGCCCCAGAGGACCTTATCAAACAAGGCCACTCTTCTTTCTCGTCTTTCTCCAGCCCCATTCCTGTAGACACAGTCACTCCTGCTCCAAAGCCTGTAAAATTCAAGTTCTAGTTCTCCTGTCAATGAACTGTGTGACTTTAGGCCAGCCACACCACCTCTTTGAGCCTCTGCTTCTCCATATGTAAAATGTGGAGAGTGATTCCCATGCCATTGTAGGCTGGGCAGCAGCATAAATGGAGTCATTTGCAGAGCCCTTGGCACAGGTCATGGTCTACTTTCATTCCCCAGTCCTAACTGGGCTAGCAAGCCCAGTATCACCTCCAGCTCACAAACAGGTAAAGTCCAAGGATCGGCTGGCCTCTAAAGCCTGGGGGGTACCTCCTCTACAGTTGCTTGTGTCTTTGACTCAGCCTCAAGCTTCCATGCAAGGAAACATGCCATGCTCCTTATATAAGATGTTGTTGGTGCCCCAACCACATCCCCTTCACTGGGCCAGTTATAAACCATATGCCCTGCAAGTTTGGGGTGCTAAGGGCTCACAACTCTACCCTGATCTGGAGGATTGCCCTTGACTGATGGGAACCACCTTGCCTGGAGGAACCAGTGGAATTAGTCCCAGCCACATCTCTGCCCTGCAGGGAGCCTGTGAGCAGTACCTGGCACAGGGGTTCAAAAGCTACAGTTCTGTGTGGCCATTCATGTTCCAGGACCTCCTGAAGGGACCAAGCTGAGACTCCATGTCAGCTAGAACGACATCTCTTCTTCTTCACCTGCCCCATCCTGCCTTTCTCATTTCCTTACCTGTTTCTTCCTAGCACACTCTCTGGATAAATCACTTGCATGAGAATTCCCATCCCAGGCTCTGATTTCAGGGAATCTGACCAAAGATGTCTTTGTGCACTAGACAAGATGTTTTCAGCAGAAGGAAGAATAGGGTGGCTCATGCAGAAACCAGACCTGACTGACATTTCCCCTAAATGAAGGTCATCTGATGGAGGATGTGGAGAGGGGAAGGGACCTGGATCACCCTGTCAGACACACAGAGGAGACCAACCTCTGGAAGGCAGAACCCTGGACAGCTCCCGGGATCTCGGTGGCAGCAAGTCTTTCTCCATAAGGCTCTGGCCTTACCAGGACTCATCTCTGACCACGGAGAGCCCATAGAACAAAGGTAAATATCTTGCTATGGCCAGCTAGGCCCCATGAGATCCAGTCCTGCCTGACTCTCCAGATTCATGGCATAACACTCTCTCCCTGGCTCACCACCCTTCAGCCATGTCAGACCCGCTTCTAATACTATATAATGTCATGTGTCCCCACCTCAGGGGGTTTTCTGCCCCTTTGTCCTGGAACTCCCTTCCCCAGTTCTTCTCATCTAGGACGTAGCCTCCATGACCCTTCTCTGAGAAGTATTCTCTGATCACCTGGTCATTCTTGAACACATTTCCCTGTTTTATTTCATTGATAGCAGTTATCATATGAAATTATGTTTGCATTTATTTGTGTGTTTGTTTGTTTGCTTAAAATCTATGTTGGCATGAAGAGATCTGAATCCCCAACATGTAGAACAATATCGGACACATAATAGGTGCTCAATAAAATTCTACAAATAAAAGAATGATTGTGCCCGAGTTTCTGAGTCTCAGTTCCAAGTGTCATGTTTCCAGGAGGAGGAATCTGATCAGTTCAGCTTGGTCATCCTTCTCCACTCCCACCCAGACCTAATCACACATCCCCCTTGACCCTGACTAATGCCATACAGACATGCCCATTGGAGGGCACCTCTCAGGGATTGAGCACACATTCTAGAGAAGGAGGAGCCCAATATAGGAACCCCCCAACTGTGTTTACCATACACATGAACCAGGGCTTGAATCAGCTGCTGTGCAACCCACATGGCCATGCTTATTGCTGCAGCCTTGCCCCCTGGGCGCTGGGTCCTGCCTCTTGGGGACTGTAATCATCCCGTTGGGCTTTGTGTGCTGGGCCCTCAGTCTGATCTCTGCAGCTGTGTCTCCCCTCAGTATCTTTAATTCCTCCCCTCACCCGTGAAAGGGGAAGCATTTAGACTCTCATCAGCTAGCTCCAATCAGCTAAACATTGGACATGTATGCTTCTTTTCCCTCACAATCACCTTCACACACATTTCACCCAGTCCTTAACCACATTGTCAAGGATAAAAATGCATCCTCACTGGGGTGCTAAGCTAAAAGATGGAATTTTGGCCCACTAAGGAGGGGGCTGCCTAGGATTGAAGCCAACACAAATGAAAGCAGAGTGAAGTGATGGGGAGACAGTGTCCTAAGGATGTTTTCTGAGCCCTTTGGCTTTTTTTTTTTTTTTAAACGGAGTCTTGCTCTGTCACCCATGTCAGCCAGACTGGAGTGCAGGGGTGCGATCTCGACTCACTGCAACCTCTGCCTCCAGGTTCAAGCAATTCTCCTGGCTAAGCCTTCCAAGTAGCTGGGACTACAGGCGCAGACCACCAAACCACCAAACCAGGATAATTTGTGTGTGTGTGTGTGTGTGTGTGTGTGTGTGTGTGTGTGTATTTTAGTAGATATGGGGTTTCACTGTGTTGGCCAGGCTGGTCTCAAACTCCTGAGTTCAGGCAATCCGCCTGCCCCAGCCTCCCAAAGTGCTAGGATTACAGGCATGAGCCACCACGCCCAGCGAGCCCCTTGTTCTTAAGCCAATTCTACCCAAAGATTTTTCAGACATATGAACAGCCTCAAAAATGTGTGTGTGTGTATTTATGTTACATCAGTTTGAGTTGAGCCTTTGTCACTCATTAAACCCAGATAATGAAATCCCTGTCAACCCGACATTCTGGACTACTACTCCCAAACACACTCAGAATTTTAGAGAGAGCTTTTGATTCTGCTCCTTAAGCTCCAGTTTGGAGCCACTAGCTAGGTATGCTATGTACTAATGTGGGAGACAGAGGGACTCTGGAGACCGAATGTCAGAGTACAAACCCTGGTTCTTTCACTCAGCAGTGTGACCTTGAGAAACTAACTTAACCTCTGTGATTTCGGTTCCTGTATCAGGATAGAATAGGTTATGCTGTAATAACAAGCAATCCCGGGCTCACAGTGATTCAAAATAAAACAATGTAATTTTTGCTCATGCTCCATTTCCATTATGGATTGTCTGGGGGTTTTTGGTACTCGTGACCCTCCCCTTGGGACTCTGATTGACACACATGGTGCATTGCTAGTCTCTGTGACAGAGGCAAGGGAATCAATCACAGGCTGGCTCTTAAAGATGCTACCTGGAAGAGATGCATGCCACTTATGCTCACACACCGTTGGTCAAAACAAGTCACATGGACATACCTAACTTCAAAGTGAACGGAAAACTATAAACTCATGGTATGCTTAGAAGAAAAACCAGAAAAAAATGCCAAACAGCACCAATCACTATTATAGTTCCTTCATGTAATAGGTGGATAAAAATTGTACCTACTATGGGTTTGCTTTGAGAATTAAATAAGTTAATTACCCAAAGCCCTTAAAACAGCATCTGGCACATACTAAGTAGTCAATTCATATTACCTATAATCATTACTTTGTGCTGTGACATCTGCCCTGGGTCTCATACATACCACACACCCTGTATGCGAGAGGAGGTTGGCACTGCTGCTACTCAGTGACCTGCCTTCCAAAGAACTAGAAAAAGTACGTCCACAACACACCTACTGCCAGACACAGGCACTGAGAGGCACAAAGAGCATTTCATAATTTGGGATGATGGGTTTGTAATAAGCCACCACACGTGCTTAAATCCTTCCAGGTCTAGAGTACAGGAGCAGAGGTCAACTGCTACCTGTAAATGAGCAGCTCTTGGAGTTGTACATATCGTCTCTCCTTCTGAACTCCCACTGGGATGGGACTCAGCACACATTTTCTTACAGCACTGACATGATCAAAACTCATGTCACTCCCTACTCAGCAAGAGATTTTGATTGTCTCCAACAAAACATTTCCTCATCTTAGGGGTAGAAACGCGTGACAGAGGAAATCTATTTTTTTAAATCCCCATGGAAGGCTTTAAAATAAGATTGACTCTAGGAATTTATCCTAAGTGGATGTTCTCAAAGATACATGTTCAAAGATGTTCATCACAGCATTGGAATGGGCATCAAGAGCTCCTTAGTTAAATACAGCATCGTGGACAGATTAAATAGAAATAGACACAAACAGAAAAATTCAAGAGAATTAGAAATTAATGGTAGCATTTAAAATAATTAGAATTAATACTACCTCCATTAAAAGGGATCAAATAGTTCTCTAGGTACTAACAGGTAGACATCTATCAAACATTAAGAAAAAGGGCACAGCACAGAACTGCACATATATTATAACCCCATTTGTATACATTTTAAAAATACATACATATGTGGGCTGGTAGAGGCCACAAGAAATTCTTAACAGCAATTTCCTTAGGGAATAAAATTCTGAGGGCTGTGGAAGGAGAAAGAGGTATGTAGTTTCTGTGGTTTACCTTCTCATGGTATCTGAATTGTTTTCATCATATGTCATTGTTACATTTACATTTAGAACTTATTTAAAAATTCTAGCAGGGCATGGTGGCTCAGGCTTATAATCACAGTGCTTTGTGAGGCTGAGGTGGGAGGATCCCCCATGAGTTAAAGACCAGCCTGAGCAGCATAGTGAGACCTCCGTCTCTACAAGAAATTTTTAAAAAAATGATCAGGGATGATAGCACATGTCTATAGTCCAAGCTAGTTGGGCAGCTAAGGCAGGAGGATCGCTTGAGCCCAGGAGCTCAAGGTTGCAGTGAGCCATGATTGTGTCACTGCACTGCAGACTGGGCAACAGAGTGAGACTCCATCTCAAAAAAATTAAAATTAGAAAAATTTAAGAAATGATCATTATTTGTCTACACAGGAGCAGCAGTTAACGTATCTGAAGAGTCCTGGCAATGTGTGCTGGAGTCAGGAAACTGGACTTATCAAGCACCTTCCCATCATGGGGAAGAGCCCCACCTCCAGACCCTGCTGCAGGCTGGCTTTATCCTGGGTGCAAGGGAGGCCCCCAGTGATGAGGGGCACCCAGAGGCCATGTGTGAGTATGTAAGGTGACTCTTTATCTAAGCCACCAAGTCGGGGTGGCAACAGGTGAGCAGCTGTTCCCTGCTCAGGATTAAAGAGGCAGTGGCCACCAAAACATCTGGGCTCCACGGATGCAGCAGTTGCCTCTGGATTTGGGAGACATTCATCACACACCTCAGCACCACAAGTGACCCTGGGGACTACATTTATGCCCTGCCCACCTTGCAGGGGTGCTTTAAGAACTGAAGGAGGTGAAGTGTGTGAATATAATTGGAAAGGACACAGAGACAGGTACTGCTACCATCATCCCATTTTCACAGATAAGAAAAATGTGGGCCGGGAGCAGTGACTCACACCTGTAATCCCAGCACTTTGGGAGGCCGAGGAGGGTGGATCACCTGAGGTCAGGAGTTTGAGAGCAGACTGGCCAACATGGTGAAACCCCATCTCTACTAAAAATACGAAAAAGTAGCTGGGCATGGTGGTGCATTCCTGTTAGTCCCAGCTACTCAGGAGGCTGAGGCAGGAGAATCGCTTGAACTCGGGAGGCAGAGGTTGCAGTGAGCCGATATCAAACTACTGCACTCCAGCCTGGGTGAGAGAGTGAGACTCTGAGAAAGAGAGAAAGAGAGAGAAAGAGAAAGAAAGAGAAAGAAAAAGAGAGAAAGATGTGATGAGGCAGGGAAGAAACATACTCTAGTTCTCACAGCTTGAAAATAGGGGAGCCAGATTCAAACCCAGCCTTTCTGGTCCCCAAGCCTGGACTCTGAAGCCATGCAATTCACTAATTCACTGCCACTTTAGAATGCCCTGTGAAACTTAAACCACCATGTGAGCAGGAACATCGTTCAGGACATTCTGAAGACCATCCCAGTTACAAAGCTTCCGTGGGATCAGCTAAGGACTTGAAAGCCACCTTATTGCAACCTAACTTCTCTCTCTGCTCAAGCCAGCACCCCTCACCCCTCACAGGCGTTGATCCTGAGAGCTGATCTTAACAAACTTCTGTGTGCAAATTCATCTCACTCTCTCTCTCTCACTTCACAGGAGGCCTAACCTAAGACAATGGGTGAAGCCACTTTTTAAAAATTAAAACATGTTGATTAAAAAATAGCCTGAGTGCATTACAAAATATTTGGGGAGAACAGAAACAAAACAGGGAAGTAAATATCATAATCCCAGTATACCAATTCAAAGCACATTCATTCTTGTATTAGTAAATGCATGGGAAATTGACAAGCCCTCATAACACAGTTTGCTCTATTCCTTTCAGTCTTTTTTTCTTATGCATATATTTTCATAAAGTTACAATCTAACAATTTTATACACACAGTTTTCACCCTGCTGTTTTTTGCTCAGCATAGTATAGTTATTATTGATGTTAGTTGAGTCTTTTGAAACATTTTTAATAGTTGCATAATAACCCATCGAGTTGTTGTTAGTGGCCTTTTTTCTAGAGGTATGCATTTAGTTCGACTCAAGCAAGATGTTACATCATATGATTCTTTCATCCTGGATGTAGAAAAAGAATAAAGTAAGTTACATTATAAGTTATACTGTAATAAATATGTTAGGGATATGGCTTTTTCCATATTTAGAATTATTTTTAAGGGAGGTTAGACTTCCAGAAGTAGAATGATTGCATGTAAACCTCGTTCATTTAAAACTGTTTTTGCAGTTTTACAACATGTAGATCCCTTGACATAAAATCAAGGGTACTGTTTTATGTCGGTTTTCTGTTTTTTTAGCTTTGTGTTCTCAGATAACTGACACACCTCTCTGGGCCCCACTTACCCCACTCTGAAGTGTGGAGCAGAAGAGGGATTCCGCAGGAGCCCCAGGAAGCCCATTCAGTGCTGGATTCACTGCTTCTGAGAATGACCTTCGGAGAGACAGGGAGCTGCCAGGGCCCCAGAGAGTTTCACCTGCTGGCATGTGAGATGCAGGATTTGCCACTTAGAGATGTGCTGTAATGAATTCTCCTCTCTCCTTTCAAGTCTTTGGAAGGTTTATGGTTGGATTAATAGTGTTATGAATTGAGTTAAACAAGGCTTTCCTTCCCCCAGGACTTCAAATAGCAGAAATCAGATGAGCCCATAATCCTCTTCCACATGCAGCAACTTTATTAAAATCTATCTTAGGATAAAGAGAGGGGCAGGGTTGAGGGAGGGAGGGGCCAGGCAGGGTGGCAGTGGACAGGAGGAACTGCCAGGGCACAGAGCAGAGCACCCCGTGCAATTGAGGGCATCATGTGTTGATAGCTGCCTAATAACCATCTTTAAAATTTAGAACATTCTGATAAAACAGGTCTTCTTTGTCAACCTCCCAAACCCAGCTCCCACTCACTATCAGTGAGTTGGGATTGCAGAGCAAGTGGTTTTAGGGACTTTATCCATGAAATTCTGATGCTATTAACCTATTAATTTGATATGTTATTCTAGACCATTTTTATCATTTACCAGAAGATAAATAGTAGATAGAAAGATACATACATACATACATACAATAGATGCGTAGATTGGCATATACTTTTCCACAGAAAACATGTAACATTATTTTATATCAACTTTTGGCACAAACAGGATTCTCTGGATGTATTATTCACTATCCATGCCACCATCCATGTTGACATATAGAGACCTAGGTCAGTCCTTATAACTGGCTGGTAGTGCTCAACTTTTGTATATACTACATTTTATTAGCTATTCTCCTATTATTGGACATTGGGATTGTTGCTGTCCTTTGCTAATAAATGCTATAATGCAAAGAACATCCTGTATCCACATGCACACATGCAGTGCATCTCTGGGGCAGGTAGGGTCTCTAGGTCCTAAGGGCTGGCATTTTCTTAACCCTCTGGGATGTTAGGAGTAAACCAAACAACCAGTGGTTTCAAATTTATGGTCTAACATTTCTGTCCATCCAGCCAGCCTACTGTGTGCAAGCAGAATGAGTGAATGGTTCCAATCTACAGATGGGGTCCAGAGAAATAAGGTGATTTGTCAAAATTCATAGTCTGTAAGTGGTGAAGACATAAGGAAGTGATATAGTAGGGAGAGGTCTGGGGAGTTAGGGTAGGAACCTATTTGGTAAGCCAGTAGGGGTGGGAGAAATGGAATGTTTCCTCTCCAGAGGTGTGCTAGCACTGGCAGCACCTGTGTTGTCTAAACATACCCAGAACCCCAACAGAAAGAACTCCAACAAGCCCTCGCTAATTGCTATCATCTAAATGAAGTGATTCATATTCCTTTGCCCATGCATAATTAGCTAATAAATTACAAATGAGTAATCGTCTCTGAGGAGGCAGCAGGAAAGAGCAGTGCCATCATACATAGACCCTAATTTTCCTTCGAGGCTATTGCTAAATCATGACTCCCTTTGGAATCTCAAGCAATTTTTTCCCTTTATTATTACAAGGCTATTCTTGGCTTTGACAAATCAGGACTGCTGAAATTACCGAGCCAAGCACTCATTTCTCCCAACTACCTCCTTTTTCTGGGAAGAACTCTATCTATTATGACACACATTCTATTTGTGACATGATCTTCAGCAGCCCTCCTGTAAAGGAAAAGAAAATAAAATGCAGGTGGAATCGTATATCACGTGCTCTCAAATGCAGCCCTCTCCTGACCTGAGAAGTCCATGACAGGGGCCAAGGTTCCTGTCCGAAAGGCAAACAGTGGCTTCAACCTTTGCGTCTGGGAATGGTTTATCTGGAACTGAGGCATGTCCTGTTGAAGAATCCCCCATCCTGAAGAGAAAGAACAAGGCCAGGGCATCTGTATATTTAATAAGTGCCCCTAGAAGATACTAGGTGTGGATCCACTTGGCTAAGGAAAGAACATCGGTTTTTGTTAGGCTAAAGTGACAGTTCTCCATGTCAGTTAGGAAGCAAAGGTCCACATATGTAATCCCATGCTTCTGAGCACTGTGGGTTATTACCTTCCCCCTACGGAGCACCTTGGGGTGTCCTCTGACCTCTATGGAACATTATCACAAGTCCTAGGATACAACTTTATCCAGTGACCCCAACATCCACCCACTTTACAAACTAAGAATATTCTGCTGTGTTGATGCACCTGAGAGGGAAAAGGAACTTGTCTCACTTTTTCTCCCTCCAAGATACCGGAGCACTTTACTGGGGGGGTCGGGGTGGGGGTGGGGGAGGAGCACAAAAACTAGGGCTCTTGCAAGCCAACCCAAGTGGTTTACCTAACCCAAGTGGTTTAAGCATTTTCCACAATAAAGAATTTCCGAAGATGGGTTGTACAACAATGTGAATGTACTTAACCCTACTGGATGGTAGACTTTAAAATGGTTAAGAAGGTGACAGTGTGGAGAAACAGGAACCCTTGCGCACTGTTGGTGGGAATGTGAAATGATGCAGCCATTATGAGGAATAGTATGGAGGTTCCTCAAAAAATTAAAAATAGAACTACCACATGATCCAGCAATCCTACTTCTGGGTATATAACCAAAAATAATTGAAAACAGGATATCAAAGAGATATTTGCACACCCATATTCCTTGCATCATTATTCACAGTAGCCAAGAAACGGAAGCAACCTAAATGTCCATCAATGGATGAATGGATAAAGAAAATGTGGTATAAACATATGATGAAATATTATTGAGCCTTAGAATAGAAGAAAATCTTGTTATATGCTACAGTATGGATGAACCTCGAGAACATTATGCTAAGCAAAATAAGTCAGCCACAAAAAGACAAATACTGCATGATTCCATTCATATGACTTATCTAAAATAGCCAATCTCAAAGAAGCAGAAATTCAAATGGTAATTGCCAGGGGCTCAGGGAGGAAGAGTGGGTAGCTGCTGTTCAGTGGGTACAGAGTTTCAGCACTAAGGGTAGGAGCTCCTGGTGATGTATTGAACAGCAATGTGTATGTCGTTGGCAATATTATACTGGACATTTGGAAATTGTTGGGAGGATGGACTTTATGTTATTTCTTTGCCACAATAGAAAAAGAATATACTGTGCAAATATTCCCATGTCAGTAAATGCTGCAATATTTAAAAATGGTTAAGACAGTAAATTTTCTGTTATGTGCATTTTGACACTATTAAAATTTTTTAATGGTGTAAGAAAAATGGGGATTTAAAGGCTGTATAGTTAAAAAGAATTAACCTTGAGCGATAGATTTGGAGAAAGGATAGTATAAAACATTATCAACAAATTATTTGATTGTTAGAAGAGGCCAGACATCTAATCTACTGTGGCCACAGATGGCCAAACTCCAGGTCAGAGATTCCCAAGAGAGATCAGGAGGAAACTTAGGAACCAAAGATTATGTTTCTCCAACATAACCTTAAAGGTGGCCCTTGGCACCACCTTCCATCTGAACTTGGGCAAAGAGCCTCCTTGACTCATTGTGCCTCCGTTCCTCATCCGGGCCGTGGGGAGACTGGGGCAGTTAGCTGATCCTTACGTTTTTCATCATTAACCTTGTATGAGCCTCTCTCTAAGTTTTCTTCTCTTTTCGCCTTTTTCTTTTCTACTTCTTTTGTTTTGGTAAAGTCCTAGGGGGAAAAAAACCCACACACTTTCCATATGGTGCCCTTCCTGGAGGCCGGCCAACTCCCCAGCTCCCCAGGGCTGCCACAATGCATATGCATGGGCCAAGAAGGCTGTCTGGCCACCCGCAGTGTGATCACAGCCTGTCACCAAATGTGCCCATGTCAGCCAGCCCGAGCACCCCTTCCCTCACTGTCTGTCCCCGAATCTCCACTGCACTGTCAGACCTCTGAATTAGCGACACTCAAAGCAATTGCACAAGCTCACATGAGCACGCATCATAGTGGGTGTGGGGGAACAGGGGGTGGGTGGGGTAATTACTTGGCCTTCTGCATATTCACAGAGATCCTTAAACTTAAAATTGACATTGTAACCAAATATGTTTATACATAAAGTCACAGCAATGCACAAGAGGACTAAAAGAAGATCCTGTCTTCCAGCTTTAAATGCGAGTCCCCTTGCCGGAACCCACTGCCTGGCGTGTGCTGTGAATTTTTTAAAAAATAAATCCTGTAATTACTTTGTGAATGACAATTTACATGGTAGGACATTGCCACCTGCAATAGTACATTGAAAACAAAATGAAGTCAAGAGATTATGGGTAGCTGTCATTCAAACCATAATTGTTACTACACACTCTGTTTTATCAAAAGTTCTGGTGTCATTTTTTTGTCATAAATGTTCTGATATTTTGCATTAGCCAAAATTCTTCAGTCATGTAACTGATGGACACAGACTAGTAAGTTATTGTGTTGAATGGGCTTTAGTGTAAAAGTGTTAATTTGTTCAAAGAAAAAATTAAAATATGCAATAATTTTGCTGCCTTGTTTTGGCATCTCTTCATTTTTTTACTATCCAGGATGAATCAAGGAATAAAGATAGATGAGTCAGGTCTCTCTGAGCTTCTGGAAGTCTTGTGAGCCCTCTACTGTGTGTGTGGTGTTCTTAGAAAACCCGGGATGAATGGGTGGGGGGCGGTGGCTCATACCTGTAATATCAGCACTCTGGGAGGCTGAGGAGGGTGGATCACGAGGTCAGGAGATCAAGACAATCCTGGCTAACACAGTGAAACCCCGTCTCTACTAAAAATACAAAAAATTAGCCAGGCGTGGTGGCGGGTGCCTATAGTCCCAGCTACTTGGGAGGCTGAGGCAGGAGAATGGTGTGAACCCGGGAGGCGGAGGCTGCAGTGAGCCGAGATTGCACCACTGCACTCCAGCCTGGGCAACAGAGCAGGACTCCATCTCAACAACAACAACAAAAAAAAAAAAGGCAAGAAAACCAGGGATGAATCATGCATGATCCCTGGCCTCAAAGAGCTCATGGGGTAAGAGGGAGACAAAATGTGGACATAAACAACCAAGACTCAGGGCAAATGAGAGTTGTGCAAATTGTGGAGACACAAATTGGGGAAACACTGAAGGAGATGACATTTCAGTTGAACCCTGAAGGATGAAACTAGATGTAGCATTCAGAATCTGCAAGGAGCCATCAAGCCCACCTATTCTAACTTTGGGTATCAACTGAGACATAGAAAGGAAGGATCTCTTCCAAGATAGGAAGTGAAGGACATGGAACAAAGCAGAGAAGAGGGACGACATCTCCAGGTAGAAGCAGTGATAGAAGCAAATGTAGGAAAGCTAGAAAGTTCAAGTGATGACAAAGGCCCCTTTAATGGGCATTAGTTCTGCTCCCCTGCCTGGTCTCCACGCTGTATCCGTGTGTTCACATGGCATTGACCAAACTCCAGGGTCAGGCACATGACCTTGCTTGGGCCAATTAATATGCTATATCCTCCCAGCCCCAGTGATTGACTCAGGGATGGGCAGATAACCCAGGTGAGTCCAGTGAGACTCAGCCTCCAGAATTTTGCCAGAGCAACCAAGAAAGTTGTACATCAGGAGCTGCTGGTGTCAACATTTGGGGTCAGTTTGCTTGAAAAGAGTGAACCTATAGGAAAGGAAGCTGAGAAGTAGGGAAGCCAAGTTCTAAAATCAATGTTTGCACCCCCAAATTCTCCTGTGTCTAATTTACAATTGGACTTCTCAGTTGCAGGGACCACACAGTTTTTCATTTGGCTTGAGTTTATCATTTGCTTCAAAAGAATCCTGACTGCTCCACTGCAATTAAAGAATAGCTCAACTCCTTGGTAGAAGAAGACCTTCTAGCAGCATAAGCTAGTTTATCATGTAAGTTAACGGAGCCCTAGAAAATCCCAAAGAAAAGACACACAGGACAGTGGAACCTCCATGAAGCAAGTTGATTGGCCTCTAAAGGGCCTGGTGGTGGAGTGTAGACATTTTTTTACCTTCCTCCTAACCCCAGCCTTGAATTCACCCAAGGCAAAGGAGGCCCAGGTTAATTGGGATCTGTAGCCAGTTTGGGGGCAACTGTAGATCGCTGTCTCCCTATCCATCCTTTTCAAGTTCCTGTCCTTTCCCCCAATCCTTGGTGTCTCCAGTGGCCAAATCCCCAGAGCACTGAAAACTTCTGCTGAAGTTTATTCAAATGCAGGTGTAAGCACAGAGCACGACTGACTGTTGAAGGCCAACTTCGAAGACAAACATCCAAGCAGCCCACAGTCCCACTAATTCAATGTCATGAGAACTCAACTCTGCAAAAGCCTGAGTCAGTCTGAAATAGCAGGTAGGGAAGAATAGAGAGTTCAGCAAATTATAAGATCCAAAAGCCCGGAGGTGATGGACAAGGCACTCAGAGCCTGCCCCAAGTTCATGTGTAATCATGCTGGCTAGGTGAAGGTTGGCAAGGACCTGGTGCTAAGAGGTGATGCCATTGCCAGTGACCTTTACCAGGACCACATCCACTGGAGGTGTGGGGGCACCAGGGCTCAGCTGGTGCAGGAATAGACCATGCGAGCCGGGGAATTATCAAGAAGTCCAGGGAGCCCAAAACAAATGAACATGCAAAAGAAGGGGTGCAGGGAAGAAGGGTGAGTTAGAGGTGGCCTTGAGGCCATCTCCTTTAGGAACAGAGGGGCCCTGCAGAAGGAGGAGAGATTCTCTGAATGGCCTCCTGACCACAGCAGGATGGGGAGGGAGGCCCCTCTCTCTGTCTGTCCTGGAGACCAGAATTTGCTGACTGACATGACTGCCCTCTTGGTCAGAACAGGTGGAGAAGGCATACTGAGAGGAGGGCCAGAGATTGGCCCTTCCTCACTCCTGCTCCCAGAGGACCATCCAGCTTGGGAGTTCTAGCTGTGCCTGAAAACCCACATGTTGCATGCAGGCCTCTTACCCTGCACCTAGCCCTTGTCTCCTCGCAGCCCAGGCTGAGATGCAATGTCCTGTCTTGGTCTGGTTTTCTCCTCAGGAAGACGCTCTCTGTTCCCTATCCTAAGAAAAAGTGGAGCACCTTGGGAATGGATTCCATAGGGCCATACTGGGAAGAAGCCCAAGCCTTGGGTTCCAACCCTAGAAGTCAGATAGCTGGGCAGGCTGCACCTTGCCCCATCACCTAGAGATGTCCTCTACTACCCAGAGTACTCCTCCACTGCCCAGAGCAGTCCTCTACCATTGGAGGCTCTCCTCCAGGGCAATCATCACCCTCTGGGATAGTCATTCACCACCTAGGCGCTCCTCCACCTCATGGGGTAGTCCTCTACCATCCAAGGCACTCATCCAGGGCCGTTCTCCACCAACCTGGACTGTGGTCCACCACCCAGTGTACTCTCCCAACACACAGGGCAGCACTCCTCCTCCTGCTCCGTTCTCCATGGTTTGGAGAGACATCTTGGGGTAGGCATGTTATTAACCATGGGTAATTAGGTTGCCTGCCTAACTACTGCCCTCCCTGGTGTCTCCCCTGCCAGGTCTTACTACACCTGGCATGTGGGAGGTGTTCAGGGAAGGCTGCTAAGCTGTCTGGAGGATAACCAAAAGGTACTGGGAACTCAAGGTATCAGAAGGCTGGTGGTGAGTTCTAACAAAGGACAGAGCTTACCTAGGAAGATACAGCAATGCCACATGGTGCTCCAGAGTTAGCCACAGGCTGAAATAACTACAGCTCCCTAGCAGAGCCAACCAAGGCTGGCCATCCTTGGATAGCATTAATAGGGTAGGAATGGAGTTGGTGGATGGCCTTAATTCATTCATTGATCTATTCAACACATATTTATCTACCTTGTGCCAGGCATGGGGTGCCACTGTGGTAACGGAAAAGTGACACAAAAGTGGCTGTGGGAGCCCCAAGGATGCCTAAACTTTCCCCTCACTGCAGGAGAAAGGGAGAGAGAGGGACAGAGACAGAGAGAGAGAGAGAGAGAGAGAGAGAACCACCCTTAGAAAAGTTCCCAGGGCCGACCTCTTGAAGCCTTTATGGCTCTCATTCCCCTACTCCCAACCTCCTCACTGGGGACACAGCCTCAGAGCCCCAGGGAGTACCTTAAGACTTTCAAAAGGACCCACCTATAGGGAGATTCCCCAATCAGACCTGAAATTAACCCCCCATCCTGAAATACTGGCAAGTTCCCACAGCCTCTGGCAGAATTCCCATGCTATCTGGCCACCTTTGGCTGGCGCTGATGGTCTGGAGGGGAGAATGGGAGTAGATTGGGAGCCTTCAGTCATTCATTGGGCCAATATTTATTAAGCACCTACTGTGTGCCTGACACGGAGGCAGTGGAGGGAAGGAAACAAGGCAGTGATATGAAAGTGGAACTGTGGATGCCTAAGGGTGCTGAGTCTTCTTCTCACTGCAGGAACATGGCAGAGAGAGAGGGAGAGGGCACCTCTGGACAGGCTTCTGAGGCCACCCAGGGTCCTTCCGCCTCCATGAAGGCATGGGGGTGGACTGGCAGATGGTACTTCAGCACCTTAAGAAGCATCCACCTGTTGGGACCATCCCAGGCTGCACACAAAATAGGTGTCCCAGCCCCCAAATCTCTGCAAGTGCCCACAACCCCCAAGAGACTGTGTTCTGGCTCTAGCAATAGAGATTCCCTTTCACAAACACACTTTGACAACCCATAGCCTCATTCCTGGATTAAGCATTTACCAGCCACCTCCCTGGATCTCTAGGCCTCTGCCTCTGCCCTTCTCTCTGGCCACAAGGTAAAAAGGGACCAAGCCTGTAGGTCATGCCCTATTGGGTGGGCTCTTCTCACAGGTCCAAGGAGTCTTAGATCCATGGATGACCCTGGAAGGAGGAGTCTGGTCCATTCAACAGATAGGGAAACTGAGGTCCAGAGTCCCACACCAATCTGTAATCCCACATCCCTACACCCAGTGCCCTCCAGCAGGTCTCCTGCAAACCAACCTCACCCTGCCTATAGCCTCCAGTGCTAGAAGCTTCCTAGAAAGAAGCGGAAGTGCTTTTTCCGGAAGTTGACATGCTTGTCTGTGTTGTCATTTGACAAGTAAATCCAGCATGCTGAGGGATGTCCCTGGGCCACCTTACAGATGGCAAATCAAATCTACTGGTTCTGCATGTGCCTGCTTCAGCATTGTTCAGAACCTCCCACCTTCTTCTGTAAGCCCAGGTGAAAAATTGAGACTTAATCCCTTGCAGACCAAATTAACCCCGCAAATTAGCCACATTGTTCGTCTCTCCTCCATCCTCCTGGGTCTGAGCAGCAGAGCAAGGAAGAAGGAGGTGGCTTAGCCAGACAGGTGGCACAATGCAGGCAACAGCCTACAGGGCTTGCTCATATTTAAAACTTCCTTTCATATATTTTTAATAAAACAACTGATACAAATTCAAAACCAACTTCATAAATCAAACATTATTCAATGTTGGCGGCTTCAAGGTTTCCCTGGCGCTTGGCTGGGAGCATGCAGCTCTCCCAGACAGGGGCTTTGCACTCGAGCGCTTGAGGTTTTGTGAAAGGTTTATTGGATTTCATAGTCCCTTAAGGGGAAACCCTTTAAATGTCTTTGCAATTATAAGTCTAATAACACTTTCAGCCCTTGGACACAGCCTTGACTTGACAGAGATAAGGAACTCGAAGTTGCTCAGTCAATACCAAGCTATTAATCTCTGTCACCTCGCTGTCACCGTGGCTCAGGAAAACAATGTCGTTTCTTGACCTAGGTGAAGGCATGGAGTGATTTTATTCAGAATGTCAGCATTCATCAACCCAGATTTTGTCACTCCCTCACTCCCTTGAAGAAGTCCCAGTTCTTCATCCTGCCTGTGTTGACACCCTTCCAATAGAAAGAGTTGCTTTCAGTCTTGGCCTATTATTATTTAGCACTTATTCAACTGTAAAAAGTCTCTAAGAATAAAGTTTTCCTCTGTACAGAGACCTGGCAGACAAATCACTTATGCTGCTCTTTGGCGACCCAAGCCAAGGACGGCTGGAAATTACCAAATGCCGTGTTTGTTTACATATTCAAATGAAGGTTAATTTTTATCCTGTCTTTGCTTAAATTTGATTAGGGTGGGGCTCTCCTCCCTCCCTCAGTGGTATATTTATATCGGCATCCTTCTCCTCGACCTTGAAAGAAACCCAAGAAATTGTTTAAAAGAAAAGCCAACAAAAATCCTAATGAGAAACTAACAAGAAAAATCAAATGGTTCCTGGCAGGGCAGCCAGCCATGCCTCATGCTGCATTCAAGAATGATAGGAAACACCTGTTTTTGCTCAGCGGGAACCTGGACTCTTGGGCACAGGGTGAGATGAAGCAATGGTGGGGGCACCCACCCTAAAACACAGGGTGCTGTCAAGGTGGAGGAGCTGCCAGTCAGGCTTCCAGAGGCTTGTGTCTGTGCTCGGGAACTGGGCTTGGAGAACTGACACTCCAGAGTGTCTATTATGGCTCCATGGAGTGCCTTGGAGGCTTTGGAGGTATGAGGTACAGGATCAGGTAGGGCTCCAGGCCCCTTAACCTCCAATTGTATCTGTTTCATAGGGTGCACTTCTGAATCAGAGTTTATTTAGACTATGTTGGAGCCCTCAGAAGTCTCAGATTAACATAAAGAGCAGTCATGGAAACATGCTTCTGTCTTTACAGTCAACTAGTGCTAAGGACCTTCTCCTGGTGTTCGTAAATAGTTCTTGTCTAAGGATCTCAAATAGATAGTAACGCAGTATAAAAACACAAACCAAACCAAATAAAACAACAACATCAAAAACAACATTGTTTTCCCTGAGGAAACTGGGAGTTTTCCTTTTTTTACCATGGTTGCCAGGAAGCTCAAGCTGAAACTATCTATTAGAGCTGGTATGTTTGCATTAAATTTTGGTTTCAGTTTTCTTCTGTTGCTTGTATTTTGGCAACTTGTTGTTATGTCCTTTGCTATAGGTCCCTTTGAGTCCCTTTTCCACAGAGATGGAGTTCAGATGAATAAATAAATATCCATGTGCTGTAGGACAGAGCCCACGGCTGGGACTTGGTAGACCAAGGTGTGGTTCCAGCTCTGCCTCTGATTTTCCTGAGGTTTGGGCAAGTATAAGTTGGGCCTCAGCTTTCTCATTCATAAAATGAGGGGACTGAAACAAAGCTAGTCCCGAGTCACTCACCTCTTTTTCCAGGTGCCCCCACTGGCTCAGGGCCCATGAATAAGCAGAGCATGGAGACAAAGAGGAGGAACTCTGAGCCATCCTGTTCCCCCAGGGTATAGGATGACCCACTCCTCCTGGTTTTCCTGGAACTTTCCAGGTTTTAGCAGTGAAAATCCCATGTCCCAAGAAACCCCTTGGTGCCAGGCAAACCAGGATGCTTCATCACCCGGTTCACCTGCCAACTTGCCACTTAACTAGTTATGCCACCTTGGACAAGTAACCTAAATCACTTGTGCCTCATCTTCCTCCATCTTTAAAATGAGGTTATGAGCACAACACCTCCTGGTGTTGTTATAAGTCTTAAGCAAGTTCATATTTCATAAGAGCACAAAGAACAGTACTTGGCACTTTGAATGCACCATATGAGTGTTTGTTAAATAAATTCTAGAGTCATTTGCTTCCTACTCGAGTCAGGGAGATTTCTCAAAATAATTATTTATTTAAAAAAGAAAGAAAGAAAAGCTACCCTGATACACATCGAAGAAAGACCAGTTGTTCTGTGGGAGGAGATTATCGATCTGTGTGCCATTCTGGGATAGAGTGGAGGCACAGCTACCAGGGAGAGCTAGGGCTGTGTGAGATTCAGGGAAATCTCTCACCCTGGACAAAAGGATAAAACCCACCCTCCCCGCACAGAGAGGCCAAGAAGCCACTCTCAATGTTTTCTTGGTGCTTATGGTTATCGGGAAAAGAGGTTGGTTTCTACTAGAGATGTCATTCAGATCATTGCTTAGAGAGTATCGGGGACATAAACTAAGTTTGGACTTCACTGCCCATTCCTGCTGAGAACCTGGACTGGGGATACTGGGTAGGTGGCGAGTGGAGCTCTGGGGTTGCTGAGGACCCCACATACCCCAGCAATGCTGAGCTGCCCAAGTAGTGTGAGACAGATGCACTCACTGTGAGACTTGTGCACTCAGCCTGAGTAGCCCCTGCCCTCCAAGAACTGAACTCTAACATGGCAGGCAAAACTCACAGACTCTGAGTCCCTTGCCCAGAACTTGATTCTGCTTTTAATTGTTTGTCTCCATCTTTCCTCCCAAGCAATAAGTGAAACTTTCCCAAGGCTTGGAGCAACCCCCAGTCCCTTTTTCCTCATGTGTCCTGTGCAGAGCCTGGCACAGGGGCTGGCACCTTAGGGATTATCAAGCAATTCCTCTCGCACACATGCTGACTCCAGGATTAAAGGAGAGACGATCGAGAGTTATACTGTCCTATATAGTAGCCATGCATCATCATGTAACTATTTAAACAAATTAAATAGGAAATTCAGCTCCTTGGCTGCATTAGCCACGTTTGTTCAATAGCCACATATGGCTACTGGCTACCATATTGCATGGTACAGATGTAAAACAGTTTCATTATCACAGGAAGTTTTATTGGACTGAGCTTATCTAAAGCATAGAAAGAGAAAGGAGGTTATTAAACTGGGAAGGGCCCACCCTCTTATAAGCTCTACCCTCAAGGATTACAGTTTTTCTGAGATTGAGACACAGGCCAGAATGGGCCTGGCAGAATCTTTGAAGGTCATATTGATCTTGAATGTCTTCCATATCTTAGAAATTACCTAATGTCACAGGTAAAGACTTATTCCTGGAGAAGGGGCTTTGACAAAGATGTTATGAGCTGAACTTACCAAGCCCCTAAAATCTAGCTCCCCACTCCCTCGCCCCAGTGTAACATGTTAAAATGGGAAGATGGCAGGAGAAAAGACGGAACAAGGGAACATCATCAGGATGGCCAGCCTACGTGAACCCCCCACTGTAACTCCCTCTCCCACCGTGACCTTTGCCTTTTGTCGTGGGAGCTCTTGGCACAGTATAGTGTTCAGCATCCCTCCAAAATGTGGAGGATGCAGAATTGACCAGCCCTCTGGTTCTTCAGGTCTCTCTCTGGGCCCAGCATCATGCAGGCAGCGGGCAAATACCAAAATCAGGTCTAGATGTCAGCCTGGGAGAAAAGCCAAGAACTAAACACTTCCTAACCTTGGAGAAGACAAGATTCCAGACTTTGATCTCTAAGTGAGGAGTTCCCCCACCAAACATACTGAAGTCACCTGAACCCAAGAACAGCTACAGAATCAACTCCAGCAGAATCCAATTAGGGAAACATGCAGGCAGGGGAGGAAACTCCGACTTCATCCCTGTCACCTGCAGCTACCAGGCATCTGGAGGAGAGGCAACAAGACGCCGTGCGAGTCAGGCAGAGGGTTGTGAGAAGCCTGTGTGTGTCTCTATTCTGCTGTAGATCCGCCTTGAAAATAAACTCAGATTTTATTTATAAAGTGATGGCAATCGCCAGCCTTTACACAGAGATTGATTTGGCTTTTACAAGAAACTTCTACATACAGAAGGAGTATTTCTTTCAAGAGCTGTGGGAGATAGTTGATGTCCCCATTTTCATAGCTGTGAAATATGAGGATCTGTGTAGATCCTAAGTCACCTGTAGAAACTCAGCTGGCCTTCAGATTCCAAATCACAGCTCACTGAATAAAGGAAACTTAGGCCTGAGAGAAAGACATAAGAATGCTTTTAAGAAATACTATTACTAGGCCGGGCGTGGTGGCTCATGACTGTAATCCCGGCACTTTGGGAGGCCGAGGCAGGCGGATCATGAGGTCAGGAAATCGAGATCATCCTGGCTAACATGGTGAAACCTCGTTTCTACTAACAATACAAAAAATTAGCCGGGCATGGTGGCGGGCGCCTATAGTCCCGGCTACTCGGGAGGCTGAGGCAGGAGAATGGCGTGAACCCGGGAGGCGCAGCTTGCAGTGAGCTGAGACTGAGCCACTGCACTCCAGCCTGGGCGACAGACTGAGACTCCATCTCAAAAAAACAAAACAAAACAAAAAAAGAAATATTATTACTAGCCTACGTTTCTTGAACATTTATTATACACCTAATTCGGAGCTAAGCATTCAGCTGCACTACCTCATTTAATCCTTACCAGGATCCTATGAGCAGACTCTGAGCCACTTGATTTTACCGATGTGGAAGCTAATGCTTAAAAAAGTTCAACAACTTGCCCATAGTCACACAGCAAGAAACAGGAAAGGTAAAGATTTGGTTCAACTTGTAGTTATAACGTGGGTTTATAGGCCACATTATGGGGTCATAATCTCTTCAAGTTTGAATGAGGGAACTGAAAATTCAATAGAAAATGTCAAAGAACAAATTAGCTTCTATAATAACTTCTAAATGGCCCAACTGAGCAGCTCTCTGAATACTCAGATGATTAAAGATGTGGTTGAGTGTTTCCTTTGGCAGTAGGAAATTGCCTTTGTCTTGAGAAACATTTTCTCTCCTTCCTGCTCACTGGGGTGAGACCATCGCTAGAGGCATGGTGGGAGAGACTCCAATACAGGCAGAAGATGGGAGAGAATGAGGCATCCTGGACCAGGTGACATGTCAGCACCTCTGGCATCTGTCTTCAGTGGCAGCCCACAGAATCGGGCCAGACAGTGTCATATTCTGCCAGCTGCAGCTATGGGTGGGAGCATCGGGCCTGGTTCCTGGGGTATACCTTCCATAAATCAGTTCCCAAGCCGGCTGCACAATTGCAATGCGTCTCTTTCAAGCAGCTTTGAGAAAAAATGGTTCCATCTGCTCACTGCTAGGTAATAAATAAAGTGGAAGTGGAGCAAATGGATGGAAAGCAATTTTTGGAAGATGAATTTCCAAAAGCATTGGCCACCATTTCTGCACCTCTTCTGGTACTGGAAATGTCTGAGACCCTCAGGTCTGAGGGCCTGAGGGCTGGAGGAGGTACCAATGTACAAAAAAGAGAGAAAAAGGCTACTTCTTGGATGAAGCACTGGCCAGAAAAGGGTTCTTGCAAAGGACTTCTAGTTAATGACTCTTTCTCCTTCTTTTTGTCTTTCACCTTCATCTTCCCCACCACTACCTTCATCATCACCACCACCATCATTATTACCATCATCATCATCATGGTTAATTGGTTAATTGGTCTATTGAGGCCTTCTTATGTGCCAGCCAGCGCTGTGCTGAAATCTGTATATCTTTATGTGAATTACCTCTTTTCAAGTCCTACCAAGGCCTGCCCTGATTACACTACATAAGACTGCAAATCCAACCCCCCACTGGCATGCTCTATGGCCCTTACTTTGCTTTGTTTTTCTCCATACCTTTTATTAACTTCTTTTTGAAAAAAAAAGATTCATATTCAGGGGGTACATGTGCTGTTGTGTTGCATGGATGTATTACGTGATACTGAGGTTTGGGCTTCTAATGAGCCCATTGCCCACATAATGAACATAGTATCCAAAAGGTAGTTTTTCAGCCCTTGCTCCCCTCCTTCCCTTCCCCTTTTTGGAATCCCCCATTTCTATCGTTTCCATCTTTACGTCCATGAATACCCAATATTCAGCTCTTATTTATAAGTGAGGACATGTGGTATTTGGTTTTCTGTTTCTGCATTAATTCACTTAGGATAGCAGCTTCCAGCTGTATCTATGTTGCTGCAAAGGTCAGGATTGTCTTCTTTTTATGGTTACGTAGTATTGCATGGTATATACGTACCACATTTTTTAAATCCAGTCCACCATTGACAGGCACCTGGGTTGATTCTATGTTTTTGCTATAGTAAATAATGCTGCATTGAACATATCAGTGCAGGTGTCTTTTGGGTAGAATGATTTATTTACCTTTGGATACATACCCAGGGATAGGATTGCTGGATCTAATAGTAGTTCTTGTTTTAGTTTGAGAAATCTCCAACCTGCTTTCCACAGGGGCTGAATTAATTTCCATTCCAACCAACAGTGTCTGTAACCTCTCCAACATCTGTAATTTTTTTACTTTTTAATAAAAGCCATTTTGAATGGTGTGAGATGATATCTCATTGTGGTTTTGATTTGCATTTCTCTGATAATTAGTTATGATGAGCACTTTTTCACATGTTTCTTGCCCGCTTTTATGTTATTAACTTCTAACATACTCAATAATTTATGTTTTCTATTCGTTACCTGTCTTCCTCATCTGGAATAGATGCTCTGAAGAGCATGGGCTTTGTCTCCTTTCTACCACTGCATCCCCAGTGCTGAAAATAACCTCTGACCAATAAAAGACATTCAATAAATAATTTGTTGAAGAACTGAATAAATGAATGAATGCTCTTCTGGAGTTCTCACAACCCTGTGAAACATACTTGGCCTGTGCCTATCTCTCCACATTCATGTCTTGCCTCTGACCTCATTACGTTTCACAAACACAGCCCGTCTGGTCACAATTCCTCTAACACTGAGGCTCCCAGCCTCTATCTTTGGTGCAGACTGTTCCTCCTTTCTGACATTTTCTCTGGAGGTCTTCCAGGAAGCCTCCAACTCTTCCTCAAGGGTCTTGTTTCCCTGACCGTCCAGAGGAGTCACCCCAGGGTTCTTCCATTCCTTGTTTTGCTCTCACAGAGCACCTCTCATACGCTGTGATTATAGGTGCTCCTTTGTGAACTTGGAGAAGTGGACATCTACCTGAGCTCCACGGGGGTAGAAGATTAATCTAGATCCCCATTGTGGTCCAAGAGCCCAGTATGGGGCCTGGAACAAAGTAGCTGCTCAAGAAACACTCTTAATCCATTTTATAGATGAGGAAATTAGAATGAGAAGCTGGGATTTGATACCAGTTCTAAATCCAAAACTCATAAACTGAGTCACTACGTGCGTTGTTCTCTGAGTTTCTTTGGCTCTTGACAAGGTCAGCCACATCATGCCTATTATCTGCCTTGCCTCCCATGTGATACACCTCAGCACCCCTTTAAGATAATCAACTGTTTGTTCATTCTTTCAGAGACTGTCTTAAGCACCTCTGGACCAAGCACTATTGTAGAAGACATGGTCAAGGGAGATGAAATCCCAGCTATGATGGACTTTCATTAGAGTGAGGAGACAGGTTATAAGTAAGACAATAAAGCATAAGAAATTTCAATTCTATCCAAAAGACATGGCCGGGTGCGGTGGCTCAAGCCTGTAATCCCAGCACTTTGGGAGGCCGAGACGGGCAGATCACGAGGTCAGGAGATCGAGACCATCCTGGCTAACACGGTGAAACCCCGTCTCTACTAAAAAATACAAAAAAACTAGCCGGGCGAGGTGGCGGGCGCCTGTAGTCCCAGCTACTCGGGAGGCTGAGGCAGGAGAATGGCGTGAACCCGGGAGGCAGAGCTTGCAGTGAGCTGAGATCCGGCCACTGCACTCCAGCCTGGGTGACAGAGCAAGACTCCGTCTCAAAAAAAAAAAAAAAAAAAAGACATATGCACCCCTATGTTCATTGCAGCACTATTCACAAAAGCAAATACATGGAATCAGTTTGGGTGCCCATCAACAGTGGACTGGATAAAATTTTTAAATGTGGTATATACACACCATGGAATACTATGCAGCCATAAAAAGAATGAAATCACATCCATTGCAGCAACATGGATGGAGCTGGAGGCCATTATTCTAAGTAACCGAACACAAGAACAGAAAACCAAATACTGCACATCCTCACTTATAAGTGGGAGCTAAAGATTGAATACATATGAACATAAAGATGGGAACAATATACATTGGGGGCCACTAAACGGGGCAGGGAGGGAGGGGTTGTGGGCAGAAGAACCACCTGCTGGGCACTATGCTTATTGCCTGGGCGATAGGATTGTCGGGACCCTAAGTCTCAGCATCACACAATTTGCCTGCACGTGTACCATTTAATGTGTAGTAAAAGTTGAAATTTAAATAAAAAGAAATTTCAGAGCAACATAATTGCTGTGAAGATAGTAGAAATGAACCATGTGACACAGAATGGTGGAGAGGTGAATGGCTGCTCTAGATAGAAGGTTTGCATGTCATTCTCCTCTCTTTGCTTTCCTTGCAACCAGAAAAGCCCTCTTTAGCACCACCTTGCTTTCCAGGCAGCTTTTAGGAGACCCTCTCTGCTTAAGCTAACCACCTGCATGAGCCCTATAAATGAGCCCTATTAATGTGTCCATTAAAGCAAGAAACAGAATGAGAAAACAGGATACCTGGCATCCTTAAGTCAGAGCTCATGGTCAGGCCTTGTGTCGGTCTCATGTGCTGTAAATCCCTAGTATAGCTGACATACCTGTGATACATGCAAGCCTGGGAAATGTCCACAGCAGAGGTGGGGCCCTCAGGTGATCTGCTTCTTTTGCTAGCTGCAACATATGTGGATACTTTTGTGCTGAGGTTTTACCTGTAATCTCAAAGTTTTATATCAGAGCTGAGGCTTTTTCCAGTAGAAGTCAGATGGATTAAAATGCACCTACATGAGGTTAGATAGTTTGTCTGAAGGTTCATTGAACTGGGCTGCTATTCCAACAGAACATAAGGAAGCACAACTTTAGGGCAAGAAAAATGCGCCAAAGCTTCCTCTAGAAATGGTTGGCCAGCTGCCTTCCTATTTCCTCTTCTCCGGCCTAAACTCACCAGTCCAGATGGTGGGTGTGGAGTACTAGAGACATGAGTTCTGGGCTGACTCTACCATACACTTGGTTTGTGACCTTGAAATGTCTTCATCCTTTCTTGGCCTCATACTTTCTAGATGTACAAGGAGAAAACAAGCTTTATCTTACCTTCATCATAGAGTGTCTATGAAGCTGTGATTATTGAGCTCATATAACTTCTCCAACCCTCCCTCTATGCCAACCCATCATACGTAGCATCATGTGTCTATAGCAAGTACTTCAGTAACTATTGTCAAATAAATTGATTGGATGAATGGATGGATGGATGAACAAATGGATGAATGAAGTCCAATCACCTCAAAATGTTTCATGGTGGCTTCCTGAAGGCAGATAAATTGCAAAGAAGGAGCTAGAAGTGACTAGGAGAATCTGGAGTGACTTAAGAGTGACTAGCAGAAGCTGGAGAGTTGCTCTACTTAGGCCAAGAGGCTGGGTAGGTCATCTCCCTCCTTCATGCTATCATTCCTGAAAGGGGCACAAGACTGATTGGAGTGGAGCCTCTGACAGTGGAGTAAAGGATTGTCAAAATAAATAAGAACTATGGTTCCTCTTTTCTTCCTGAGGTGGGGGATGAAGAAGATTAGAGATTTCAAATGACTTTTGAGAGGTGTGGAGATTTCTGTACTGAAATGATGTCTCTCTCTCCTCTCTCCCCTTTTGACTCTCCATCTCCTAGGATGGACTTTTGAGTCTGGGCTGCAAATAAACATCAGACATATTTGTGGAGCATGGGGAGGAAAAGAGATAAGCAGAGAAAAATTCAGAATGAAAGTTGAGACAAAAAATATGTAAGATGTTTATTTCAAGCCTAATGAAGTAAAGCACACTTCAGGAAGATGGCAATTATAACTTGACGGTGACGGATAAGAGGTGCCATTGTAGCTGCTGCACCCCTACACACAGAGTTGCTTCCTGGGCCTTCCTTTCCCTGGAGCCAGCAGCCTGCTGGAGACCAGGCCCAGGCAGGTGGGCAGCCTGGCGGGAAAGGGACTCACGTCACTCCCAGGAGCCAGGCCCTGACTGATCCTGCTGCTTCCATGTTCATGGCCCTGCCCAGCCCAGCTCTGCATCCCTCTGTGCTGTCCAGGGCCTCCCCAGTGTCACTCATTTATATTCCATCTTCACAGCTTTTGCTACATCACCTACCATCTTTGCCTATTATTTACTTTTTCCTCAATTGGATCTATTTTGTTTTGTTATACACAAATACTTTAAAAAGAAATTTTACCTACCTGCCACATGTGAAAAACTGGATCACTTGTCATAATGAATTAGAAAGAGCACATAACTATTAACATAAACCCCTGCCTCCATGTGCCACCTAAAATCTTGCACACTCACAGGACTCCCCATGCCACACTTGGAGACTCTGTGGTAAAAATCGATCCTGGGTTAATGTGGATTCACCTCATGATGACTTTCAGGGCCTGAGATTCCTTTGGAACTGAAGACATCTTCCTAATCAAAATCTCATTACACTGT
The DNA here is from genome assembly GCF_003255815.1 of Theropithecus gelada. Classification (NCBI taxonomy): domain Eukaryota; kingdom Metazoa; phylum Chordata; class Mammalia; order Primates; family Cercopithecidae; genus Theropithecus; species Theropithecus gelada. The sequence goes on along the minus strand of NC_037688.1, from coordinate 6,564,615 downwards.
GGTGCTGGTCATGTATTCATTAATTCCATAGGTAAATATCAACCACCTACCACATGTCAAGCACTGTGTTAGACACTTGACACGTGACAGTGAGGAAAACTGACCCAACCAGCTCTGCCTTCTTAGAGCTTCCATTTCAATGGACAACACAGGCAAATCATAAACATAAGACAGGGAGAATAAAATAAGATTGGGAGGTTCTGGAACCAAGGACTGTAGCTTCAAATGGATGGTCAGGATAGGCCTCGCTGAGAAGGTGACGTGGGAAGGAAGAAAAAAGGGATACAGTTATCTGGAAAGAAAGGACTTCAGGCAAAGGGAGCAGTCACTGTAAAGGCCCTGAGGGAAGGTGTGGTGAGGAGGCCAGTGTGGGTGATGCTGAGAAGAGCAAGAAAAGTGAGAGCAGTGGAGAGGACCAGAGTGTAAGGACCCTGAGGGTCAGTGGGAAAATCTGGAAATTATTTGACTTACAATTTAAAAGAATCACCACGGCTGCTGTGTTCAGAACAGATTATTGGGAGCAGGGTGTGACACGGGGATGGAGGTAGGAAAACCTGTTACTAAGAGACTATTGAAAGGATCCAGTAATGGAGCTCCAGCGGCGCAATCGGTTAGCACATGGTACTTATATGAAATAATCCAATAGATGTTGATGGGAAGATAGGGTGGTTGTTTACATGGTGCAAAGTGGTCAGATTCTGAGTATATTGTGACGATATAGCCTAAGGACTGAATATGTGGAACAGAGAAGTCAAGAATGACTCCAAGATTTTTGACCTGAATAACGAAAAGTATTGTGTTGACATCAACTAAGATGAGGAAGCCTGGGGAAAGCAGGATCATGGGAGAAGGAGTTTCGTTTGGGACAAGATGGGTTCAAGATGTCTATTGGGCACAAATACTGTCACACCTCCCCACCACATTGATAACAGGATTGACCATGGAACTTGATTTGTGCAGTGAGACATGAGCAAAAGTTTAAAGCATCAGTTTATGGTTACCATGTTTTCTGTTTTCCTCTGCACTGTAATCAGTGACATTCTAGGTGGGACTTGTTCCATCAGCTGGAGTCTTGGAGTGATGATGACATGGTGCAGAGCATGAGGGACGTGTAGCAGGAGTGAGAACTCAACCATTTTGTGATATGCTGCTTAGATTTGAGGTTACTGCTAGCAAATCACAGCCAACTCTTTCCTGTCTGATACAACGTCCCAGTGGGAATGTCAAGCAGGCAGTTTGATACCTTTGACTTGAATTAGAAAAAGGTCCAGTCCGGAGATATAAATTGGGATGTTATTGGCATATAGGTGGTATTTGAAATCATAAGACTGCATGAAACCAACAAGGGAAGGCAGAGAAGAAAAGAGGGCCAAGAACTGAGTCCTGGAACCTCCAGCCTTCAGAGGTGGTGAAAGGAAGAGACAGCAAAGGGGGCTGAGAAGGACTGAATAATATGATGGGGAGAAATGAAGAGAATGTGGTGTACTGAAAGCCACAGGAAGAAAATGCACAAAAAGAAAGATAGTTAACTGTGACCAATAATTCTGACTGCTCAATCAAGACAAGGACTCAGAATTGGCCACTGGATTTGGTGACATGAAAGTCTTTGATAATCTTGCCAATGGCAGTGTTGGTGGACTGGTGAGGACAGAAATAAGATTGGATTTGGTTTAGGAGAAAAAGAAAGGAAGGGAATTGGAGACAGCATGTATAGACAACCCTGCAAGGGGTTGTACTGCAGAGGCAAGCAGAGAAGTGAGGTGGAGTTGAGAGAGTAAATGGAGTCAAGATATTTTAAGTGGGGAGAAACAGCAGTATTACTTCTATACTTTAGGAAAAGATCTGATCGAGAGGGAAATTTTGAGGCATTAGGAGATAAGAGGGGAAAGTTACTGGAGAGTTGTCCTTGACGAATCCAAAAGGGATGGGATTCAGCACACAGCTGAAGGGATTGGCTTCCTACAGGGACCATGACAATTCTTCTGTGGTAACAGATGGAAAGCCAGAGGATATGGACAATAAGCCTTTCTCATTCTATATTCAGAGAGTCACCAATGACATATTCACAGCTTTTCTCACTTCCAGTTACGCAAATAATAGTGTTCCAGTAATGGAGGCTCATGCCTGTGAATTGCTTTTTCTTTCAATCTCAAACTTGATTCAAAACTCCTCTTGTTCTCTCCTTCAGCAAAGCTCAAGTTGCAGAGAGAGAAGAGAGGACAGGGTCCATTGCTGAGACAACTCCCCTTCTTTCCTCTTCTAGATGCTAACTCTTCTAGTTTGGGTACAGAGAAGAAGGGTAATAGTAGGTATTTTCTCCCTTACAGATCTGCTGATATATGGGTGTGGTGGAGGAGTCCAGTTCAATTCTCTCCAAAACTGTAGATTCCATGTAAGTGTTCATAAAGTGAGGGTCAGCTTCACCTTAACCTCTGGAAAACTAAGAATCTCCTTCAAAAAAGCTGCAACATCTCCCTTTGGCCTCATTGATAAAAACTTCCTCTCTACCAAAAATACAAAAATTAGTCGGGCATGGTGGCGGACGCCTGTAATCCCAGCTACTTGGGAGGCTGAGGCACAAGAATTGCGTGAACCCGGGAGGTGGAAGTTGCAGTGAGCCAAGATCGCACCACTGCACTCCGGCCTGGGCACCAGAGCGAAACTCCATCTCAAAAAAAAAAAAAAAAAAGAAAGAAAGAAAAAGCCTCAACCTTTTCTCTGGGTCAGGTGTTCTGTTTCTTGCCCTAACATTTACCAGGGCACACAGGACATTTTCCCTTTTGCCAATTTCATGCTCTGCAGGGGTTGTCTTCCACAACTCCCAGAGCCAAGGAGACCTGGACGCCCTGTCTTCCTTCCTGCTGTATTTTTCTCTGTAGTCCTTATCACCATCAGACAATATTTTGTTTATTCGTTTTGGTTATTGTCTAACTTCCCAAACTACATTGCAAAAGCCATGAGAGAAGAGACATGTGTTGCTTGTTTCATTTGGTTCACTGTTAAATTTCCTGTGCCCATAAATATTTCTGAATAAATGAATGAATGAATGAATGAAGTAGGAATTGCACCCAACTTCTTCCTGAACACATTGTGTTAGATTATTATAGTAATTTTCCCAAGGAATCGTGTCTCCCTGTATGGGCGCCTCCACATTAAACCTGGGCTTGACAAAGTGACTTGCTTCGGCCAATGGAACATTAGAAAGAATGGCCCAATAAGAATCTTGCACATCGGGATTTGCCTTTTTCTTGTTGCTTTTGGAACACAGAACCATGTAAGAAAGTCCATGACAGCCTGTGAGGGGAGGGAAATGTTGTCCAGCTGACAGCCAGCACCAATCAGACACATGATTAGATCATTTAGACCTCCCAGCCCCAGCCAAGTCATAGGATGACTGCAGCCACAGATTCCATGGCAAATTAGTGGTGCAAATACAATGACTATTGCTGTAAGCTACTGAGCTTTGGGATGCTTGTTATGCAGCAATAGATAGCTGTTACAGAGCAGGACATCTTTGTCCATTCCATCCCGTTGGCACACGATACTTCACAAAATGGATTCCCAAACAGCATCTCTGTCTCCTCGCAGCATCCAAACTCAGGAGTCTAAAGAATTCAACAAAGCCTAAATTCTTCTTCGTATAACCCCCAATCCCATAAGTCATTGTGGCATCTGACGCAAATTATTTCCCAGAAACCACACTCATGACCCAAGCTGCCCTTCCAAAAATAACCAGGGTTGCTTGAGCACTTACCCTGCCTGTGCACAGGAATGAGAGAGATTTCTCTTGAACTCTCTCAGAGTCCTTGGCCAGGGAATTCATAAGTCTTTCCCTAAAGGGAGTGAAAGAGGCAGGTGGCAGGGACAGCTTCATAGCATGAGCTATATGTGCTCAGCCCTGTGTTCCCTGTGGCTTCTCAAGCCCCCACCCTGAGGGTACTGCTGGGTTGTTGAGACCTGTCATGCATTTATTTCTCCTTCCATCCTCCAGGTCCCTGCTGTTCCCTCCCACCAAGCAGAGACCTGCCAGGCAGTCCTCACCAGGGAAATCATCCTCTAGCATCCTGACCCTATGGAATTAAAAACCTGGCCTGCTACGTTAGCAAGGGTGAGCGGACAGGACCTGCAATGCTGCCTCAAACACCCGCAATCCCAGCTCTCCCAGCTCCAAGGAAGGTGTAATTAAGGTGTATGGGAGCAGATGTGCCCTCATTTTGCACAGGCCACCGATCCCTGAGCCTTTGAAGCTAAGCATCCGGAGACCCAACAGGGACGCCTTCCCCTTCCAAGACTGTATTCACTTTAAGAGCGAGCCCCCAAGTTCAGGCTTCCATCACATATATTGAGTGGGAAATACCTGGATGTGGTGTGTGTCGAGGGTAGAGAAAACTTACTTCCCTTCCAAGTCCTCACCCAGTCCTTTTCCCAAAGAGCTCCCCAGCTCTGAGGGACAGCTGTGTATTCACCAAAGAAAATCTCAAGTTTTCTCCTGCCCTCAAGACCACCCAGGATGAATCTAGCCCTCTAGCAGAGAGGTCACAACACAGAGGCACTAACATGTGTTATCTCTAGCTGACCACATCTTACTGCCCAACTGCAGAAGGTACAGCCAACAGATGGCTTCAACCTGTGGCTCCTTCAGAGTCAGCCTCAGATGAAGAGAACTACCTCACTGAAGCCACACCCTTCCCAGGGCAGCCCACGTCCAGTCATACGGGCTGAGGGATACAAATGCCCAGCTTTTCCGATGGGTACAGGTCAGGTCCGAGAGATAGCAGGTGCCTCTTGTACTGGGTGGGCCAATGCTCCGTCAGCCCTCCAATGCCATTTGATTCTTTCCTCTATTCCACCCGGCTTTCTCCCCCTTCCTTTCCCAGGAGTTGCTCTCTGATAAATATTTTGCACTCCAAACCATCTCAGCATCAGCTTCTGGAAAATCTAACTTGTGACGGGGCCTGATCCAAGGAGTGAATTTATTACTGAATTGAAGGATATCACACAAAGTGTGGCTAGTCCAGTTGGGAAACTGAGACTGAAGAGCAGACTTTTCTGAGGTCGCTGAAACAGAAAAATTCAGAGCCATGGGTCTCCTGACTCTGAGAACGGAGCTCTGCTGGGAAAATTTCTCTTGCAGATCATCCCAGATCTACCCCCTACCCAGGCTGTACTAGAGAAGAAGGTGTGGTAGATTGATTCCCTCAAAAGTGGAGCCCAAGACGAGGATTTGGGTGCAGGTGGCTTATTTGGGACATGATCCCAGTAATCAGGCATGAAGGAGCAAAGAGAGTGGCCCAGGAAGGAGGAGAAGCCAGTACAGTGGGATGTTGTTCCAGCTACTGCTGTGGACAACCAGGGTTCAATTCTGCCAGACCTCTGAGAAGCATCCAGACCACCACCCAGAACTCTCCACCAGCACAGCACTTATCCGCCTGGTTCTGCCCCTAGTGGTTGAGAGCTGCCTCAGGTGACGCCCACCCACTTCTGGGTTCTGCTTGAGCATGGGCCAAGCTGGCTCCCACACTGTCAGAGAAGATCCCAGGACAAAAAGTGGAACATCATGGCCTGCACAGAGAACCTAGCACGAGCCCATTATAATGAGGTGTAAGACATAGTAGTGAAAGAATTTACAAGATACGGAAGTAATACAGAAGAGGATGTACTTAAATATGGTAGTGAGAAGAAGTCAAAAAATAATAGCTGTATGGAAGAAGCTAGCTCTGAGTAAGGTTTTGAAAGATGAAGAGTAGTTTTCCATATCAGTAAGGTAGAAGGCACAACATGGAGACAAGATTGCATAGTGTCTTTGGGGTGCTACAGGTGTTTGTTATTTCTAGTTCATAAAGATCAAGGAGGAGGCCGCGCATGGTGGCTCACACCTGTAATCCCAGCACTTTGGGAGGCTGAGACGGGTGGATCACCTGCGGTCAGGAGTTCGAGACCAGCCTGGCCAACAAGGTGAAACCCCATCTCTACAAAAAATGCAAAAATTAGCTGGGCATGGTGGTAGGTGCCTGTAATCCCAGCTACTTGGGAGGCTGAGGCAGACAGAATTGCTTGAACCTGGGAGGAGAGGTTGCAGTGAGCCGAGATTGCACCATTGCATCCCAGCCTGGGTGACAGAGCAAGACTCTGTCTCAAAAAAAGAAAGAAAGAAAAAAAAAGAAAAGGAGAGGTATCAAAGACAGAATGCATGAGAAGGCAGCGAAGAATCTCTAATACCATTTCAAAATTTACGTTTTTGCCCAAAGGGTATTTTTTTAAATTTTATTTTTAAGTTACTACATGGTAAAATTGACTTTTTTCCTTTATTGCACAGTTTTATGAATTTTAACGCACTTATAGGTTCATGTAAATCACCAATCTAATCAGGATACAGAATAATTTCATAACCCCAAAAAAACTTCCTTTACAGTCACATCCTCCCCTAACACCCAATCCTGGCAATCACTAATCTGTTTTCCATCACTATATTTTTGTCTTTGTGGTAATGCCATATAAACAGAATTATATAATATGTAACCTTATGAGATTGACTTTTTTCATTCACCATAATATCTTCAAAATTCATCCACATAGCTGCATGTACCAAAAGTTGGCCTTTTTATTGCTGTGTAGTATTCCATCACATGGGTCTTTAGCTATTCCTCTGTTGAAAGTCATTTGTGTTGTTTCCAGTTCGGGGAAATTATAAATAAAGCTTCTAAAAACATTTGTGTACAGGTCTTTGTGTGAACATAATTTTTCATTTCTCTAGGGAAAACACCCAGGAGTGTGATTACTGGGTCATATGTTATACATGTTATACATGTTTTTACCTTTCCAAGAAACCGCCAAACTGTTTTCCAGAATGGTTGTGCCATTTTGCATTCGCATCAGCAATATATGAGCATTCCAGTTGCTCTGTATACTCATCAGTGCTTGAATATAGTTTTTATGTCAGCCATTCTAATATATATGCAGTCGTTTGAAGCAGGGAGTGACATGATCAAATTGGGGAGAAAAACTTAAGGCAGGAAAGCTAGTTAGGAGAGTGATGCAGTCATGAAGGCAAGAGACATTGGCGGCCTGGACAGGGTGATGGCTACGGAGGTGAAGTGTAGGGAAGAAATACTCCAGAGAAGAATCAGAGGGACTGAGTTTGAGAAAAGAAGTCTAAGATGGCTTTCAAGTTTCTGGCTCATCAAGACCACAAGGTCCCACGTGGAACACAAGTTGGAATTCCAAATTGTTCGGAGCTGGGGTAAGTCAGCGGGGAGTGGAGCAGCCTCCCTCCCCTGACGGCTGTGAGTTTCCACGTGTATGATTGCAACAAACAGCTTGACTCCATTTACAAAGAAAAATTTACATCCCACTCTGTGGGGGAAGACGTGTCTATCTGCCAGCCTGTGTTTATAAACCTGCTGACAGCCCACAATCTGGGAGTGACCTTTGCTGGTTGTAAACACAAATGCAGATGTCCTGATAGTGAATCAGGCAAAGAGGCCCAAATGTGGAACAGCCAGGGAAGGAGGCAGAAAACCCTACCAAATGTCTGGATGAATACTGCCTCCTGCCTGGGGGTAAAGGAACTCCTCATTTCTACATTATTGCTGCATTTCAGGAGTTGTTTTCAGTTGGTTCCAGTTGTTCTTAGAACCCTTGTTGAGATTATCAGTTTTGAAGCCCCAGATGAAATAAAATGTGAATACCAGGAAATAAGAATGCTAACTAGAAGCTGTCACTTGATCATAATATTGGAAGCTTGCATTTAATATGAGCTTGGGTGGGCTGCATGCCAAGTCTCTGGCCATAAGGGAAAAGGGAACTTTAGAAAGGATACTCCAAGGCTTCACCCTAAGAGAGGGATTCCAGGGTCTTCTGACCAGCCCAGTGCCAGGTCCCAAGCTAATGGAGGCTTTGCAGGACCGGCCTCCACCACGGGGAAGGAATTCTGCAAAGCTCACTAGAAAGTTCCCTTCCTCACATTTCTATAACACCCACCTTTCTCTAAGAGCTCCAAATATTGTACCTTACTGCAGAATTTTCAGTATCCTTCTTATCCTTGCTTTTATCTGAACCTCAGAATAACTCCAATGTTATTATTCCACTTTTTCATTAAAGAAGCTGAGGTTTAAAGAGGATAAATGACTTTTCTAAGACCATACATCAGGTCAGTGGTAGAATTTAGATCCAAGCTTAGGTCTTGGATTCCACATCTAGAACAACCTTCTAGCATGCTTCATCACTACTTTTTCTTGGGAATGGCAATTTGGATGTCGTCGCAGCTTGTGTAGAAGACTTCCGTTGGCTCAGTTGCTCTTGCCTCCACTTTCTGAGAACTGACCCCTTTCATTCCTTTCCTGTGGCCACAGCAGCCATGTTTGTACATTAGGAAATGCACTGTCAACCCTTAGCTGATTGGTCCACAGTAGGCACGTGACCCCAGGTGAACCAATCAGAATCCTGCTGAGGGAATTCAGCGTCATGACTGAGAAAGTGACAATAGGTTCTCTCTAGAGGGCTGTAACATGTGACCTTTGACCTATCTTCCACTAACGTGGAACGGGAAATAGAATTCACAAAAAGAGAAAATTGAAGCCAAAGAACAGAGCAGATGACAGAAACAGAGATGGTGGAGTAGATGATTAGGAACCTTCTGGAAGAGAGGATCCATAGAAGCCAGTTCCTGGGGTCTCAGAGCCTGTCTGGTTCTTTTATTTCCTGAGGTTAGCATGTTCAGATCTTCTCTGACTTTGTGAGAACCTCCAATCCTGCCAATAAACACCTGCCTCTTGCCTTTTTTTGTCCTTCAAATCGTCAGAGTTGGTTTCTGTATCTTGAGGAGGAAATAAAGTCTTGATGAATATAGATCCTCCTGCTTTTCTTTACAGAACTGATCACCATGTTAAATTATCTCATTTACTTGTTGATTGTCTACTTCCTTTACTAGTGTGCCAGCTCTCTGAGATCAGGGTCCTTGCCTTGACTCTCCAAGCTATAGCCCCAGTGCCCAACCCCGAGCCAGGCACACAGGAGGCTCTCAAAGCATAATGGTTGAGCAGATCAATAAGTGAATGGACTGAATATAGAGTCCCTTAGAAATCATCCAGTTCTATTACCTTATCTTTTAAGTGGAAAAGTAAGGCCTCAGAAGGGGGCATGTTGGCTAAGTTCCCACGGTGTGTTTGCAGCTGACCTGGGAGTGGAATGCAAGCCTCTTGCCTCTCTGACCAGTGTTGGAGGAATAAGTTTCCCAGCATGGTAACAGCTGACCCCGGGGGTCAGTTGGCTCCTAAGCTCTTTGTGCCATGCTTAGAGCTTTCCTTGTATTGTCTCTTTTAAGTCACACACTTGTCTAGAAGATGGCATCACGACTCCCATTTTGCAAATGAGGAAACAGAGGCCTTGGAGGCATTGCACAAGTTTCCCAATGCTACACACTTGCCACATAGCAGTGCACTCTTCCCATGTCCCTTTGTCCATGATTTCTACCCTTTTGTTTTAAAATTGTGCATGGTAGCAATGTCCTTGTGCTTGCCTTTGTGACTCAGAACCCCCACTCCATCAGAACTTTTACTTCCTGGCCCACCAATCCATACTATTATGCCATCTGTCTTACCTGTCAAATGTGTCTGTCCCACGTCCCATACCCTTGGAGGCTTACAGCCTGTGACTCTACCTTAGAATGAATCTGTGCTAAGGTAACAATTCCTGGGAGAGGTTGATGGTGGCTCCTTTAAGAAGTCTTTGCATTTCAACACAGAACTTACAAAGATCCAACTCCTCCCAGCCTTTGAGGTAAGAATCCTACACTATGGCAGACCAGTGAAGGTGGAACTTTGAAGCTGGAGGCCCCTTAGACCCATCACATCATGTCTCAGGGACGAACACTTATTCTACCTAAACAGATAGTCTTGTTTCTGGGGACACAGGAGAGAGCCTGAAATAGAGAAAAATTATTAAACCTGGGATCAGAAGACCTGAGTTCAAAACCCAACTCTACTCCTTGCTAACTATAGATGAGTTACTATACTTCTGTGAATGCCATCTCTTGCTTTTGTGTGCATGTAAATTTATGTGGTACAAGTGTCATTTTGTTGTATGCATAGCTTGCATAGTGGTGAAGTTGAGGCTTTTAGAGTACCCATCACCCAAATAATGTACATTATATTCATTAAGTAGCCTCTTGTTCCTCACTCCTCTCGCAACCTTCCAAATTCCCACCATTTCAAGTCTCTGTTGTCTATCATTCCACTCTATGTCCATGTATACACATTATTTAGTTCTCGCTCACAAGTGGGAACATGCCGTATTTGTCTTTCTGAATTGTTTCACTTAACATAATGGACTCCAGTTCCGTCTTTGTTGCTCCAAAAGACATGATTTCATTTTTTATGACTAAATAGTATTCCATGTTGCTTATGTGTCACATTTTCTTTAACCAGTCATCCACTGGTAGACACTTAGGTTGGTTCTATGACTTTGCTATTGTGATTAGTGCTGTGATAAACATACAGAATGCAGGAATCTTTTTTGCATAACGATGTATTTTCCTTGGAGTAGATACCCAATAGTGGGATTGCTGGGTCAAATGATAGTTCTATTTTTAGTTCTTTGAAAATTACTGTTTTCCATAAAGGTTGTACTAATTTACATTCCCACCAACAGTATATAATAGTTTCCTTTTCTTCATATTCTCACCAACATCTGTTATTTTTTGTCTTTTTAGTAATAGTTGTTGTCACTGGTATAAGATGATATCTCATTGTGGTTTTAATTTGCATTTCTCTGATGATTGGGGATGTTGAGCAGTTTTTCATATGCCTGTTGGCCATGTGTATGCCTTCTTTTGAAAAATGTCTATTCATGCCCTTTGCCCACTTTTTAATGGGATTATTTATTTTTGTTTTTGTTGAGTTGTTTGAGTTTCTTATAAATTCTGGATATTAGTCCCCTGTTGGATGCATAGTTTGCAAATATTTTCTCCCATTCTGTAGGTTGTCTATTCACTATGCTAATTATTTATTTTGCAAAACTGAGGATAACAACAATGTCTTATAGGAGTGTCATCCAGCAAAATTCTCGTAATAAAAAATAAGTGGAAAATAACTGTAGCAGACTTTTTGGACATTTATTCACAAGCATATATTATAAACTTCTACTATGAATCAGTCCTGTGCTAGATGTAGAAACCAGCCCAAAGTTATTGTCTTTTCTACCTTTGAGTTTGAAAAGGCAGAGACCAAAATTTTCCTTACAAGTGCTGCTGGACTCTAGGAATGAAAGACCATTCCAGCAAAGGTAATTGGTTAAGTGTCTTAGCCACTGGAAGAGGAATTTGCACTTGGCAATTAAGTTTGCAAATATTATACAACCTTATAGAGTGTATTTCTTCAAACTGATGTGTTCTTTTTCATGTAATAATCAATTAGTGGGTGTTTCAATTGCTTAATTAGCTCTGCGTGTAAATTAATCTCTGCATATTGAAATTGCAAACCTTGTCTTGTAATGTTGGATTGTTTCTGAGGTAAATCAAATTACTGTAGCCTCGGCAAAGGTTCTTAGTTTCAAGAGTCACCAAAAGCCAGCAGATTCCTTTAGCCACGTGAGTATGGGGACTTAGGGAGAATTTAGTATATGACAGTCAGTCTAATTATATTTACCCATAGAAAGGACTCCATGTCAGTTCTTATTTCTGCTCTCAGGCAAAATTGCCTGTTGAATGATTAAATTCTTTGAGCCATTCAGGTCTTATGCCCTTGATATTAATGAGGAATAAAAGATATGTTTCTCATTTCCCAAGCAGACATGAGAGCTGGCAGATGAAACCCATTCCTGCTTCATCAAGGAGGCTGGGAGGGTAAAGGAAAGGTGACCAGTCTGACTCTACCACCCAAGGGAAACTCTAACTTTTTCAAGAAGCCTCCTCTGACTATGGCCAGCCACAGTATCCTCTCCCTATCTCCAAGTCCCCCTAAGAAGGTTGTAACCTAGCTCTCACCTGTTATACCCTATGATATGGGTTCATGGCACCGATACCCATTTGGAATAACACAGGCTTGGGTTCAAATCCAGACTGTGCTCTCTACTAGCTGTGTGACTCACCTCACTTGTAAAATGAAAGGAATAATATTCCACCTCCTCACTCAGCCCAAGTAAGGTTCAAATGGGAACAGCATTGTAAAGAATTTGGTAAGTGGTAAAGCACTTTGTAAATGGTATAGAAGTGTTGGTTATTTTGTGTTTCGTGTTATTTTCTTGTACCCTTCAAAAGCAGGGGCTGAGTTGCTGCTTTTCGCCCTCTTGAGTCCCCCCTCCCCATGATTGGCCCAGGACTAGTTTGCAGCACAGCTGAGTGCTCAGCAGATTATAGGAAGATGGGACATTCAACCTTGGCCAGTCTGCCTTGGAATTTTGTTGTGTGGCCCACGAACTCCCTCTCAGTTTGGTTTCCTGTAAGTTAGTTTGAGAAATTTGGGACAAATACGATCCTATCTCTGGAGCCTCAGATGCTTGAAGTTGCATAGACAGGGCTGCTCACATTAGTCAGATCCTACCTGCTTTTGTCATCACCCTTTAGACATGGCCAATGAAAACCTTCCCAATACAACTCAGCCAGCAGAAAATCCACCTTTAGGCCAGAATTATCATATTGACCTCCATCAGGGCCCTGTCTGCAGAGGCATGGCCACAAAGGCCTCTAATGACTCTGGAGAGCCTCTAGGACCTCTTTATGAAGCTGCAGTGACCAGTGTTCCCAGATGGACATCCTCCAAGACTGACTGCCAGAACTCTGTCCAAGTTGCCATGGATTAAGATTGGGGGAGGAGTCTGACACTCCAGTGGGAAGGAGCACTCCCTAAGGCAGGGATCCCATTCTGGCCCAGAACACTCAACACAATCCTGAGCACATAGAAAGTGCTCATAAAAACTTACAAGAATGGGGTGGGGGTGGGGAGAATAAACACAATAAAGCAAAAAGCAAACCTGTGAATGTGTAAAAATAAAGGCATTAATGAGCAAATGAATGAATAAATAGAAATAAAAGTGAAAGAGAGAATGAAAAAAGGAATGGATTTGAAAGATCAAAGCCAAGAATGAAGAACTCAGCTTTCCTGCTCCCACTTCTTTCTCTATACAAAGCATTCTTCTAAAATCTGAGAGCTTTGGGAGCCATGCAAGAATGACAGCATTTTTTTGTTACATCTAGGAATCCTCCTCATCCTTAGGGCCCAGGATATGTTTTCAAGTCATTGAGAAATGCATTTTCCACTTCTTTGTCAGCTATCTGGGAACACAGGGTGTTTCTAGAGCCAAGTATTGCCTGTGTCTAGAATCTTCATTCAGAAGCATGTAACCCTCATCTGCCTGCACCACAAGGTGAGCAGAACTTCCTCAAGGGACAGCAACTTCCATGAACAAACACCCAGAGCTTCCATGAACACTTTGATGACGCAGAGTGGCATTCATCTGGGGCAGGTAACTGAGGGCTGAAGCTTTTCACAGGAAGGACAGGAAGAATAAACACCTTCCCTTCCTAATGCCAATTCCTCTTCCCTCGTTTTTAGAATGGAGATCTTCCTGGCTCTGTGTTCCCCATGCCTGGTGTTTATACTTAATTTCTTAAGAGACTATGCTTAGCACAGTCTCTTAAGAAATTCTGATAAGGGTCATGGTGAATACCTGGCCCAACTTAGGTGAAGTGTTGATGGAAGAATCCAGCCAGGACAGCACAAAGCAGCCCACCGCATAGCACTGCACACCTAAACTCAGAGTTTTCTAGAGAAACCATAAACAATTAAAATTGTTTGCTTATCTCTCTCTGTGTCCTGCTCAAGGACAGAATGCATAGCCTGGCCTCTTTTCTAGCTGCTAACTAATCAGTTTACCCCTCCCCAGTGACACAGACACACACACACACACACACACACACCCCTGCCAAAAGCAAGATTCACTATTCCCAGATTCTCTGCTGGTTTTCCCCCTCTCTCCTCTCTCCACTTTCTCGTATGAATTTATTTTTTTTATTTTTTTGCTACAGTCCCCTATTTTCCCTCAGTAGGATGGGAGGGAAACATAGGATGTTTTGCCTGAACCTGAGGGACAGTTCCTGGAATGCTAGATTTTCACAGCCCCAGGCAAACCATGACAAGTTGGTCATCTTATCATTCACATGTGAGAAAATCTGTGTGCAAAATAACCAGCTGTCTCTAAATCACTGCTTGAGACTATTTAACATATGATGTACTTAAAACACTTATGGAAACATAGTGAATGTTCAACAAATGTTAGTTACTATTAGTATTTTTGTTGTTGTAATATTCTGGTTGTTCAAGTCCACTGTCACTCCCACCCCAGAGGTATTCCTTCATCCTCCCCATGCACACAACTCAGCAAAGTGTCTCCGCAGACTGTTTGTGATAGGTCAAACTGCATCATTTTAATTCAACAAAATTCACCGATCCCTACCCCATCCCAAACACCGGGCTGGACAGATATTTAATAGTAAACTGCAAATGGACTTGCTCTGCTGGCATAAGATTTACAGCAGCTGTCCCCAACCTTTTTGGCACCAGAGACTGGTTGCATGGAAGACAATTTTTCCAAGGACCGGGTGCAGCAGGGTGGTTATGGGATGAAACTGTTCCACCTCAGATCATCAGGCATTGGATTCTCATTAGGAGCGCACATCCTAGATCCCTGGCATGTACAGTATGGGAAAACTTTCACAATAGGGTTGTCACTCTTGAGAATCTAATGCTGCCACTGATCTGACAGGAGGTAGAGCTCAGGCAGTAATCGACCCAGGGGTTGAGGAGTCCTAGTTTACAGTTTAGTATGGAAGACGTTGAGTAGATAGACTCAATGTCTATCTAGTAGATAGTGACATATTGGAGTGAGAGCTGAGAAGGAGATACATAGGGTGCTATGTGAGAGCCTAACAGGGGATACCTCATTTGGTTGGAAAGTCAGACAAGGCCTTGCAGAGGAAGTCACATTTAAACTAAGACTAAAAGAGTAGTGAGAGGTAGGTAAGTAATGAAAGGTAAGTGATTCACTTTGCAAGATAAAAGCAGCCCTGCAAATTTTGGCTGTTCCTCAAATGTTTCAAAGTAATGAGCCAGAATGTCTAGTTATTTAAGCAAAGCCAATGGTGAAAGCTGTAAAGTTGAAGAATTTCATGTAGCATAAATGATGATCCCATATTCAGCTGTTGTGCAAAGATTATCCTACACTCACGTGCCACAATTTGAACACCAGCAATTCATAAAACTCTAGTTTTAGGGCCAGGCACAGTGGCTCACACCTGTAATCCCAACACTTTGGGAGGCCGAGGTGAGAGAATAGCTTGAGGCTAAGAGTCTGAGACCAGCCTAGGCAACATAGTGAGACCCCTGTTTCTAAAAAACATTTAAAAATTATCTGGGCATGGTGGTGCACACCTGCAGTCCCAGCTACTCAGGGGTCTGAGGTGGGAGGATCACTTGAGCCCAAGAAGTTGAGGCTGCAGTGAGCTATGATTGTGCTACTGCACTCTACCTTGGGTGACAGAGCAAGACCCTGTCTCTGAAAAGAAAATCTAGTTTTGTACAAGTGCTGGATTATGAAGGGGGTGCTCTTGACTTTAGAAAGGATTCTCTGCCTTTTTTGGAGGCATCCTGTGGACCACAGGGCTGTGTAGGGTAGAGGAAAGGGTTTGAAAATCAGGAGCAGAGGCTCTGGGGTCAAGATCTCATTTTGCTCCCTCCTAACAACGTGCCCTTGTGCTGATCATTTATTGCCCTCTGGGCTTCACCTTCTCTCTCTTTAAGTGGGTACCTTTCCCCCACGCCAGCTGCCTTGCAGGGCTTTTATGAGGAACAGATGAGTAAAGCCCTGGGAAAATGTTAGCTGTCAGCATCTATCTCTCTCTCCAAATCGTGAGCTACTTCAAGACAGAAACTATATGTACCTCAAACAGCTCAAACAACACAAGAGAATAGGGGATGTCTAAGAAGTGGTTGAATGGAGGCAAGTGGTATTAAGAGGCAGAATGATCACACAAGTTCTAGATTCAGAGAAGCCTAGGCTTGAATCTACACACTGCCTTTTTCTGGCTATGTGACCTCAAGCGAGTGACTGAAATCTCTGCCTCTGTTTTCCCAGAAATTAGATAGGAATAATAATGCCCACTTTTCAAAGCTGAGTTAAAGAATAAAGACAGTGAAAATAAAGGAGAAAGCATAGGGTTCAGATACTACTCTTAACTCTCAAGCCATAACTCTTTTTGCTGTTGTTGTTTTTGGTTGGTTTTTGTCGTTGTTGTTGTTATTGTTTTGTTTGTTTGTTTTTTGAGACAGAGTCTCGCTCTGTTGCCCAGGCTGGAGTGCGATGGCGCCATCTTGACTCACTGCAACCTCCGCCTCCTGGGTTCAAGCAATTATCCTGCTTCAGCCTCCTGAGTAGGTGGGATTACAGGCACATGCCACCACGCCAGACTAATTTTTGTATTTTTAGTAAAGACAGGGTTTTAAGACAGGGTTTTACCATGTTTGTAAGGCTGGTTTCGAACTCCTGACCTCGTGATCTGCCTGCCTCAGCCTCCCAAAGTGCTGGGATTACAGGTGGCCCGGCCTTCTTTTTTTTTTTTTTTTTTTTTTTTTGTGAGATGGAGTCCTACTCTGTCACCCAGGCTGGAGCGCAGGGCATGATCTCAGCTCACTATAACCTCCGGCTCCTGGGTTCAAGCAATTCTCCTGCCTCAGCCTCCTGAGTGACTGGGATTACAGGCACCTGCCACCATACCTGGCTAATTTTTGTATTTTTAGTAGAGACAGGGTTTCATCACGTTGAATAGGCTGGTCTTGAACGCCTGACCTCAAGTGATTCACCTGCTTCAGCTTCCCAAAGTGCTGGGATTACAAGTGTAAGCTACCGCACCCAGCCTCAAACCACAAGACTTAAAATAACCCAAGCTCTTTCCTGCCTAAAAGTCTTTGCACATGCTATCCCCTTTGTCTGGAATGCTGTTCCTCCAGCTTTTTGTATGGCTAATCCTACTTATCCATCAATCCTCACCTTCAATGGTATGCCCTCAGTGAGGCCTTTCCTGACTGCCCCATTCAAATGGGGTTTCCTCTGCAAATAAATCTCTGTCAGAAAACTCCATTTGATTCCTGCATTAGTGATCTATTCCTATGTAGAAAAAAAATTACCTTAAAATGTAATAGCTTGAAAATAAGTATTTATTATCTTGCAGTTTCTGTGGGTCAGAGATTCAGCCTCAGCTTAACTGGGTTCTCTGGCTCAGCTTGCTCATAGACTGGAAGCAAGGCATTGACTGAGGCTGCGGGCCTCTCAAAGCTCAAATGGGAAAGGACCCACTTCCAAGCTCACCCTCCATGCTGCTGATAGGCCTGGGGTCCTTGCTGGCCATTGGCTGCAGACATCAGCTTCTTGCCACATCGACCTTTCACAGGGATATGCACATGTGGCCCCTGGCTTCCATCAGAGGGAGGTGTGAGAGAGAGAGATTGCTGACAAGCAAAACAGAAGTCACACTTTTTATGACTACCAGAAGGCGGAATCACTGGGGACCATCTTAGAGGCTGCCCACCAGGGTAATTTTTTTTTTTTTTTTTTTTTTTTTACGTTTTTGTAATTTTTTTATTTTTTATTTTTTATTATTATTATACTTTAAGTTCTAGGGTACATGTGCATAACATGCAGGTTTCTTACATATGTATACTTGTGCCATGTTGCTGTGCTGCACCCATCAACTCGTCAGCACCCATCAACTCGTCATTTACATCAGGTATAACTCCCAATGCAATCCCTCCCCCCTCCCGCCTCCACATGATAGGCCCCGGTGTGTGATGTTCCCCTTCCCGAGTCCAAGTGATCTCATTGTTCAGTTCCCACCTATGAGTGAGAACATGCGGTGTTTGGTTTTCTGTTCTTGTGATAGTTTGCTGAGAATGATGGTTTCCAGCTGCATCCATGTCCCTACAAAGGACACAAACTCATCCTTTTTTATGGCTGCATAGTATTCCATGGTGTATGTGTGCCACATTTTCTTAATCCAGTCTATCACTGATGGACATTTCGGTTGATTCCAAGTCTTCGCTATTGTGAATAGTGCCGCAATAAACATACGTGTGCATGTGTCTTTATAGCAGCATGATTTATAATCCTTTGGGTATATACCCAGTAATGGGATGGCTGGGTCATATGGTACATCTAGTTCTAGATCCTTGAGGAATCACCATACTGTTTTCCATAATGGTTGAACTAGTTTACAATCCAACCAACAGTGTAAAAGTGTTCCTATTTCTCCACATCCTCTCCAGCACCTGTTGTTTCCTGACTTTTTAATGATCGCCATTCTAACTGGTGTGAGATGGTATCTCATTGTGGTTTTGATTTGCATTTCTCTGATGGCCAGTGATGATGAGCATTTTTTCATGTGTTTGTTGGCTGTATGAATGTCTTCTTTTGAGAAATGTCTATTCATATCCTTTGCCCACTTTTTGATGGGGTTGTTTGTTTTTTTCTTGTAAATTTGTTGGAGTTCTTTGTAGGTTCTGGATATTAGCCCTTTGTCAGATGAGTAGATTGCAAAAATTTTCTCCCATTCTGTAGGTTGCCTGTTCACTCTGATGGTAGTTTCTTTTGCTGTGCAGAAGCTCTTTAGTTTAATGAGATCCCATTTGTCAATTTTGGCTTTTGCTGCCGTTGCTTTTGGTGTTTTAGACATGAAGTCTTTGCCCATGCCTATGTCCTGAATGGTACTACCTAGGTTTTCCTCTAGGGTTTTTATGGTATTAGGTCTAACATTTAAGTCTCTAATCCATCTTGAATTAATTTTCGTATAAGGAGTAAGGAAAGGATCCAGTTTCAGCTTTCTACTTATGGCTAGCCAATTTTCCCAGCACCATTTATTAAATAGGGAATCCTTTCCCCATTTCTTGTTTCTCTCAGGTTTGTCAAAGATCACATGGCTGTAGATGTGTGGTATTATTTCTGAGGACTCTGTTCTGTTCCATTGGTCTATATCTCTGTTTTGGTACCAGTACCATGCTGTTTTGGTTACTGTAGCCTTGTAGTATAGTTTGAAGTCAGGTAGCGTGATGCCTCCAGCTTTGTTCTTTCGACTTAGGATTGTCTTGGAGATGCGGGCTCTTTTTTGGTTCCATATGAACTTTAAAGCAGTTTTTTCCAATTCTGTGAAGAAACTCGTTGGTAGCTTGATGGGGATGGCATTGAATCTATAAATTACCTTGGGCAGTATGGCCATTTTCACGATATTGATTCTTCCTATCCATGAGCATGCTATGTTCTTCCATTTGTTTGTGTCCTCTTTTATTTCACTGAGCAGTGGTTTGTAGTTCTCCTTGAAGAGGTCCTTTACATCCCTTGTAAGTTGGATTCCTAGGTATTTTATTCTCTTTGAAGCAACTGTGAATGGAAGTTCATTCATGATTTGGCTCTCTGTTTGTCTGTTACTGGTGTATAAGAATGCTTGTGATTTTTGCACATTAATTTTGTATCCTGAGACTTTGCTGAAGTTGCTTATCAGCTTAAGGAGATTTTGGGCTGAGACAATGGGATTTTCTAAATATACAATCATGTCATCTGCAAAGAGGGACAATTTGACTTCTTCTTTTCCTAACTGAATACCCTTGATTTCTTTCTCTTGCCTGATTGCCCTAGCCAGAACTTCCAACACTATGTTGAATAGGAGTGGTGAGAGAGGGCATCCCTGTCTTGTGCCAGTTTTCAAAGGGAATTTTTCCAGTTTTTGCCCATTCAGTATGATATTGGCTGTGGGTTTGTCATAAATAGCTCTTATTATTTTGAGGTACGTTCCATCAATACTGAATTTATTGAGTGTTTTTAGCATGAAGGGCTGTTGAATTTTGTCAAAAGCCTTTTCTGCATCTATTGAAATAATCATGTGGTTCTTGTCTTTGGTTCTGTTTATATGCTGGATTATATTTATTGATTTGCGAATGTTGAACCAGCCTTGCATCCCAGGGATGAAGCCCACTTGATCATGGTGGATAAGCTTTTTGATGTGCTGCTGAATCCAGTTTGCCAGTATTTTATTGAGGATTTTTGCATCGATGTTCATCAGGGATATTGGTCTAAAGTTCTCTTTTTTTGTTGTGTCTCTGCCAGGCTTTGGTATCAGGATGATGTTGGCCTCATAAAATGAGTTAGGGAGGATTCCCTCTTTTTCTATTGATTGGAATAGTTTCAGAAGGAATGGTACCAGCTCCTCCTTGTAGCTCTGGTAGAATTCAGCTGTGAATCCATCTGGTCCTGGACTTTTTTTGGTTGGTAGGCTATTAATTATTGCCTCAATTTCAGAGCCTACTATTGGTCTATTCAGGGATTCAACTTCTTCCTGGTTTAGTCTTGGAAGAGTGTAAGTGTCCAGGAAATTATCCATTTCTTCTAGATTTTCTAGTTTATTTGCGTAGAGGTGTTTATAATATTCTCTGATGGTAGTTTGTATTTCTGTGGGGTTGGTGGTGATATCCCGTTTATCATTTTTTATTGCATCTATTTGATTCTTCTCTCTTTTCTTCTTTATTAATCTTGCTAGCGGTCTGTCAATTTTGTTGATCTTTTCAAAAAACCAACTCCTGGATTCATTGATTTTTTGGAGGGTTTTTTGTGTCTCTATCTCCTTCAGTTCTGCTCTGATCTTAGTTATTTCTTGCCTTCTGCTAGCTTTCGAATGTGTTTGCTCTTGCTTCTCTAGTTCTTTTAATTGTGATGTTAGAGTGTCAATTTTAGATCTTTCCTGCTTTCTCTTGTGGGCATTTAGTGCTATAAATTTCCCTCTACACACTGCTTTAAATGTGTCCCAGAGATTCTGGTATGTTGTATCTTTGTTCTCATTGGTTTCAAAGAACATCTTTATTTCTGCCTTCATTTCGTTATGTACCCAGTAGTCATTCAGGAGCAGGTTGTTCAGTTTCCATGTAGTTGAGCGGTTTTGATTGAGTTTCTTAGTCCTGAGTTCTAGTTTGATCGCACTGTGGTCTGAGAGACAGTTTGTTACAATTTCTGTTCTTGTACATTTGCTGAGGAGTGCTTTACTTCCAATTATGTGGTCAATTTTGGAATAAGTGTGATGTGGTGCTGAGAAGAATGTATATTCTGTTGATTTGGGGTGGAGAGTTCTATAGATGTCTATTAGGTCTGCTTGCTGCAGAGATGAGTTCAATTCCTGGATATCCTTGTTAACTTTCTGTCTCGTTGATCTGTCTAATGTTGACAGTGGAGTGTTGAAGTCTCCCATTATTATTGTATGGGAGTCTAAGTCTCTTTGTAAGTCTCTAAGGACTTGCTTTATGAATCTGAGTGCTCCTGTATTGGGTGCATATATATTTAGGATAGTTAGCTCTTCCTGTTGAATTGATCCTTTTACCATTATGTAATGGCCTTCTTTGTCTCTTTTGATCTTTGATGGTTTAAAGTCTGTTTTATCAGAGACTAGTATTGCAACCCCTGCTTTTTTTTGTTCTCCACTTGCTTCATAAATCTTCCTCCATCCCTTTATTTTGAGCCTATGTATGTCTCTGCGTGTGAGATGGGTCTCCTGAATACAGCAGACTGATGGGTCTTGACTCTTTATCCAGTTTGCCAGTCTGTGTCTTTTAATTGGAGCATTTAGTCCATTTACATTTAAGGTTAATATTGTTATGTGTGAACTTGATCCTGCCATTATGATATTAACTGGTTATTTTGCTTGTTAGTTGATGCAGTTTCTTCCTAGCCTAAATGGTCTTTACATTTTGGCATGTTTATGCAATGGCTGGTACCGGTTGTTCCTTTCCATGTTTAGTGCTTCCTTCAGGGTCTCTTGTAAGGCAGGCCTAGTGGTGACAAAATCTCTAAGCATTTGCTTATCTGTAAAGGATTTTATTTCTCCTTCATTTATGAAACTTGGTTAGGCTGGATATGAAATTCTGGGTTTAAAATTCTTTTCTTTAAGAATGTTGAATATTGGCCCCCACTCTCTTCTGGCTTGTAGAGTTTCTGCCGAGAGATCTGCTGTGAGTCTGATGGGCTTCCCTTTGTGGGTAACCCGACCTTTCTCTCTGGCTGCCCTTAAGATTTTTTCCTTCATTTCAACTTTGGTGAATCTGGCAATTATGTGTCTTGGAGTTGCTCTTCTCGAGGAGTATCTTTGTGGCGTTCTCTGTATTTCCTGGATTTGAATGTTGGCCTGCCCTACTAGGTTGGGGAAGTTCTCCTGGATGATATCCTGAAGAGTGTTTTCCAACTTGGTTCCATTTTCCCCCTCACTTTCAGGCACCCCAATCAGACATAGATTTGGTCTTTTTACATAATCCCATACTTCTTGCAGGCTTTGTTCATTTCTTTTTCTTCTTTTTTCTTTTGGTTTCTCTTCTCGCTTCATTTCATTCATTTGATCCTCAATCGCTAATAGTCTTTCTTCCAGTTGATTGAGTCAGTTACTGAAGCTTGTGCATTTGTCACGTATTTCTCGTGTCATGGTTTTCATCTCTTTCATTTCATTTATGACCTTCTCTGCATTAATTACTCTAGCCATCAATTCTTCCACTTTTTTTTCAAGATTTTTAGTTTCTTTGTGCTGGGTACGTAATTCCTCCTTTAGCTCTGAGAAGTTTGATGGACTGAAGCCTTCTTCTCTCATCTCGTCAAAGTCATTCTCCGTCAAGCTTTGATCCGTTGCTGGCGATGAGCTGCGCTCCTTTGCCGGGGGAGATGCACTCTTATTTTTTGAATTTCCAGCTTTTCTGCCCTGCTTTTTCCCCATCTTTGTGTTTTTATCTGCCTCTGGTCTTTGATGATGATGGTGACGTACTGATGGGGTTTTGGTGTAGGTGTCCTTCCTGTTTGATAGTTTTCCTTCTAACAGTCAGGACCCTCAGCTGTAGGTCTGTTGGAGATTGCTTGAGGTCCACTCCAGACCCTGTTTGCCTGGGTGTCAGCAGCGGAGGCTGCAGAAGATAGAATATTGCTGAACAGAGAGTGTCCCTGTCTGATTCTTGCTTTGAAGGCTTCCTCTCAGGGGTATACTACACCCTGTGAGGTGTGGGGTGTCAGACTGCCCCTAATGGGGGATGTCTCCCAGTTAGGCTACTCAGGGGTCAGGGACCCACTTGAGCAGGCAGTCTGTCCCTTCTCAGATCTCAACCTCCATGTTGGGAGATCCACTGCTCTCTTCAAAGCTGTCAGACAGAGTCGTTTGCATCTGCAGAGGTTTCTGCTGCTTTTGTTGTTGTTTACTGTGCCCTGTCCCCAGAAGTGGAGTCTACAGAGACAGGCAGGTTTCCTTGAGCTGCTGTGAGCTCCACCCAGTTCGAGCTTCCCAGCGGCTTTGTTTACCTACTTAAGCCTCAGCAATGGCGGGTGCCCCTCCCCCAGCCTCACTGCTGCCTTGCCGCAAGATCGCCGACTGCTGTGCTAGCAATGAGGGAGGCTCCGTGGGCGTGGGACCCTCCCGGCCAGGTGTGGGATATAATCTCCTGGTGTGCCTGTTTGCTTAAAGCGCAGTATTGGGGTGGGAGTTACCCAATTTTCCAGGTGTTGTGTGTCTCAGTTCCCCTGGCTAGGAAAAGGGATTCCCTTTCCCCTTGCACTTCCCAGGTGAGGCGATGCCTCACCCTGCTTCAGCTCTCGCTGGTCGGGCTGCAGCAGCTGACCAGCACTGATTGTCCGGCACTCCCTAGTGAGATGAACCCAGTACCTCAGTTGAAAATGCAGAAATCACCGGTCTTCTGTGTCGCTCGCGCTGGGAGTTGGAGACTGGAGCTGTTCCTATTCGGCCATCTTGCTCCGCCCCTCCACCAGGGTAATCTTTGTAACACTTTTCCCAGTCCATGACCTCCCATCTCTGTCTTCCACTTCTTGGTGGCTTGACACCTTCTACAAGGCGGTAAGCTCCAAGAGGGTAGAGACCATGTAACAGACCAATGGTAGGAGTTTAATAAATGTTGAATAAACAAAGAAAGGAGGCTCGCATGTGCCAGGCACTGTGCCACAGGCTAGTGGAGAGCAAGCCCCAGGCCCTGCCAGTGCAGGGGAGAGAGGCCCAGCAAGTTATGTCTTCACTGTTCTGTTTGGTTTGTTTTAACCTCATGAGGGACCATGACTCTTGCCTTGCAAAATGACTGAAAAATTTCTCAATTTCTGTGGAAAGATTTGTTTTGCCTTCTGGACCCCTGTCATAATTTCTGATATTATGCCAGTTTATCCCTCTGTGTGGGGAGGGCTGGGTGGGGCAGCAGGGGAGCACCGACAGATAGTGGAAGGAGAAAAGTTCTACAGGGCACAGTAATCCTCTGAACGGCTTTGACGAGGCGACCGGTGAGGGGCCTGAGAGCTAACTGTCTGCTGCCCGCTGCCCTGCTTGACAGATTGTTTGCCAAAGAGCCTGGCCAGCGGGAGCTTTGACCTTGGAGGGAGAGTGATCTGTCTTCATGGAAACACACTGTCATAAGCACATGTCTCAATTTCACTTGGGAAGGCACCGAGGCTACACGAGAAGAGAGCCTTGGACGTGGTTAAGGAGGAAAAATGTGTGGCCCATACAGGGGCACAGAAGCAGCTAAAATTAACCCAGAGTGGCCCTGGAGGGCTTGCAAGAAATTAGTGCTTTTGCCTCCAGTGCTGGTGAGTCTTCAGTGAGGCCAGCAGCACAACCATGCCTTCCTTGGGGAACCAAAGTGCCCCTCGCTTCCCTCATGGCCAGTCTCTCCATTTGTCACCAAGGACAAGTTTGGGGGATGGATCTCTGGAAACAGTACCTTTGACATCTAAGTCCCTCACAGAAACAAAAAAACATACCCTGGTGTCTGTATCATCCTGAAGGTCAAGGAAGTGATGCCCTAGGGAACAGGGTGGGTGATAAATCTGGTGTCTGCACAGTCGCCTTTCTGAGGACCTGGCTGAGCCTTTCACCTCTGTCTGTGCTGACAGCTCCAGGGGAGATTTATCTGCCAGGATCCAGGGCTGCTGCAGAACCAGCAAACTCATGAATCTGGAGGAGCAGCATTGACTGAAGCCCGGTGTGTGCTTATTAAAGAAGAGAAAGGGACAGGAAGAAGAGCTCAGAGCTCCTGCCGGGCCCTGGTTTTGAGTGACACAGGATCAGGGTATTATGGGATGGCTGGGCCTGGTTATTTTGGGATGAATTGGACAAATAGATAATGTTCGTAGGGAGAAAATAAAAGCCGGGGTGCTCTGAGAAGCTGATCGTTGGCAAATAATAAAGAGATATTCACCAGGGAGGGGAGAGGCAGGTGAGGAGTTTCTGAAGGACTGGCCAGTGGCTCACAGCCCACAGGCAAACCAAAAGGCTGTGCTGGCCAATGATACAAAATCCCCCGCTATGCCTGGGGGCACTGGTGTGGGACATGGGGACAAGCACAGTAAAGAGAACAAACCTCCATCCTTCTGAGGTGGGGCCAGGGCCAACCTGTCTAGAGGCAGGGGACTGGACAAGATGACCTCCAGGGAGATTTTTACAAGATAGCTGGATTTATCTCCTTTTTTTTTTTTTTTTTTTTTTTTTTGAGGTTGTTGTCTTTTCTTGTCTTCTGTACATGTTTGATTGCTTATCAGAGCCATTTTTGGGCACTAAATGTTAGGAGGCCAAAGATCCAGTCCTGAGTCTTTAAAAAGATGATGTTTTGTGTGTTTATGTCCTTTTATTTCCACATTCCATGAGATGGGTGCAGACATGGTAACGCACAAGCTCAGCCTCAACACAAGCCGACTGCTCAGCTCTGACACCAGCCAGAGACATCATGGGGCTCAAAGCAGCTCCACAAATTGGTCCCCGCCCTAGAGTCCTAATGGAGCCTAAGAAAGGAGAGTCCCATGACTAATTCATCAGGGTTTGTTCAGGGAAGCAAAGGAGAGTTGAGAACATCCCAAAACATTCACTCAATGTGAACAGCATAACACACAATCACCAAGTGTCACCGAGAGGTTTACTCAATAGCTGACAATCACCAAACATCACCCAATGTCACCACTAGAAGCCAGGCACAATCCAACCGGCCCACAAGAGCTTCCCCAAGTGCAGGTATCTGCTCTGCACAACATCTGTCCTCAACATGATTTTACCCCCTTCCCTGGGATGATATTGATCTGGTCACACTACTGCATCCTGGAAAATAATTTTTATTCTTTGACTAGGAGTGTTCTTATCTTCTATAAAGGTTGAAGATTAGAGTAATTGAAGCTCTGTGAACAATGGTTAACTAGCTATTAATATTTCAAAAGGAAATACCACTTTGAAGACCAACACCTCAAGGGGCAATGTCATGTAAACTCCACTTATATTTATGGCAAAACCCACCAAGTTCTTCTTCTGCCTTTCTTCTGACATCAGAAAATGTGTGTGCTAGTTAATCAGTTTCCGAATTTATAAGGTTTCATACATTGCCAATGTTCAAAGAATTGAAAAAGCTAAAATACACTGACTCTCAAGTTTCATCACCAGATAATTGATACTCTGGGGCTTGGGTTAGCCACATCTTCTTATATTACAGGAGAAATCGTACTTCTGGATATTTATGTGATATTCCCAATTTTAAAATGTAGACAACTGAAGTTGGTGTTTTGCACCACCATGGAGGTGATGTGATCACCACAAGGAAACAAAACGTGACTGAGTGTGAGATTCAGCCCACTGGAAAGTCAGTTAGAACTGATTTGGCATCCCGGAATTTCTGAATGATTCATTGTAATTTTTGTTTTCTGATTGCTTGGATTGTGAACTTGATTTTTTTTTTTTTTTACATTAAATGGCCACAAACAGATGGCAGAGGGGAGAGAAGGGAAAGGTTGAAAAGAAAGCAGCATAACTGTAGGAAAATCCCTTCCCCTCCTTATAAAAGAACTTTAATGTAGCCTTAGATGTCATTTGCGGTGTGAAGGTTCAGTGGCAGGTAGATTGAGAGAGAAGAGCAGGGAGAAAAATGGTGATTTTCCAGGCTGGACCAGGGCTGCGTGGTCCCCCCAGAGACCCTCTGTGAAATGACAGTTGTTTGTTCTGCAGAGGTTTCTCTTCCACTGGCTGGCCATGAACAGTCACTGACCCGCAGAAGAAAAGGTCCTCAGGTCACTCTAATCTATGTACTACACACCGATCAATAACACAGGAGTTACACCCCTACTCGTAAACATGTAACTCAATCAGCACTGGGAAGGTGGGGGCAAAATTTGTCCCCGAAAGCCTGCTGTGAACAGCAGAAAATGTGGGTGATTTCATTATCTGAGATTGCTTTGTCATATTTCTGCTGAACCAAAGGATAACTGAAATGAGCATTAATAATTCAGCGCCCCGGCCAGGGCTGCAGGAGCTCTGGGCTCTGCCCCTCCCACCCCTGGCCTCCTCCTGAGTTTGGATGCAGAAACAGCCTGGACCCCTGTGGCCATGGGGAGCCCCAGAGGCAAGGTCTGTGTCATTCCCCAAAGCCACTCGAACCTGAAGGATATGCTGACCCCCAAAGGAGGCTGAGTACTTGTGGAGCAGCAATGGGTCCAACCCCAGTCCCAGCCCATGGTCAGGCCTCCTGGGCAGTGTCTAGAAGCTCCGAGAAAGGGAGTGTTTTCCAGGCCAGGAGAAGCAAGAACAAATGGAAATTCTATTTGAAAGATGATGTGTGTGTTTTGGAGGGAGAGACTATGGATTTGCAAATCCATTGGTGATGCAGAGTGGTAAACCTTGTGAGCTCAGTACATCAGTTTTGTAAACATCAGTCAGACTATAATGCATACTGTGAAACTCATTTTTATTTTAAATAGAGTCCAGCACAGAGCTGCTTTAAAAAGGGGGTGGGTTGTTTTATTCTTCTTTTTATGCTCTTTTCTTCTGAGATGGCCATGGGTTTTCTTTTGACCCAAGGGATAGGTTAGGGTGAATATTTGGAAAAAAACCTTTTCTTCTTCCATGTCTCTTTTCCCACTTCCCTGTCCTTGTCCTCCACTTTCTGTTTTCTTTTTCTCTTTCTCTCTCTTTCTGTTCCTTTTCTTCTGTTTTACGCTATTGATTAGCCTTCTTGTTTTAACAGAATTTTAGCAAGCCAAGCCCCAAACCCCGAGAGACTTCTGATGCCAGGGCTAAGAAATCCAGATGCCTATGGGGCCAAGCAGATCTCATAAACTTGTAAAGTGGTCAGGGCCTACTAGTGAGATTATACACTAGTGAGAAGTACTACTGTGGACAACTGAATAGCATGTGTCCCCTGCCTAAATACATTCAAATTTTGTATTTTTAAATTTATTGCTGGCCAAACAAAACACATTTAGGACCTGATGTGGCATGTGGGCCCCCACTTTGAGACCCAATCAAAGTGGTCCCCTTCCTCACAGAAGATGAAATCGTGGACAGAGGAAGGAACATGATTGGCCCAGAGTCATGCAAGAGGTGGAGTCTCCCAGCTTCCAGGTTGTGTTCCTTACCAGAACACCTAAGCTTCCTTCCTCCACACCCTCCTTCCGTGCGTTGGTTCATTTACCTGTTTATTTGTTACCCACTCCCAGCCCCTAGCACTGGGGCCCCAGATAAACCAGCCAAGACCTTTGCCCTTCCAGGACCCTCAGTCTGTCTCTGGGAGGTCACATGATGCTATTCAGTGTGACAAGGGCCAAGGCAGGGTCATAAGCTGTCTACCTGGGATCCCTACCAGCAACAAGGAGACTCCCTGCCAGGCCTTAACCCAGGGCTTTCCAGGGCCCCCTTCTCTCTGACCTTGGACTGTCACCTGGAAACCTCAGGTTCTTTTGCCCAGCTCCTGAGTGGTGAGCCTAGGCAAATATCACCATCAAAACATCCACTCACCACTCCACCTTGAGGCCAGTCTTGGTGTTCCGGTTAGCAAGACTGTCCCAGCCCTCCCATTCCAGGTGCATGACTGGAAAAATCTGCCCAGCTCACCCATGTCCTCTGGGCCCAGGCCTCTGACACCCAAAATTCCAGCTGTAATGAAAATCACAATGTGTCCTCAGCATGGCAGAAACATGACCTGAGCCCAGGCTAGAAGGTCAGTTCACCTGGTCTTTATTTCTCAAACCACTAGGTCTCCACGCTTTGAGGGACTCTCTCCCTTGCGAGCCCCAGGCACTTAGAAAAGGCACAATCTCATTCGCTCACTCACTTACTCACTCAGACATTCATTCAACAAGCATCTTCCAAGTGCCCCCTGTGTCCTAGACCTGGAAATGGATGAGATCCAGACTCTGTCTCAAGCACCCACTGTCCTGGGGGAGATGGCAGTCACCACCACTCTTTCTTGGGGTCCTGATGAGAAGACCAGGGTCTCGGGCCTTCTTTTAAGCTTCCCTCCTTCTAACTTCATCTCAGACAGTCTCCCAGCCCCCTTCAAATTCTCATTTCTTTACCTCTCACCACAGCCCCTTGAGGAACACTGGGCTTCTAATTAGCCCCATCTTACAGATGAGAACACTGAGGTCCAGAAGGGAGAAATGATCCACTCAAGTTGCAGAGGTGGGAGGTAGAGCTGGATAAGGTCCCAGTTTCTCCAGATATCCTTGGAGAAGAAAGCAGGATGTTCTGGAAGGAAGAGGTGTGGAACCTTGGCACACAGGTACATCCTCATATCTATTTTAAAAAGCCATAACCTTGAGGCAATGATACAGGTCCAGAGGGAAGACCTATAGTCTGTTGTCCAAGCCTCGAGGGCAGTCAAGCATTTCAGGAGAGAATTGGTTAAAGTCATAACAATCCCAAACACTATCTGAATACTTACTCATTACTTAGTATTTAATAAGATATCAATATTGAGTTCTAAGGGATTTACATTTAATCTTTATAACAACCACATGGAGATCGGCATGACTTTAACCCTGCTTTGCAGTGAGGAAACTGAGGTACTGAAAAGTCACCTGGCACAGCTAGGAAGGGAAGGAGGCATGGAATGAGACTTTCAAGACCAATGCTCCTAACCACTCAAGCACATGGTTTGGCAGAGTGTGCCTTCCCATTTTGAAGGAGTGTTGATTTACAAGGTAAAGAGAGAAGTCACAGATTGGTAATTGCCAAGGAAATGCATGGGAAGCCATTCAAATAGATGTCAGCGTGAAAACTCAAGAAGATAGATTTATTCTGCTGCTGCAGGACAGGAGGGCTGAGCCTTGGTGATGACCAGCTGTCATTTGGGGAAGACTTCTTCAGAGAGAAGCAACTGAGAAATAGATCCACACAATTGAGTGAAGGAGGACTCTTTTGGCAAACCTCAAAAACAAGCTCCAGAAGCCCCCACAATCTCTCCGTATTTATGCTCCATGTCGTGTCCAATCTGCCCTCTCCAAGCCTCATATTGGAGACATACTTCTTTGGTTGAAGTGCTGTTGCCTGTTAACATGCATTACCCCCCAGAACAGGTAGCCTGCTAAACCTTTGTCAGTTATACAAGTTATTCACTGCTAAACTACAAAGTACCATGAAGGTAGTGTCTTAAAGCAGCATATATTTATTATCCCACCATTTCTGTGGGTGAGGAAACTGGCCCAGCTTAACTGTGGCACATCTCTGCCACAGGCTGTCTCACAAGGCTGCAGTCCAGGTGTCAGCCAGGGCTGGGGTCTCATCTGAAAGGTCATCTGGGAGGGATCTGCTTTCAAACTCAGAAGCTGGTAGGGATCCTTGAGTTGTTGGGTTACTACCCCTTTGTAACAAAAGAAGTAAGGCTCCGAGGATGAACTGTCTGCCCCAACTCCCCAAGCACATCTCCAACCCCCACTGCCAGGTAGTGAGTTGGTCCTTCTGAAGATGCAACATCAATGTCCCAAGACTGTGGATTATTGGCTGAGAGCTTCTGTTTCCTGCTGGTTATTACACAGACACCAACCTCAGCTCCTTTCCACATGGGCTTCTCCAACATGAACACTTGCTTCACCGAAAGTGTGCAAGCTGATAAGGCAATAGAGAGACTCTGCTGGCAAGTCAGAAGCTTCAGTGATAGCTTGTAATCTAATCATGATGGTGACAGCCCCTAAACACTGAGGTTTTCTGTTGCTCAGAAGCAGGTTACTCCAGGGGACAGGATTACATGAGGCTGTAAATATCAGGAGGTGGAGATCACTGAAGTCATCTTAAGAGATATTTACCACATACGTCATCATTATATTAGTGTAAATTAGTTCATCAGCCTGTTACAGCAAAATGGTTAGGTGACAGCAAGGGGATTTTTGACAAAAGAATGAAGGAAGAACAATTCTGGAATCTGGGGTTGGCCTTAGCAGGGTGGGTCTGGTGAGCAAGCTCTGAACTAACAATAAACCAAATGTGGGTTTCCCTGGACCTCACATCCCTATTAGTAGGCAGGTGGAGGCAGAGAGAACTGGACCAGTCTCTCTGGTTTTTCTCCACTCATCGCTATGCCATGGCTTTGGCACTAAGTCGAGAACTGAATATCCCATGGTGACGAGATTGGCACTGTGCCTGCATTGTCATTGTCACCAGAGCATCCTGTCCCTCCATGCCCTAAAGGACATCAAACTCTAGTTGCCTGTATATTTCACCTCCAAAGCCCATGCAACAATATTGAGTGGTTTCCAGGGTCTGCTGCTAAAATCCTAGGCTCAACACGGTGAGGATTAGCCTGGTCACTTACATTTTGGATGCTGTAGTTCCTTGAACTTTCAAAGCCACAGCATTCTCCTTAGAGAGATTATATAAAGGAACACTTACTTTATTAAAAGACTCTGACAAAGACACATCATTATTCAAGAATGGTTTAACTAAGGCTTAATAAAGACAACAATGAAAAGATATTAACTCATTTAGCTTATATTTGAGAAGCTGACACATCTTAGATGTAGAGCTTTCTTTCAGCATCAGTGATGGATTAAATCTGTTTGCATTGGAAATTGGCTAATGTACTGATGCTCAGAAATCTTGTGCTAACGCCAAGACATTGACCCTGTCTAAATGCATAAACCACCTCCCTACCCACAAAGCTCACCACTACCCAAGCTAGACCCTTCAGAGGCTGAGACATGTTACACATAGAGCCAGGAGTCTGTTTCATTCCCCTTACATTGCAACTTACAATTCTTGTGCATTTATTTTAAGCAAATTATTCAGCCAAGTTGACAAGCATGAAAAAAACATGACCTACCCTGGGTGTTTCAAAAGAGATTTTCTCCCAAATATGATTCATTGTGCTCTGATCTCTCACTG
The DNA here is from genome assembly GCF_003255815.1 of Theropithecus gelada. Classification (NCBI taxonomy): domain Eukaryota; kingdom Metazoa; phylum Chordata; class Mammalia; order Primates; family Cercopithecidae; genus Theropithecus; species Theropithecus gelada. The sequence continues at coordinate 6,532,436 of NC_037688.1, read as the reverse complement.
TATTTTTATCAAATGTTCCATGCCAGCTCTTAAAAGGACACTGTCAACTCCACTGGTTATGGCTGATTTCTTTAACTCTGTTGTCAAATGAATCCCTTATCAACCTGTAACAGAAAATCCACCTTCCAGAAGCTCCAAGAGATGCCCAAACGAGCCTCTGGGAGTCTAGAGGCAGATCACAAAGACATTTAATGACTAACATGTACCAAGTAACCATGATATGCCAGTCCCATTCTAGGTACAATCAGCACTAACAATGGAAAGAGCGTATACGGTCCCTGATCTTGTGAAGGTTACATCCTAGAAGGAAAGAAAGACTGTAAACAAATAAATAATTCGATAAATAAAATAACTGGTCGGGCACTTTGGCTCATGCCTGTAATCCCAGCACTTTGGGAGGTCGAGACAGGCAGACTACCTGAGGTCAGGAGATTGAGACCAGCCTGGCCAACATGGTGAAAATCCATCTCTACTAAAAATACAAAAATTAGCCAGGCATGGTGGCGGACGCCTGTAGTCCCAGCTACTCGGGGGGCTGAGACAAGAGAATTGCTTGAACCCGGGAGGCAGAGGTTGCAGTCCGCCAAGATCGCGCCACTGCACTCCAGCCTGGCGACAGAGTGAGACTCCGTCTCAAAAAAAGAAAGGAAAAAAAAAAAAAAACTTTGGACATTGATACGTGCTTTGAGGAAAATAAAACAGGGTGATGCGATAGAAAGTCTCGCCAAGGTGCGCCATTTGAGCAGAATCCTGAGGAAACAGGGGTCTAAGACGGTTCTATAAAAGGAACATTCCAGTAAAGGACCAATTGCTCTCCATCTCACATATTTGCGGATGCCACCAATCAAGCTGGATCAAGTTACTGCCTTCAGAGTTTGTGTGACAGGAAGAGCAGCTCTTCCCATGGCCAGAGAGGAATGGAATGATCTACAGAGGAGGATCCTGGCATATGACCCTTGTCTTCCCCACAGAAAGCATCAAGGGTGTTGGCAGCAGGGAACACTCTGGGGTATTACCACATACCCCAGAATCTAGCTCAGAGCTTAGCACAAAGTAGGTACTATAGCTAGATGAATAAGAAAATGAATGGTAAAGGGGAAAAAGGGGAAAAGAAGAAATACAACTAGCTAGCCAAAAGGTCATATAACTGATCCTTAGTATGCAGGGCCAACTGGGTAGGACACATCTTTCTTCTTGATAATTATTAACTACCATTCATTTTGCACTTATTATGCTCACTGCATTCATTGAGCTCTTTGGTCAGCAATCTATATGTACTATGTATTTCAATTCTTGCAAAACTTTTTGAGAGAAGTAGTATTTCCTGTCACACACAAAGATATTCAATCATGCTGATTCACCACACTAACCCATCTCACTTGCAAGTGGGCATGAGAAATTATGGAGGATAAAAGTTGGGGCATTTCATGACAATTCCATATCCCACCTAGACTATGATTTCATCACATTAGTGGAGAAGTCTTAGGAGAAATTGCTTCGATTGGCCTCACCATATTCATAGTCCCAGGTTGGTGACTCTGTGACTTTCCCAGTTTTCTTCCACTTCATTTATTTATCCATTTATTCAAATATATTTATTGAGCACCTATTATACACCAGGCATTATACTGGAGATACACAGGTAAACAAATCAGATTAAAAATTCTAGAACCACTGTCCTCCTCCCACCCAAAAGGCAATCCTTGGCACAAGAACAAGAACAAAGCAGAGAGACTGGCAAACAATAATTCATGTCTATTTCCTATTCTCCTCCTACATCCACAGCCCAGACATCTCTAAAAAAATATGGGCACTCTTTCAACCAACTGAACATGGCAGGGAAACAGGTGGGTAAGAAGGGGACGGAAGAAGCACTGAGCACAAATCCGACAAGACAAAAAGCAAAGTCTTAGCTGGGTCCAGGACTGGCCTCTTTGTCCATAAGAGGGAAGATGCAACAGCAGCTAATCTCCTCTGTGGCTAAACTTGGTGGCTGGACTCACCAGCTGGCTTTCAGAATAATTCAGATTCAAAACAACACCCTCCCCTTGTCCACACTGCCAGCCTGAGGCATCCCTCTGTTTCATCTTCCATTCACTTTCAGTCCCAACCCATTTCCTGGGCCACCCATGAGCCTTCCCTCTCCCAACTGTGTCTTCTCCATGTTGCCATTGGATTTCTCTCCCAATTCCGTTTTGGATTGCAATGACAAAAATAGGAAGGCTTCTTCCTTGATAGAGCAGCAGAAAAAAAAAAATGTTGTTTACTTGAGAAAAACAGCTCTCTTGGAAGGAGAGATGGAGCACGCAGGAATCAGACAAAATAGCCAGGACCTTTCTCTGCAGGCACCTCTCCACCTCTCGGGTGAACTTGTTCTTCATCGTGGCCAGGTAAATTGCCCCATATTCTGCCAAGAAGAAGGCACAGTGTATGTAGTTGTTGCACTAGTGTGTGTCCCCTCATGAAGGACCTCATACCTGTCTCTGGGAAAGGAGAAGACGGCCTCTCTCCAGTTGCTTCTATCAATTTTCATGCTAACTCAACTCCTCTGGTCTTTAAACCTCAAACAATTCCAATACTCTCTTCTTATGTATTTTCTGCACTTTTGAGCACCTCATCCTAATAATCCGTCATCACCACCTATTAGCTGAGTGATCTTGGGTGAGTTACTAAACACTTCTGGGCATCATTTATCTGTCTACATAGTGAAAATAATAATACTTCATTCCAGTTACTGAGAGTGGGTTCAGATCTCTTTGCACAATTCCTGGCACCTTGGAGTCATAAAACTGGTGGTTCTCAACTCTTGAGTGTGCATGAGAATTACCTAGGGAGCATTTAAAAATATTGATGCTTGAGCCCCAGCTCAGACTCATGAAATTGGAATCTCTAGGAGTGGGAGCGTGGGCATCAGTATTTTTTACGGCTTCCAAGGTGATGCTAATTTGCAGCTAGAAAAGACAGCAGCTTCATTAAATAAAGGCAGCTATTATGGTTGTTGCTGCTGCTGTTTCAATACACATTGTCCAGATGCAAACCCAAAGGTATGTGGAACTTCTAGGAATAAAGACCTGCTCGAATCAAATCGGTGGAGTGTTTGTGATTCTCAGCCAAGCCCCCTCTCATCTTCCAGAGAGAACTAAATGAACCACAGGAGGCCATAGCCCATGGCACAGTGTCTTAGGTAAAAGGCACCTAATCAAAAATTTCAGGGATAATTGGCAAATTGGCTCTTCATAAGAAGGAGGTAATCTGAATTAAGCGCCATGAGTTAGTGGAAGAGATGCCTGTGGCTCTGGCTCTGGGCTCCTGCAGTATCTGCATAAATGAATCTGTCCCAGGGATACACGTTTCTTCCCCACGTGACCCTGCAAGCAAGTACTGCTCCACATCTGAGTTCAGCAGGTGAAGGCATTGAGAGGAGAACCCATTTGGCAGATTTGAATTCCAAAGCCATAGCCACTTGATCTGGAGTAATGGGAGTGAGAACCTTGGAGCCCACACAAACCCAGGCAGGCTAACGTGGAAGTGAATCCCGGGAAACAAAACAGGCTCATGTTCGATTTGTGATCTCATTGAAACAAGCTGCCCATCTTGTAACGTTGCTGCCTTATGGTAGGATTTATGACATCAATGTTTGCAAAGGCAATCTCAAAAAAAATAAAATAAGAGGAAAGGAGATTTTAAAAAGGAATGATCTCCTTTCTCTGTGTTCCTTTACCTCTGAATTGGAGTTAAAGCCCTCATTATTTCATTAGCTGGTCTCATTCCCTCGATGGTAACTGGGTTCATGAGCATTTGATTTAAGCTGCAATTAAAAGCCCCAATCATAGAAATACATTTTCAGAAGATAATTGGGTGCATTATGCCAGCTTGTTGGCCTGTTAGGCAGCTCTAATTGTTGGCCAGTAAATTAAAAGCAAGTGTAAGTAAATAGTTCATCCAGAGATACATGAACGAGAAAAAAGTTGAGTTCCTATTGATCAAGAACTCTGTCCTCTGCCCTAAATAGGGAGCTTGCCTGTGCTCAGGATCACAAATCCACTACTCTGGGGTAAAAGATATATAAGTAGCAGAGCATTGTAATTGCTTTGCACACATTAGAATAAAGATATCTTCAGAGAATTTTTTATCTTGCTTTTTTCCTTCCACACCCTACTTCGTTCTTTCCTTTTTCTTTTAGTGAAGCCCCCAAAATGAGCCACAAGATCTTTATTTCTTATCTTTCCTCTGTACTCTCATAATGGTACCTCCCATAGTAGCAGCTTGAGCTGAAGAAACTTTTTACATTACTTTTTCTCCTGGAAGGCTGCAGAGTGGTCAAAAGACAGACTAAGTTGCCTCTGCAGTCTGAGTTCCCCTTCACTAGGGGAGAGAGGGTAGATAGTGCCTTGAATAGTAGAAGAGATTTCAGACATTGAATAGGGGAGGTTACAATATATATCAGAAGAGGCTGACTGATTTGTACCATTCTTCTAGCAAATTGCACCCCACTTTTCTTTTCAGAAAGCTCCCCTGTCTCCTCCCAGCTTATATAGATTGGGAATTATAGTAGATCCTACTAGCATTTGCAAGTATCGACCCACCTTTGTCTCTAAGGGAGGTGTGTACTTCTCAATGCCTATGATACTGTCTTAGCTATGTGGCTGACTTTGGCCAGTAGATTCTGAGTGGTCATGACATAGACCACATCTCAGCAGAAGCTTACAATTTATTGTGTGAGACATCTCCATTTCCTGTTCTTCCTGTCCACCTCAATAGTGATCTTATTGCCTTTTAAGGCTGTTCTACAGCCTGAGTGAGAAGTCACATGATGGGGAGCCTGGCAGAGCCAAACAGAGCCACAGCAGCTGCAGCCAACCAACAGCCATCAACATTTAACAAGAGAGGAAAATGCAGAGTGAAGCCAGCAAGAAGTGGTGCATGGTCTGGGGCTCTGGAATAGAAGGCGGCAACCTTCCCCTTAGGGTGTGAAGCTGTAATTGAGGAATATGAACCCACTGTCCCTTACTTGCCTTCACATAGGTTGAAAATAAGGCCCAGATGTGGAGGAAAACCAGCCTGAGACACAGGAAATCAGGCCTTGTGGCATCTGTTGAGCTTCAACCAAACCCTGTTGAAATCAGGCTCTCCCCTGAATGTTTCTGTTATGAGGCCCAATTTCTTCTTTTGCTCATGTCTGTTTGCATCCAGTTTTCCGTCACTGAAACCTCAAGAATTTTCACTGAAACGGATTCCAAACCTGAGGTCTCACTCTCTCAACCTCCCCCATCATCCCCTCTAGAGAGGAAGGAGCCCAGGGTCTCAGGAGCAGTGGCACCAACGCTCAGCCAAAAAAAAAAAAAAAAAATCCTGAGGATGCAGGAACTTAGAAAGCCATAGGATTAGCCCTGCCTTGCAGTTGTCCAAGGCAGAAATTTGAAGGATGGATCCCAGAAGACTCAGCTGGAGATAAAAACTTTTGTAAAAGCCCAAGGGGGATTTGATGTTTCACCTGTAGCCTTGGAGCCGCAAACCGAAGCCTTCTCCCCAGTCCAAATCATCAATCATCATAGCAAACAGCATTGGACACTAAGAGACTTGACTCAGCCTGTTCTCGAGTTTTATTTCTAAAAGCATCAATGACAATTTGATTTACATGATTAATTTCTTCACCAATAGCCATTTCTTCCTGATTTAAGTCAGAAACGAAATAATACAAACTGACTAAAATATCATTGCAGAATCAATAAAACATCCCCAACAGATAATTATAGCATTAATGCACTTATTCTCCAGTTGGTACATCAATCATAATTAATGGGGATGAGTTGAAATGATTTTAATCAAAGGCATTTGAATTCTGTTGCCCTGAGTCATAGAATACTGTAGCATAAGAGCCCTAAAAGCTAAGAGACTAGGGGTTCTTCAGATGGGGTTTGCTGGGATCCCAGGGGTCTTTAGAAGCACTTCTTGGGCCACTGTAGGAAGTAGTGGGAGGAGAGAAAGCTCAATAGTCAGAGGCCCCAGGATTTCCAGTCTCGCTTTAAACAAAATGTTCTTTGAATATTTATTTATTTGAAAAATGTTTTTGGCTACCATAGTCATAAGAAGAAGAGGAGAAATAAGGAAACAAATAAGAAAGGAACACAGAAGGAAGAGAAGGAGTTTAAAAGATACTAATCTAGTCCAACCTCCTTATTTTTCAAATGGGGAAACTGAGACTCAGAAAGTGGGAGAGATTAGTTCAGGGTCACACAGATGCTGAACAACAGAACCTTGATGGAAATCCACATGGTTAACTCCAAGCTAATGTGTTTCTAACTCCAAGCTTACATTTTAGCTTTTAGGGACAATGGATTCATTCCATGGTGGAAAGGATTTGGGAGAAGATTGCCCCCAAGACATCATTAGGAAGGACTCCTGCCCCTGGTCCCTAGTTCTTACTAGTTATACAGACCATGCCTTATCCTTGGCCCAGGATTCCAGCCAAATTATTCCATTTGAGATATTTCCCACATGATCTAGGGTCCACGCCCAACAATTCTTGATGGGGACAGCTCCAGCTTGAATTGGTGACTCATTTTACCATAACCCATGTCTTCATTCGTTGATGTACCACTTATTATGCATGAAACTTTGTACTGAACACTCAAAAATTGCAGAAAAGTATAAGACAGTAGCCACACCCTTAGAGTCTAGAAAAGAAGGAGAAATCCATAAGCCAAGATCACAATACAGGGTTCAATTTGCCTTTGTTACCTGTTAAAACTATAAGCTCTACAAAGCAGGGTGGCTTCCATTATTCACTGCTATATCTCCAATGCCTTGCATAACACTGGACATATATAGACTGGGCACATGTAGCATATAGATGCTCAATGACCATTTTTTGGATACTTTAAAATAACAATAATAGAAGTTGACACTTAACATGTACAAGACCTTCTTGGATATTAATGTGTAACTAAATATTCAACCTTCACCACAGCCTACAAAGTAATTATATTATTATAATCCATTTGACAGCCAGCAAAGGCACAGAGAAGTTGAGAATATTGTCCAGAGTCAAATAACCAGTAAGTATATGACCCTGGTGTCTGATCCCAAGCCATGTCCCTCCTAAGGCTTCACCCTTACCCATATTCTTAATACCTCCCAAAATGTCATGGAATCCAGAGGGTTTCTATAAAGAGATGAAGGAAGACTTCACAGAAGCGATAGCAACTAATCGATGCCTTAACAAACTGATAGAAGCTGGACTTAAAGAGGTAGAGAGGGAAGTCACAGCAAGAGGAAACAGATCGAGTAGAGGCATGGTGGAGGGAGGGCATGGGCACATATGATGGGCAAGTTCTGTGTGGCTGCAGCATGTTCTATACAAAGGAAGCATAGGGAAATGTGACCAGAGAGAAGGACCAGAGCCAGGTGCACAGGGGCAGTGGAGAGCCATTGAAAATGACACCATCAGAGCTCAGTTTTGGACAGGCTTTTTATCAGGCCTACCTTAGAAGTCAGAGAGTGGGGTGGCAGAGAAAGGCAGCAAACTTAAGGGCCAAGTCCGGGCCTTCTTGACAAGTGCATCAAAGTTGGATGCAGGATCCAGATCCTGGACATTCACCATAGGCTGATGCCATTACTTGAACAAGTGGTCTGGTCAATTTCACTTCACTGATACAGCCTGATGCTCTTCATTTAAGAGTTACCTTAGATCGAGCTATGACAGCAATGAATCTGGTGGCTGGCTTTCTACCCTCACATAGAAAACAGCTTCTCTGCCTGCCATAGCCATGAAGCCAAATGCTGATTCTATTGACAATACCTCTGGCCACAAAGGGTTCACATTTTTAGGTCCAGATATAAACATGCATTCAGAAACCTGTCTCCTTTGAAAATCTCCTGAAAACCCATAAATTCTTTATATTCCTAGAATCCTACTGGACAAAGCATATAGCCTAGATTTAGCAAACATATTGAGGTCACACACACTATAAAAATAATCTTTGACTTTGTGCAAAAGTGTCACGTCAATCAATGTTAAAGTAATTGGTAATTATGCCTATTATTCCAGGAGACCTAAAATCCAAGACTGTGCTTTGTATTCTTGGCCCCAACATTGACCCCATCGCCCTTGACTTTATTTGAGAGTGTGTCAGACCACAGCCAGGTGTGCCAAGGGCCTGGCAGTGTTGCAGTGAACTTGAACTAGTGCAGCACTGGGGAAAGTGTTTAGGAATGAGAAAATGGAGATGGAACATAGACCTCTTTGAAATACCTAGCTATCAGAAGATGGGAGAAAATCACAAAGTTAAAGAATGTGAACTTCAGGTGAACTCCCTTGGGAAGCTGTAGATCTGCTGTGATTACTGAGGCTTTGCAACACCCTTCTGTTGGTTTATTGCATCGTGGGCCTTGCTTCTTCCCGTCCTGGGACTGATACCTTTAGCTATGTGACTTCATGGTTCCTCCCATTAAGAAGTGAGGTCTGTTTCTTCATCCCTGAAATCTGGGCTGGACTTTTAAACAGGGTTGGGTCCAGGATGAGGCAATCAAGATTCCTGGGGCTCAAAATTTTAAGGAGGTGCTGCTCACATGCAGGGTCATGCAAGGTCAACATCTGAGAGGGAATGTCTCCTTAACATGTGTGTTCTAGGTGCCTTGCTTCCTTCAGCCTAATCTCAGTCCTGCTCATGACTTGCTTTGAACAACAGACCACCGCGGAATTGATACTATGCCGGTTCCGAGCCTTGGCCTCCACAGGCAACGCATGCTTCCACTTTTATTCTTGGCGCCTTTCATTGCCCGAGCTAGCCTGCTGGAGGATGAGAGGGCTTGTGGAGGAGAGACACATTGTCCCAGCTGAGCCACCTCCCACTTGACCCCCCAACTGACCACAGATGCATAAACAAGTCCAGCTGAGAGCAGCCCAGCTGGGCCCAGAGTAGCAGAACTGCCCCTCAACCCACAGACTCGTGAGAGATAATAAATGGATATGGTTTTTAAATGTTTGGGGAGTGGTTTGCTTTGAAGTAGATGACTAATATACTTTCTGTCTTAGTCCATTTTTGTTGTTATAACAAAACGCCACATCCTGGGTAATTTATAAATAAGGGAAATTTATTTCCCATAGTTATGGAGGCTGGGAAGTCTAAGAGATTCAGTGTTTGGTGAGGGCTGTTTTCTGCTTCCAGGATGGCACTTTCGGGTTGTGTCTTCACATGGTGAAAGGGAGAAAGGGAGAAATGCTGTGTCCTCACATGGTAGAAGAGATGGAAGTGTAAAACAGAGCCTAGCTGGTTCCCTTGAGTCCTTTTATAAGGGTCTTAATCTCATTCATGAAGGCAGAGCCCTTATGACTTAAATGCCTCTTAAAAGCCCCACCTCTTATTATTATTATTATTGTTATTATTATTGTTAGGGACAGGATCTTGTTCTGTCACCCAGACTGGAGTGCAATGGCACAATCACAGCTCACTGCAGCCTCAAACTCCTGAGCTCAAGCAATTTTCTCACCTCAGCCTCCCCAGTAGCTGGGGTTACAGATGCACCCCACCATGACTGGCTTTTTTTTCTTTTAATTTTGTAGAGACAGGGTCTCACTATGTTGCCTAGGCTGATCTCAAACTCCTGGCCTCAAGCGACCCTCCTACCTCAGCCTCCCAAAATGCTTGGATTACAGGCATGAGCCACCATCCCCAACCCTCCACTTCTTAATACTATCACATCAGATATTAGGTTTCAACAAGTGTATTTTCAGGAGACACAAACATTCAACCCAGCACTTCTCACGTTTCCTTTTCCCACAACATAGGTAGCCACCTAAGGGGCCTATTAAATAATTATTAATAGGTAGATGACTCTGAATTCAGTGATATGTACCGAGACAAGTTTAAAAGAGACTCAAGTTATGAGAATGTAAAATGAAGTCAGGAGTTCTTCTGGTTCTAATTCTACTAGTAATCTTAAACAAATCTTCCATCTCTGGGATTTGAGGCCTTTTTCTTAAAAATGAGCGGTTTGATCCACAGCAGAGGCAAGTGAGTTTCTTTAAACATGCCAACTCCAGTTTACTGCAGACAGATATTTATTGGAAATAGCTGAAAGGTTCTGAGGCAACACAGAAAAGAATGCTATTATCAATTAGTGATATATGTCATGATCAAGGTCAGGGAAGAAAAGGGAAGAGGGTGAGGTGGTGGAGCAGCACACACCCCCCACAGTGGTCAGAACAAGTGAAGATCCACTCTGAGGAAACTTCCAGCACTGAGAGTTTCTCACGTTCCTGTTTAGGGGGTTAATCCTGCCAGACTGAGTCAAGCAATGAAGACCTGTGGCTACCATGGACAGCTTGTTATTTGCTGCCCTCTGCCCTTCAGCCCAAAACTAACGGTTTCCTTACATTGTGAAAACAAGGACAAGAACACAAGGCTTGGGGCAGGCACCTGTGCTCCTGTCCTGGATGGTGGACAGTGTATAGGCACTGGACAGCTTTTCACCCAGGGTGGCTTGCCCCCTACAGCTGCCAGGTTGAGTTTTTTGTTGTTGTTGTTGTTGCTGTTTTGTTTTGTTTTGTGTGTTTTGTTTGAGGTGGAATCTTGCTCTGTCGTCCAGGATGGAGTGCAGTGGCACCATCTCGGCTCACTGCAGTCTCCACCTCCCAGATTCAAGTGATTTTCCTGCCTCAGCCTCCTGAGTAGCTGGGACTACAGGCACACGCCACCACGCCTGGCTAATTTTTGTATTTTTAGTAGAGACGGGGTTTCACCATGTTGGTCAGGCTCGTCTCGAACTCCTGACCTCAGGTGATCCACACACCTCAGTCTCCCAAAGTGCTGGGATTACAGGAGTGAGCCACCGCGCCCAGTCTGAGTTGTCTCTTTAGAACTAGATGCTGTAATACTAAGCAGAAATACAACTCTGACTACAGGGCATGCCAGTTTAGGAGGTTCATTTTTACTATCTTTACAGAAATGTTCTTTCAAGAACCCCTCTATTCTGTAAAGCACAGAACATTCATACGATCAAGGTCGTAGGAAGGGCCTTTGCAGTGAGGGTCCTCTCTAGCACTGGCATCCTCACATCAACTTGAGCCACCCTGCTGGCCACCGTCCACCCACCCACTTGCTTAACTGGAAGATGGATCTCAACTTGCAGAGAGACTCGGGTCTTAAGACTTACGACTTCCGAATATCCTGATTCACCAGAGAAGGTTAAAAATAGTTCTTTGCATATGGAAATCACTTCACAGCTTACAAATTGCTTTTACAACCTTAATTTCATTTGATCCTCAAAAGAGCCCTGTAATGAGAAAACTGAGGTCCAGACAGGTGAGGTGATAAGCGTAGGGGCAAGCAGAAAGTAAGAGGGAGAGTTGGGACTAGAACACAGGCCTTCTCATTAAGCTCTTGTCCTCTTTTCTGCAGCACAAAACTGCTTTTCTTATCACCACCACCTGCTGTGGCCATGACCACTGCCAACAGCATCACCACGTCACCAGCTACTCCACCTCCCTAACAACCAGTGAGCCAGGCGACCAAGGAGAAGACATTTTCCAGCTCCCCAAAACTTGGGTTTACTCATCTCCACCTCTCCTCAAGCCCCTCTGTTGTCCAAATCTACCAGCAGGAGCACTTCTAGTTATTTTTTTCCCCCCACATGGGAGGCCGTGTGAGCATCAGCCTTCAAACCACACAGACATGAGCACAAACCCCAACTCTACCACTTCCTAAGAGGATGATGTGGGCAAGTTACTTAACTTCTCTGACCCTCAGCATTCTTAAGATTTCTTTAACAAATAAACAAAATTATACAACAATGCATAAACTAATGAGCAAAAAGGGGCCCACCTGATTCATAGTGAGTTCAAAAAAAAAAAAGGTGCTAGCGGGAGTAGTAACTAAACAACAACAACAACAACCACCCTAATAGTAATGCCTGGATGCTAAGCCAAATAAACAGGGCAAATGTGGTACCTAAGGATCTTTCCCCTGATGCACCGCTACTCTTGAAAGATCTTTCTAATCGTGGAAGGAATCAGAGAGCACGGCCAGCTGACATCCCCACATTCCATTCATCAGCCCTAACAAGAGCTCTACATTTACACAATTTATTGGACATAGGATGCAGAAAATACATTGGGGGAGGAGGAGTGGGTTGTATAATCAGGTGCGTGATTAGTCATGCTAATGACATTTATTATACTACAAGTAGAACTAATTTACAATAATTTAATCATCAACAAACAACTGTGCAGGAAGAAGAATCTGGGTTGTCAGATTTTCAAATAAGGGCTCTTGACGAACAGTTCCAGTGTGACCCTGAACTTGCGTAATTCTGGAGGGAAAGACTGGGCCTGAGTCTCAGTGTGTCTACAAGAATAATGACTAACATTTGCACAGCAATTCCAGACTTTACAAAGTAGCTACATGTACGGAGTCTCGTTTGATTCTTCAGACAACCTTCATGGTAATGCATTCTTTGAACTTGGTTTAAGATGGCAAACTGAGGCTGAGAGGGGAGAAGGGATACAAGGCAGGACCCAAACTCAGGTCTCCAGATTCCAGACCTTGTGTCCTTCTACAATAAACCAGTGGTGCTTATTTGTAGGTATGCGCCAGAGCACCTGTGAGGACTTACGAAAAAATAAATAAATACCTGGGTCCCAGTATATTTTTATTATGACCCAATAATTTGGGGATGAGGGATGGGAATCCAATTCAGAAATGTGCTCTGAGTTGAAAACCACAAAACTTCAGGCTGAAAAGCAGGAAGACAGCCCAGGATGGTGTGAGGGCCTGGGTTAGAGTCTTCTGTACATACACTGGAAACTTGACTTTAGCCTCTTATCAGCTGTGTGACCTGAGTCAAGTTACTTAACCTCTCTGGGCCTGAGTTGCCTCATCTGCAAATGGGGTTAATATCTACGTTCAGTGCTCAGTGAGAAAATGTAACTGAAACCCTAATAACAGAGTAAATAAATATTACTTTGGAATTCTCCTTCATTCTCCTGGAGAGTAGATATTTGAAACAAGAACTCAAGAATGTGATAGACATTTTCTTTGTTACCCATAGTTACGGTTCTCCTGAATCAAAACCTATCATAAATTTTTAAAATTTAACCTTAGAAAACAACTACAAAAAATACAAAACAAAACAACCCATTCCCCAAGAACAGAACACTTCATTTTCCTGCCAAAGATCGGCCACAGAGCACCCAGGCAGCTTTCTTAACACCCAGTTACTGCAGCAGCCGCCCTGGCCACTTCCACTGTGCTGAAGGCACAGACTCCTCTCCAGACCATGAGAGGAGCTCAAATGCTAGCTTCATTTTTGCTACTGGAGAACAACAAAGGGGTCAACTAAAAGCCATTCTCCTTTTGCTAGGGAGTCCCCAGAAAAAGAAAACCAGTGATTCCCTTGCCGCTGAGATAAAGATATTCCAGAGCATTGAATAGATTCCAACGCTCTGGTCTCCTGGGGCTCAAGAAAGGACCTTTTGAATGCTCCTCAACCTTGATCTAACTCACTGACGTTTCTGCTGGCCCTATTCTAGACTTTTCCCACCCTGGGCGATAATGCAGACACTCCTGTTGGTAGAAGTTGGAACAGCAGCCAGAAGCTGATGTGGCAAAGGCTCACTACAAAAAGACCCTGGCAGCAACTGCTGCTCCAACACAATCCTAGGAGCTTTCCCCATTTTTTAAGCAAAAAATTTCTGACCTCCCATTTCAATTCCCCTCCGTCTATATTCTCTGGCTAGACCAGTTCTTTGGATGGAGGGAGGAGGTCTAAGAGAATCAGTCCAAGTACCCCAGGAGGTCATGACTCAGCCTTCTGGTGCCCTCCCATCTCAGGTCACAGAGAATCGCATTACCAAATCTTAAGTGCTCTCAGTTGACTCTGGAGGAAAAAAAAAAAAATCTGGCTTTGGCCAGCCTTGGGAATGCTTCAGCTGTCAAAGTGGGAAGCTTAATGAGCTGGTGATGGAGAGAAAAATGCCCTATCTTTTTAAAGCTAGGCTTGATCCTGGCTGCCTAATTGTGCCCAGCTGTTCCATGAATTCCTCCCAACCTGGTTTCAACTGTCCAGTGAGGGCTGACTGGCTGACCACACAGGCCAGGCACGAGGAAGGCCAATTACTGGTCAAATTGGATTTAGAGCTCGGCACAGGAAAACCCCTGTCATCTGGCTGTGTGTCTACAGATGCAGGCCCTGAACCCAGATGTCCATGCTGGAAGCATGCAGGCCACATCTGGCTCAGAAATATGCATTGCATTTAATTAAAAATTCTGTAATTTTGCCTACTTATATAATTCTGCGTAATCACAAACATTTACTTCAGAACATTGCAACTCAAAAACCTAGATTGCTGGTTTCTCTTACAAAACCAGAAGATCTAACAATACTAGGCCCATGTTCTGTGAGTGTCACTAATCAGCATAACTGAGTAGCCCTGCCCCTATGATTAATGTGTATGACTGCCAGTTTACCATGGTCTCCACCACTCCCTATTACCCCTTAACACTTGGGCCCTTGAAAACCTTTATGTGTGTAAGTTCCTTTGACTATTACCTAACATGGGCTTTGGCTTTTTCACCTGCACAATGCAGGGTCAGCCAGGATGGACTCTGTGGTCCTTAAGAAGAGGCCCTACCTGATCACACAAGCCCTCTTGAGGGCAGCATACAGGACCTTCTGGGATGGGACCAGAGAATGAGTGGCGGTGAAGTAAATCACCAGGATGTTCACTCTGGAGGTGATGAGATGTCCATGCCCTGCTCTCTGGAAAGCCATCCTTGGAGTCCATCCATCACTGCCCACTGACATCCCTCGCAAGCCAGTTGAGCCAGTCATTGCCATCAACAACTCCAACTTGGAGAGGCTCTGGCACTTTGCAGCATTCACAGGAGCTGTTACTTTTTCATGTTCTGCCCTTTCTACAATCACTGCCACTCCCATACCTTCCAATAACCAGGCTTAACGAAGGATGACTAAGAAGAAATATGGAGTGACTTGCAAGAGACAGGGGCTTTGAGATGAGCCAGCAAGTGCCTGCTCGGAACTCACTGGGGCAAGAGTGCCCAGTCAGGACAAGATGATCTTCCGTCTGTCCCCAGTTGCACACCCCGTTTTACCCCGCTCCACTCAGCCAACCCACAGAGCATCCCAACGTTAAAAGATTACCAAGGCGAGTTTGTAACGAAGCCGCTCCCTCTTTGTCTGTCTTTGCGCCAACAGCAGCAGAAGGGATACTAATTAGAGGGTGAATTATTAGCTTCCCATGGTGCACTGCAGGGACATTAAAAATGAGGGGACTTTGCTGCTTGCCTTTTAGATGGTTAGTCTTGATTTAATATATTCGTGTTTCTAGGTGAGCAGCAGGGGACAGTTTTTATGATTATAATTGTTGCATAATTACTGGCCTAAGGTTGCCTATTGTTAAATAAAAATGCTGAGATACTAATGTTTTATTGAACAGTACAAGGAGATAAAATTGTAATATCTTTTCCTGAGCAATCGAAGCTGCTCATTTGCAACCTGGTGACAACCCTTAGTCGTCTTATGGAAGAGGTGGATGGGTTCTGCCTGGGCTAGAAGTCAAATGCAAAATATTTGCTTGGAAAAAAACAGGAGGATGAAAGGAAAAGGGATGCTGAGGAGCTCTTGGATGGGTCCTCACAATCTCTGCATGTTGCAAGGAGCAAGAGCTGTCCAGACCTGGGATTAAAGAGCATGCACTCAACAGGAAGGGTAACTCTTAGCCAGCTGGTTCTTGGGCAGAAGAATGTCACGAATGGCCTTTCCCATGAAGAATGCCCATTCCTGCAAGAGGAACTGAAGGGACATCGAGGCAGACATACGAGTCAGGGACACAGCCACCACTGGATGGCTCAAAGGGGATCAACATCCTTCCTTTGGGCAATCTTAACTTCTCAGTCCTTCTAGTCACTGAAAGACTACCTGGAACTAGCTATGCAATAAGTCTTTAATATTTCTCCAATTCGCCTCTTCCTTTTTGCCCCCACCAACCCACCCTATACCAGGCAGCCAGCACTAAAACCTCCTAACAATTTCCCTGTCTTTTTAAAAAATATATTTTTTAATTTCAATAACGTTTGGAGTACAGGAGGTGTTTGGTTAAATGGATATTTGTGTGTGTGTGTGTGTGTGTGTGTGTGTGTGTGTGTTTTTAGACAGAGTCTTGCTCTGTCACTGAGACTGGAATGCAAGAGGTGTGATCTCAGCTCCCTGCAACCTCCAATTCCTGGGCTCAAAGATCCTCCCACCTCAGCCTCCCAAGTAGCTTGGACTACAGGCATGCACCACCATGCCCAGCTAATTTTTGTATTTTTTGTAGAGATGGTGTTTTTCCATTTGCCCAGGCTGGTCTCGAACTTCTAAGGTCAAGCAATCCACCTACCTCTGCCTCCCAAAGTGCTGGGATTACACTCGTGAGTTACCGCGCCTGGCTGGGTGAGTTCTTTAGTGATGATTACTGAGATTTGAGTGCACTCATCACCAGAGCAGTATATACTGTACCCAATATGTAGTCTTTTATCCCTCAGCCTCCTCTCAACTTCCCCACCCCGAGTTCCCAAAAATCCATTATATCATTCATATGCCTTTGCATCCTCATGGCTTAGCTCCCACTTATAAGTGAGAACATACAGTTGGTTTTTCATTCCTGAGTTACTTCACTTAGAATAATGGCCTCCAGTTCCATTCAAGTTGTTGCAAAAGACATTATTTCATTCCTTTTATGGCTGAGTAGCATTCCATTGTGTACATATACCACATTTCCTTTATCCACTCATTGGTTGTGGGGTACTTAGGTTAGTTCCATATCTTTGCAATTGCAAAATATGCTGCTATAAACATGCATGTGCATGTGTCTTTTTCATACAACGACTTATTTTCCTTCAGGTAGATACCCAGTAGTGCGATTGCTGGATCAAATGGTAACTCTAGTTTTAATTCTTTATAGAATCTCCATACTGTTTTCCCTACTGGTTGTACTAATTTACATTTCCACCAGCAGTGTAAAAGTGTCTTGTATCTATCTTTCATGTTCGCCGAGATTTCTGCAGCCAGACAGGGGATGATTCTTACCAGGAGCCAAAAGGTTGAAAATAAAATGCATTTGAGTTAGATCTGCTGCCTCACCATAAAGAAGAATGGGAAATGCCACTTCATTTGGGCAAATAGTAAAGGCCTGATCAATTTGGTCTGACCCCTCAGGTGCTCCATCCCTCAGCGGGATGAAAGAAATAGATCACTGTTTTCAACATTCATGCAGGTGTGGATGACTAGGAAAATGGAGGCAGATAGTAGCAGAGCAAACCTGATTTCCGAAAGCCAGTGAGTGGAGTGGCAGCTTCCTTCCCGGAAGATCCTTGGGACCTTCTTTACTGGGTCCAGCCCAGTAGAAACTCCTCATTCTTGGCCAAC
Organism: Theropithecus gelada; assembly: GCF_003255815.1. Taxonomy (NCBI): domain Eukaryota; kingdom Metazoa; phylum Chordata; class Mammalia; order Primates; family Cercopithecidae; genus Theropithecus; species Theropithecus gelada. The sequence goes on along the minus strand of NC_037688.1, from coordinate 6,515,009 downwards.
ACTTTCACAGCAGGCATAAACTAAAAACCAATTTTCTTCTCCGTGGGTTTCCATATGGTTCATCTCAAGCAAGCGCGAGTCTTGTGGAAAGATCCCTGGGTGGGGAGTGAGGGAGCCTAAGTATTGTTCCTTGTCACCATACTCCGACTAATGCTGCCTACGGCTGTGTATCAGACTTTCTGTCAGACTCGTCACACAGGTGGCTCATGTGGAACCTATGTCAACTAAATCCTCCAGGTCTTTCTCATGTAAATGGCTTTCATTTGGAAGATGAAAAGTCTCATCCTTCCTGTACATGTAAAATTGATTATTTTGAAATAAACGTATGATTCTATATTTCTGTTTTGTTTCAATATGCTTGTTTGGATATATATTTCCAAGCCTTGATAAATCTTTGTAAATCTTGACTCTGTCACCCCATGCTTGAATTGGAAAACTCTGTCTTTTAGCTCTGTATCATCTGTAGATTTGTTAAGAAAACCTTTACTGTCTTTGATGAAAAGTTTGGTTGACAGTATTGATCCATGGAGAATTTATTGTATCAGAGTAAAGGACAGTATGAAGACTAATAGAAATAAAATCAGTTAAGTTAGTAAATGGAGGGAAAACTGTACAAACCACCAAAATCTTGGGGTTAAAACTATACATAAAAAAGTGGGAAATGTCTAATATTTATATTCTGACACCCACAATAAGGGAACTTAAGATCCCAAGATCACAGTTGGATTTGAACAAGAAAGTTCAGATTATATAAATCTAAGCCATTCTTACATTACTCACAGTTTCCTGCAAACAAAGTTGCCAGTTTGTGATAATGATGCAACAATGGGATAAACCACATATAAATGAAGAAACCCCCACAGTCTAGTTCACTTTGTCTTGGTGAAGTCAACTTCTGGTCATAAGGAGAAACCTTTAGGTTATGCATGAAAGAGTTTAAATGAGCTTGCACCATGCAGAGCCTCCAGATCTGTTGTTTTCCCCATGAATTGAGTCGCAACATGCACCAATAAATCAAGAAGATACACATCAGTATCTTCTTCCCTTCAGCGTAGTTTCCCGGAAGGACCTTGGACCAGGAAATGGAGGGGTTCTTTCTCCTGTGTAGAGTATTTACATATGTTACATTGCTCTCCTTGTCCTCAATATTGGTCAGAAGCATAGAGACCCCCTCAGAGGGGAAAGCCCAGGTAAAACCCAGTGTATTTGTCTCTGGAGGCTGCTGGGACAAATTATCACAAACGTGGTGGCCTGAGCCCAGCCGAAGTTCATTCTGTCACAACTCTGGAGACTAGAAATCCAAAATCTGTTTCCCTGAGCCAAAATCAAGGTGTTGGCCAGCCCACACCTCCCCCAGAGAATTTAGGGAAGAATTTATTTCTCACCTCTTCCAGCTTCTGGAAGCTGCTGGCATTCCTTGACTGTGGCTACATTGTTCCAGTCTCTGCCTCCAGAGTTCCATTGCCTTCTCTTCTGTATGTGTAATATAAGGATACTTGCAATTGGATTTAAGGTACACCTAGATAATCCAGTACACCCCCATGTGAAGACCCTTAATCACATTTTCAAAGACCCCTTTCCTTTTAAGTTAACATGCACAGGTCCCAGGGATTGGATTTTGATACTTTTGGTTGACCGTTTTTCAGCCTACTGTACCAAAAGACAAAAAAAAAAAAAAAAAAAAAAAAAGTCGGCCATGAAAAAATTAGCATTGGAACCCTACATAAGCTAGGATCCACCATCCTGGGATAATCACTCCTTAGTCAGCATCCTGGAAAAGCTCACACATCCAGCTTTCAAGAATTGATTGGAAAATCACCCCATGGATGTATAAAATGTATAAAATCAATTCAGGAATAATAGAATGTCATTACTAGTTCCCAAAAGAGAAATGACCCAGGGCTTACTTACAAGAAAAAAAAAAAAAAAAAAAGATACCATTTATATCTCCCAAGGGATGTTATTTTTATGCCGCCCCTCTCTGTGGGTACTTGATGAGTTACAGGTCCCATCAACATACAAACAGGTAGAATGAGTGCTTCAGGGGGGATTCCTTGAAAGCCCACTCTGAGGTGCAGTTTGATATGGAGTATGGTGGGATCAACACCAGTGAAAGGGGTGATTGGAAAGCAGCAGTGGGCAGAGGAAAAAGTCTAGCTGCAATGTAGGCCAAACGACAGCTTTGACCAAGCCCATAGCTGGATTGACCCTGCAGATTTGTCCTGAGTTAGGCGGAGATGATCATATCTTTATATTCCCACATCAAATTAGTCATTGGACGTGGGCCTCCCAGGGAGAGGGATGACCTCGGGCAAGGCAGCTCTCTGCTGCTGAGATAATCCCTGAAGAGGCCAATGGCTGGAGGCCATCTGCTGATTGCATTCCCAGAGCTGGACAAGTCCTTCCTTGAAGGGGAATCTGTCATGCGTCACAGTTTCTATTGTTTCAGGAGAAGGCATTCTTCATCCTCAGTAAACAATGAGGCACCATAATGGAGAGCTCTCGAGATGCACAAACCTTTTAGAGTAGAATGTGGATGGCTACAAATTGTCATCTTTAGTTTTTTTGTTTTATTGAGAGTTTTGTTTGTTTTTCTTCATTTAAGAGTTTTTCAAGAAACTTAACATCAAAATGCAGTTTCCTTCAAAAAATATTCATTATCAGGGTAAGACAAGAATGTCCACTCTTACCACTTCTCTTCAGCAATACACTGGGCAGGATAATTCGGTAAGAAAATGGAACTAAAGGCATTCAACCGGAAAGCAATAAGTAAACCTATCTCTATCTTGAGATGACATGATCTTGCATTTAGAAAAATCCCAAGGAATCACCTAAAAAGCTTTTAGAATGAATAATGAGTTCAAGTTTGCAGGATACAAGATCAATGTAAAAAAGTCAATTGTATTTCTCTGCACTTGAATGAACAATCTGAACATAAAATTAAGCAATAATTTCATTTACAATAGCATTAAAAATAGAATACTTTTGAATAAATGTAATAAAAGAAGCCCAAAGCTACAAAACATTGCAGAAAGAAATTGAACAAGACCTAAATAATTGGCAAAACATCTTATGCTTACGGATCAAAAGACTTAATATTGTTAATATGTCAATATTACCCAAGGGGATCTGCAAAATGAATCAATGCACTCTCTATTAAAATCCCAAGGACCTTTTTTTGAGACATGGATAAGCTAATTCTCAAATTAGTTTGGAATTATAAAGGATCCCAAATCACCATAACAATCTTGGAAAAAAGAGAACAGAGTTGAAGAACGCACACTTTTCAATGTTAAAACTTACTATAAAGCTATAGTGATCAAAACAATGTGATTCTGACAAGGATAGACTAATGGAATTGAGACTCCAGAAATAAACCCACACATCCATGGACAACTGATTTTTACAAGGTGCCAAAACAATTCAATAACGAAAGAGTAATATCTTCAACGAATTGTGCTGGGACAACTGGATATTCATATGCAAAAGAATGAGACCAATCCCCTATATCACACCATATGCAGAAACAAACCCCAAGTAGATCAAAGGAATAAATGTAAAAGCTAAGACTATAAAACTCTTAGAATAAAGCATAAACATAAATCTTAGTGACTTTGGATGTGGCAATGATTTTTTAGCTGTAACAACAAAAGCATGAGCACAAAAAAAAAAAAAAATAGATAAATTGGACTTCTTTAAAATTAAAAGCTTTTGTCCTTTAGGAGATCACAATCAAGAAAATGGAGGACAAACCACAAAAAGAAGACATTTGCAAATCACATATCTGATAAAGGACTTGTATCTAGACTATATCAAGAACTATTACAACTTAAGAAAAAAAGACAACCCAATTAAAATGGGCAAAGAAACTGAATAAACATTTTCTCCAAAGAAAAGATGCAAATTGCCAATAAGCACATGAAAATATGCCCAACATTAACTATAAGGGAAAAGCAAATCAAAACTGCAAGGAGGTACCTACCACTTCATACCAACTAGAATAGGTGTAATAAAAAAGACAGAAATAACAAGTCTTAGTGAGGATGTAGAGAAATTGAAATGCTCATACACCACTGGTAGAGATACGAAATGGTGCAACCATTTTGGAGAACAGTTCGTTCCTCAAAAGCATAAGCATACAGTTATCATCTGGCCCAGCCATTCCACTCCTGCTCAAGAGCAATGAATGCATATGGCCACAAAGACATTTGTACATGAACGTTCACAGCAGCACGATTTTTAACAGCCAAAAAGTAGAAACAACTCAAATGCCCCTCAACTGATAAATGAAAAAGTAAAATATATCCTTATCCGTACAATGAGAAACTATTTGGCAATAAAAAAATAAAATAATGATACACGCTACAACATAGATGAACCTCAAAAACGTGCTAAGTAAAAGAAGCCAGAAACAGAAAGCCACATACTGTATGATTCCATTTATAGAAAATGTACAGAGTAGGCAAATCCAGAGATAGAAAACAGGTGGATGGTTGTCTAGGCCTGTGGAAAGCAGGAGAGAAATGGGTAGTGACTGCTAAGTACCAGATTTCTTTTGGGGTGATAAAAATGTTCTAAAATTGATTGTGGTAATGATTCACAACTCTGGAAATGTACTAAAAACCATTGAATTGTATACTTTAAGTGGGTGAATTGTATGGGATATGAGTTATATCTTAGTAAAGCTGTTATTTTAAAAAACTTGATTAAGTATTTATAATACACCAAATCAATTATTCTATAGACAAGGGAGCAACTGAGGTTGGTGAGCAACTGGTAGGGTGCAGTATATACACAAGCCAGAAGTCCTTTATGATCCCCCTCTCCCTCATCTGCTACAGCTAATCAAGTAAGTATTTCTGAAATATGTCTACTTCTGTCTATCTCCATTGCCACACCTGATTCAGATTACACTCACTCCAGCCTGGCCCCCATAATGGCCTCCTAAACACCCACTGTTTTCTTGCCCCTTCTATCCAGTTTCCTCACTCCAACCAGCCTTTGTAAATTGCAAACAGTATCATGTGAACATTTATTTGTGACTCCCCATAGCCCCAGAGATAAATCCCACAGTCTTTCCAATGATCTACCAGATCTCCACAGTCTACCCTCTGCCTGCTTCTGCAGTCTAACCTTCACCTCTCCCCTCATCTCTCACCACATCTCAGCTATGCTACCCTTTCTTCAGTTCCTCATATAAGCTCTTCCAACCCCAAGTCTTGGTCCACACTATTCTCTCTACTTAGAGCACTATTGCTACTCCTACTCCTCATTCTTATCTTTTATTCTCAGCTGAGAAAAAAACAAAACAAAACAAACACGTCATAGGAAAGTCTTCTTTGTTCCTCTACCACCCAGAAACCATCAGGTTATGCTGTCATAATGCCCATAAGTCACTCTCATATACAGGCTCTCATAATGCCGGTAAGCCTCCTTCCAGGCTCTGATCACATTTGTCCCTAAATCATTATTTGTGTAATGTTGCCTCCCCTCCTCTACCATAAGATTCCTGAGAGTAGGGGTTATGTCCATCTTGTTCATCTTTTTCATCCACAAAACCTAACATTGTGCATCATGGAGAAAGTACGGAATAAATATTTGCTGAATGAATAAATGAGCAAATAAATGAAGAAAGTGTGTGATAGGTTCTATGTGAGTGGGTCACACTGGAAATACCAGCAGCATATAGATGGGAAAACTACCTCTTGGAATTGACCATTGAGAAGATTCCCTGGAAGAGAAAGGACTTAGAAAGCAAGCTTAGAATCTTCAATACAACCCTCAAAGTCATCTTGTTCACATCCCCACTTGCTTGAACTGGACCCTGAAGGCCAGTTTGGAAAACCATATGACTCCCATTGCTTCAGAACAAGATTTGTGGGACAAAAGTCCAAATTGCTTGTCATGGCATGTAAGACTGAATAATCTGGCCACAGCCTGTGTTGTCTACCATAATTATCATCACAAAATGACACACCACTACCCAAATAAGTCTAAAAGTTTGCATCTCATGCTTTTGCTCACATTGTTCTCTCTCCCTGGATGTCTCTCTCTTGTTGAAAGAAAAACTTTAGACAAATTAAATTTAGCAGAGTTTATCTGAGCAAAGAGCAATTCATGAATCAGGCAGCACTCAGAAGCAAGACAGGTTCAGAGACATCCACTCAGCAAGGTGAACAGGCGGTATTCATAGACAGAAAAAGGAAGTGAAGTACAGAAAAAGCTTGACTGGTTAAGATTTGGCATGTGCCTTATTTGGGGGTGGTGTGATGAGGCCTTTGCCTTATGTGGACATTGTCTCTGATTTGTCAACAGCCTGTGATTGGCTGAGACTCAATTATTTGTTACAAGAATACACTCAGGTGAGGTGGCAGTTTGTTACATAAGGACTCAAGGTATTACGGAGACAGCTTTAGACCAAATTTAATTTAACACCGGCATTATTACTTCCAGGCCTCCAAGTTTCACAAACTTCTGCTCAGGTCCTACAGAAATTTTACCTCCTGTATAAAGCTTTCCCCAACTCTTAAAGAATAAGTACCACTTTCTCCAGTCCAAGTACTTGATGATTTAAAAACCATCACATTACATATCACGCAAAGAGTAACTTGCAAAGTCAGCACATAAGACAAAAATCATGTAGGGTCAAAATCAACCTTAAAAATTCCTCAGAAGGGTGAAAAGTCATAGAATATTTCTCAATCAGTTCAATAATCCTGCTTTCCTCCTGTTTTGGAACAGATAACTGTTTCTTTAAGAACTAGATGAAATGGTTGGCTTATGTTTAAGATCCTTGTTGTACAAAAAATACATGTATGCACATACACACACACACACACACACACACATCTTTACTTTACATTTGATGTAGAAACCCCACACTGTGAGAGGCGTGTAAGAGCTAAGGCTGACTGAGAGGACACAGATTCATACCTCTCATTCCATGCTGCCTTTTAGACTCTCGGATGAAAATGTTGACAGAATCACTCTCACTAACTATACCAGTCTATTTTCTTCTCTTTATTTCACCAAGCATGTTATAATGAATTCATATAAATTACTCCTAATAAATCATAAAATTGAATCTAATGCATGACACTTATAGCCTATATATAAGCTGTGGTTCCATGTAATCCAGGTTTGTAAGAATTTACATTTTTTAAACCTTCAGACAGGGGTCAAGCAGAAATTGCTTAAAGAAATGTCAATCTTTATTTCTTCTACTTGAGTATAGTAAAAGTGACTGAATTCATAACTCAAAACCAATCTACAAAATTCCGTTCCTCCATTTCCAATACTTCTCATACCTGACTACTATCCAGGAATGTCTCTCAAAAAAAATCCCACATCTTCCTCTCCAGCCCCAATATAAAAGGTTTTTCTTTCTCTCTGTCCAACTTTCTCATTCTCAGCTCTTTATTTTATAAATCACCTTAGCACCTATGATCACATTTCCTCTATATTTCCTTCATCCTCCAGACTCTTCCACAGAGATGGCCAGGCCAAGATTCATGACCCAATTGGCAAATCCGATATGCATATTCACGCGTGTGTGCATGTGTCCCAAAACCAGGTTTTAAAAATATTTATTTGAACTAGTTGCCAACCGATTAAGAGATGTGCATGTTTTAAAATCCAGATTTCCAGCTTCTCTTGAAAAATCAGTAGATGTGCAATACTGGGCCCCTTTCTTCCACAGAAGCAGGAGACTCAAACTGAGGGGTGGATGCCCCTTCTTGGGTGGGACTTGCAGTCCCCAGCCCTCCTCACTCCCCACCTGGCCTGACTCACTCATATTTCCTGCCCAGACCTTGCAAGCATTTGAGTTGGTGCCTCTTACTCTGCCCACAGTTACTATTTGGCTTCCTAGATCTAAAACCCAGGCCCTTCTTTAGTTGTGGGACATGAGCAGCAAACAAGGAACAAGTTAAATCAAATCCCCATCACACAGTCACACACCAGAACCAGTTTCCTACAAAGGAAAAGATGGCATCTGACTAATCTCTGCAACCCTAGCATAGACACTGTGCCTGGCCCAGGGTAGACACTCAGGAAATCATCATCACATAAAGAACAAGGCAAAATCTAAGGGAATTTCTTCCATACAACTAAAAATGTCTATTTTTATTTTTATTTCATCCAAGTCTTTCCCCTCTTCCTTTCTACAGACTCACTGACCCTCCCCAGGTCTAGGCCCAGGCTGGGATGTGGGTCAGGGAGCAGCGGGAGGAAAGTATCAGAAAGTGGAATGAGGGTTCAAGACAGCCCCAGGTACAACTTCCAGCCCCACCCTGAGTGGCAGGACCCCAGCCAAGCACAGTGTCCTCTCCCCTACTGATCTGGCTCAGCAGACAGATGGTAATGACTCCTCCATTCCCGCAGCCCAGGCAGGCTGTGAACAGGCACCGTCAAGTGTGGGCCTCATAGGCCCAGCCTCAGGGCCCGAAGCTGCCTTGTTCCAGCAAATGACAACTTTTTAATTTCAAGCCTCTGGTCCCTGGTGAGACAGGTGAAGAGTGGGGTGAGAATGGCATCTGGATCCTGCAAAATTAGGGAGATCATGGGCAGGGAGCAACCTTGAGAGGGTCATCTACCCTCTGCTTGGCCAGATTCTCTCCTTTGCTGGGGGCCCAGCCTAAGCCCACCTCCTTCAAGAAGCCTTCCTGGACTACCCTTGTCCTTGCCCTCCAAACACCTCCAAAACATCCAGATGAAGCACTGATTCTTGGAAGCAGGCACTGGTTGAACTTGGAGCCAGACAAATACATTTGGGCCTTGGCTTCGATTCTCAGTGGATCTGTCACCTTGGAAAGGTCACTTGGACTCTCTGAGCTGCAGTTTGCTAAAATGGGGACAAAATCCTCCTGATTACTCACAGGGCTATTGAGAGAGTTGAATGAGGCAATGAGGAGGAAAGTTCTTTATAAAGTTGACATAAAAGAAAAAGAAAGAGGATGCCATCCTACTTTCCTGCTTCTCAACCTTTCCTCCTTCTCAGAGTTAACTCCAAAGACTACGCCCCTTACTCCTGACTCTCTGGGAATCCATGAAACTGGGCTCCTTGAAGGCTGCAATTCTGTCTCTTAGCAATAAGGCAAAAACTCACTCCACAGAGGGTGCTCCGGGCACATTATCTGGGTGAGCACAAGGGCCCAGGGACTTGACTTAGGCTTGAGCTGAGAGTTATGGGAATCTGAGACAGGTCTGTGCCTAGGTGAAAGGACGCTGACATTTTGGGGAATTTCAAATGCATGGCCATTTCAGTTTTTGCTTTTGCTCCATTTTTGGAAGGTTAGTATTTGGGGCATATGTTCTGGAGGCAAAGAAGCAAAGATGCTGAGTGGGGAGAGCTGAAGGAAGGCATCATGTGTGCCTGGGTTTAAGGACCAGTGCCAGCATGGCGACCCTGGGCACTGCATTCAACATGAGGAGATGGATCCTCAGGCTCTGCAGGCTGGCCAGGAGTGGAAGGGACTTTCCTGCCAAGTGAAAAGTCCTGCTTGTTGGGAGCCTTTCTGAACACCTCAGAAGATGCTCAGAGCAGCAGATACAAGCAAAGGCCATGGTAATTTATAAAAATACATTTCTAGCATCTTGCCAGGCCAGCCTTGGCACCACCAGTCTCCAGAACCCTGCCCTCGACTCTACTTGTTCAACTAGAGTTGATTGCTGCCCTGACCCAAAGGCAGCAGGCCAGGCACGGAGGGTTGAACCAGTCCCCCAGGAGCCCACCTTCCCTCCTGGTCCATGACAAGGTCCAGGTCTTGGGGAGCGTCTGAGCAGTGCTTGCCAACCAGCCACCATGGGTCTCACCCCCTCCTCCATTACAGGCCTAAGGTGGAATGCAGCCCATCTTCTTTGAGAGCTCTGAAGGCAGATTTTGCTGCAGAAATATAATTTCTGTTCGTATGGGAAGGAAGGAATTGAGTTTTGAAAGCAAAATCACCAATTCTTATGCAGTGGATGAGAGGATCCAGGCTCTAGAGCAGGAAGCTTCCATCTACCCACAACCCCTTTCTCAGCCCTTGACTTGGATTTCCAGAACCCTGCTTAGGCTCTCGCTCAGGTCCTGACTACAATGACTACCAGGCCCTGGGCTATTAGGAGGATGTTGGGAACACTCTAAATGACTCTGTAATTTTCCTCAGACTGCTTAACACTGTTTTGTTACCACTTCCTCAGGTGCTGCCCAATTTTGTCCTCACAATAACTGACAAGGGAGTCAGAGCCCAGAACATTATACCCATTGCACAGATGAGAAGAGTGAGACCCAGAGAGGGAAAGAGTTACCCACATCTTGGGCAGTAAACACTGTGGTTAATCCAACTCCAATTATAATTCACTAACAGGAAATTTGGAGCAAAAAAAAAAAAAAAAAAACCACATAGAAAACACCAAAAGTCGATCTCAGGTTAAATCCCAGTTCAGCCATTTACTAAACTGCAAACCCTGAGGCAAATCTTTGACCATTGCTGACTTGCATCTGAGAAACGGGGACCATGGTGCCTGTCTCATAGGGCTGTTTGTGAGCATTAAATGGAAAGAATAATTTTGAAAGTGTCTAGCACATTTCTTGGCACATACTGTAGGCACTGAGTCAATGTTTGTTCTTTTTTGGTTTGTAATTTGTTCACTCCCAAACTGAATATGAGGTAACCTATGAAGTTTCACACAAACCTGATTTGTGTGTGTTTCAGGGATAGATGTAGGTAGAGTAAATTGCTATCAGTTATGTTTCCAGTGTTGTTTTGTTTTTTTTTTTTTTTTGAGATGGATTCTCTCTCTGTCACCCAGGCTGGAGTGCTGTGGCATGATCTCGGCTCACCGCAAGCTCCACCTCCTGGGTTCACGCCATTCTCCTGCCTCAGCCTCCCGAGCAGCTGGAACTACAGGTGCCGACCACCGCGCCTGGCTAATTTTTTTGTATTTTTTTACTAGAGATGGGGTTTCACCATATTAGTCAGGATGGTCTCGATCTCCTGACCTCGTGATCCGCCCACCTCGGCCTCCCAAAGTGCTGGGATTACAGGCGTGAGCCATCAGTGTTTTTAAATCAAATGGTATCATAATCTTTAAACATACATTTTTTTGTTTTATTTACTTTTATTTTAGGTTCAAGGGTACATGTGCAGGTTTGTTATATAGGTAAACTTACATCACGAGGGTTTATTGTACAAATTATTTCATCACCCAGGTATTAAGCCTAGTACCCATTAGTTATTCTTTCTGATCTTCTCCCTCCTCCCACCCTCCACTCCCCAATAGGCCCCAATGTGTGTTGTTCCCCTTTATGTGTCCATGTGTTCTTATCATTTAGCTCCTGCTTATAAGTGAGAACATGCAGTATTTGGTTTTCCGTTTCTGCACTAGTTTTCTAAGGATAGTAGCCTCCAGCTCCATCCATGTCCCTGCAAAGGACATGATCTCATTCTTTTTTATGACTGTACAGTATTCCATGGTGTATATGTACCACATTTTCTTTATCCAGTCTACCTTTGATGAACATTTAGGTTGATCGTTCTATCATAGAGACATATGTGCATGCATGTTTACTGCAGCACTATTCACAGAGGCAAGAATACATTTTTTAAACAAAAAAAAAAATCACATAAAATGTAAGGTAGAAAGCAGAAACAATTGAAAGGGAATCAAATAAATAAACATAAGCAGGCATCACAGAATAGGTAGCTTGTTTGAGAGTGGAACTTAGCTTTAGTAGATCCTGGCAACTGGCTAAGTTAGCTGACCAGTAACAAGCAGCACGCAATTCATCTGCAAAGGCTCCCCAGCTCAGTTACAAGGAGTCACTCTTGCAAGGACCTTTATATAAGCCACACCAGGTCACAGAGTGAACTGTGATTTTGCAAAAGGCAGAACCACTGTTCAGGAATGTTTCTCATTACAGAGGTCACAGAGGACTCTGGCTGCCTGTCCCTAGGGCACACTGACCAAATGAGTTCCACTCCACCCAAGGAGCATAGATAGCCAAGCCGTCAGGCCCCCAGAGTGTGCCTCCTTGGTGCAACCTACTCCTGGGCTCCTCTCATGGGCAACTCCCCTCACCAGGCACAGGATCTCTCTAATTGCTGTGGCATTTAGGCATCGCTGGGAGAGTTGGAGACCCTCCTGCCCATCCTCTTCTCCCCTCCTCTCCCTTCTTTAGCGTTTCCTGCCTCACTAATGATGACATTTCCACCAAGTGGCAATGACAAGAGAAATTAGTTCACAGCCTTTGGCAACTGAACATTGAGCATTCAGATTAAACTTTCAAAGGGAAAATATAATCTGTGCATGCAGAGAAATCATTTGGCATTTGGGAAAGACTTCAGGGTGGAATTGCACAAGCCACAGACACACAAAGGGGACAAATGGGGAAGACACCGGGGGAGCTAAGAGAAATAGGCAGACCCGCACACTCAGGAGCACCTGATGGGCCACATATGCAAGGCAGAGGGTCCACGTCTTGCTCTTAACTAGAACCAAAACCTGTCAGGAAGCTGTGTGGCTTAATGAGCCCATCAAGCTGAGAATGCACTGACTGTAACATTTCAGCTAATTGGCCGCAGCATTTCTCTCCCATCAGTTCCCCTCTGGCTTCCCCAGTCACCATTCCCCTCTTCCCAATCACTGAAAATTATTAAGAAAGCTTGGCATTAAGCAGGACATGAGCGAGCTTTTCCTTATGTGCCCCTGGACCCTTCTCATTGTTTTTAAAGTCAAGGAATTAGGCCTCATAAAGGGCTGTCCCTGCAAGTGGAGTATATAAGCAAGTGCCCATGTGATAGAGCAAACTTCTGCAGTGCATGAGCACTGTCTCATTTTCTTCTGCATTCGCATACACAGGGCCATGTTCCAGGTTCAGGAATAGTAATGTATTGAGCCCCCAGAGCTGCCATATTTTTGTGCACTGCGCAATGCTAGAGTGTGCCTTTCACTTCAGGATCTATTGATTCTCCTAGAGTGAGGCAGTGCACAACCTGCACAGCCTTTTTTTTAGCAGCCCATGAGCTCCCATACCTGAGTCTGTTTTTTGCATGCCACTGTACTCACAATTCCCTAGCACAGTGCCTAGCACAACATATTTAGCCTTCAATAAAAAACCTATTATATATGCATATGAACACAGAAACTGCTCCAAAAAGTGTTTGGTGAGCTTAATTTCATTAAAAGTCTGAATTTCAGTTGTTTTACTACAGTTTGCTCTTTCTGAGCCCCTTTTGCTTTACCATGGACATCAGGCTGGGCTTCCTATACCACGAGAACAGGGAGTCCTGGATTCTCAGTCTGGCTCTAACACTTTTTAGCTTCCTGCTCTCTAGGCCTTGAATTTCTCATCTGTAAAATGAGACTACTGGACTTGGACCTTTAAAACTCCTTCCAGCACTGTCATTTGGGACAGGAGGACAAGTCCCCCTGGCTTAAGGCCCTGGCGAAAACCCACAGTGGAGTGTGGGTGACAGGTCCCTCTCCCTCTCCAGCTCCTGCTGCTCTGTGTTGGATGCACTGTCAGGCTGACTTTCACTTAATGGTAAAAATGCTGCCAGGAACCCAGTCCTTAGCAATTGCAGCAGAAAAGTTCTTTTCTTTCACAGCAGCCTAAAACAAAGTTCTGAAATTCAGTCTCACTGGGAAAATTTGGTCATATGGCTATCCGCAGGGGAATCTGATGGTCTGATTGGTCAACAAAGTCCAGGCCACCTTGAAGTTATAGTAGGCTACAACTTCATGGGCTGAGAGCTGAGAAGAAATGTTTCTCCAAGAAAATTCTGGAGGACGGTAGAAGTTGGGCTTCCCCAAAATAAAGAATGGCTCCCAGAAACCCTGAGAAGCAAGAAAAGATCAAGTTAAATTCACTTTTTGAGAGTTCAGATGTATTAAAATAAATAAATAAATGTGTCAAAAGATGGCTACAAAAATTATGAGATATTCTTAAAGTATCCTTTCAACAAACAAATATTTTCACATGAAGAACTCAATACAACATAACAATGCGAATCACAAAGTAAATGCAGAGCTGATCTGAAAGGTGAATTCACAGAGCACTGCAAGCCATGTGCTCCATTAATGGCATGCACGTTTACACCTGAGGGAGGGTCATCGGTTTTCAGTTCTGTCAGTGGGTCTCTCTGACTGTGAGTGAGGCCTCCAGGGCCATCCTTCTCCTCATAGCCATTTCAGATTTGTCTGGTTTTCATGACAATTTTCTGGCTATTGGCAGCAAAGTGTCTTGCAGAAGGAGGGCCTTTCTGTAGTGGCACCAAATTCTCTTGGGAATTTACAGCAGGGCTGGTGTGTGTCTTCTAATCTTATTAGAAGACTACCTCAAAAGTCTAATTTTGAGGCCCTTTTGAAAAAGTGAGGCAAAGGCCAAATGCCGCTCTTGCTCCCAGTAACACACACACGCACATAGTAAAATCCCTGAAGTCCAGCAGGCACTAAAAATAGGGGATGAACTGGATGGGGAGGAAGAAAGTGGTGAGTCTTTGTGGTTCTTATTTTTCAACTGTTGTTTTAACCGCTAATATTGTAGTTCTGGTTTTCTGCTAAATTTTTTCAGCAGTCAGAAATACCCCAGGGCAGGATGAGGAAGCAGCCAGGCACATTTGGGCTGAACACAGTTGAGACCCTGCAGGTTACTCCGGAGCATCCTTCCTTGCTATTCGAAAGCTGAAGGGTTTGCAGAAAATGGAACAGATCGGTCTAAGACAGAAACAGCCTGAAGGTACTCAGAATCCAAGAGTAAGAGGGAGGCAGCTTTAGTGAAGTGTTTTAAGGCTTTAAACAGGGACATATTCGGAGATGGGGATGTGAACATCCTGAGTTAATGGCTAGTAGAAACCCTGCATTGTAACAGGCATCCTTTCTCTGATGAGAGCAGACACAGCACTTTGGAAGGGGATAATGCCTAGAGCTGGGTGTGGCTTCTCCGGTAGGCCCTGTGTGAGTAGCTGTTCTTGCACCCATCTTAAACTTTTGAAAAAGCCATACTTTTTATGAGCTTATGGAGAAAGAGAATTGGGGTTGGAAGGGAGCAGGGGTAAACAGCCATGAGGGTGATTTATCAAAGGTTTTTGTGATCTAAACAAAAAAGCCCTCTCCTCATCTTTGAGTTCTTTGAATTTTTCTGGCTGCCTTGCAGACACAATGTTGCTGATTTTCTCTGACAAAGACTCATTCAATACGAGCTCAAATGAAAACACTGATAGTGAACCAAGGGGTAATTAGAGAGCTTGAGTTAATTCTGCTGACATTATCCTGATGCTATTTGAAGGGTTGAGAGAGTCTTTCCACCCTCTAGTAAGCAATTACTCGGTGCCTCGGACCAGCACCTCTGACTGGGAGGCTGGCCACAGTCTTGATACGATAGGACAGCATTAGAACAAGGCGGCAGCGGGGCGGGGGAAGAAGGATGGGGCGGGGTAAAACTCAGACTATATCTGCAGGAGGAGAGCCGGCAAGCCCGAACTTGGGGAGCGAAGAGCGGGCGGGTGGTGCTCTAAGGGTTGTGGACGGGAGATCAAGTAAACAGAAAGGAGAAAGAAGGCAGGAAGGGGCGGGCAGGCAGGGAAGAGGGAATGGAGAGACAGGGAGAGAAAAGGAAGAGGGGAGTGAAGACGGAGTGAAGGCGGGGAGAAAGAGAGTGTGAAGACAAGAAGAGGGCCATGAGGGGAAATGAGAGGGGAAGGAAAGGAGAGGGAGGGCGCCGTGAGCAGAAGCGATGGGGTCAGAAGCGGATGAGAAGGGAAGAGAAACCTCGAGGGCAGTTCTCCTTGAGGTCGGAGCGCTTCCCGGCCCCAGCACTACCATCAACTCCATCACCCAGGCCTAGGGCTGCCCTCTGGGCCGCACCCCGCGGTCCCAGGAGGTCCCCCAGAGCCCGGCTGAGGCGGCCTGGGGAGCCTCTGCCGGACGGGCCAGCATCACCCGGGCCCGGGAGGACAAGGCCAGGGAGGGCGCAGAGCCCCGCGAAAGCCGCCGTCCCCGCGTGCCCCTGCACCCCGAGAGGCATCGACCCGTCTCTCCCAGCGCGGCGTCCGCGGGCCGCGGGGGAACACGGCAGGCGGCAGATTGATCCGGAGGCTGGGGCCTCAGTGCGGGGGCCGCCATCGATCGCGGCCGCCCCGCCGCCTCTGATTGATGGCAGAGGCGTTTCCTGGCGGCCCCAGCCGGCTGCGCGCTTCCAACTGGGCGGGCGAGGCCAGGATAAGTGGGAGCAATTGGGCCGGGCAGCGCCGAGGCACATCTGCCCCGCGCGGGTGCCGCGGCCCGAGCTCACCGCAATTAGGGCTGAGTGTCTAAATCTGCCAAGTTCATCGGAGAGCATGTCCGGCGCCTCTTTTGCCGCCGAGACGTGCTCTGCCAGCCCCGGCAGGCCGCCCCGGACCCGCGGGGAGGCTGGAGGCGGCCTCGTGCCCCCGGGCCGGGTGTGCGCAGGGCGTAGGGGAGGGACGTGCACCCAGTCGTGCCAGGGGGACTTGTGGACACTCGACCCTGTCTCCCGCCCAGGTGAGCGCAGAGGAGAGGCGGCAGCGCAGCCCCCAACTCCAGCCCGGGGTCAGCCTTCCCTGGGCGGGAGGACAGCAAAGGTTCAGGGATTCTCCTACCCGTTCTGTGGCCCTGGGTGGGCGCTGCGCCCTCTCTGAGCCTGTTTCGTCTCTGTAATTCAGGGACAGAGACCCTGCTAGAGCCTCGATTGTTGAAGGACTGAGGGGGCCTTGTCTACAGAGGATTAACAGGGAGGTCATCTCTCCTGTCGTCTCCCTGAAGGCAGGAGCCAGGTCTCAGAAGATCACCGTGGTATGCACCTCACGACGCAGAATCCCTAACAGTGAAGAGGCGCGCGGCAAACAAGTGTAAAATATGGGAAGGAATAGAACTCACTAATACTACCAACAACATTCTCATTTATAGAGCACGTCCTACGTGCCAGCACATGGTTAGTCTCACAGCCCATTCAATACCCACTTATGAGACAGGTAGCGTCATGTTTATTTCACCATTGAGGAAACAGGTTAAGGACAGTGCTCTGAGACCACCATTAATATGTAGAGAGTTGAATTTGAACTCAGACCCTCTGGCTTCAGTCCCTTTCCTCCACATTCCTAACACGATAGTCCATGCTCTTGACAGGAGCTAGCACAAAAGACAAGCCAGGAGCTATGGGAGCCGAGAAAGGAGTGACTGACTTTCTGCGGAGAGGACTTTGGAGCTAAATCCCAGAATCACAGCAGGGCAAAGTCAAAAGAGAACATAATCCAACCACTCATTTCTCAGATGGGTAAACTGAGGCCCAGGGAGAAGTCATGACTGCAGTGCTGGAACAGAATGACAGAGGGCAACCCCCCTTTTGTATGCTTGGCCATCAGATGCTGTACCCTGAGGGAAGCCACAGCTAAAGAGGAAGACGTTTCCATCCATCATGCTGGACTTCTCCAGGGAGGGTGGCTAGGGGAAGGAGGAGTGGTGGGTCAGACCCTGGAAGAACAGAGCTGACTGCAAGGAGAAAGAAGGAGCAAAAAGGAGAAGAGGGAATCCAGCCCTGATGGAAGAAAGAGATAGGAGCCTCCCTCTGCACTCTCCTCCTTTCACATTCCCACTCTCCCATCACATCACCCTCCAGAGTCACTTCCCATCCTCTTCCTCACATTTCCACCAATGCAAGCCACCTCCAACAGGGTGCCCACTGGAGGCAGGCAGGGCCTAGGCTGGCTTTGGCAGCCAGAAATGACAACAGAACCCACAATAAACTTCTCTGCCTCATGAGTAACCTGTAAAGTAAGATATTTTTGTCTTCTGGCACTGTTTATTTCAATTACAGGATTTAACACAACTTAATTTCTTAGGTTAAGAACATGACAATCTCCAAGTGTACTGCATTGGCCTTTTTTAATAGACTTCATTTTTTAAAAAGCAGTTTCAGGTTCACAGCAACATTGAACAGAAGATACAGAGATTTCCCATATACCCCCTTCCCCACATATGTGTGGCCTCCCCCATAATCAACATCCCCACCACAGTGGTTGATTTCCTAAGGTTGATGAAGGCTATGATCCAAATATTTGTGCCTCCTCAAAATTTATATATTGAAATCTAACATTCCATGCAATTGTGTTCAGAGGTGGGGCCTTGTGCCCTTATAAAAGATGTCTGAGGGAGCCTGCTTGTCCCTTCCACTATGTGAGGACACACAGAAGGTAGCATCTATAAGGAATGTGCCCTCGCCAGACACCATGTCTTGCTGGCAGCTTGATCTAGCCTCCAGAACTGTGAGCAACACATGTTTATTGTTTACAGATTACCCAGTCTAAGGTATTTTGTTATAGAAGCCCTGATGGACAAAGACAGAAATTCGTACCAAGACGAGGATGTTGCAATAACAAATATCTAAAAATGTGGAAGCAGCTTTGAAATTGGGTAATGGATACAATCTGGAAAAATTTTGAGGTGCATGTTAGAAAAAACACCTACATTGCCATAAACACAGCATTAAGAGTGATTTTGGTGAGGGCTCAGAAAAAGAGAGATACACAGAAAGCCTCAGTCATCTTAGAGATCACTTGTGATCATCATCAGAATGTTGGTGGAAACATGGATGGTAAAGGCCTTTCTGATGAGGTCTCATAGAAATGACTAACAAGTTATTGGAAACTGGAGGAAAGGCTGTGCCTGTTATAAAGTTTTTAGAAAAATTGTTGAATTCTGTTGAATTGTCTTTGAGGAAGGTAGAACTTCTGAGCCATGAAAAACAATATTTAGTGGAAGAAATATGTAAGCAAACTGCCAAGGGTACAGTATGGCTTCCCTTGACTGCTTATAGTAAAATGCAAAAAGAGAAAAATGAATTAAGGATAAAATTGATAATCAAAAGGGAAGCAGACCTTAATGTTTTGAGAAATTCTCAGCCTGGCCATGTTTTAAAGAGTGAAAAGACATCAGGAGAGAACACTAAGAGTGTGCCCAAGCCATTGTTGGCTTCTGATGACGACAGTAGTATGGGTCAATGAAAACCAGGTGTTATTCATCAAAACAATGGAAAAATGACTTTAAAGGCATTTTGGAGATCTTCAGGGGCTACTTCACCTATCACAGGCCCAAAATGCAAGGGCCTTGGAAGCAGAATGATTTCAAGGCTCTGCTCCCTGCATTTGGGCACAACACTCCTTGGCAGTCTCAGGTGTGGCTTGGTAGCCCCTTTGGAAGGCACAGGTGATAAACTTTGCTGGTGTCTGCATGGTGCCATCTCCACTGGTACACAGAGTGCACAACCTATGGAAGCACGGCTACCTCCACCTAGATTTCAAAGGATGCCCCAAAGAGCCTCAGGGCCTAGGCAGAGAACTGCTGCAGGGCAGTACCACCACAGAGACACCCCACTAGGACAATGTTCAGCAGGACTGTGCAGACAGGTCCGCTCCCAAGACCCCAGAACTGTAGAGCCATCAGCATGCTCCTCCAGCCTGGGAGAGCCACAGGCTTCTAATGCCAACCCATAAGAGTTGATGGATAGACTGAGCCCAGCAAAGCCATGGGGGCAGGGTTGCCTAGAGCCGTGGGAGTCTAACATCGTGTCAAAGAAGAGTATTATCCAGCCTTAAGACTTAATATTGTTTGCCCTGTTGGGTTCTGGATTTACTGAATCAGTTACCCCTTTCTCCTTTCCTATTTCTTCCTTTGGGAATGGGAATGCCTCTCCTAGGCCTATCCCATCACTGTATTTTGGAAGCCCGTAAGTTGTTTGACTGTACAGGTTCACAACAGAAGGGGAATTTGCCTCAGGATGAATTGCACCTTGAGTCTCACCCATCAGTTGAACAAGTTGATATTCAGATGAGACTTTAAAACTGATATTGCAATGAGTTAAGAATTAGGGGGCTATTGGGATGTAACGTGTGTAGTTTGCATATAAGAAGGACATAAATTCGGAAGGCCAATGAAAGAATGCTATGGTCTGAATGTTTGTGTCCCCCCAGAGTTCAAATGTTGAAACCAAACCCCTATGGTGATGGTATTAAGAGGCAGGGCCTTTGAGAGGTGATTAGGTCATTAGAGTTGCACCCTCATGAATGGGATTAGGGCCTTCATAAAACAGGCACCAGGGAGTCTGTTGTCCCTTCCACTGTGTGAGAACACATAAAAGGTGCCATCTATGAGGAACAGGCCCTCACCCAACAATGAATTTGCTGGTGCCTTATTCTTCAACTTTCCAGCCTCTAAAACTGTGAGCAATAAATTTCCATTTATAAATTATCTAGTCTAGGGTTTTTTGTTATAGCAGTACAAACGAACTGAGATAATGAACCTACACTGACACAATTCTATCACCCAAAGTCCATAGTATACATTAGGATTTTCTCTTGGTGTGCATTCTATGGGTTTGGACAAATGTATAATGATAGGTATCTACCATTGTAGTATCATACAGACTAGTTTCACTGCCCTCAAAATTCTCTATATTCCACCAATTCTCTATACTCCACCTATTCAGCACTGTCTCTCCCCTAACCCTGGAAAACCACTGATTTTTTTTTTCACTGTCTCCATAGTTTTGCCTTTTCCAGAATGTCATGTAGTTGAAATCATTAAAATGTCATATAGTTGACAACTTAAAGATTAAGTTATCTGGGAACAAAGACAGTTTTATTTCTTCTTTCATAGTATACACTTTGTTTCCATTTCTTATCTTATTGCATTAATGAGGACTTACAGTACAATGTTGGAAAAAAAGTGGAGGGAAAGAACATTCTTGCCTTGTTCTGGATCTCAGTGGGAAAGTTAGAGTTTCTCAATATTATTGATGTTAGCTGTAGGTTTTTGGTAGATGTTCCTTATAAAGTTAAGGAAGTTCCCTTCTATTCCCAGTTTACTGAGGACTTTTTATCAGAATGAGTGTTAGATTTTGTTCAGTATTGTTTTGCATCTATTGATGTGAATATATGAATTTTTCTATTTAGCTTGTTGATATCATAGATCACATTAATTGATTTTCAAATATTAAACCAGCCTTGCATACCTGAGACAAATTCCACTTGGTCTTGCTGTGTAAATCTTTTCACACATTATTGTACTTAATTTGCTAATATTGTGTTAAGAAATTTGTGTATGTTCATTAGAGATATTGGTTTGTCCATTTTCTTTCTCATAATGTCTATTGGTATTAGGATAATGCTGATCTAATAGAATGAGTTATGGAGTATTCTATCTTCTAAAGGAGATTGTAGAGAATTAGTACAATTTTTTCCATAGTTTGGTAAAATTCACCAGTGAGCTCATTTGGGCCTGGTGACTTGTTTAGAGGTTATTAATTATTGATTCAATTCATATAATAGATGTAGGCCTTTTCAGATTGTCTATTTTTTCTTGTGTGAGTTTTGGCAGACAGTGTCTTTCAAGAAATTCTTCATTTCATCAAGATTATTAGATTTGTGGGCATAAAATTATTCATAGTTTTCTTTTATTTTGATGTCCGTGGGATCTACAGGGATATCTTCTCTTTCATTTCTGATTAGTAATTTCTGTACTCTCTTTTTTTTTCTTAATTAGCCTGGCTAGAAGCTTATTGATTTTATTTATCTTTTCAAATACATAGCTTTTGGTTTTGTTGACTTTCTCTATTGATATCCAGTTTTCATTTGACTTCTGCTCTGATTTTCATTTCTTTCCTTCTGCTCACTTTGGATTTAATTTGCTATTTTTTTCTAGTTTCCTAAAATAAAAGCTGAGATTTTTATTCTAGATCTTTCTTATCTCATATATGTATTGAATATTATCAATTTCCCTCTAAGCACTGCTTTTGCAGCATCCAGAAATTTTTGTAAGTAGTGTTTTTATTTTTACTTAGTTCAAAATATTGTCTAAATTTCTCTTGAGTTTTTTTTGTAGAAGTGTGTTGTTTAATCTTCATGTATTTTAGACTTTTTTGAGCTATCTTTCTGTTACTGATTTATAGTTTAATGCAGTTGTGGTCTAAGTACAGACATTGTAAGATTTTTATTCTTTTAACTATATCAAGTTGTTTCCAGAATGTTCTTTGTCATGGTAAATGTTTCATTTGAGCTTGAGAAGAATGTGTGTTCTGCTGTTATTGAGTGAATTACTCTATGAATGTCAATTATATCCAGTTGACTGATGCTGTTGTTGAGTTCAAGTATGTCTTTACTGATTTTTTTGCCTGCCAGATTTGTTCATTTCTGATAGACAGATACTGAAGTCCCCAACTATAATACTGGATTTAGCTATTTCCTCCTCCTGGTTCTATCAATTTTTGCCTCATGTATTTTGATGCTCTATTTTTATATGCACACACATGTAGAATTGTTATGTCTTCTTGGAATATTGATCCTTTATTATTACATAATGCCCCTCTTTATGCCTGATAACTTTCTTTGCCCTGAAGTCTACTCTGTCTGAAGTTAATATACTTACTCCTGCCTTCTTTTGATTAGTGCTAGCATGTTATGTCTTTTTCCATCCATTTGCTTTTAATCTACATGTATCTTCCATCCATTTACTTTAAATCCACATTTAAATGTATTTGTATATATTTAAATATAAATACAAAGACACATACAGAGTTTACTTGTAGACAACATGTGGTTGTGTCTTTTTCTTTATCCATTCTGACAATCACTGTCTTTTAGCAAGCACATTTGGACCATTGACATCCAAAGCAATTAGTGATACAGCTCAATGAATATCTACCATATTTGTTACATTTTTCTACTTGTTCTTGTTCTTTGTTCCTATTTTTGCCTTCCATTCTTTTTTTGCCTGATTTTCATTGAACATTTTATGATTCCATTTTTTTGCCTTTCTTAACATATCAGTTATATGCATTTTTGCTTGTTTAGTAGTTGCCCTAGAGCTTGCAATATATACTTACAACTAATTTAAGTCATTTTCAAATAACACAATACTGTTTTATAGGTAGTGTGAATACTTTATAGTTTAAAAAAATTCTAATTTCTCCCCTTCATCCCAGGTATTATTGTTGCCATTAGTTTTACTCAAACATAAGCATACATAAATATATGTATGCATATGTATATATGTCTAAAATTATGCATACATAATTGAATGCATAGTTGCTGTTATTATTTTGAACAGACTGTTATCTGATAGGTCAATTAAGCGTAGTTAAAAGGTTTTTTTTTTGCCTTTACTTATCCTTTTCTGATGCTTTTCCTTTCTTTATGTAGATCTGAGTTTCTGACCTAGGTCTTTTTCCTTTTCTCTTATGAACTTATTTTATCATTTCTTGCAAGGCATGTCTACTGACCCCAAATTTCTTAAATACTTGTTTGAAAAAAAAAGTCTTTATTTCCCCTTTAGTTTTGAAGGATAATTTTGCCAGGTACAGAATTCTGCGTTGATGGAGGTTTTTTTAAGCCATACTTTAAAGATTTCTCTCCACTCTATTCTTGCGTACATAGTTTCTGAGGAAGAGTAGGATATAATTCTTTCTTTCCTCTTCTTTGAGTAAGGTTTCTTCTCTGTCTTCTTTCAGAATTATTCTGTTATTAGAATTTTTCCTTTTAAATAAAAAATGGTATATGTTTAAAGTATACAATGTAATGTTTAGATATACCTATGCATTGTGAAGTGATTACTATAGTCAAGCTAATTAATGTAGTCATCACCTCACGTAGTTGCTGTGTGTGTGTGTGTGTGTGTGTGTGTGTGTGTGTGTGTATGGTGAGAAAACAGAAAATCTACTCTTTTAGCAAATTTCAAGCATATAGTATACAATACAGTATTGTTAACTGCAATCTTCATGCTGTGTATTAGATCTCTAGAACTCACTCATCTTTCACAACTGAAACTTTATACCCTTCAATGAACATCTCCTATTTGCTCCAGCCACTGATACTGGTAACCACCATTCTACTCTCTGCTTGTATGAATTCAACTATTTTATATTCCACATATGAGATCGTGTAGTATTTGTCTTTCCATGACTGGATTATTTCACTTATATAATATGCTCCACGTTCATCCATGCTGTTGCAAATGGCAGAATTTTCTTCTTTTTTAAGGTTGACTAACACTCTATTTTATATATACCACCATTTCTTTATTCATTCATCCATCAACAGACAAGAAAGCTGTTTTCATGCCTTGACTAGTGTGAATAGTGATGCAATAAACATGGAAATGCATATATCTCTTTGAGATGTTGATTTCATTTTGGGGGGATGTATAGTCAGAAGTGGGATTGAAAGATCATATAGATCTAGTTTTAATTTTTGTGCAAACTCCATACTGTATTCCACAATGATTGTACCAAATTACATTCCCAATGACAGTGTATGAGAAGTCTCTTTTCTCCCCATCAATGCCAATACTTGTTATCTTTCGTCTTTTTGTAATAGCCATTCTAACAGGTGTAATACTACCATTGTAATTATTCTATATTTGGCTATATATTTACATTTACCCATAAGATTTAGGTTTTCATATGCTTTCATTCTACTGTTTAGAAGGTTTTTTCTTCTCCCCTTTTTTATACCAGAGATGTTTACCATGTTTTTATTTGAATTTGAAGAACCTTCTTAAAGTATTTGTTGTAAAGCAGGTCTAGTGGTGACAAACTTTTTCAGTTTTTATTTGTCTGGGAAAAAAGAATTTCTGTCTCCTTCATTTTTAAAGTATAATTTTGCCAGGTATAGAATTATTGGTTGGCATATTTTTCTGTCAGCACTTTGAATATGTCATTCCACTCTCTTCTGCTCTGCAAGGTTTCTGCTGAGAAATCCTCTGATAGACATATGAAGGTTTCCTTATATGTGACGTGTCACTGTTCCATTGCTGCTTTCAAAATTCTCTCTTTGTAATTGACCTTTGACAATTTGATTACAATGGGTGTCAGTGTAGTCTTTTTTGAGTTGATCCTATTTGGGAATTTTGAGCTTCATAAATCTGAATGTCAATTTCCCTCCCATAATTTAGGAAGTTTTCAGCCATTATTTCTGTCTTTCTTTCTCTCTTCTTCTTAAAGTTCCATGATGCGTATATTGTTTCACCTGATGGTGTCTCATAAATCCCACAGATTTTCTTCACTCTTTTTCATTCCTTTTTTCTTTTTTGAATAATTTCAAATGATTTGTCCTTATGTTACCTTATTCTTTCTTCTGCTTGATTAAATCTGCTGTTGTGGCTCTTTGTTGTAGTTTTTATTTCAATTGTTGTTTTTTTCAGCTCCAGAATTTCTGTTTTTTTGGGGGTGGGTGGTTTATTATTTCTGTCTCTTTGTTGGATGTTATTTTCTCCATGTATTGTTTTCTTGATATCATTTTGTTGCTTATCTGCATTCTCTTGTAGCTTGTTGTGCTTCTTTAAAATAATTATTTAAAGTCTTTGTTATTGTGTTCTTTTGATAGTATTATCTTGCCTTGGTTTTTCATGTTCTTTGTAATCTTGAATGGTCTTGCATTTGGGAAAACAGTCATCCCTTCCAAACTTCACAGACTGGTCTAGGTAGAAAAAGACCTTCTCCCATGGGTGGAGGCAAGGGCACCAGCTGGATGAGGTGTGTGGTGGCTCCAAGTCCAGATCCTAATGTAAAGATGTGCAGGGATGCCTATTCTTGGGGCTCACTGGAATGCCATCTTAGGGGTATACACAGGGGTTGGGATTACAGGGCACATGATTGCACATGTTGCCTTCAAAAGGCTCCTTGTCCAATAGGTGCATGGATGCATGTGCTATGGCAGGAAAATAGGGGCCAAGTCTGATGGATGGCACATGGAGCTGGCGTGGGTGCCTGATCCTGTGGGCTTGAATGTGTAGCTGTGGTAGGCTTCTGATCCTGTGGTCTCACACACACAGCTGCAACAACTGCCCATTCTCATAGCATACTTACAGTGCCACTAGCAGCCGCCAGGGCAGATTGTAGGTCCACACTTCACAGAGGGTGCTGGTCTGAGTACAGGTGCACATCACCTCACTGGGGTTGTGTGGAAAAGTTGTGACTCTGACTTGGAGGGAGGATTAACAATTGGTAGTTCCAGCTCCAGGGAACACAGTGGTTCTGGCTCCAGTCAATTCTGATGGCTGGAGTCCACATCAGTGACGATCTGGGAGTTCTGTATGGTAGAACTCACAGTTGAGGGAATTCATCATGATGCTGCACTGGCCTGGGCATAGGACAACACAGACCTTTTCTATGCAGCCATCCCCAGTCTTTGCATTCCTCTGTGTCACTGCAGCCCTCTAACTTCATTCTGGGATGTTGTGTATAGTTGACTTCATTGCTGTATTTGTTTGAGAGTAAGGGATAGGATATTCTCATCCACCATCTTGCTAATATCATCTGAATCAAAGGACCTGTGAGTTTTTTCTCTTTATCTTATATTTTATTTAGTTTGAAAATGATACCCCTAGGTGCAATATTTTGGGCATTTATCCTGCTTGGTTTTCTTCATGCATCTTGGATCTGTGATTTGGTGTCTGACATTAATTTGGGGGAAATTCTCAGTCATCATTGTTTCAAATATTTCTTTTGTGTTTTCTCTCTTTTTTCTTCTTCTTGCATTCCCATTATGCGTATTTTACACTTTTTTTGTTGTCCCACAGTTCTCAGATATTCTGTTTTATTTTATTTTAGTCTTTTTTTGATTTGTATTTCAGTTTTGGAGTTTTCCATTGAGACATTCTCAGGTTCAAAGGTTCTTTCCTCAGTCACCTCCAGTCTGCCAATAAGCCTATGGAAAATATCATTATTTCTGTCAACAGTGTTTCTGATCTATAGTATTTCCTTTTCATTCTTTCTTAGGATTTTATTCTCTCTGCTTACACTGCCTATCTGTACTTGCATACTATCTTCTTTATTCATAAAAGTCCTTAGAATATTAATCATAGTTGGGTTAAATTCTCAGTCTGGTGATTTCGACGTGGCCACCATACCTGAGTCTGGTTCTGATGCTTGTTCTGTATATGTGTCTTGTAATTTTTTATTGATAGTCAGGTATGATGTACTTGGTAAAAGGAACTACTGTAAATAAGCTTGTAGTAGTGTAGGGGTAAGGTTTTGGAGAGGGAAGCATTCTACAGTCCTAGGATCAGGTCTCAGTCTTTTAGTGAGCCCAGTGCCTCTGGAATGTGAACTTTACAAGTGTTTCTTCGTTCCCTCTCCCCCTGCCAGTTGGAATATGATGGCTAAAGTGGACTAGGGTTGGGTATTTTCTTTCCTCAGGTCAGTTAGGCCCTGGTACAACCCAAGCAGGTTATGATCTGGTAAAATAGTTTTGCCTGAGGGCAGGTCTTATTAAGAACAGGATACTGGCCGGGCGCGGTGGCTCAAGCCTGTAATCCCAGCACTTTGGGAGGCCGAGACGGGCGGATCACGAGGTCAGGAGATTGAGACCATCCTGGCTAACACGGTGAAACCCCGTCTCTACTAAAAAATACAAAAAACTAGCCGGGCGTGGTGGCGGGTGCCTGTAGTCTCAGCTACTTGGGAGGCTGAGGCAGGAGAATGGCGTGAACCCGGGAGGCGGAGCTTGCAGTGAGCTGAGATCCGGCCATTGCACTCCAGCCTGGGCGGCAGAGCGAGACTCCGTCTCAAAAAAAAAAAAAAAGAAAAAAAGAACAGGATACTGTGACATATTTCAAAATGGTTCTTTTGCTCCCTTTTCCTACCAGAAGCAGGTGGCAATTTTTGTCCAATATTCACTGTGAGAACTGGTAGAGCTCCAGGAGAAAAGAGTCACAAAAACATGGGGGAACCCAGTGACTTGGCCCTTCTCATCTGTCAGACTTGTCTACATGGAAACTCCAGCAATTTGTCAATTACAGTTCTGGTTTTCCTACCCTGGCACTGGTTCCCGCAGAGGTTTCCGCTCATGAGTTTCTGCTCCGAAAAGTGGTGATTCTCAGTATTTTTCTGTTGGTCTCTCTAATTTTGTGAATATCAATTTGCCTTTGACCTCACTTCTCTCATGGAGCTAAGAAGAGTTGTTGATTTTTCAGTTTGTTCAGCATTTTTACTTGCTGTTAGGACCAAGTGGTGACTTCCAAGATTTTTATATACAGGACTGAAAACCACGAGTTTCCTTTGGAAAGATGTTAAATGCAGGGAAAGTGTGGTTAGGAAATCATCTTTACTTAATAATTTATTTAATCATTATTTGCCTGCTATGTGCCAGACACTGACCTAAGCACCTGGGATATATCAGTGAACAAAGGCAAATTTTTGTAGAGCATACATTTAAATTAGCAGGTGGGGGGGATATGATAAAAAAAAAAAAACATAGTAAATAAATGTATGGTATGTTAGAAAGTGATGAACACCATATTAATTGAGTGAAGTGAGGACATAAAAGAATGGAGGAACAAGTTGCAATTTTAAATAGGGTTCCCAGCATAGGCCTCATGGACAAAATGTTGTTTGAGCAAAGACTTGAAGGTAGGGAGGCTGCTGTGCAGGTCTCTAAGGAAGAGCCTTCCAGGAAGATGAAACATCCAGCACAGAGGCCCTAAGGCAGGAGCATCTCTGCACATTTGAGGACGAGCAAGGTCAGACAGCTCCAACAAAGCAGGAGAAGGGGAAAGGGGTATGTGGTGAGGTCAAAGAAGCATGTAGGCCTCTTTGAGGACTTCAGACTTTACTCTGAAGCCACAGAAGGATCATTTTAAAATATTAGTACAGCATATACTTTTCTAGGTTTGGCTCAAGTTGTACATTACTCAGAAAGTAATTTTTAATATAAAAATAAGTGTCATATCCACAAAAATATTAATATTTCAGACCTTTAAAAAGCCTTAAAAATGTTACAATGTCCCAAAAGAAACAAAAACAAGCGTTGTGGTCACTGAGGGGAAGGCACTGGGCCAGTTCTACACACTGGTTAAGAGCTAAGGCTCTAGAACCATTGCCAGTCGTGGGACCCTGGGCAAGCTACTTTCTTCTTTGCATACCAGTCCCTTCATCTACACAACCTGGATTTTTTGTTTTCTTCGACATGAGTCACCCTCTCTACCCAGGCTGGAAAGCAAGTGCTATTGTAGCAAGTGCTACAATTAGTTCACAGCAGCCTCAAACTCCTAGGCTCAAGTGATCCTCCCACCTTAGCCTCTCAAGTAGCTGGGACTACAGGTATGCACTACCACATCCAGTCACGGTTTTTAATTCTTTGTAAAGGTGGGGTCTCTCTTTGTTGCCCAAACTGGGCCTCAAGCAATTCTCTTGCCTCAGCCTCTCAAAGTGCTAGGATTACGGGCATGAGCCACCATGTCTGGCCAAAATCTGGATTAATGAGTCCCCACCTTTTATGATGATTATAAAGCTTGAATAAAATGATTGATGTCAACACTTAACAAGATGCCTGGCACATTTTAAGTTCTCAATGAATGTGAACTATTATTTTCACATAACTAGCTACTGAATCTGAACCCCAAGTTCCCTGATTTTCAGTCCAGGATACTTTTCACTACCTCCATGATAGAAATAATAACAGCTTACATATTTTGAGTATTTACTTTGGGCCAGGCATTGTACTAAGTACTTTATGTGGATTGTCTTGTTTATTATCCCCATTTAACAGAAGAGGGAATTGGAACTCCAGCAGCCATGAACTTGCCCAAGGTCCCACAGTTATTAAGTGAAGAAACAAGAATTCAAATCCAGGTGGATCTGCCTGTAGACCCTGCATTCACTATTAACCTCTCCAGCCTCCCAAGGCTCTGGATAGCAACTTCCTCAATGGGGACAAATACAGATGACCTGCAGAGTTGTAAATATATGTCCCCCTTGGTTCGTCACATAAATCAGTTCAAGGCATCATTGCTTTGCTTACCAGTGACAAGCTTGAGTGGCTCACTAGCCATTCACAGTGCAGACTATTTCTGGTAAAGTCAGACCAAGTGGGAGCTGAGGTCAGCAACCAGAGTCATGTTTATTCTGGATTCTAAAGCCCACATAACCTGGTACAAATCAAAATCTCCCCTTCTCTCTATCACCTGTTTTTTCTGTGGGCAAAGGTCTGTCTATATCACTTTGCTTAGTGGCTTTCAAAGGCATAAATTACTCATGGAAACATGCAGTCTTGTCATTGTCAGGAAAGAGAACTGTAAATAGATTTGGTCCATGCCATTCAATAGCATATGGTTCCTGACCATTTCATAAGTCCAATTCCTCAAGTCAGGTGGGCCCAGGGTAGAGACTTAGAGGCAAGAAGGATGAGGAAGCCATTTCTGGCCTGTAAGGGGCTTCTGGGCCAGTGACAGCGCTAAAAGCCATCATACGGACATAGCCTATCATCTGGAGTTGAGAGTGTGCAAGTGAAAACCAGCTTCATCGCATCTCCCTCTGTAGCTTCAGAATCTCTCTGTGGACTGCTACGTGTTCTTTTCTACCTCAAGATAAAATATCAGGCAGGTCCTGTAGTTTTCTGGGCTTTTTTAGTCAAAAGATCTGTTTTGTTTCCATAATTAAAAACCACCATCTAGTCCACCTCTTCCTACTTGCTAGATGAAATTTCTGGCCATTCTAGAAATGTGTCCAGAAGGAGAGAAGATTAAGACAAAGGGTATTCCTTTGTGTCTTACCATGTCTTTATTGTGTCTTACTGTTGTCACCTGGCTTTGGAGTCCCCAAAATAATCAAAGCACGGCTACTAGCAAGTGTTCTCCCCTCATCCCTGTCCTCTTTTAGTGGGGCACTTTTATGGATTCCCGTTATCCAGTTTAGGCAATATCTCTTGCCCCAGCTGACCAATTAAACCTTAGCCTCAGACTGGTTTCCAACAGCTCACTGTGGCAGGCTAAATGGTAGCTGCCCCAAAATATGGTCATATCCTAAATGTCCCCAGAATCAGTGAATATGTTGCCTTACATAGCAAGAGGACTTAACAGATGTAATTAAGTCAAGGATCTTGAAATGAGGAGACTATCCTGAATGATCTGCATGGGCCCAGAATTAGCATAAGAGGTCTTATAAGAGATAGACAGGGGAATCACAGTCAGAGAGATGAGGGGACAGGGTAGACGCCCAAAAGAAGGAAAGATGCCTCCCTGCTGGTTCTGAATGTGGAGCAGAGAGGGCCATAAGCCAAGGAATTCAGGCAGCCTCTAGAAGCTATAAAAGATATGGAAACAAATTCTCCCCTGAACCTTCCAGAAGGAACACTGCCGTGTGGACCCAGTTCAAACTGCTGACCTGCAGAAATGTAAGAAAACTAATTTGTGTTGTTCTAAGTCATTAAGTGAATGGTATTTGTTAGAGCATTCACAGGAAACTAATAGATCAATCACCTTTCTGCTACGTTCCGTGTACCCTTTCAGAAAGCCTCCTGGACAGACCCCTTTAAGTTGACATTGGGCTAGCTGCCTTCAAAGAGTCACATCTGGTTCCCGGAAAACCCACCCCCTGGCCTTCACCAGCTAACGGTGCAGCTTGCAACCTGTGCAGCCCACTCTCCCCTCAGCTGCAGGGACACAGCATCTCCCCTTTAGACTCCTCAGGCACAAGTCAGAGGTCAGATCCTGTGCTTCCCCAGCTCCAGAAGACATGTGCTATGGTACCTAATAGTGCCTTTTGAAGCTCCTCTTAGCTGACCTGAGTGAGGAGTGAGCAGGCAAGACCTCTAACCTGATGTAACTTCTCCATACTTTCGTTCTCCAAATGTTTCTGCATCACAACCTGTGTTTTGTGACCAAGAGGTGGTGGAAGGCCATGCTAGCAAAACCAATTTGACAATCACTTATCTGGTCTTAAACAAGTGGTTCAGATTATAGGACCCCTGGAACTTACTGTGCAATTGTCAGCCTTTGGATATTCTCCTGGAAGTCAGAGACAAGAATGGTCCCAGAAGAACTGTCTCTGGTAGCCTGAGAGAAAAGAACAAAATGAAGGCTGAATTTTATGAGTGCTCTGTGGGAAGCGTTATATTAAGCACTTCATATGAGTTACTTAATTTAATCCTTGCACCAACATACCCCATTTTACAGATAGAAAAATTGAGACTGAGTGAGATTAAGTATTTTGCTCAGGGTCACATAGTAAATGGCAAGTGATACAGTTTGGATATTTGTCCCCTCCAAATCTCATGTTGAAATATGGCTTCCAGTGTTGTAGGTGGGGCCTGCTGGGAAGTGTTTGGGTCATAGGGGCAGATCCCTCATGAAAAGCTCGGTGCCCTCCCCCGATGGTAATGAGTGAGTTCTTGCTCTTAGTTTATGTGAGAGCTGGTTGTTTAAAAGACCCTGGTGTCTCTTGCTCCCTCTATCATTATGTAACACACCAACTCTCCCTTTGCTTTCTGTCATGACTGGAAGCTTCCTGAGGCCCTCACTAGAATCAGATCCTGGCACCATGCTTCTTGTACAACCTGCAGAACCATAAGCCAAATAAATTTTCTTTGTAAATTACTCAGCCTCAGGTATTTCTTTATGACAATGCAAAATAGACTAATAGACAGGGTAAAGATTCAAATAAAGGGAGTCCACTCAGTGGTTACAGTTTGGGGGTAAGACCCCAGGCTGAATTACCCTGCATAACAGAAGAGAGGGAAATTTGAAGGGGGTGGTAGGATGGAAGCAGGCAGGAAGGAAGCGGCAACGCAGCCAAGAACTGTAGTGAAGAGAAATTTCTAAGATTTGTTTAGCTTGTTTGCCACAAGATTGAATATAAACCCTCTCCTCCCTTGCCCCTGTGAGGACTTCAGTAATGTCCAGATTACTTTTTGATGGCCCAGACTGAGTTCTGCATTTGAGTCGGTGCAGGGTGAAGGCAAGGGCATCTGAGAATGACAGGGCTATTGGCCCCGTCATCTACCTTTTGTTTTAACTTAAAGTCATAGTCTTCTTATATGCAACATTGTTTTGGTCATGTAAATGGGATTTTAGAAATGTTCTATTCATTCTTTTTTAATGTGCTTTTTAAGTTATTACTCAATGATAACAGTTCACTGTAAAAAAATATGGGCAAACCAAAAGGGTAAAATAAAAAATGCTCTTGATTTCACTACTCAGAGATAATCACTGTAAGCTTTTGATATGCATTCTTTCAGCCTTTCTCTACACAAATATTCTCTCTAAAGTTTTATTTTAAAGTAGGATCATAGTGTCAATATGGTTTTTAATCTACTTTTTAAACTTAAGCAGCTTTATGGGTATCACTTCAGGTCAATAAATACTGTCCTTCAACAACATTTTAATATCTGCATAACAGCCCATTCCATGAAAGAACCATAATATACTTAATGAACCTACTGTTATAACTTATGTGTAGTGTTTCCAATATTTTGACCTTATAAGCAATGCTTCAATGATCATTGCCATGATTAATTTTCTGTATATAGCCTTAATTATTTTCTTAGGGTGAATTCCTAAAGTGATGTAAACCAAAGATAAAATCCTAAGCCCCCCCAGCTAACTGAATGGACCCCCTCTGGGCCAAGGGAAACCTGAAAAACTGAATTCCCTACCATCATGGGAAGGGAGGTCAGACACACCTCATTATACTCCCTCCCTGTCAGAGTTTAGGCACAACCGATCAGCATAAACACTAAAATAGAAATCTTAAGACTGACAAAACAGACTGTTTGGCAATAAGATACCAAATTCCAACCTGACTCCGGTATAGCATCACATGACAGATACAGACCCTATAAGAAATAAAAATATTTCACTCCAAAATGTATTTATTTGATATATTTTCAAATGGCCCTGTAAAGCCATCTTTTGTGGCTTGAATGTTACATCTGTAGAGAATTTCCATTCATGCAACTAGGACTTCCAAGGATCTAGGCAAGATTAGCTAAAAGTCTGATGCCTTTTAAGGTCCAAAAAAAGTTATTTACCTTCTATTCTCTTTGAAGCTTGCTATCTGGAGACTTCATCTACATAACAAGGACCTTGGCTTCCACAACCTCCCTTATCTTAACTCAAGCATTTCTTTCTACTGACTTCAAGTCTTTAGCTTAACTTCTTCAACCAATTGCCAACCAGAAAAATATTTGAATCCACCTATGACCTGTAATCTTCATCCCTGATGCCCTGAGATGCCCCATCTTCCCAAGCTGTGCCAATGTATACCTTACATGTATTGATTTATGTTTTTGTCTATAACTTCTGTCTCTCTAAAACATATAAAACCAAACTATAACTTCCCCACCTCAGGTGCATGTTCTCAGGGCCTCTTGAGATTGTTCCCTGAACCATGGTCACTGATATTGGCTCAGGATAAACCTGTTTAAATATTTTACGGAGTTTGGCTTTCATATCAACAATAGAATTCCCAGATCAGAGGACATGAACAATTTTGACGTTTCTGATGGAAATTTCTTTGACTAATTCTTGACTTTCCTTGCTGATAATTTTCTGTCTAAAAAGGTTAAGAATGCAATCAGAGGACCTGTCTTTCAAGTTCTAATCCTGAACAATACAAGGAAGCAATAGTTGGTGATGCAAAAGTATAGATTCTTGAAAGAATTGGACAGGTTACCTTAGCAACAAGAACAACTTGGGAGAAGAGTCATACACCTAGTCAGATGCCTACATTAGACTTTGGAAAGGCAGCAGGAAAAGGAGAGTGGGAGTCTCTCCTTTTACAGTCCCTTGGATAGAGATTATGAGAGAGAGTAGATTTTATAAAATGTTGTTTAAAAAGAATTCTGACAATTGTTATAAAAATTTCCAATGTTTTCTTCTAGGGTTTTTATGGTTTTTAGTTTTACATTTAAGGCTTTAATCCATCTTGAGTTAATTTTTGTGAAGGTGTAAGAAAGGGGTCCAGTTTCTGTGTTTTGCATATGGCTAGCCAGTTTTCCCAGCACCATTTATTAAATAGGGAATCCTTTCCCCATTGCTTCTTTCTATTAGGTTTGTCGAAGGCAAGATTGTCGTAGATGTGTGGTGTTATTTCTGAGGTCTCTGTTCTGTTTCTGTTCTGTTCTGTGCCACCACAGCACATGTATACCTATGTAACAAACTTGCACATTCTGCACATGTATCCCAGAACTTAAAATAAAATTTTAAAAAAAACTGCCAAAAAAATCCCAGTGAAGAAAAAGGGATGTTACCAGAGGAAGACAGACAGTGAAGCCACCCAGGGAAACTTCTTATGCACTCAACTTTTAAGAGGGATGTTTGGGGATTATTTCAACAGTTCTAGTTGAAATCATCTCACCCTAGGATATAGGGAAAGAAGAACATTTATTTATGCAAGGTCAAAGAGGGTAGTAGAAAAACAGAAGAAACAATTTATGATTAGTCATTGCTGACCTAAAGAATGGTTTAGTCCTGATGCTCTACTGGGATGAATAATGTCCAGTTCTTCCAAAATGCATACCCAACTGGAACCTCAGAACATAACCTTATTTGGAATAAGGTCTTCATAGAATTAATCAGTTAAGATGAGGCCATATGGGATGAGAGTAGGCCTTAGAGCTAATGACTGGTGTCCTTAAGAAGACAATGTGAAACCACAGAGACTTAGAGAGAAGAGCGCTGTGTGACAAGGGAGGCGAATATTGGAGACCTGCGTCTTCAAGCCAAGGAAAGCCAAGGATTGCTGGTAGATGCCAGAAGATAGGAGAGGAGCATGGAAGAGTCATCCCAGAGCCTTTAAAAGGAAGCAACCCCACCCCAACACTGATTTTGGACATCTAACCTCAAGAACGTTGAGACAATAAACTTCTGTTGTTTTAAGCCATCAAGTTAGTGGTTATTTGTCATGGCAGCCCTAAAAATGAGGCAGATGTCAACAAATGTTGTCTCACTTATCAAGATAAAAATATAACAGCAATAATTATCTGGCCATCATTTATTTCTAAGAAATTGTGTTTGAAAGTATTACTAAATAAGCTATGAGAATCAAGCTCCCACCACTGATGGGAGAGATGGACGACTGAAGAACTGGCCCCAGTTTCTGATGAATGAGGGAAAATACTGTACGAATAACAGCCACAGGCATCAGCTGCAGTTTTCTTGATGTCCTCCCTCTGCTGGTGCAGTAATGCTATGAGACCTGGTAGACGTCTTGACTTTCCCCCAAACAAGCTCCCCCAGGGAGGAGCCAGCTTAAGCCAAGCCATGGGCCAGGAGAGTCAATAATGTTGCCAACATCTCAAAATCCTCCAAAGAAAGAGCATCTGGACCTCAGAGTATCCTACTAAGAGTGCACATCATGTATGACATTAATAGCCAGTGCCAGTGCCTCTCTCACCTCCCCTTGGGGTTGGGGAGGAACAGTTAAGCACATGGGAGACTGCCTAAATTTGAATCTCAGTTGTGTCACTTTATAACTCTGTGACAGGCAAATTATTTAAACTCTTTTTGCCTCAGTTTTCTTTTCTGTAGAATGGAGGTTAATACTGCTTACTGTTGGTTGAGAGTTTAAAAGAAGAAATATACATAAAGCATTTAGTGTGATGTCTGCCATAAGCACTCAAAGAACATTGGCTGTTATGTTGATTAGGCCAGCAAGTAGCTCTCCCCTTTCTTTTTAATGCTGTGCTGAGTGCTTACTTTTCTGTGGGGGTGGGCTAGAGAGAGTTGGAAAAGCTGCTTCCCTTATCTTCTGCTTGTCCTGCTACTCAGAACACCAAAAAAGAAAAAAGAAAAAAAAGAGAGAGAGAAAGAATGAAAGAAAGAGAAAGAAAGAAAGAAAGAAAAAAAGAAAGAAAGAAAGAGAGAGAGAAAGAAAGAAAAGCCTACAAAGAGGACACACACAAAATGTAAGAGAAAAAGCATGTAACCAAGAACAAATACAAAAGAATGAAGAAACCTTAACAGTGTCGGAAAGGGCTCTTCTTGTGCCTAAAGAGTTAGGGAACAGAAGATTCTGAAAAACATTTGGAGTAAGAAAAACCTGTAAGAAACAGAATGACAACTGAGGGCTGACGATTCCATGTTAACATAGAACAGAAGGAAAGCAGGCAAACTCAACCTCAGCTTTGCAGGACATGGGCTGTTCCATTTAGAACAGGTAGCACAACCGCCGTTTGGAGGGAAACCAGGCCTAAGGAACTAATGAGATCATAAGGAAGTACCAGCCCCAGTACAAAGACATCTCAGCATCACAGGGAATTTCAGGCCTGGCTGCAGCACCATTCAGTAGAGAGAGGAATCACAAAGTTTTGGGGTGCCAGGAAAGAAGAGACAGAGAAAAGTGTCCTAATCTTTGAAATGAATATAAATGTAAAGGATTCTATAGCCCAGAAAACTGAAAGACAAAAGCTTGCACATTTTAGAATGTGCACATATAGGAGAAAAAAAGAAATGTGATCTGTTGGGAACAGCGTGATTTCACCTGTAAAAAAATGTGACTTCAGTCTTGGAAGCTCTGTTAGGTTAAGCCTACCTTAAGCTCCACATCCCTTTCTCTGTACCTCTGCAACCTGGAGGATATTAACTCAGGTTCCATCTTTATTCACTGATGTGACAGACAAAATCATAACCCCCATAAAAATGTCCATGCCCTAATCCACGGGACCTGTGAACATGAATGTTACACAGCAAGGGGGAGTTAAGATTGTAGATGGAGTTAAGGCTAATCAACCTTGAGTGGAGAGATTATCCCAGATTATCTGAGTGAGCCTAATGTAATCACAAGGGTCCTTATCAGAGGAAGCCAGGAATCTGAGAGATAGGAGATGTGATAACAAAAGCAGAGGTTAGAACAATGAACTTTGAAGATGGAGGGGGCCAGGAGCCAAGGAATGCAGGCAGCCTGTTGAAGAGGAAAAAGGCCAGGAAATAAACTGGTTCGCTGCCAGAGTCTCCAGCAGGGATGCAATGTGACCACACCTTGATTTTAGCCTGCAAGACCTATCTCAGACATCTGACCTTCAGAACTGTAAGATAACATTTTTGTGTTGTTTTAAGCTACTCTAGTGTCTTAATTTGCTACAAGAGCAATCAAAAACTAATAAACCTGCATTTCGCATTATCTTATAGTTATTTTCTAATCAATTAACATGGACTCTCCTTCTCTGCATCTGATTACTCTGCCTCACTCAACATGGCCATCTCTACTAGACTGAAACAAAGCCTGTGGTTGTCTCGGAGCTCACATCTCCCCAGCTTTGCTGTCAGAAAGAAGGGAGTGATCTCCTCTTACTTTCAATTCAAAATTTCCCATGAAAGTGCTCTGATTGACGTGCCTTGGCAGGGCACTTGTGATGGGCAACCCCAAAAAACCACGTGGTTAGAAGTGGGAGGCAGAAAAGACATGGAATCAACCCAAATGCCCATCAGTGACAGACTGGATAAAGAAAATGTGGCATATATACACCATGAAATACTAGGTAGCCATAAAAAGGAACAAAATCATGCCATTTGCAGGGACCTGGATGGAACTGGAAGCCATTATCCTCAGCAAACTAACACAGGAACAGAAAACCAAACACCGCTTGTTCTCACTTATAAGTGGGAACTGAACAATGAGAACACACGGAAACAGTGAGGGGAAAAATGCACACTGGGGCCTGTTGAGGGCATGTGGAGAGAGAAAGCATCAGGATAAATACCTGATGCATGCAGGGCTTAATACCTAGGTGATGGATTGATAGGTGCAGCAAACCACCATGGCACATGTTTGCCTATGTAACAAACCTGCACATCCTGCACATGTATCCCAGAACTCAAAATTTAATTTAATTTAATTTAATTTTTTTAAAAAAGTGGGAGGCAGAGAAGTAAAGCAGTTGCCTAGAAAAGGCAAACTGCTAGAACCACAAGAAGACAGGGATGCAGATTGCCAGTTTCTTCTCCAGGCACAAGTTATTTGAAGGACCTTTTCTATCCTATGTGGCTCAGGACTCTATGCTAGATTCGACTCTCAGTGGATGCTCAGTTACTGCTATTGGTCAATGGGCTTATGTCTTCAGTGGACTGAGCCAGTGGCTAGAGTTTGCTCCCGGATAGAGAGTGGGGAAAGCTCTGTCCACAGTAGGGTAGTGTAGCTAAAAGGGTTCTTAACTGGCGCTAGCAGAGAATGAGTTTCTTCTTAGCCAGTGCATCATTCATCATCTTGAAATCAATTAACTAATTAGGGTCATCCCTTGAACCTGTTAAGCTTGCAGTTGAAATTGCTGCAAATGTATTTAAAGAGAGAAAAAGACTGCAAGGTGAGGGTGGGTGTTACTCTCTGGGGTGGGTCTATGGGATTATCCTGTTTTTTAAAGCATTTTCTCATATGTTTTCATCACTCTCTTCCATGAATACCCACTGAGGGCCATTCAGTTGGTCTCTCAGATGGCCCCTGTCTCAGGAGGTTTCTCTCATCAAAAAAATGACCTGTTAGCAGCTGCAGAGCTCAGTGAAGTCTAGCTGGTGCTTGGTGTGACATCACCCATGAGACTGTAGGAAAATCAATATCATAACTCATTATTGGGGAGGAAGTCAGCCTGGATCGGGACCTGGACTCCCTCTCCACTCCCACGTCAGGCACGTATGGGCCAGAGGGAAAAGACTAGCCACCAAGCCTCAGAGGGGTTTCCGAATCTAAGCCTCTAAGATAGAAAGATCTGGGGTCAGAGAAGCTAACAGCAATGAAAGGCAAAAGGGCAGAGTCAAACCTGTGGTTCAGCCACAGTAAGAGGGAGATGAGGAAGACAGATCTGCTGAAAGGAAGGTCCAGATTAGTTCCAGAGAGGCACTGCAGGCACCAGGAGACATGGCTCTTTGTGTGGTTTCCAGGCACACTTGCGTGGTTGTAACATTTTCTTTCAAAGGCTCCAGATATTCTAGAGAGTTTCCACCGTGCTATTTAGTAATTTGTCTTCTCCCCTTCATTTCTTTCTTTACTTTTCCTTGTCCTCAGTCCTTTCCTTCATCTCTTTCTTCCTTCTCTTCCTTGCCTCTGCCAACCCCTCCTCTGTTCCTTCTACAAGCACTTACTGATTATCTCTTTCATGCCTTTGTTACAATAGGGAGATTATGAAATTGAGAGCTTGGATTCCTCCTTGAATAGATGCCCAAGACTGCCAGTTATTTAAAATTCAGTACCTGTAAACAGCTTGTGAGCACACCATATTTTAATGCCTGCCTGTGTTTAGTCAAATGCTGAGAACATATGTCTCTTTGTAAATCTACTCCCAGGACTGCTAAGAGTGATTCAGAAAACACTCGTAAATGTGCCAACATTCATCTTTCCCCTCTAGTGGAAAGGATTCACTCACAAAGAGTTCACTAATTTGTCACCAGACTTGACCCACCTTAACACCTCTGCTCACGAGCGTCAGACCCCAAAGCATTCACAAGCAAAATGGACAGAAGTAGCAAGCTGGTAGCAAACTCACAGCATCCATCCATCTCTGGCATTTAATGGCAATGCTTCCAAGAATGAAGCAAAGAGTGCCATACGGCACTGCAGAAAAACAAAGACACTAAAATTTAAGAGGGGAGTAAAATTTGTTTATAGACCTCACTAAAGAAAAGTTGCTGAGTATTGAGTCTAGAGACCCATGCTGCTGTTGTTGCTTGGGACTTTTTTGGAGGATTGGGAGAGGGCATGTACTATTTTCCGGGTTGAGCAGTTGCTTATTATTGTTGTGTTCAGGAGTCTTGTTTTAATCAGGGTCTGTTTTCAGGGGACATCATAATTTAACCGGGCTTTTAATCAACAACCCAAGAAATTCTAATAATGTAAAGACTACTTCAAAAGACCATTCTTGGAGCTTTAAGCATAAATTTCGGAATGCGCTAGCCAGAGTTTTATGAAATAGTAATTATTATTTATTGAGTGGCTATGTGTTCCAAGTATTTTTCATATATTATTTCATTTCAGTCTTAGAGCCATCCTCAAGGGTTATCATTTTTCCTACTTTAAAGTTGAGAGAGTTGAGATTTGGAGATAATAAGCAGCATGTCCAAGGTCATCTTATAGTACATGGTGGAGCCAGGACTCAAATGCACATTCCCTTCATTTCAGAGCCTGTGCTCTTTCTGTCACCTTACTGCTTTCACAACTGCACCTTTCTAACTGTGCTTTCTGGCATGTTTTGCTGAATCGTTGCGATA
The DNA here is from genome assembly GCF_003255815.1 of Theropithecus gelada. Classification (NCBI taxonomy): domain Eukaryota; kingdom Metazoa; phylum Chordata; class Mammalia; order Primates; family Cercopithecidae; genus Theropithecus; species Theropithecus gelada. The sequence goes on along the minus strand of NC_037688.1, from coordinate 6,474,047 downwards.
GGGCCCAGATAGGCAGAAGAGGAATGTTGTGAAAAGTGCTCCTTTGAGGTAGACCCTGACCTACAGCAGTGGTCTTTCCCTAGAGAAAACTCACAGAACTGGCAATTGTTGCACCAGGAGAGATGAACTGCTTTGCTCTGAAGTACCGAAATCTACCCAGTGACACAGCACCCCATACACAACAAGGAGATGTGTACAAATATCTAGTTCATATAATTTCAATCAATGTATTTTTCTAACCCAGACTTTACCATTTATCCTGTTTCAAAATGCTTGTTAATCTTTTATTCTTCCTTTGGAAATACAGGATCACCTAGACAACATGAAATCATTGTTCTACCTTTCCTCTTCCTTTAATATGATTAATATTTATTGAGTGTCAACCGTGTCAAGTATTCAAAACATGTTTCTAACTTTTTTTACTCATTTATTTTATTTGACAGTTTTGTGGGGTGTATATTAACACATTCTCAGGATAGCAAATAAATTTTATTTGGTGCACAAACTTGTTATTCAAAGGATATTTATTTGGCATTAGCCATATACCAGATAATGTTCTAGGCAGGGTTCTAATCTCTGGGTATAAAATGGTTTATAAAAAAAAAAAAAAGCAGATGCTTACAGTTATCTACGTCTATAAAACAAACTACCAAAACTTACCAGCTTGATAAAGAAAAAATAAATAAGACCTAGATAAATTGAAATATGTGCTCATGAATTTGAAGACTTGATATTGTTAAGATGTTAATTATCTGCAAATTGATCTATAGACTCAGTGCAATCCCAGTCAAAATTCCAGCAGACGTTTCATTACAAACTGACAGACATCCTAAAATTACATTTAAAAAAGTCAATAATCTGTGACAAAAACAACCTCAAAAAGGAAAAATATTGTTGGAGGACTCACTACCAGATTTAAAGACTTATTTTACAGCTGCAATAATCAAGACAATGTGGTATTGGTGTAAGGATAGACATATGCATCAATGAAACAGAATAGAGAGTTCAGAAATAGATCCTCGTTATATAGTTAACTGACAAAATGTGCTGAGATAATTCAATGGGAAAAAGATGGTCTTTTCAATAAGCAGTGCTAGACTAATCCCAGTACAAAGACAAGAACCTCAATCCATATCCTGCACCATAGTTGAAAAGCCTGAAATGGATCATACATCCAAATATAAAATATAAAACTCTAAAACTTTTTTAAAAATATGAGAGAAATTTTTAAGATCTTGGGTTAGGCAACAATTTTATAAATATAATCCTTAAACAATATGATAAATTGAACTTCACAAAATTAAAATATCTGCTTCTCAGAAAACACTGAAAAAAATGTAAAGACAAGTCACAAAGAGAAAATATTTGCAAAACACATATCAGATTAAGGGCTTCTATTCAGAATATAAAAAGAACATTTGTAAATCAATAACGTAAGTTTTTATGAAAATAAAAAATGAAAAAAGATTTGAACTATTTCAAAAAAGAAGATATAAATAACAAATAAGCACAGGAAAAAATACACAGCATAACTAGTCATCAGGAGAGTGCAAATTAAAATGAGGTAGCACTACACACCCATTAGAAGGATGGTTAAAAAAAGAAGCAAGACATGTGTAAACTTCTCCACCTAACAAGAGCAGAATATATACTATTCGCAAGCTCACATGAATATGGGTATTATTCACCAAAATTGACCATATTCTGGGCATTGTTAGGGGCCACCTTCACAAATTTAAAACAACAGAAGTTATGTGACATCTGCTCTCAGACCCCAATGGAATGAAACTAAAAATCAGTAACAGAAAGATAACTGGAAAAATCTCAAAATAATTAGAGATTAAATAACACGCTTCTAAATAACACATAGGTCAAAGAAGATATACCAAGAGAAACTTTAAAACATTTTTAACTCAATGAAGATTAAAATACAACTTACCAAAAGTTGTGGGATGCAGTGAAAGTAATGCTTAGAAAGAAATTTATAGCATTAAAAGTATATGTAAGAAAAGAAGTAAGTTCTAAAGTCAATAATCCAAGTTTCAACCTAAGGAAACTAGAAAAAAAAAATTAAATCCAAAGTAAACTGAAAAAATAATAAAAATCGGAACAGAAATTAATGAAATTGAAAACTAGAATCAATAGAGAAAATCAATGAAAAAGAAAGCTTGTTCTTCTAACAGATAAATAAAATTAGGAAGCCTCTAGCCAAGATAACTAAGAAAAAAAGAGGGAGACAGAAATTACTAATATCAGAAATGATAGGGGACAACACTAAGGAACCCATGGGCGTGAAAATAATAATACAAAAAATTATGGACAACTCTATCTCCACAAACTTGATAACTTAGATTAAATGCACCAATTCCTTGAAAGTGACAATCTGCCAAAACACAAACAAGAAGAAATAGACATCTGAATAGGACTAAATCTATTACAGAAATTGAATCAATAAATCATAACTTTCTAAACAGAAAACACCAGGTCTAGATAGGCACTGATTAATTCTAGCAAACATTAAGGAAGAAGTTATACCATTTCTCTACAATATCTTTCAGAAGACACAAGCAGACGGAATATGTTCTAATTAATTATGTAAGACCAGAATCACCTGGATACTAAAACCAGACAAAATGTTATAAGGAAAGAAAACTATAGACCAATATTGTTCATGAATATAAATGCAAAGACTCTTATAAAAATACTAGCAAATCAAATTCAATAATGTAGACAAAGATGTATACACTATGACCAAGTGAGATTTATCCCAGGTATGCAAGGCTGGTTCAACGCTGGAAAATTAGCAATACAACTTATCACAGCAACTGGCTACAGAAGAAAAATTACCATATCAATATTTGCAGAAAAAGCATTTGACAAGATCCAACACACATTCATGAAAAAAATTATTAGGGAATTTTGACAAGATCCAACACACATTCATGAAAAAAAATTATTGGGGAACATCCTCAACTTTATAGGAAAAAATATATATACAAAAAAGCCTACAGCTAACATTGTACTTAATGTTGAGAAACTCAAAGCATTCCCTTGAAGATCAGAAACAAGGCAAAAATATCCCCTTACCACCCTTTGTCAACATTGAATGAATGTCCTAGTTAATGCAATAAGACAAGAAAATGGAATTAAAGGTATACTGATTAGGAAAGACAAAATAGAACTGTCTTTGCCAGCAGATGATATGTTCATCCATGCAGAAAATCTGAAAGAATACACCAAAACAAAGTCCAGGAACTAATAAGTATGACAAAGTTGCAGGATATAAGGATAATACGAAAAGGGACAATCTCTGCCCGTGAGATGGGTAGATTCCTTGTTTCAGATGTTGGTAAATGCCTGGTCTAGTTGCAGATGCATCAGCCCTTGAGTTTTGCAACATACCTTTGTATGCTTAAAACAAAATGCTGCCTTTTTAAAAGTAAAAAAAAAAAAAAAAAAAAAGAATAAGTTTGCTTTTCTGAAATAAACCTTACTTTATTATTATATGTTAATATACTACCAGATTATATTTTTAGTATTTTGTATAACTCAATAATTTTATTTACATTTTGTACTGGGGTAACTGCTTAAGACATGCCAACTGATATGTTTTTCTCTCACTACGTTACATGTCAATATTAAAATTGTGGAATCAGAAACAAACAAACAAACAAAAAACGAAAAGGGGCAATCACTTTCCTATATGCTAGCAATGAACAAGTGGAATTTGAAATTAAAAGGCATTAACATTAGCTTAGGTAATACTATAATACTATGCTTAGGTAATAACATAATATTCTTAGGTACAAATATTCTTATACCTAAGAATACCATAATATTCTTAGGTATAAATATGCTTAAGGTATAAACCTAAGAAATACTTAGGTGTAATATTTATACCTGAGAATATTATGTTATAAATTGAACAAAATATATACAAAGTCTATATGAGGAAAATCACAAAATTCTGATACAAGAAATTTAAAAAGAACTAAATATATGGATAGATAGACCATGCTCATGGATTGGATAACTCAATATTGTCAAGATGTCAGTCCTACTCACCCTGGTTTATATATTTCATGCAATCCCAATCAAACCCCTGCTAGTTATTTACACATCTGCAAATTGATTTTAAAGTTTAAAGAGCAAAAGAGTCAGAATACCTAACACAATATTGAAGGACAAGAACAAAGTTGGAGGACTGACACTACCTGACTTTGAGACTCACTATAAAACTACATTAATCAAGACCATGTAGTATTGGCAAAAGAACAGACAAATAGATCAATGGAACAGAAGACGGAGCCCAGAAACAGACACATAAATATAGTAAACTGATCTTTGACAAAGGAGCAAAGGCTATGCAGTGGAGAAAAGTAAGTCTTTTCAACAAATAGTGCCAGAAAAACTAAACATACACATGCAAAAAATGAACTTAGAAACAGACTGTACACTCCTTACATAAATTAACTCAAAATTGATCACAGACTATAACACAAAACTATAAAACTCCTAAACACAACATAGGATAAAATCCAGATGACCTTGAATTTGGTGATAATATTTTGCATATGATAATGGCACCATGATTTATGAAAGAAAGAATTGATAAGCCAAACTTCATTAAAATAAAAACTTCTGCTCTTTCAAAGACACTGTCAAGAGAATGAAAAGACAAGCCACAGACTAGGAGAAAATATTTGCAAAAGGCATATTTAGAAAAGACTATTCTCCAAATTATATCAATAACTCTAAAACTCAACAATAGGAAAACACACATATTGATTTTTAAAATGGCCAAAGACCCTAATAGACAGCTTACCAAAGAAGACATAGAGATGGCAAATAAGCCTATAAAAGCATGCTTCACATCAGTGTCATCATAGAATTGAAAAGTAAACAACAATGAGATACCACTGCATACCTATTAATGTAGCCAAAATTCCTTCTGGGGATGAATGGAGGCACAAGGAAGAGAAGCATGCTTTTGCTGTATCTATAATGTCTCATTTCTTATTTTTCAGATGAATCTTAAGAGAATTATGCTGAGTGAAAAAAAAGTCAATACCAAAAGGTTACATACTGTGTTATTGCACTTATTATTCCATTATATTCCATATAATAATATTCCATTGACATAAAAAAGGAGAGAAACGAAGGACAGATTAGCAGCTGTAAGGGGTCAAGAGGTGTACACCAAATGCTGATGAGGATGTGGAGCAACACGAATTCTCATTTATTGCTGGTGGGGATGCAAAACCATGCAGCCTCTTTGGAAGACGGTTTGGCAGTTTTCTACTGCTATAATCTGATTGTGTCCTCCTGAAAATTCAAATGTTAAAATCCTAACCCCCAAGGTAATGGCATTGGGAAATGGGCCTTAGTTCATGAAGGTGGAACACTCATTAATTGGATTAGTATCTTTATAAACAGGCCCAACAGAAACCCTTCATCCATTTCACCATGTGAGGATACAGCAAGAATACACAATTCTGCTGTGGGTCTTCACCAGATACTGAATCTGTGTGCACCTTGATCTTGGACTTCACAGATTCCAGAACTGTGAGAAATGAGTTTCTCTTATTTTGAAGCTACCCAGTCTATTTTGTGACAGAAGCCCAAATGAACTAAAACACCTACAAAACTAAACTTATTCTTGCCATATAATCCAGCAGTCAGACTCCTTGCTATTTATTCAAAAGAGTTGAAAATATCCACACAATAACTTGCACAAGAATGTTTATAGCATTTTATTAATAATTACCAAAACTTGGAAACAACGAAGATGTCCTTCAGTAGGTAAATGGGTAAACTGGTACTTTCAGACAATGAAATATTATTCAGCACTAAGAAGAAATAAGCTGTCAAGCCATAAAAAAACATGGAGGAATCTTAAATGAATTTTAAGTGAAAGAAGCCAATCTGAAAAGGCTGCATACCATATTATTTTAATGATATGGCATTCTAGAAAATGCAGAACTATGGAGACAGTACAAAGATCAGTGGTGTTCAGGGTGCCATTGTTTGTGTCCCCACCAAAACTCATGTTGGAACTTTAATTCCCAGTGTGGCAATGTTAAGAGGTAGAATCTTTAAGAGATGGGGTCCTATGAGAAGCACTTAGGTCACGGGGGTTCCACCATTGTGAGTGGGTTTGTGCTATTCTTGTGGTGAGTTCTTTTTCTTGCAAGACTGAATTAGCTTTCATTGGTTCCCACAGAAGCAGGCTGTTATTAAAGTGAAGTTGCCTATCATGGTTGGTCCCTTGTGGCATATCCACTTATTCTGTTTCTCTGCCATGTTATGATGTAGCATGAGGCCTTCACCAGACACTGAGCAGATTTTAGTGCTATGCTTCTTAGACTTCCCAGTCTCAAGAATCACGAGCCAAGTAAACCTTTTTTTTTTAATAAATTACTCAATTTCAGGTATTCTGTTATAGCAACACAAAACAGACTAAGATAAGGGATTGGAGGGATAGAGAAATGAATAGGTGGAGTCCAAAGGATCTTTAGGATCATATCATACTATCTACCATACTCTGTATGATACTATAAAGGTAAATTCACATCACTTTAAATTTATTCAAACCCATAGAATGTACAACACCAAGAGTGAACCTCGATGTAAAGTATTAACTTTGTACGATGGTGTATCTATGTAGGTTGATCAGGTGTAACAAATGTACCGCTTTGGTGGGAGATGTTGATAATGGAGGAGCTGTGCATGTATTGAGGAAGAATGGGATATCTTTATGCCTTCCTCTCAATTTTTCTGTCACCCTAAAGCTGCTCTAAAAAAGTAAATGATGCAATGGACTTTGGGGACTCAGGGAAAAGGATGAGGCATAGAAGACTGCACATTGGATATAGTGTACACTGCTTGGGTTATGGGTGCACCAAAATCTCAGAAATCGCCACTAAAGAACTTATTCATGTCCGGGCGTGGTGGCTTAGGCCTGTAATCCCAGCACTTTGGGAGGCCAAGGCACGTGGATCATGAGGTCAGAAGATTGAGACCATCCTGGCTAACACGGTGAAACCCCATCTCTACTAAAAATACAAAAAATTAGCCGGGCGTGGTTTGTGGGCACCTGTAGTAAGTCCCAGCTACTCGGGAGGCTGAGGCACAAGAATTGCGTGAACCCGGGAGGATGAGCTTGCAGTGAGCTGAGATCGTGCCATTGTACTCCAGCCTGGGAGACAGAGCAAGACTTAGTCTCAAAAAAAAAGAACATATTCATGTAACCAAATGCCACCTGGTTCCCAAAAACCTATTGAAATTAAAAATAAATTCAACAACAACAAAATGGCAGTTTATTAATGAAAATGTTACAAGATGCATTTAGGATAATATAGCCAAAAGAATGAAATGAAAAAAAAAGAGTAAATTATTCTTAAAAACCTGACAGAATAAAATGCTAGCAAAGATGAGAAGTAACTAGAACTCTCATGTATTTCTGGTAGAAATGCAAAATGGTACAGTCATTTTAGAAAACAGATTATCAGTATCTAATAAGGTTAAACATCCTAGTACCATATAACCCTGTAATTCTCACTCTTAGACATTTATCCAAAAGAAATAAAAACATGTATTCATATAAATACCTCTATACCAGCCTTCATAGAAGTTTTAATCATAATCACTACAACTCAAATGTCTGTCAACTGGTAATTGGATTTAAAAAAACGAGGGGCGCCCAAGATGGCCCAATAGGAACAGCTCCAGCCTCCAGCTCGCAGCGTGAGGGACACAGAAGACAGTGATTTCTGCATTTTCAACTGAGGTACTGGGTTCATCTCACTGGGGCGTGTTGGACAGTCAGTATTGGTGAGCGGGTGCAGCCCGCCCAGCGAGAGCTGAAGCAGGGCGAGGCATCGCCTCACCTGGGAAGCCAAGGGGAAGGGAATTCCTTTTCCTAGCCAAGGGAAACTGAGACACACAACACCTGGAAAATCTGGTAACTCCCACCCTAATGCTGCGCTTTACCAAGGGTCTTAACAAACACACACCAGGAGATTATATCCCACATCTGGCCCGGAGGGTCCAACACCCAGGGAGCCTCCCTCATTGCTAGCACAGCAGTCTGAAATCTAACTGCAAGGTGGCAGCGAGGCTGGGGGAGGGGTGCCCGCCATTGCTGAGGCTTAAGTAGGTAAACAAAGCACTATTCACAATAGCAAGGACTTGGAATCAACCCAAATGTCCATCAGTGACAGACTGGATTAAGAAAATGTGGCACATATACACCATGGAATACTACGCAGCCACAAAAAAGGATGAGTTCGTGTCCTTTGTAGGGACATGGATGCAGCTGGAAACCATCATTCTCAGCAAACTACGGCAAGAACAGAAAACCAAACACCACATGTTCTCACTCATAGGTGGGAATTGAACAATGAGATCACTCGGACACAGGAAGGAGAACATCACACACTGGGCCCTATTGTGGGGAGGGGGGAGGGGAGAGGGATAGCATCATTAGGAGATATACCTAATGTAAATGACGAGTTAATGGGTGCAGCACACTAACATGGCACATGTATACATATGTAACAAACCTGCACATTGTGCATATGTACCCTAGAACTTAAAGTATAATTAAAACAAACAAACAAACAAACAAAAACCAGTGGTGTATCTACACAATAGGATACCATTCAGGAATAAAAAGCAACAAGCCGCTAATACATGGAAAAACATACATGCAAAATGAAAATATCAAACTAAATAAACTCTATCATTCCATTTACTTGAGTTTCTGGAGAGAAAAAACTGTGAAAACCAGATCAGTGGTGTGAGGTTGAGGGTGAGGGTAGGGGATTGACTGCAGAGGATTACACGGGAAATTTGGGGAGTGATGATGATAGTTATACAACTCTATGCATTTGTCAAAATGGCAAATTTTTAAAATCTACATTTTGTCATTGTTGTTGGTACCTAAAAATATAATTGAGTTTTTGTATATTTATCTAAGAACCAGTAAACTTGCTGAACTTTCCTATTACTGGTAATAATTTTTATCGGGATGCTATTGAATTTTCTGTGTATTGGATTTTATATAACTTGTGAATTGCTATTGGATTTTATATAACTTGTGAATTGTAAGGGTTTTGCTACTTTTCTTTAATTCCTTATATTTTTATTTGTTTTTATTATAATGACTACACTTTCAATTAAAATATTGTCCCTGAATTATATAGAAATGTTTTTAAAATTTTTACTATGAATTATATTTGCAGTAGCTTTTTATAAGATGCTGTCAGTTTCAGGATGTATTCTCATATTCCTAGTTTTATATAAATTTTTATTATTGATAGATGTGTTAGTCACCTTGGGCTGCCATACCAAAAAAAAAAAAAAATGTAGACTGGGTAGCTTAAACAACAGAAATTTATTTTCTCACAGTTTTGAAAGCTACAATTCCCAGATCAAGTGCCAGCTGATGCCGTTTCTAGTGAGGTCTCTCCTCCTGGCTAGTAGATGGCTGCCTTCTTGATGCATCCTCACAGGGGAAGAGAGAGAAAGGGAGAAAGAGCATTCTTCCTTTTGTAGGGTCACTAATCCCATCGTAAAGGCCCCACCCTCATGATCTAATAAACCATGATTACCTCCCAAAGACTCCATGACCAATAATCATCATATTGGGTGTTATGGCTTAAAAACACTAATTTTAGAGGGATGCAATTCAGTCCATAGCATTGTGTATTGAATTATTATTAAATGCTTTTTCTCTGCCTATTGAGGTGAATATTACACTTTTCTCTTTTACTCTGTCAATGTGATAAATTAAACTAAAGGCTTTATAGTGTCAAATCTTCCTTATATTCCTGAAATAAAGTCTACTTAGTCATGATGCATTATTTTATTTATTTATTGCTTGATTCACATTGCTTTGCTAACAGGTTATTTAGAATGTCTAAATAAACATAAAGAACATAATTTGCAGTTATCTTTTAGCTATTAACAGTCTATAATATTTTAAATTCTGTTCAGGAATGTATCAAGGGTATAAAAAAGTAGACAGGTTTTTATTTTTATTATTATACTGGATGATTTATACACAATTGGGCTCAGATGTTTTTGGGTGGTTTTGTTTGTTTGTTTGTTTTGAGACAGAGCTGTCACCCAGGCTAGAGTGCAGTGGTGTGATCTTGGATCACTGCAACCTCTGCCTCCAGGTTCAAGCAATTCTTGTGCCTCAGTCTAGCTGGGACTACAGGCACACACCACCACACCAGCTAATTTTTTGTATTTTTAGTAGAAATGGGATTTCACCATGTTGGACGGGCTGATCTCAAACTCCTGACCTCAAGTGATCCTCCTCCCTAAGCTCCCAAAGGGTTGGCATTATAGGTGTGAGCCACTGCATCCTGTCAGGGATCAGATGTTTCTTAAAATGTGACAAAACACACCTATAAATCCAACTAACCTAGAAAAATGTTGAATTAGTAGATTTTATACTTCTCTCTTCTCTAATGGTTATAAGTCTATTAACGTTTTCTATTTTACCTTGAGTCCATTTCTAAAAACAGTCAAATTTTTTGTGTTTTCAGATGCATTGGCATAAAGTTGTTCATAGTGTTCTCTTATGATTTTTTCATCTCTACTGGATCACTAGTCATTCCCTTTTTCAGATCTAATACTTTTTATGTATATGTACTCTATTTTTATCTTGATCAAGTTTGCCAGTTCTCTGTTTTATTAAGCTTCCTAAAAAGCTAGCCTTTTTTTTTTATCTCATTCTCTTAATTTTTGTTCTTGTCTCTACTACTTACTTCCTTCTACTTATTGGGCTTGGTCTGTGTTCTATAGATTCTTTTCTGAATAAATAAAATTCACTCAATATTTACCTTTTATTTGGGTAATGATGATTAATTACCTCATGCTTAGAAATGAATAAAAAATAACTTAATAAACATGATGTACCTAGGTAAAGAAATAAGATGCTATGGAGACAACTTTTATTTCCATCCTCTTCCTTTCTATCAGAAATAACCACTATCTAGCCAGGTGAACTGGCTCACAGCTGTAATCCCAGCACTTTGGGAGGCTGAGGCAGGCAGATTGCTTGAGGCCAGTAGTTCAAGACCATCCTGGCCAACATGGTGAAACCCCATCTCTACTAAAAATACAAAAACTAGCTGGGTATGGTGGACTGTGCCTGTAATCCCAGCTTCTTGGGAGGCTGAGGTGCTTGAACCAGGAGGCAGAGATCACAGTGAGCTGAGATCGTACCACTGCACTCCAGCTTAGGCGACAGGGCAAGACTCTGTCTCAAACAAACAAAAAAAAAGTTTAAAGGTTATCATGCAAATGTATATTTTACTTTACTAAGTAGTATGCAACTGTAACCAACATAGAGTATTATTGTGCATAGCTTTAAACTTACTATAAATGGGATGATGTCAGCAAGAGTCTAGAATAGAAATTTCCAGTACTCAAGCTTTTGCAGAAACACAAATTGGAACAACTATCCACACATGAAAATACCTGTATAAGGGCTAAGGAATCCAGGTGAGAGATTACAGCACTTGGGTAGAGGACAGAAATAAGAAATGACACATTGAAGATGGTAGGAAAGACAGTTTCACATTACCCACATCACCTCTCCCCACCAGCCTGAGCATACAGAACGGAGAGATACCCTCCACATAGGAGAGGGCAAGTGAAATGGTCACCAAACTTTCCCACACACCCCAACACTAAGCCTTCCCCAGTAAACTCTAGTGCCAACCCAGTCCCCATAATCTCAGGTTCCAGGTCTACCCCCATGGCCACAGGATCCAGGCCAGCTCCCACAGATCTCAGAACAAGATTTGCCCTAGTGGAGCCCAGCACCACTCTGACCCCTGTAGACTCAGGCTCAAGGGTCATCCTAGCAGCAACTTGGCCCCCATGAACCCAGCCTTCAAGCTGACACCCACGGGTGTGGACTGTTGACCTGCCCCCACAGTCCTAAGTTCCTGGTTTAGCTTCCATAGACACAGGCTCCAGAATGCCTCCCATGGACCAAACACCAGGCCAGTCCCTTGATTCCAGGGCAATATACACTTTCACCTGTTGACCCAGGCACCACGCCAGCCCACACAAGAACTCCAGAAGCAAGTCTGTCCATGGATCCATCCAGATGGCTTGCTCCGAATCTCTAGATGGGCCGACTAGTAAAGGGCTCTTCCTGCCAAAGCCAGTCTGTAAATAGCAGAAAGGGTGCCTATTCCTTCAAATGTGCAGATACCAATGCAAGGCCACAAAGCTCACAAATAATCAGGCAAATATGACACCATCAAATAAATAAAAAGTAACTGATACTAAGGAAATGGAGATCTATGAATTTCCTGACACAGAATTCAAAATAATTGCCTCAAAGAAGTTCAGTGAGCTATAAGAGAACAACTAAATGAAATCAGGAAAACAATATGTGAGCAAAAAGAAAAGTTCGACAAAGAGATAGAAACCTGTGTTAGACCATTCTTGCTATAAAGAAATACCTGAAACTGGGTAATTAGTAAAGAAAATAGATAGGCCGGTGCAGTGGCTCACACCTGTAATCCTAACACTTTGGGAGACCAAGGTGGGAGGATCACTGGAGGTCGGAGTTCAAGACCAGTCTGACCAACACGGTGAAACCCCATCTCCACTAAAGGTACAAAAGTTAGCCAGACATGGTGGTGCATGCCTGTAATCCCAGCTACTTGGAAGGCTGAGGCAGGAGAATTGCTTGAACCCGGGAGGCAGAGGTTGCAGTGAGTCAAGATTGCACCATCGCACTCTAGCCTGGGCAACAAAAGTGAAACTCTGTCTCAAAAAAACAAAAAAAAAGAAAAGAAAGAAAAAAAAGAAAGTAGGTTTAATTGGCTTGCAGTTCTGCAAACTCTGCAGGAAACATGGCATTGGCATCCGCTCAGCTTCTGGGGAGACCTCAGGAAACTTTCCCTCATGGCATAAGGCAAAGCAGGAGCAGACACATCACACAGTGAAAAGTGAAAACAGGAGCAGGTGGAAGTAGATGCCATGCACTTTTAAACAACCAGATCTCACCATAACTCACTATTGTGAGGATAGTACCAAGGAGATGATGCTAAATCATTCATGAGAAATCTGCTCTCATGATTCAAACACCTCCTACCAGGCCCCACCTCCAACACTAGGAATTACATTTCATCATGAGATTTAGAGGGAACACATATTCAAACTATATCAAAACCATAAAAAAGAACTGATACAGGTTGGCTGTGTCCCCACCCAAATCTCCAATTGTAGATCCCATAATTCCCATGTGTTGTGGGAGGGACCTAGTGGAAGATAACTGAATCATGGTGGCAGTTTCCTTCATACTGTTCTTGTTGTAGTGAATAAGTCTCATGAGATCTGATGGCTTTATAAGGTGAAACCCCTTTCACTTAGTTCTCATTTTTCTCTTGTCTGCCACCATGTAAGACATGCCTCTCCCCTTCTGCCATGATTGTGAGGACTCCCCAGCCACATGGAACTGCGAGTCCATTAAACTTTTTTTTTTATGAATTACTCAGTGTCAGGTATGTCTTTATCAGCAACATGAAAACAGAGTAATACAAGGACCAAACAAAAATCCTAGAGCTGAGAATACAATGACTAAAATGCAAAATTCAGTAGAGAGTTTCAATGGACTCAATTAAGTAGAATAAAGAATCAGTGAGCTTGAAAATAGATCATTTGAAAATAACCAGAGAAACAAACAGAAAAAGAATGAAAAAGAGTAAAGAATTCCTATGGAACTCATAGGACCCCAAAAAGTAAGCTAATATTCATACTGTGGGAGTCCCAAAAGGAGCAGAAAAAGAGAAAGGGAAAGAAAGCTTACATACGAAATAATAATGAAAAATTTCCTAAATCTGGAGAGGGAAACGAATATCCAGATCCATAAAGACCAAAGAACCACAAATATTAAATATAAGGAGATCTTTATTGAGATATATCAGAATCGAATTCTCAAAAGTTAAACACAAAGAGAGAACTTTGAAAGTAGCTAGATAGGTCAGGTGCAGTGGTTCACGCCTGTAATCCCAACACTTTAGGAGGCCAAGACGGATGGATCACTGAAGGTCAGGAATTCCAGACCAGCCTGGTCAACATGGTGAAATCCCGTCTTTATTAAAAATACAAAAATCAGCTAGGCATGGTGGTGAGTGTGTGTAACTCCAGCTATTTGGAAGGCTGAAGCAGGAGAATTGCTTGAACTTTGGAGGTGGAGGTTGCAGTGAGCTGAGATCATACCACTGCACTCCAATCTGGGTGACGTAGTGAGACTCCATCTCAAAAAATAAAAAATAATAAAAAATAAGCCAGGCGTGGTGGCTCACACCTGTAATCTCAGCACTTTGGGAGGCCGAGGCAGGCAGATAACGAGGTCAGGAGATGGAGACCATCCTGGCTAGCACCGTGAAACCCCATCTCTACTAAAAATACAAAAAAGTTAGCCAGGCATGGTGGCTAACTTTAGTCCAGGTGGCACCTGTAGTCCCAGCCACTCGGGAGGTTGTGGCAGGAGAATGGCGTGAACCCGGGAGGTGGACCTTGCAGTGAGCCTAGATCGTGCCACTGCACTCCAACCTGGATGACAGAGGGAGGCTCCATCTCAAAAAAAAATAAATAAATAAAAAATAAAAAAAATAAAAAACAAATGAAAAGAGAGTAGATAGATAAGAGTAATTTGTCACATACAAAGGAATCTTCATATAAATATCAGCAGATTTCTCAACAGAAACCTTGCATGCCAGGAGAGTAGGATGATATATTCAAAGTTCTAAAGAAAAAAAAATTGCCAACCAAGAATATTATACCTAACCAAGCACTCCTGCAGAAAGAAAAGAGAAGAAAGAAGAGAAATAAAGACTTTCCCAGAAATATAAAAGCGTGGGAGTTTATCACCGTTAGACCTGCCTTACAAGAAATGCTAAAAGGAGTTCTTCAAGTTGACACAAAATGATGCTAACTAACAATATAAAAACATAAAACTCACCATAAAGGAAGACCCAGAGGTAGTCTTCCTTTCCACAGTGAAGATTGATTGAACCTCAAAATCTGTTTTATAAGAATAAAAAAACCCAGAATTTTTTAAACACTGTTCTAAAAATAATCTTGTTCACCTGTTAGTAACTTTGGTCTTTAATAAAATATTCCAGGCTCAGCACGGTGGCTCATACCTATAATCCCAGCACTTTGGGAGGCCAAGGCCAGCAGATTGCTTATGTTCATGAGTTCCAGACCAACCTGGGCAACATGGTAAAACCCCATCTTTACAAAAAGCACAAAAAATTAGCCAGGTATTGTGCTATGCACCTGTGGTCTCAGCTTCTTGGGAGGCTGAGGTGGGAGGATTGCTTGAGCCCAGGAGGTTGAGGCTGCAGTGAGCCATAATCATGTCACTGCACTCCAGCTTAGGCAACAGAGTGAGACCCTTTCTTAAAAAAATAAACTAATAAAATATGCATTCTAATGTTAATCTTATTTTGCCATAATTAATGCAAAATATTCTTGTTTGCTTTCTTATTTTGGTGTCTTGAAAATCAATGTAATTCAAATTTATAGCAGATATTGCTATAATACTGCTGTAAACCTAAAACTGCTCTAGAAAATAAAGCCAATATATTTTTAAAGTAAAAATTCACAAGCAAATGGAATCACACTGTACATATCCTTCTAGGATGCCTTTTTTTCCTCACTCAACATTAAGTGGTTGAGATTAAACTAAACTCAGTTATGGTTTGCTTGTTTAACTACTATATAATATCAATTCATTCATTTATAATTTGCACATACACAATTTATTTTTTTACTTTCTCATTGATAAAAAATTATATATAGGTTGGGTCCCAATTTTTTGCAATAATAAATAATGTAGCTATGAACACTCTGTAAGTGTTTTGTGCCTAGTGTGAGTTACTTTAGGATATGTTATTTCCTTGTAGTGGAATTGTTGGGTCCTAAAGAACCAACTCTACAACTATTACCAAGATGTTTTCTAAAGTAGCAGTATCAATTTACTCTCTCTCCAGCTCCATTATGAAAGTTCTTATCATTTCAAATTCTAGACTGCATTTGAACTTTTAAGTTTTACATTTTTGCCAATATGATTGTGTGAAATACTCATTTGTTTCTTCTTCTTCCTTCAGTACATGGATTTAAAGCTATAAATTCCTAAGTATTGCTTTAGCTACATCTTATCAATTTTCATGTGCAATTTTTTTTTCATTGTTGCTTAGTACTAAATCTTTACTAGTTTCTATCTTGTTATCTTTTTCAACCCATGAATTATTTTTAAATGTGCTTTTTAGAAAAATTATAAATGTACAAGTGATATGGGAGTATTGTTTTGTTCATGATTAATCATTTTATCACATATGGTCAGAGAATGTGGTTTGTGTAACATTGGTTGTTTGGTATATTTTGAGATTTGCTTTGTAACCTAGTAACTGGTCAAGTTTTGTAACTGTTTCAGGTGTATTTGAAAAGAATGAATATTCTAGAACTGTTGCAAAAGGTCCAGTGTTCCTAGTGTTCCTTATAGACCTATTCTATCCGCAATCATAATAGAAAATGAAGGCAATTGTGTTGTTTAAATTTTTCGTGGCTTAATCGAAAAACCAATTAATGACAGAAATGCATTAAAACATTCTATATTTATTGTAGATTTGTCAGCTTTTTCTGTTTTCTTTTGTTTTTGCTTTGTCTGGAAGGCTATGTCATTAGGTTTATGTAAGTATAAGGCATATGCGAGGAAAATACTCCAATTATATCATAAAACTCTTTATTCTTAAATTTTTATTTTAGGTTCAAGAGTACATGGGCAGATTTGTTATATAGGTAAATTGGATGTCACAGGGGTTTGGTGTACAGATTGTTTTATCACTCGGGTAATAAGTATAGAGCCTGACAGGTAGTTTTTCAATCCTTACCCTCACTCTATCCTTCATCCTCAAGTAGGCTCCGACGTCTATGGTTCCATTTTTTGTGTTCATACGTACTCGATGTTTAGCTCCCACTTAAAGTGAGAACATGTGATATTTGGTTTTCTGTTCCTATGTTAGTTTACTTAGGATAATAACCTCTAGCCCCATCCATGTTGCTGCAAAGGACACGATTTCATTTTGTTTTATTGCTGCATAGTATTCCTTGGTGTGTATGTGCCACATTTCTTTTATCCATTCTACCATTTAGGTCGATTCCATGTCTTTGCTATTGTGCTGCAACGAACATACACATGCATATGTGTCTTTGTGGTAGAACAATTTATATTCCTTTGGGTATATATGCTATAATGGTTTTGCTGGGTCAAATGCTAGTTCTGCTTTGAGTTCTTTGAGAAATCACCAAACTACTTTCCACAGTGACTGAATTAATTTACCTTTCCACCAGCAGTGTATAAGCATTTCCTTTTCTCCACAACCTTGCCAGCATCTGTTACTTTTTGACATTTTAATAGTAGTCATTCAGACGGTGTGAGATGACATCTCACTGTGGTTTTGATTTGCATTTCTCTAATAATAAGTGATGTTGAGCATTTCTTCATATGCTTGTTGGCCACGTATGTGTCTTCTTCTGATAAGCGCCTGTTTAACAATGCTTTTTATATTATCGCCTATATATTTAGTCTGCTATTAATATTACTATGCTAGCTACTTTTAGATAATATTTGGTTATTATTTGAATGTACCAATATGTACATTTCCTTTGCTTTTGATAAGTCTAGTCTGCTTTTCTGAGTTTGCTACTCCAACATGTGAGTATCTGTCTTTTTTAACTGGTAAAGATTTATTTACCACTATTATAATTACCAGTATATTTCCATTTATATATGCTATTTTATCTTTAGTTCCTTTTTACTATAATTGTTCTTTATTGTTTTCTACCTGCACATTTTCAGTGGAATTAGCTGAGTTTTCTTTCTTCCCTTTTCTAGCCTACTAATTTAAAAATTTGAACTCTATTAGCATTCTATTGGACATTAATATTCTATTTTTTTATTATTATACTTTAAGTTCTAGGGTACATGTGCATAATGTGCAGGTTTTGTTACATATGTATACATGTGCCATATTGGTTTGCTGCACCCATTAACTCATCATTTACATTAGGTATCTCTCCTAATGCTATCCCTCCCCAATTCCCCCATCCCACAACAGGCCCCAGAGTGTGATGTTCCCCACCCTGTGTCCAAATGTTCTCACTGTTCAATTCCCACCTATGAGTGAGAACATGTGGTGTTTGGTTTTCTGCGCTTGCGATAGTTTGCTCAGAATGATGGTTTCCAGCTTCATCCATGTCCCTACAAAGGACATTAACTCATCCTTTTTATGGCTGCATAGCATTCCACGGGGTATATGTGCCACATTTTCTTAATCCAGTCTATCAGTGATGGACATTTGGGTTGGCTCCGAGTCTTTGCTATTGTGAATAGTGCCACAATAAACATATGTGTGCATGTGTCTTCATCGTAGCATGATTTATAATCCTTTGGGTATATACCCAGAAATGGGATCACTGGGTCTAATGGTATTTCTAGTTCTAGATCCTTGAGGAATCGCCACACAATCTTCCACAATGGTTGAACTAGTTTACACTCCCACCAGCAGTGTAAAAGTGTTCTTATTTCTCCACATCTTCTCCAGCACCTGTTGTTTCCTGACTTTTTAATGATCGCCATTCTAACTGGTGTGAGATGGTATCTCATTGTGGTTTTGATTTGCATTTCTCTGATGACCAGTGATGATGAGCATTTTTTCAATGTCTGTTGGCTGCATAAATGTCTTCTTTTGAGAAGTGTCTGTTCATATCCTTTGCCCACTTTTTGATGGGGCTCTTTGATTTTTTTCTTGTAAATTTGTTTAAGTTCCTTGTAGATTCTGGATATCAGCCCTTTGTCAGATGGGTAGGTTGCGAAAATTATCTCCCATTCTGTAGGTTTCCTGTTCACTCTGACAGTAGTTTCTTTTGCTGTGCAGAAACTCTTTAGCTTAATTAGGTCCCATTTGTCTATTGTGGCTTTTGTTGCCATTGCTTTTGGTGTTTTAGTCGTGAAGTCCTTGCCCATGCCTATGTCCTGAATGGTGTTGCCTATGTTTTCTTCTAGGGCCTTTATGGTTTTAGGTCTAACATATCAGTCTTTAATCCATCTTGAATTAATTTTTGTACAAGGTGTAAGGAAGGGATCCAGTTTCAGCTTTCTACATATGGCTAGCCAGTTTTCCCAGCACCATTTATTAAACAGGGAATCCTTTTCCCATTTCTTCTTTTTGTCAGGTTTATCAAAGATCAGATGGTTGTAGATGTGTGATGTTATTCCTGAAGCCTCTGCTCTGCTCCATTGGTCTATATCTCAGTTTTGGTACCAGTACAATGCTGTTTTGGTTACTGTAGCCTTGTAGTATAGTTTGAAGTGAGGTAGCATGATGCCTCCAGCTTTAATTCTTTTTGCTTAGGAATATCTTGGCAATGAAGGCTCTTTTTTGGTTCCATATGAACTTTCAAGTCGTTTTTTCCAATTCTGTGAAGAAAGTCATTGGTAACTTATGGGGATGGCATTGAATCTATAAATTACCTTGGGCAGTATGGCCATTTTCACAATATTAATTCTTCCTACCCATGAGCATGGAATATTCTTCCATTTGTTCATGTACTCTTTTATTTTGTTGAACAGTGGTTTGTAGTTCTCCTTGAAGAGGTCCTTCACATCCCTTGTAAGGTGGATTCCTAGGCATTTTATTCTCTTTGTAGCAATTGTGAATGGGAGTTCACTCATGATTTGCCTCTCTGTTTGTCTGTTATTGGTGTATAGGAATGCTTGTGATTTTTGCACATTGATTTTGTATCCTGAGGCTTTGCTGAAGTTGCTTCTCAGCTTAAGCAGATTTGAGGCTGAGACGATGGGGTTTTCTAAATATACAATCATGTCATCTGCAAACAGGGACAATTTGACTTCCTCTTTTCCTAATTGAATACACTTTATTTCTTTCTCTTGCCTGATTGCCCTGGTCAGGACTTCCAACACTATGTTGAATAGGAGTGGTGACAGGGGGCATCCCTGTCTTGTGCCTGTTTTCAAAGGGAATGCTTCCAGTTTTTGCCCATTCAGTATGATATTGGCTGTGGGTCTCTCATCAGTAGCTCTTATTATTTTGAGATACGTTCCATCAATACCTAGTATATTGAGAGTTTTTGGCATGAAGGGCTGTTGAATTTTGTCGAAGGCCTTTTCTGCATCTATTGAGACGATCATGTGATTTTTGTCTTTTTTCTGTTTATGTGATGCATTACGTTTATTGATTTGAGTACGTTGAACCAGCCTTGCATCCCAGGGATGAAGCCAACTTGATTGTGATGGATAAGCTTTCTGATATACTGCTGGATTGCCAGTATTTTATTGAGGATTTTCGCATCAATGTTCACCAGGGATATTGGTCTAAAAATCTCCTTTTTTGTTGTGTCTCTCCCAGGCTGTGGTATCAGGATGATGTTGGCCTCATAAAATGAGTTAGGGAGGATTCCCTCTTTTTCTATTGATTGGAATAGTTTCAGAAAGAATGCTACCAGCTCCTCTTTGCACCTCTGGTAGAATTCGGCTGTGAATCCATCTGGTCTTGGATTTTTTTGGTTGGTAGGCTATTAATTATTGCCTCAATTTCAGAACCTGTTCTTGGTCTACTCAGAGATTCAACTTCTTCCTGGTTTAGTCTTGGGAGGGAGTATGTGTCCAGGAATTTATCCATTTCTTCTAGATTTTCTAGTTTATTTGCATAGAGGTGTTTATAGTATTCTCTGATAGTAGCTTGTATTTCTGTGGGATCGGTGGTGATATCCTCTTTATCACTTTTTATTGCACCTATTTGATTCTTCTCTATTTTCTTCTTTATTAGTCTTGCCAGTGGTCTATCAATTTTTGTTGATCTTTAAAAAAAACAGCTCCTGAATTCATGGATTTTTTGAAGGGTTTTTTTGTGTCTCTATGTCTTTCAGTTCTGCTCTGATTTTAGTTATTTCTTGCCTTCTGCTAGCTTTTGAATGTGTTTGCTCTTGCTTCTCTAGTTCTTTTAATTGTGATATTAGGGTGTCAATTTTAGATCTTTCCTGCTTTCTCTTGTGGGCATTTAGTGCTATAAATTTCCCTCTATACACTGCTTTAAATGTGTCCCAGAAATTCTGGTATGTTGTGTCTTTGTTCTCATTGGTTTCAAAGAATATCTTTATTTCTGCCTTCATTTCGTTATTTACCCAGTAGTCATTCAAGAGCAGGTTGTTCAGTTTCCATGTAGTTGTGAGGTTTTGAGTGAGTTTCTAAGTCCTGTTTTCTAATTTGATTGCACCGTGGTCTGAGAGACAGTTTGCTGTGATTTCTGTTCTTTTACATTTGCTGAGGAGTGCTTTACTTACATCTATGTGATCGATTTTGGGAAGTGCAATGTGGTGCTGAGAAGAATGTATATTCTGTTGATTTGGGATGGAGAGTTCTGTAAATGTCTATTAGGTCAGCTTTGTGCAGAGCTGAGTTCAAGTCCTGGGTATCCTTGTTAACCTTCTGTCTCGCTGATTTGTCTAATATCAACAGTGGGGTGTTAAAAGTCTCCCATTATTATTGTGTAGGAGTGTAAGTGTCTTAGGTCTCTAAGGTTTTGCTTTATGAATATGGGTGCTTCTGTATTAGGTGCATATATATTTAGGATAGTTAGCTCTTCTTGTTGAGTTGATCCCTTTACCATTATGTAGTGGCCTTCTTTGTCTCTTTTGAACTTTGTTAGTTTAAAATATGTTTTATGAGAGACTGGGATTGCAACCCCTGCTTTTCATTTGCTTGGTAGATCTTCCTCCATCCCTTTATTTTGAGCCTGTGTGTGTGTCTGCATGTGAGATGGGTCTCCTGAATACAGCACACTGATGGGTCTTGACTCTTTATCCAATTTGCCAGTCTGTGTCTTTTAATTGGGGCGTTTAGCCCATTTACACTTAAGGTTAATATTGTTACGTGTGAATTTGATCCTGTCATTATGATGTTAGCTGGTTATTTTGCCGTTAATTGATGCAGTATCTTCCTAGCATTGATGGTCTTTACAATTTGGCGTGTTTTTGCAGTGACTAGTACCGGTTTTTCTTTTCCATCTTTAGTGCTCCCTTCAGGAGCTCTTGTAAGGCAGGCTTGGTGGTAACAAAATCTCTAAGCATTTGCTTGTCTGTAAAGGATTTTATTTCTCCTTCACTTATGAAGCTTAGCTTGGCTGGATATTAAATTCTGGGCCAAAAATTCTTTTCTTTAAGAATGTTGAATATCGTCTCTCCTGCTCTCTTCTGTCTTGTAGAGTTTCTGCCGAGAGATTTGCTGTTAGTCTGATTGTCTTCCCTTTGTGGGTAACCCAATCTTTCTCTCTGGCTGCCCTTAACATTTTTTCCTTCATTTCAACCTTGGTGAATCTGACAATTATGTGTCTTGGGGTTGCTCTTGTCGAGGAGTATCTTTGTGGTGTTCTCTGTATTTCCTAAATTTGAATATTGGCCTGCCTTGCTAGTTTGGGGAAGCTCTCCTGGATAACATCCTGAAGAGTGTTTTCCAACTTGGTTCCATTCTCCCTGTCACTTCCAGGTACACTAGTCAAACGTAGATTTGGTCTTTTCACATAGTCCCGTATTTCTTGGAGACTTTGTTCGTTTCTTTTTACTCTTTTTTCTCTAAATTTCTCTTCTCGCTTTATTTCACTAATTTGATTTTCATTCACTGATACCCTTTCTTCCACTTGATCAACTTGGCTACTGAAGCTTGTGCATGCATCACATAGTTCTCATGCCATGGTTTTCTGCTCCATCAGGTCACTTAAGGTCTTTTCTACACTGTTTATTCTAGTTAGCCTTTTGTCTAATCTTTTTTCAAGGTTTTTAGCTTCCTTGCGATGGGTTTGAACATCCTTCTTTAGCTCGGAGAAGTTTGTTATTACTGACCTTGTGAAGCCTACTTCTGTCAACTCATCAAAGTCATTCTCCATCCTGCTTTGTTCCATTGCTGGCAAGGAGCTGCAGTCCTTTGGAAGACAAGAGGTGCTCTGGTTTTTAGAATTTTCAACTTTCCTGCTCTGGTTTCTCCCCATCTTTATGGTTTTATCTACCTTTGGTCTTTGATGTTGGTGACCTACCGATGGGGTTTTGGTGTGGATGTCCTTTTTGTTGATGTTGATGCTATTCCTTTCTGTTTGTTAGTTTTCCTTCTAACAGTTGGGTTCCTCAGCTGCAGGTCTTTTGGAGTTTGCTGGAGGTCCACTCCAGACCCTGTTTGCCTGGGTATCACCAGCAGAGGCTACAGAATGGCAAATATTGCTGCCTGATCCTTCCTCTGGAAGCTTCATCTCAGAGGGGCACAGAGCTATATGCGGTATCATTCGGCCCCTACTGGGAGGTGTCTCCCAGTTAAGCTACACAGGAGTCAGGGACCCACTTGAGGAGGCAGTCTGTCTGTTCTCAGAGCTCCGACACCATGTGGGAGAATCACTGCTCTCTTCAGAGCTGTCAGACAGGGACGTTTAAGTCTGCAGAAGTTTCTGCTGCCTTTTGTTCAGCTATGCCCTGCCCCAACAGGTGGAGTCCACAGAGGCAGGCAGGCCTTGTTGAGATGTGGTGGGCTCCACCCAGTTCAAGCTTCCTGGCCACTTTGTTTACCTACTCTAGCCTCAGCAATGGTGGAGGCCCCACCCCAGCAAGGCTGCTGCCTCGCAGCTCGATCTTAGACTGCTGCACTAGTAGTGAGCAAGGCTCTGTGGGTGTGGGACCCACTGAGCCAGGCATGGGATATAATTGCCTGGTGTGCCATTTGCTAAGACTATTGGAAAAGTGCAGTATTTGGGTGGCAGTGTCCTGATTTTCCAGCTACAGTCTGTCATGGCTTCCCTTGGCTAGGAAAGGGAAATACTCTGACCCCTTGTGCTTCCTGGTGAGGTAATGCCCTGCCCTGCTTCGGCTCACCCTTTGTGGCCTGCACCCACTGTCCAACCACTCCCAATGAGACGAACCAGGTACCTCAGTTGGAAATGCAGAAATCACCCATCTTCTTCATCAGTCATGCTGGGAGCTGCAGACTGGAGCTGTTCCTAATCAGCCATCTTGGAACAAGCTCCCTAATATTCTATTTCTATTATTTTTGTGTTTCTCTTAACTTTTAACATGCTGTGATGGTTAATTTATATGTCAACTTTCTAGGCTAAGGGATGCTTGTAAAGCTAGTAAAACATTATTTCTCCGTGTGTCTCTGAGACTGTTTTTGGAAGAGATTATTATTGGAATCATCACCCCGATTAAAGATTTCACTCATAATCTAATCCACTGTGAGCATGGATAGAACACTCACAATCCAATCCATTGAGTGCATGGCTAGAACACTCATAATCCAATCATCCAAGCCATTGAAAGCATGGATAGAAAGGGCAAAGTTGCTCTCAGTTGAGCCAGGACATCCTTCTTCTTCTCAGACATTAGCTCCTTGGTTCCCAGCCCTTCAGGCTCAGACTGAATTGTCCCACTAGGTTTCCTAGCTCTCCAGCTTACAGATGGCAGATTGTGGGACTCTTTGCTTTCTGTAATTATGTGGGTCAAGTCTCATAAAATGTATATCCTATTGGTTCTGTTTCTATGTAGAACCCTGACTAATACACATGCATATCTGACTTAACAAAATGTAAGATTAATGAGTACCTCTACCTTCTTCCAAATGATACTAGGATTTCAGACCATGTTAACTACATTCACCAACTTCTTTTTTCTTACATGTTACTGTCATCTGGTATTTTATGTACACTTTATTTTTGTTTTGTTTTACCTAATTTTTGTTTGTTTACCCCACTGTCTGCCAATATTTTTGTTAACCATTTTTTTAATATTATGCTCCTTCCATGTGGCTTTTTTTTTTGTTCTTGAGGTTACCCTTTAGTAGTGCTTTTCAGTGATGGTCTTGATAAGTTTATTTTAAAATATCTCCATTTTACTTTAACATGTACTTGTTAAATAAAAAATTCTTGGTGTGAAATGAAAAAATATTCACGGTTAAAAAATGAAACCAGGTAGTGGTGCATTCCTGTAGTCTCAGACACTCAGGAGGCTGAGGTGGGTGGATTGCTTGAGACCTCAGGAATTCAAAGCTACAGTGCGCCATGATCACACCTGTGAATATCAACTGCACTCCAGCATGGGTAACATATCATGACTCAAAAAGAAAAAAGGAAAAAAAGAGGCATCAAAGACCTGAATATAGGACATAAAACTATAAAACTCTTAAAAGAAAAACACAGGGGAAATGCTCCATGGCAGTGGATCTGGCAATAATTTCTTGGGTATGACACCAAAAACTCAAGCAACAAAGGCAACAAAAACAAAAATAGACAAATTGTACTACATCAGAATGAAAGACTCTGCATCAAAATATACAATCAACACAGTAAACAGGCAACCTCTGGAATGTGAAAAACAGTTTCACATTATACATGCAATGAGAAGTTAATATTCAGAATTTAGTTTTCTTGGGACTGTTAAAAGAAAAAAAAGTAAAAATAAATAAAAATAATTTTAAAAATCAGAATATATAAAGAACTTCTACAACTCAACAACAAGAAAAAAGTAGACTGATTTAAAAATAGGCAAACAACTTAAATAGACATTTCTTCAAAGAAGATACATGAATGGCCAACAAGCATATGAAAATGTGTTCAATATCACTAATACTTAGAGAAATGCAAATCAAAATCACAATGAAATGTCACCACATACCCTCAGATGGCTACTCTTTTTTTTTTTTTTTTTTTTTTGAGGTTTTTTTTCTCAATTGTTTTTCAGGAACAGGTGGTTTTTGGCTACATGAATAAGTTATTTAGTGGTAATTACTGAGATTTTTGTGTACCCATCACCTGAGCAGCGTACACTATACCCATGGGTACAGCTTTTATCCCTCACCCCTCTCCCCCTCTTCCTCCCATGTCCCCAAAGTCCATTATATCATTCTTATGCCTTTGCGTCCTCATAGCTTAGCTCCCACTTACAAGTGAGAACATTTGGTTTTCTGTTCCTGTGTTACTTCACTTAGAATAATGATCTCCAACTGCAACCAGGTTGCTGCAAATGCCATTATTTCATTCCTTTTTATGGCTGAGTAGTATTCCATGGTGTATATATACCACATTTCCTTTATTCACTCATTGGTCGATAGGCATTTTAGGCTGGTTCCATATTTTCACAATTGCAGATTGTGCTGCTATAAACACTGTGTGCATGTGCAAATTGTGCTGCTATAAACAAGTGTTTTTTTTTTTTCTTTTTCATGTAATGACTTATTTTCCTCTGGGTAGATATCCAACAGTGGGATTGCTTGGTCAAACGGTAATTCTACTTTTAGTTCTTTAAGAAATCTCCACTCTGTTTTCCATAGTGGATGTACTAGTTTACATTCCTCCCATAGTGGAAAAGTGTTCTCTTTTCACCACATCCATGCCAATATCTATTATTTTTTGATGTGTTGATTATGGCCATTCTTGCAGGAGTAAGGTGGTAACACATTGTGGTTTTGATTTGCATTTTCCTGATAACTAGTGAAGTTGAGATGTTTTTGTATGTTTTTTGGCCATTTATATATCTTATTTTGAGAAGTGTCTATTCATATCCTTTGCCCACTTTTGATGGGATTATTTGTTTTTTTTTTTGTTGCTGATTTGTTTGAGTTCTTTGTAGATTCTGGATACTAGTCCTTTATTGGATGCGTAGTTTGTAAATGTTTTCTGCCATTCTGTGGATTGTCTGTTTATTCTCCTGATTTTTTTTTTCTGTGCAAAACTTTTCGGTTTAATTAGGTCCTATTTATTTATTTTTGTTTTTGTTGGATTTGCTTTCAGGTTGTTGGTCATAAACTCTCTGCCTAAGCCAATATCTAGAAGAGTTTTACTGATGTTATCTTCTAGGACTTTTATGGTTTCATGTCTTAGATTTAAGTCTTTGACCCATCTTGAGTTGATTTTTGTATAAGGTGAGAGATGAGGATCCAGTTTCACTCTCCTACACGTGACTTGCCAGTTATCCTAGCACCATTTGTTAAATAGGGTGTCTTTCCACACTTTATGTTTTTGTTTGCTTTGTCAGAGATCAGTTTGCTGTATGTATTTGGCCTTATTTCTGGGTTCTCTATTCTGTTCCATTGGTCTGTGTGCCTATTTTGATACAGTACCATGCCGTTTGGGTAACCATAGCCTTGTAATATAGTTTGAAGTCAGGTAATGTGGTGCCTCCAGATTTAGTTTTGTTTTTTGGGGGTTTTGTTTTTGCTTGGTCTTGCTTTGGTTATGTGGGGTCTTTTAGGTTCCATGTGAATTTTAAGATTGCTTTTTGCAGCTCCATGAAGTGGCTACTCTTGAAAGATTTTTAAAAACACACAGAAAATAACAAGTGTTAGTGAAGATATCTAGAAATTGGAAATTTATCCATTGCCAGTAGAAATGTAAAGTGGTGCAGCTGCTTAGGAAAACAGAATGGAGGTTCTTCAAATAATTAGAAATGGAATTACCATATATTCAGCAATTCTACTTCTGGGTATATATCCAAAAAAATTAAAAGCTGGTTCTCAAAAAGATATTTGTGCAGCCATATTCATAGCAGCATTATTTATAGTAGCCAAGAGTTAGAAGCAACTCAATCCATCAATAAATTAATAGAAAAATAAAATATGACATATACATATAATAGAATATTATTCAGCCTTAAAGAGTAATAAAATTCTGACACATGCTCAACATAACTGAACCTTGAGGGCATTATGCTAAATGAAATAAGCCAGTTACAAAAAAAGCAGCTATCATATGATTCCACTTATATGAGGTATGTAGAGTAGTCAAATTCAAAGGTACTGAAAGTAATATAGTGGTTTCAAGGGACTGGAGGGTTTGGGAAATGGAAAGTTGTTTAATGGGCTCAGGATTTCAGTTTTGCAAGATGAGAAAGTTCTGGAGACTGGTTTTACAACAATGTAAATATACTTAACACTACTGAACTATACACTTAAAAGTGGCCAAAATGGTAAATTTTATGTCATGTGTATTTTACCACAATTAATTTTTTTATTTTTTAAAAGAAGTCTAGGTTCCATTTTTCCTTATACTTAAAATGTATTGTTTCAATGTTCTCTGGCCTCTATTCTTGCTGTTGAAATACCTGCTGTAAGTACATAATGAGTTTGTCTTCTCTCTTTGGCTGCTTTAAACTCTTTTATTTTTAAGGATTTTTCCAGCTTTCCTTTAATTATTTTTATTTTATTTTTTAAATCAACGAATGATAATTTTACATATTCATGAGTACACCATGATGTTTCATAATGTATAGTGATCAGATCAGAGTAATTAGAATATCTATCATCTCAAACATGTATCACATCTTTGTATTGGAAATGTTCAATATCCTCCTTCTAGCTATTTGAAACTGTATATTACCATTAACTATAGTCATCCTACAGTGGTGTAGAACACTAGAACTTGTTTCTCCTATCTAGCTACAATTTTGTATCCTTTAACAAATCTTTCTCTATCCCTCCCTTCCCCCCACACTTGCCAGCCTCTAGTATCCTTTATCCTACTTTTTAATTCTATGAGATCAACTTTTTGGTTTTCACATATGAGTGAGAACATGCAATATTTAACGTTCTGCTCCTGGCTTCTTTCACCTAACAAAATGTCCATCAGTTCCATCTTTGTTACCTTAAATGACAAAATCTCATTCCTTTTTAATGGGCCAAATAACAGTCAATTGTGTATATATGCCACATTTTCTTTATTCATTGGTTTGTTGTTGAACACCTAGGTTGATTCCATATCTTGGTTATTGTGAATAGTACTGCAATAAATATGGAGGTGGAGGTGTCTCTTTGATACAATTAGTTCCTTTCTTTGGATAAATTCTTCATAGTGGAATTGCTGGATCATATGGTAGTTCTATTTGTAGTTTTTCAAGGAACCACCATACCATTCTCCATAGTGGTTGTACTAGTTTACATTCCTACCAAGAGAGAATAAGAGTTCCCATTTCTTCACACTCTCACCAGCATTTGTGTCTTTTTTATAATAGCAATCCTAATTGGGGTGAGATGATACCTTATTGTGGTGTCGATTTGCATTTTCCTGATGATTAATGATGTTGAGCATTTTTAATATACTTCTTTACCATTGTATGTCTTCTTTTGAGAAATATCTGTTCAGATGATTTGCCCATTTTTAATCAACTTGTTTATTTATTTTATTTAAGTATTTTATATTTTTGCTGTTGAGATGTTTCAGTTCCTTGTATATTCTTGATATTTTTCCCCTGTCAGTTGGGTAGTTTACAAATATTCTCACTTTCTGTAGGTGTTTTCACCCTATTGATTGTTTTCTGTACTATGTGGAAGCT
This sequence comes from Theropithecus gelada, assembly GCF_003255815.1. Classification (NCBI taxonomy): domain Eukaryota; kingdom Metazoa; phylum Chordata; class Mammalia; order Primates; family Cercopithecidae; genus Theropithecus; species Theropithecus gelada. The sequence goes on along the minus strand of NC_037688.1, from coordinate 6,444,623 downwards.
TTATAGTTGTATTTAACTCCATTTATTTATTTTTGCTTTTTTGTCTGTTCTTTTTAGGTCTTATAAAATCATTTCCCAGACCAATGTCCTGATGCATTTTGCCTGTGTTTTCTTCTAGCAGTTTTATTGTTTGGGGTCTTACATTTACATATTCGATCCACTTTTAGTTGATTTTGGGGTGGTGGTGAGAGGTGGGAGTGTAGTTTATTCTTCTGTATATGGATACCCAGTTTTCCCAGAACCGTTCATTGACAAAACTGTCCTTTCTTCAGTGAAAGATCTTGATATCTTTGCCAAAAATCAGTTGGTTATACATATGTAGATTAATTTCTGGGTTTTGTACTCTGTTCCATTGGTCTATATGTCTGATTTTATGCTGGTACCATGCTGTTTTGGTTACTGCAGCTTTGTAGCAGGTCTGATAATATGATACTTCTAGTTTTATTCTTTTTGCTCAGGATCGCTTTGGTTAATGTTCGTCTTTTGTAATTTCATACAGATTTAGAATTGTTTTTCTATTTCTGTGAAGAATGTCTTTAATATTTTGATAGGGATTGCATTGAATCTGTAGATTGCTCTGGGTAGTGTTGTCAATTTAACCTTATTAATTCCTCTGATCCATGAGCATGGCATGTCTTTCTATTCATTTGTATCTGCTTTAATTTCTTTTTCCACGTTTTGTAGTTTTCCTCATAGAGGTCTTTCGTCTCCTTAAGTTTGTCCGTAGGTACTGTTTGTAGCTATTGTAAATGACATTGCCTTCTGGAATTCTTTTTCAGCCAGCTTATTGTTCATGTATAGAAACACTACTGATTTTTGTATATTAATTTTGTACTCTTCAACTTTATTGAATTTATTTATCAGTTCTAAGAGTTTCTTGGTAGAGTCTTTAGGTTTTTCTATATATAAGAACATGCCATCTAAAAGCAGGGACATTTTCATTTCCTCCTTTTCAATTTGGATTCCCTTTCTTTCTTTCTCTTTCCTAATTGCTCTAAGACTTCTAGTACTATGTTGAAAAAAAATGGTAAGAGTTGGCCTCCTTGTCTTTTTCTCACTCAGTAAGATGTTAGCTTTGGGTTGCTGCATATGGCCTTTATTATGTTGAGGTATTTTTCTTCTATACCTAAATTATTAAGAGTTTTTATCGTGAAGGGATATTGAATTTTATCAAAAAATTTTTCTGTGGCTATTGAGATAATCATATGGATTTTGTTGTTCATTCTATTTATGTGATGTATGATGGTTTTTGATTTCCGTACACTGAGCCATCCTTGTGTTCCTGGATAAATTCCACTTGATTCTGGTGTTTTTGTTTTGTTTTGTTTTACGTGTTGTTGGATTCAGTTTGCTAGTACTTAGTTGAGAATTTTTGCATTTCTGTTCATCAGAGATATTGGCCTGTAGTTTTGTTGATGGTGTTGCTGTTGTTGTGTCCTGGTCTGGTTTTGGTATCAAGGTTATGTTGGTCTCATAAGATGAATCAGGAAGAATTGTCTCTGTTTTAAATTTTCCAGAATAATTTGAGAATAGTTGATATTAAGTCTTATTTAAGTATTTAGCAGTTTTCAGCAGAGAAGCCATCTGGTCTTGGACTTTTCTTTGTTGGAAGGCTTTTTGTTACTAATTCAGTATTGACACTTGTTATCAATCTATTCCAGCTTTCTGTTCCTTCTTGGTTCAATCTTGGTAGGTTGCATATGTCTAAAAATGTATCCATTTCCTCTAGGTTTTTAAATGTATTGGTGTATAGTTTTAAATGTATTGGTGTATAGTTGTTTCTAATGATCCTTTGTATTTCTGTGGTTTTCATTGTAACATCTTTTTTATTTCTGATTTTATTTATTTTTGTCTTCTTTTTTTCTTAATCTAGCTAATAGTTTTGTTTCTTTTTTCAGAAAAACAGCTTTTTGTTTTATTGATCTTTTCTATTTCTTGTCTCAATTTTGTTTATATCTGTTCTAATTTCTTTTCTTTTTTCTTTTTTTTTTTTTTTTTTTTTAGACAGGGTCTCATTTGGTCACCGATGCTGGAGTGCAGTGGTGTGATCATAGCTCACTACAGCCTTGACCTCCTGGGCTCCAGAAATTCTCCCACCTAAGTCTCCCTAGTAGCTGGCACTACAGGTGTGTTGAACCATCCTGGGCTAATTGTTTTCATTGTTTTTTCTGTAGATATGGAGTATTATTATGTTACCCAGGCAGGTCTCAAATTCTTGGGCTCAAGCAATCCTGAGCCTTTGCCTCCCAAATCGTGGCTCATGATTACAGGTGTGAGCCACCCCATCCAGCCCTGCTCTGATCATTATTATTTCTTTTCTCCTACTAATTTTGGGTTTGGGTTGTTCTTGCTCTTCTGGGTCTTTGAGGTGCATCATTATGTTTATTTAAAATCTTTTTGATGTAGGCATTATTGCTATAAACTTTCCTCTTAATACTGTTTTTGCTGTGTCTCATAGGTTTTGCTATGCTGTGTTTTTATTTTCATTTGGTTCAAAAAATTTTTGAATTTTATTCTTAATTTTTTCCTTCTCGCATTGGTCATTCCAGAGCATGTTGTTTAATTTCCATTTGTTTGTATAGTTTTGTGTGTTTCTCTTATTACTGATGTCTTGTTTTATTCCATTGTAGTTAGATAAAATACTTGATATGATTTTAATTTTTAAAATTTTTTGAGACTTGTTTTGTGCCTTAACATATGGTCAGTCTTGGAGAATGTTCAATGTGCTGATGAAAAATATATATACTCTACAGCTGTTGTGTGAAATGTTCTATAAATGTCTATTATGTCCATTTGGTCTATGGTGCAGTTTAAATCTGATGTTTCTTTGTTGATTTTCAGTCTAGATGCTCTGTCCAATGCTGATAGAGTCATATTGACATCCCCAACTACTATATGTATTGTGGCCTATCTCTCCCTTTAGATCTAATGGCATTTGCTTTATTCACCTGAGTGCTCCAGTATTGGGTACGTATATATTTCTAATTGTTATATTCTCTTGCTAAATTGATCTCTATTATTTTATAATGTCATTCGTTTTTTTACAGAACATGAAGTCTGTTTTTTTTGATATTATAAGTATAGCTACTTCTCCTCACTTTTGGATACTGTTTTGTATAAAATATCTTTTTCTATACCTTCACTTTTATCTACATGTGTGTGTCTACAGGTGAGATGAGTTTCTTGTAGGCAGCATATAATTAGATCCTTTCCTTTTTATCCATTCAGCAGGTCTATATCTTTTAAATGGGGGAATTTACCAAACTATTTTTTGTTCTTAAGTTCTATAATTTCATTACAATGTGTATTTATTATAGTTTCCCTATTCATGACTGTATGTACTTCTTCAATTATGTCTTTGATTAATTCTGAAAATTGGACCATTATTCTTGAATATTGCCTCTTTCTCATTACCTACTCTCTTCTTCTGAAATTCTCATTACACTTCCTAATTCTATTGTTCACATCTCTTAACTTTTTTTCATATTACTACATCTTAACCTCTCTGTGATGCACTCAATTTTCTCAGCTGTATTCAAATCACTCTTTATTGAGCTTTTTATTTCAAATAATATTTTTTTCTAGAAGTTCTATATGGATCTTCAAGCCTGCCTATTATCTTATCATAGTGTCTTTTTTGTGTAAATTATTCCTGCTTTTATATCTTTAATCATTTTAATTCCTCCTACTCTAAAGTTTATTATGAATTTCTCTGTTAACCTACATTCCCGGTATTTTAATTTTTTAATATTTATTTATCAGTCAAACATTATATAGCACTTACTATGTCCCAGGTACTTACAAATATTAATTATTTAATATTATTCTGTCTGTTGGCTCTCTAATGTTGTTTTGTTTTTTGTGTTTTGTAATTTTCGGTTGTGGGTTCATCTTCAGTTGTGCTTTATCTATGGAGCTCCTGTGGTAGGGGAGTAATGGAAATGTTCTTCCACAAGAATTGCGTGTTTTCTTTTGCCAGGAATCCAAGGAGTAGCATTCACTTAAGAATAATTTGTATATTAATCCTGCAGTTTTGGTTTCATGGAGAACAGGGAAAGAATATATTTGAATTCTAGTATTCCATAAAGCACAGAATAAAGTTGTAATTCTCAAGAATAAGAATTAGTATTATTTGCCCAGAGCCAAAGCAAAGAAACACTTCCTTTTTTCTTCATGTTAACAGTTGTAATTTTTTTCTCTAGCACCCTCTCTATAGGTCAGCCCTTCAAGCATCCTGGCTCATGTAGAGTTTTCAGTTCCAACTCCCTGCTTCATTTAAACCCAAGACTGCATCTCTTATCCTGTAATTTGACCAAAAACTTAATTACCAGGTATAATAATACACTAAACCACTCATTCCACACTTCTTCCAGGGTAGCCACAGCATGAGCTCGTATGTTTTTCCCTGTATTCTTCAGTTTTATTCCTTTTTCTGGCACCTGGTGATTTTCCTTTCTTTACTAAAGGATCAACCATGCATTTTGACTTTGTTGCTATAGTTTGGGTAGCATTTCTAAGGATATATAGCTGGAGATTTTTTAGATGACCCTAGTTTGCCATCAGGATGGAATTACAAGTCCTTAGAGGGTTTATATATATATATATATATATATATATATATATATATACTTTAAGTTCTAGGGTACATGTGCACAACGTGCAGGTTTGTTACATATGTATACATGTGCCATGTTGGTGTGCTGCACCCATTAACTCGTCATTTACATTAGGTATATCTCCTAATGCTATTCCTCCCCTTTCCCCCTCCCCACAATAGGCCCCAGTGTGTGATGTTCCCCTTCCTGTGTCCAAGTGATCTCATTGTTCAATTCCTATCTATGAGTGAGAACATGAGGTGTTTGGTTTTGTGTTCTTGTGATAGTTTGCTGAGAATGATGGTTTCCAGCTGCATCCATATCCCTACAAAGGACACGAACTCATCCTTTTTTATGGCTGCGTAGTATTCCATGGTGTATATGTGCCACATTTTCTTAATCCAGTCTGTCACTGATGGACATTTGGGTTGATTCCAAGTCTTTGCTATTGTGAATAGTGCCGCAATAAACATGCATGTGCATGTGTCTTTATAGCAGCATGATTTATAATCCTTTGGGTATATACCCAGTAATGGGATGGCTGAGTCAAATGGTATTTCTAGTTCTAGATCCTTGAGGAATTGCCACACTGTTTTCCACAATGGTTGAACTAGTTTGCAGTCCCACCAACAGTGTAAAAGTGTTCCTATTTCTCCACATCCTCTCCAGCACCTGTTGTTTCCTGACTTTTTAATGATCACCATTCTAACTGGTGTGAGATGGTATCTCATTGTGGTTTTGATTTGCATTTCTCTGATGGCCAGTGATGATGAGCATTTTTTCATGTGTCTGTTGGCTGCATAAATGTCTTCTTTTGAGAAGTGTCTGTCATGGATAGGAAGAATCAATATCATGAAAATGGCCTTAGAGGGTTTTAAGCAGGGGAAAGACATGATTTGATTTATGCTTTTAAAAATATTTCTGATGAATTCAGAGAGGCTGACTGAAGTGAATTGAGACTACTAAGCTTATGTCTGAAATCAGTGTGAAAAAAAAAGTCATAATATATTAGAAATGTCAACCAAGACACAGAAAGCAGAGTGACAGAATGCACATCATATGTCCTCTAAGCCTGATTGGTCTCTCATTTTTCACTTGGAGAAACTGAGACACAGAAATTCAGTGACTCGCCTATAGTCTCTCAGCTGGGAGGTATATTCCCAAGGTATGCTTTTTAGTCATTTTATTCCACAGATTCTTCATTTTAATTGCATTATTGAGGTTGTCATGGTTTATAGCCTGGATTCAGATTCTCATTAATTAAACATTTCTAGGCACCATAGACTTTGCTCAGTACTGACAACAGAAAGATTAATAAGAAATGGCCCCTGCCCTTGAGGAGCTCATACTCCAGCAAGCTTTGAATAACTAAAACAGAAAATGAGGGCTATAGCTACTGAATATACATGGTGGTCTGGAAAAAAACAGAGAAGCACTTGCTTGGGGAGGTCAGAAAGGTGAAATTTAATCTATGCAAAATCTATTCTAGTTTGTTTGGTCGTACATCTAGTCCAAGAGTAGAATAAGATAATGTTCTATTTATAACTTTGTATTCATTCATGTCATTCCATAAATATTTACTTAAATATTTGCTGAGTTCTCTCCTCACATCAGGCTCCTCATGGCAAAAGCCAAGGAAGGATGACTAGGGAAAAGGGCTTCTCTTGGGGGCCTACAGGACAAGTTCTCACAAGATTATAGGCACTAGGCAAAGTAAGGCAGATAATAAAAATATATATAAGGATTGGAAATTTTGATTCACAACTACATCAGACTCCCAGAATTCTTGTGCACTTCCTCCTTCCCCTAGTAAAGCCTTATTTGGGGGAAAATACCTGTATCTAACATTTATATCTCAATGTGAATTTAAATTTCAACATATAACTCTCTCAGAGGTCATCACAGTTTACATCTTATAATAAATATGATATTTTTCATATGCTTAAGATGTTTTTATGTTAGAGAAAGTATATATATTTTGGGAAGAGTAAAGGCTTTATCATGTCACTGCTCTACCTCCCATGCCTGTACCCAATACTCAGAACATAGTCAATGTATACTTATTGCTTGATGCTTTAGATACCTCCTGGGCCCCACTTTAAAATCCTCTCAATCCCACCTCTATCTCCAGTCACAACTGAAGAAACTGCTTCCACCTAGGTTTTGACCATCTCTATCCTGGTGCAATCAGATCATGGGTCTCACTCTAGGTCTGCACTGAGTACCTCTCATTTCCTGCCCAGAGGTATCTGCAGCTTGGGGGCAACCACTTGAATCTGCTCTGTGCTCAGCATACACTACTTAGAAATGCAACCTAGTCATCCTTGACCAATGGATAAATGGAGCCAATGGATAAATGCTTCCCTCTTTGGTCCTTTGGACAAACAGTTCTCTGGTACTTTCCATAAAGCTCCCCAAAAAGTCCAAGCAGGACTTGTTGTCCATAGTGATAGTGGTAGTCCATATGGTAGTCCACAGTGTAGTCCACATGAACAATTGTCCATAGTAGTACACAACTTAATAATCCACGTTGCATTAGTTTTCCTTCCTTCCCTGATCATTCCCCTACCCTGTACTCTTGCTTCCTAAGATCACAGTCCCAGATAATCTTAAAAGGCAAGCCTTTGTCTAAGGCTCTGATTTCTGGGAAACTCAGGCTAAGACTGTTGGGTTTTTGTTATTTTATTCTGCCCTTAAAATCCTTCTAATAGGTCAAAAGTTGCAGTTGTATCAGTGACTAATCTAAAAGTTCAGCTGGAGTATCAAAATGTCACTGTCACTTTTTTCAAGATACAGTCACTTAAAATTAGCTGGTCAAAGAATTAGAACTGACCCCAGAGACAAACCTGTACTTGCTCTTCAGAAAAAGTTGAAAGGTTTTTTCAAGCCATTTCCAAGCATAATTTTCCAAGCTTACTGATTGCAGATGTGTCTGGCAGCAAGACTGCCTGTGTCATTCTGCTTTTTATATATTTTTGTCTTTTATTTTTGTTTTATCTAAGACACAGAGAAATCAGCTCAGTGATACCATTTATCATGAAGCCAATGTGAATAAAGCCACCCACATTACCATTAAGAGGGCCATACTTAGCTGGATATCAACCATCACCTCATAGAGGCAGGTCCATGTTAACAGGGCCAGAGAGAAGATATATTGTGGGTTGTGGGTTCTCAGCTACTCACTCCATGGAGGCTCACATCCTGGCTAGGTAATCATGGCCATCGAGCAGGGTGGAGGTGTGCTGCTTTCACTCACGCCTCCTCTACTTAATCAAAGAACCAACTCCTTGCATGTCACTGGTACCCTAACTCTAGCTAACACATCTAAGGAGGATTCACCATGTCACATCCAGCCTTTTCAAAATACAGTTAGGCTTGTAGACTTCAGTTTTGTTGGCATTCTCCCAGAATCTTTGGAATCGAGAGTCAAGTTCTTGTGTAATTCTTCTGTGAAAGGCCACACAAAGTAGTAAAAGATGAGCATCCGAAATGTCTGCATTCCTCGGCTGGCTTGCCTGGGGTCAACTGGGCACCACCATCACTTTCTTCTAAGGCTGGAAGGTACATTTTCCAGAATCTCTTTTGTTGTATGGTTTCAGGTAAGTGTTTGCCAATGAATGGAATAGATGTGACTTGTGAATATCTTACATTCATAGCCCACAGAGTTCTGACCTATATAGCAACATCTGGCTCAGACTTCTTGGGCCAGGCACAGTGGCTCATGCCTGTAATCCTAGCAATTTAGGAGGCCAATGCCAGTGAATCACTTGAGCCCAGGAGTTTGAGACTGGCCTGGGCAACACAGTAAAATGCTCCCTCCATTTTCTAAAAATAAACATAACCTAATATACACTGAGAGGGATGGAGGGCATTAAATGATTGCCACCATCTGGGGTTACTCAGAAATATTCCTTTCTCCCTGGCCACCCACCATGGCTTGTTTCTTTTACTCAGTAGGTTTCTTAATTTGTGGGGGCTGCTACCAGAGCTTTTGACCTCTTACTAGTTCAGGAGTCTCCCTATTGTGTCCCAGGGCTTTTAACATCAGTTCCAAAGCCCTATTCACCACTTCCTCCGGGAAACCTCCAGATCTTCATAGCAAGGGTTTCTGTTGGTTTGCCTACCTAGTCCAGAATTTCTGAAGTGTAAATGCAGATTAGAACACAATTTGTAAGACACAATCCTGTCCTTCAGGGATTTCAGCCCTAGATAAATGTTTGAGGTGATGGCTAGCCCAATTACCCCGATTTGATCATCACACATTGTATGTAGGTATCAAAATATTACAGGTACCCTCCAAATTGCTACAACTATTATTAATCAATTTAAAAAGAAAAATAAAAAAGAATGTTAACCCGTAAAAAGTTTAACAGTAAAGCAATAGACATCACCAGCAAGGTGGGATTCGTTGTCAGGATCATTGTAAAAGGTATTCAGAGTTTTGACAGCCTAGAGGAAGGAGGATGACTCTGGGCTGGGGTAACCATGTTGGTCTCTGAGATAAGGAAGAAAAGCTGCTTCAGGGCCTCTCTTCAGTGGTTTCTACTTCGGGCTGGTCCCATAGAGAGTCCTCAGTAAGAATTTTCTGCAGGCACCAAATGTCTCCAGTGGAAATGTGCTCCTTGGAAAATTCAGTAGGTCAGTGGTTGTATGTTTTAGAACTTGTATTCATCTGCCAGTAACAGTGCCAGTATTCATCTGCCAGTACAGCCTGGTGAGGTGGACAGTCAAGGGTGAAGTCATCAGAGATCCAGGCTCCTGTCAACCCTCTTCTGCACAGTCCTTTGTACAAGGTGTTCCTTCTCAAAGTTTTCTCATGGTCTAGGATGACTGCTAGAGATCTAGACATCATGTCTGTCTCCTTTCTCCCCACATTCCTCTTCTGGGCTCTAGTTACTCTTGTAGACAAATAGGGGAAGAGATGCAGAGTCTTTTCTCGTAACTGAAGCTGCTATAAGTCCTCCTTTCCACCTCAAACCTCTCCATAGGCATCTGAATATTGTCATTCTTTAGGGTTTCATGGGGAGAAGTCAGGAAGCCACTGCACTGGTCTCTAACATGGATAATGCCCTCCAGCTGACCTCTCTAAACCCGCTCTCAGATTCCTACCCCTGAGCTCCCACTCTACAGTCTCCGGCTGGCAAGGCCCCTTACCTGACAGGTGGTCTCCTTGGCTAAGTCCTGCTGTCAAGACCCAAGCCCACCTACATTCTGCAGCATCTCTGGGCCCATAGGAAGCATATGCTTGTCACATCGAACGGAGCAAAGTGCCTATACCATGACCACCTTCTCTACCTCCCTGCTAGAGCCAACTGCTCCCACTGGCTTCCCACCTCCAGAGTTCTCTAGACAGAAGCTGGCTACAGTGTCTCCATTGCTGTATATTCCCAAGCTCCTGAGAATACTGGCTGGGCGATCCAAGGATTCTTTCATTGGCAACTCCAGAAGGGACCACAGGTTTTATCAAATCAGCAAGTGTCCTGCCAAGGAGTGAGATGCCTGCCTCCCTTTTTTTATACAGAGTTTTCCTATGCCCTCTTGCAAGTACCAAGAGGGGAAGCCCACTATCAGAACGACACATCACCCCCACTAGACTGATGACTCATGGCTCCTACAGATTTCTTCGCATGGAGAAGGAGGGCAGGGTGGTGACAGCAGCAGAAGCATTTCTGTCACCTCTTAGTTGATCCTGGGGAATAAGTCTGGTGGCTCCCTTGCTGCTGTCTTTAGGCTGTGGAAGTTCTTAGTGCCTATTTTCCTGAGTGTGAAGCTTTAGCTAGAGTTCTGAGATAACAGGATAATGTCTCACAACTCTAGCTGTTGTGATGATTGTTATTGTTTCTTTCACAGCCATACTGAACATATTTAGTTAAGGTGCTCCCCTTCCAGGCAGTCCTCCTAGCTTTTGCCCTTGTAGAAACATGGTCACTTCCTTCTTACCTTAGTGGCTCTACACTCTAATTCCTGACATTCCCCAGAGTCTCGCTCAGCTTCCAATCCTGAGATGCCCAACCCTGGATGGCATTCGAAATTTTCTGTAGCTTTTAGAGTCAGTCTGTCCAGAGGTGGAGTGTGTGTGTGTGTGTGTGTGTGTGTGTGTGTGTACACATATTTATGTATGTAGATAATCTCTACAATCTGTAATGGGAAGGGAACTAGGTGATTGAGGGATGGGATGTAAGATTCACATTAATAATAATAGCTTATTATGTGATAGCTACCATGGCTATTACAACTTACTATGAACCAAGCCCTATTCTAGGCACTTTATAGGCAATAATTTATTTCATTATTATAACCATTCTATGTGGTAGATGTTATCATTATGCTTATTTTACAGACTAGAAAGCTTTGTTTTCATTTTTACCTTAGGCTTGTCTTATCTATTTAAGTAAATAATGAGATGATGAACGAATGGATAGGTGGATGGATAGACGGATGAGCAGACAGATTTAAGCTTCTCCAGGTGAACATAATTCACACCCCCAGTTGAAATCCTCTGCCCTGATGTTACCATCACCACTTCAACAAGTGCCAAGGCTCTCCGGAAGACTCATGAGGAAGGAACAGGAGGTACGAGAACCCCTTGGTGGTAAATTCTTCCCATGTGTGATTAAAGCTGAACTCCAAGAAACTCAGATGCTAATGAGGCCTGGACCAGCTGCTAGAATTAGCACATTACTGCTTCTATCTCAATAAATCACTGTCTCCCTGACAAGTGGTTCAGGGATGCTATCTGTGAGTCACTCTGTACAATGCCTGAAGAGGAGATGGGGCCACCAAACAGGGCTTGAAGGTTTCAGATGAGCTCATGTAGGTTTTAATGGGCCATGGAGGTCAAGTAGGAGAAGGCCCCGGCTTCAGCTGTAACTTGGTTTCCTAACAGGAATGAGAAGAGACAACACTTCTGCATCAAGGTGACTTCACTCAGTTGCAGTTGAAAACAAATGAGATCATGTCGGTAATTGCGTTTGAGTTCTTCAAAGCAAGTGAAAAGCCCTCCAGTTCACTGTGAATCCCAAGCCTGCAGGTGCATGCAAACTTTCCCCCTCCCATCTAGCCTTCCTTCCAGAGCCACCCCCAGAACCAAACGCATGAAGTCAGCAGATCTCTCTTCTCGCCTGGAGATAACCATTACTCACCTGAGTTAATGGGTAGAGTGAGGCTTCCTTTACTTCAAGGGCCACTAGGAATAGCTATGCGACCTCCAGCAGATGCATTGATATTTCTGGGACTGTTTGTCCATGTCTCTCTCTTCATCTGTCAGCCCCACATTCCTCTGCTTTGATCTAGTTCTGAGCAAGCTCTTTCATTGAGGTGGTAAATGACTGCCTGAAGTACCAGGTCTCCATCCTAACCCCTACTCCTGAAACATCCCCATAGGGGGAAAACCCTTCTCCCTTGCCGACTATTTTCATAAAAGTCCTTAGATGGCTTCTCATGGACTGGCTTAAGTCATGCCTCCTAACCTGCACCTATCCACAAATAGAACGAAAATATCTAATTAGAACAATAAGCCAATCGTAGAGTCAATCCTAGAGCCCAGGAAGCAGTGTCTGCCCCAGCTAAATCACAAGAGCCAAAGAGGGTGGGAGATGAGTCCCTTAAGGAAATACAGTGTGGATGCTGGGAAGATCCCAGAAGCAGATGTCCAATTCAGACTCGTCCGACTCTGGTTGTGTAGGCTCAAAGTAAGAAACAATTTATCTAATAACAAGACCAGGGCAGGCTGACCCCAGGGGCTGTCATGAATGATGTGTAAAATCATAAAATGGCAGAGCTAAAAGAAACCTCAGTAATCTTACTGGTGGGGAAGCTGATCCCCAGGGAGCCTCCACAGTGAGTAGTGACAGAGCCGGGTCAGATTGCCAGCCAGGCCCCTGACTCCAGGCCCACAGGCCAGTGCTGGCACAGCCTGAGGGCAGAGGTGTGTGCCCTGCCCCCTGAACTCCCTGAGTGCATTTTTAAAAATTCTCTTAAAAATGTAAGAGTCAATATCCTATCGTGCTATAGTTTTGCAAAACACTGTCATTGGGAGAAACTGGATAAAGGGCATATGAGATCACTCTATTATTTCTTACAAATGCATGTGGATCTACAATTATCTCAATATAATGTCAATTTTAAAACTATGAAAGGATTTTCAAAATGACATAGATGGGTATATCCAGTCAAGACAGTACTGTGATTGACTCACAAACCCCTCTCACTCGAGCCTCACTTGAAAACAAAATACACATCTTGCTAGAGAAGATCAGAAGTAAACTGGTTGGATGATGGACACCCTAAAAACCCTAATGTGGTGCAGCATGGTGACTCACACCTGTAATCCCAGCACTCTGGGAGGCTGAGGCAGGTGGATTGCTTAAGGTCATGAGTTCAAGACCAGCCTCGTCAACATGGTGAAACTCCATACCTACTAAAAATTTTAAAAAGATAATAATTAGCTGGGCATGGTGGCATGTACCTGTAATCCCAATTACTCAGGAGGCTGAGGCAGGAGAATAGCTTGAACCCAGGAGGCAGAGGTTGCAGTGAGCCGAAATTGCACCACTGCACTCCAGCCTGGGTGACAGAGTGAGAGTCTGTCTCTAAAGAAAGAAATAAATAAATGTCCTAATATGATCACTATTCAATCTATGCATGTAACAAAATTGCACATGTATGCCATGCATTTGTACAAATAAAAAAAACTGAATAATTTTTTTTAAAAAGTGTTTCAGAAGCAGCTATAAGTGATAGGATGAAGATGTTTTTAGAGCCATGGGTCTATTGTACTCTGATTCTGGGTGTGGAAGGTGACAGAGGTGTCCAGGAACGCAATCACCACATAAAAACAAAAGGGTTTTGAACCAGCTCACAACATGAGACGGGGGCTGCATCAGACCCACTCCTCCGTGGTAGGTCACAATTCTACAATCGTAAGGGCTGGTACAGATAATAAAATGCGAACAGAGTAGCTGCAAAAACAAAGGCAACCTGCAGCAATCCCTTCAAAACAGGATATGCGATAACCAGGCAGGACGAGAGTTCAAAGCAGCTGGTTCTGAACTGTCCAACCTAGAGAAATGAACACAGAGAAGAGAAAATGCATACGCTCACAATCCACTTTCCTTCCTCTCCTTCTCCACTATGTCCTGAGCCCTGGTTTCTGCTCTTCTCCAAGTCAACAAAATTCATCCTAGACAGCCAGCATTTGGTTAAAGACAATGTAAGATTGTTTTCTCACTGCCTCTTCCTCCGAGAGATCCATTAGAAAAAGGTGTGTTAAAAGGTCCTTGGCATTTTCAAATGGCGATTTTTCTCTAGAAGTTAATTGCCACAACCCTTTTGCCTCTGTGTGCTCAAAAGACCCAGAATATCCATATGAAGGGAAGGGCTTGAGGAACCACCCTCCAGAGCCTCCTGGCCCCAGTGCTTCCTTAGATATTTCCATCTCTAAGGATTTGCTCCATTTGCATCGTGTGTCCCAAGTTCATTTGGCCATAAGGCATCCCTCTAAAGAACCAGGGCAAAAGTTTTTGCCTTCATCTGAAAAAATGAGCAAGCACAAGAACAGAGAGGACAAGAACTTTCCCTGAGATCACACAGCCAGCCAGAGCCCACGTCAAGATTAGACTCCAGAGTCCTTTTCCCAAGACGCTTTCCCCTATTCCTCAAGGCCTCCTTTTGACATTTCAAACATAGAATATTAGTGAGAAAGCTAAAACCCACTTCCCTCAAATTCTAGCTAAAGTGAAGAAAACCTCAACCTGTCAGCATGACATAATTAGAGGATACTTTGGTTTCCCACTACTTAGCACAGCTCCAAGACTCAGATAAAAAGTATGTTTAAAACAAAAGTTTCATGGACTATGAATTAGAAGTGACCTTGGGCATATTATCTAACTCCTTCATTTCTCGGATAGGAAAACTGAGGTACAGCAGGGAGAATGGATTTGTTTTAGCCTGTAGCAGTGCCTAGGGCTCACGACTGTAGCACCCAGCATTTACTGAGCCCTCACCCCATGCCAGGCACTAAGCTAGGCAGTCAACATCATCACCTGATTTAATCTTCACAACAGCCTTGTGCAGTGAGCACTTTTAATTTCATCCCCATCTTACAGATGAGGACAGAGAAGCTGGGAGACATCGGGTAACTTACCAAAGTCCACACAGTGGGTGAGTGGCTGCATCTAGAGTTGAGGCCCGATTGGGCTAACTTCCAAGGCCACTCTCAGGATTACATCATGCTATCCTTACCCTTACCTGGCAATCAAATAGCTCCAGAAAGTGTATTTCATGAGACAGATTTCCCAGTGGCAATGCCCTGGCTCTACCACTTCCCACCCAGATAGCATTTACTTACTTAATCACTCTGAAATGCAGTTTCTTCATCTGTGAAATGGGCGTTATAATAGCATTTACTTTGCAGAGTTATTGTAAAGACTGAGAGAACCTATACAGATCATCTAGCCCAGTTCTTGGCCATAGTAGGTACTATGTTGTTTGTTTTCTTGTTTCCTGATTTTAAAAAAAAAGTGTGTGTGTGTGTGTGTGTGTGTGTGTGTACATAGATATATCCTGCATACAGTAACCTTTCTCCAAGATGACCCCCAATAATCCCTACCCCCGATGTTCACATCCTTGTATATTCCCGTTCCAACCTGTACTAGAGTCTGTGTTACCCACAGAACACAGCAGAAGTGAAGTATTTTATTTCCACGATCAGGTTATAAAAGACTGTGGCTTTGTCTTGATTGTTCTTTCGAATTATCTTTTGATCACTTGGGGATGCTTGCAGCCATGTTGTGAATGACTCTATGGAGAGGACCATATGGCATGGAACTGAGGCCTCTGGCTGAAACCCTGCAAGGAACTGACTGACACCCTCCAACAATCACAACCATGGGCTTTGGAAGGATCCTCCAACCCCAGTCAAGCCTTCAGATAACTGCAGCTCTTGCTAACAGCTTGACCAAAGCCACTCCTGAATTCCTGACCCTCAGAAACTGTGGGAAATAATAACTATTTGTTGTTTGCAGCAGCTGAGCTTTGGAGTTACTTGCTATACTGAAACAGACAACTAATATAGCTTCACTTTATTTAGTGGAAATGAGACAGAGTGGAGGGTTGTGACGGTAGATCTTTTGGAGTATTGGGTTGAGCCTCAAGTTGCAGTCCTGGCCACATTTCTCTAACCTGATTAAGATTTGCCCCACTTAACCTTCCATCTACATCTTCTGCTTGGCCTGCTTCACTGGATTTCTGCATTTAGAAGCTGCTTTTAATTGTCTTTAAACAGAATCCTGTTCCAAGCCATCAAGCAACAAAAACAAAGGTGTTTGCTGTGGGGGAAAATAAAAGCGTTCTTTTCATTTACATGTCAGCTGAGGAGAACAACATGAAAGCATTTTGCAAGCTTTCTTGAATTTGGGCTTGTATTTTGATTTTCTTTAAGTGCAAATCAGCATCCAAGCTCAAACCTTGGGGTGGCAGAAAAATTTAATTAGAATGTAGGGTGTTTTACATTAATTTGTTTCTTCCTGCTATTTTCTTAAGGTTGACAGGATCACCCATCTGCTTAAAATATAATTGAGTAGGGAAGTGAGAAGAAAAAAAAATACCTAGTCTGAAAACTTAATTCCAAACCAGAACCCTGAGGGTAGCTGCTGACACTGACTTTGAACAGGGGGGTCTTTGTAGGCCAAAACTGGCTTGTGTGTTAGAAGATTATATCATCAGCTTCCATCCTGTGGTAGCCATGAAGGATATTTGCAAATATCGTGGTTTTTCTCCTTCTGGGTACAGAGTAGGATTACAATTGCAATTCACTCTCCCCTTAAAGTTAGACAAGGCCATGTAACTTTCTCTAGCCAAAAAGATGTAAGCAGAGATGATATGTGTCACTTTAAGACCCAGTGCACACCATTCCTTTTCCTCTGCCACAGAGATCATGAAAGCATCTGTTGAGATGAAACCACCTGACCTCTGAAGACAAGAGCATTGCAGCTATCCCACACTAACCATATAAGAGGAGCAATAAATACATTTTTGTTAAAGTTAAAATAAGCCATGAGATGTTGGGGATGAGATATTTGTTACACAGCATAATCCAGCTTATTTGACTGATACAAAGATTTACAAACTAAGTCCACAACTTGTTCTAGCTTTACTCATTCAGTGAACATTTGCCAAGGCCCAACTCTATACAAAACGTCTTGCTAGATCCTAGAGGCAGCACCTAGAACAATATCAGGCCCCAGTATTTGTGCCAAAAAAAAAAGTTGGCTACATCAATAATCATATTAATTACTATTATCAGCATAATGCTTGGCATATAGTAAGTGCCCAATAAATGCTCTAATTCTTCCAAAGGCCCTAAAACAAAATACTACCACAATATTCATCCTTACATATAAGAAAAATAGAGGCCTGTCATGGTGGCTCATGCCTGTAATCCCAGCACTTTGGGAGGCTGAGGTGGGTGGATCACTTGAGGTCAGAAGTTCAAGACCAGCCTGACTAACACGGTGAAATCCCATCTCTACTAAAAATACAAAAATTAGCCAGGCGTAGTGGTGTGTGCCTGTAATCCCAGCTACTCAAGGGACTGAGGCAGGAGAATCTCTTGAACCAGGGAGATGGAGGTTGCAGTGAGCCAAGAAGTTGCCACTGCACTCCAGCCTGGGCAACAAAGTGAGATTCTGTCTCAAAAAAAAAAAGAAAAGTAAAAGAAGGAGAGAAAGAGGAAAGAAAGAGAAAGAAAGAAAGAAAGAAAGAAAGAAAGAAAGAAAGAAAGAAAGAAAGAAAGAAAGAAAGAAAGAAAGAAAAGAGAAGAGAAGAGAGAGAGAGAAGGAAGGAAGGAAGGAAGGAAGGAAGGAAGGAAGGAAGGAAGGAAGGAAGGAAGGAAAGAAGGAAGGAAGGAAGGAAGGAAAAAAGATAGTTTAAAGAGTTTGCCATTCACTGTAAATTACATAATCAGTAAGTTGCACAATCAACCTAAACTATAAATCCATAGTTTGTGCCCTTAACCATTGTGTTACACTGTTTCTAAACAAGTAAATGAATAAATGAGAATAAAGATAAGAGTCTGTCCCTGAAGGTTTTACAATATAGTAGGTGACTGACATGCAGAAACAATTACAATTCAAAATAAATCTGAGCTGGAGGAACTGGGAAGGTGTTACACCCAGGATAACATTTGAGCTGGGTATCAAAGACGGAGAAGTTCAGACAAGCTAATAGATAAGGAGAGGGAATTCCTAGCTCAGAAGGTGGCATATTCAAGAGCATGATGGGCAGTGCCACACCACCAGGAAATGGGCCACATCACAGGAATGAGAAATCCCTTGTAATTTCTTACACCATGTAACTGGGCCAAGAAAGTCCTCCACTACAATAAAGTCGCCAGGAGTGACAGGAGAAAGCAGAAACTTGGCTGGCCACATGCTGTTCAAGGCTAGCATTCATTCTACAAATCTTTATTAAGCCTATTTACCAAGTCTAGCTCTGTGCTGGCCCTGGGGCCATGACTAGTAGGGCATTGCAGGCCTGCGCTACAAGCTTCAAAGGCCAGTCTGCCTCAAATAGAAGCTGCACAAGCCAGCCAAGGCTCAAGAAGAAATCCTAGCCAGATGACTGACCTTTAGGAAGATTTTGAACTAGTGGCCAAATCACTGGAGCAGAAATCCATCCTCTTCTCAGCCAGTCTTTGTCCTGGTGGGCAGCCAATCGTGTCAAGTTGTTTAACTGGACCTCACGGCGTCCAAGAGAGGCTGGGTCAGCAGATGCTTTATCTGAAGACATCCTTACTGCCCTTATTTTTCCTGGTTCCTGAGTGCTTTCACCATTATTGCACTAGCGTGAGAAGCTGGAAAAAATCCTGGTAGCATAACTATATGAGCAGTGGTGTTTAAGGGCTGGCTGAAAAGGCTTCAGAGGCTTGCAAGAGGATCAAGTTTACATGAAGCTTGTGTCTGCTTGGCTGTGCTTCAAAGGCCACAAATTCCTGCAAGAATTGAGGAGAGAGATTTCTCAAAATCCTTTTCACTCAAGGTGTGCCAGGATTAGACAAAGATTAGGTCCATCATGCACAACCTGTGTTACTATGCCTCTTTCTCTTCCTGGGATCAAGCTGGCTCAGGGATGTTCTGCTTGGCCGCAAAGGGATGGACAAAGTGGGCCTAAAATCTGCATCACTAACACTACAAGGTAAAGTTTTCAGATCTCCAACAGGCTGAACTGATCCTCCAGAAACAAATTTACCAAAAATCAATCCATCAACAGCGAACATGCAAAATAACCAATTTTCCAAAAGGTCAATAAACAGTTTAAAAATTTACTAAATTCATACTTTGTGTTCTAGATGCCCCTACCTATTACCCTGCTTCTGCCTCCACCTCTTGAATATTCATTTTCAAATTTCTATCAAAATGATCAATGGATTGAACACTTAATGAACTGGTCATTCAGTGAATTGATTCTTAGCTAACTAATTTTCCACAAACAGCCCCTCACTTGGTGCATACACAGGCTTGTGAATCGCTCTCCTCTTCTTCAATTGGAGTTTGAGAGCACCTGTTAGAAAGGGGTTCAGTCCTGATTCACCTAAGCAGGTCTGAATATGGGAGATTTGTCACCATCCTCTATTGAGAGACAGCATCCTTCCCCATGGTGGAAAAGAAGCTTTCGTGTTGAAAGCTTGCCTGCTGTTTGTTTACTTGAATTTGGGCGCTTTCTCTGACCTCGCTGAAAAGTCATTATGAAAGAGCAGGCTCCTGGCAGGTGTGTACGTTATAAGTGACACGCTTTAAAAACACCTCGTGTAAATCAGATATTGCCATAAAATGGAAATTGCAGCTACAAATTGCATACTTATTACAGCAGTGTCTGATATATGAGGCAATGTTGACGCTATATAACAGGTAGCTTGAGAAATAGAAAGTTACATGTGGCACATAAAAGATAATTATTTTTCAATTCGCAATAATACAATCGCTCTTATTTTTGACATCACAGAATCCTACATCAAAACTGGAAAGATTCTTATGGACATTATCCAGCCCTTCATTTTATAGCTAAGAAAGCTAAGGCTTGTGAAGGGATGCAATCCGCCCAAGGTCACCCAGAACCTGGCAGCGCTGCTTCCTTGACATACACCCACCATGTGGAGGCTCCATGGCTCTGTCCACTTTCCTTAATGAGTCTGTGGAAGCAGGAAGTCTACTTGAGTCTACCCCATACAAGGCACCAGAGACAAGGCAAGAGACACATGGCCCCTGCCATCAAGAAGCTCACATTGGCCACACTGGTGGGGAAGCTGAGCCCCAGGGAGCCGGCACAAGGAGCAGGGGCAGAGGCAGGTCAGATTGCCTCCCAAGCCCCTGACTCTGGGCCCACAGGGCAGTGCTGGCACAGCCTAAGGGCAGAGGTGTGTGCCCGGCCCCCTGAACTCCCTGAGTGCATTTTTTAAAATTCTCTTTAAAATGTGAGAGAGTCAATATCCTATTGTGCTATAGTTTTGCAAAATGCTATCATTGGGAGAAACTGGATAAAGGGCATATGAGATCACTCTATTATGTCTTACAAATGCATGTGGATCTACAATTATCCCAATATAAAGTCAATTTTAAAACTGTGGGAGGATTTTCAAAATGGCATCAAATGGTATATCCAGTCAAGACAGTGCTGTGGTTGGCTCACAAACCACTCTCACTCGAGCCTCACTTGAAAACAAAATAAACATCTCCCTAGAGAAGACCAGAAATGGATCAGTTAGGTGATGAACACCCTAAAAGCCCTAATGTGGCTAGGCTCGGTGACTCACACCTGCAATCCCAGCAGGGAGGCCAAGGCGGGTGGGTCACCTGAGGTCTGGAATTTTAGACCAGCCTGACCAACATGGTGAAACCCATCTCTACTAAAAATACAAAAATTAGCCCAGCATGGTGGCACATGCCTATAATCCCAGCTACTCCAGAGGCTGAGGCAGGAGAATCGCTTGAACCCAGGAGGCAGAGGTTGCAGTGAGCTGAGATCGCGCCATTGCACTCCAGCCTGGACAACGAGAGCAAAACTCCATCTCAGAAAAAAAGCTCACATTTGGGTGCAGTGGAAATACAATGCTACAATGCTTGGGCTTTGCCTCTGCCTCTGCCTCTTCCTCATTCTATGTCCTTGGGCTAGTCATCTAATCTCATTGGGTTTCAGTTTCTTGGGTTTTTTTTTTTTAAGATGGGAGACTCACTATGTTGCCCAGGCTGGCCTTGAACTCGGAAGCTCTAGTGATGCTCCTTCCTCAGCCTCCTGAATAACTGGGACTACAGGTGCACACCACTGTGCTCAGCTCTCAGTTTCTTAGTCCGCAAAATGAAGCTAATTTCACCTATCTGTCTCACAAGGGCATCATTCGGCAGCATATATACTAAAATTGGAACGATACCGAGAAGACGAGCATGGCCCCTATACAAGGATGACACGCAAATTTGTGAAACATTTCATATTTAAAAAAAAAAAGAATTAAATAATACATTCTAGATAGGATTATTAAAGATGGTATTTAAGCTATCAAGAGCTGTATTCATTTCAGACTCTACAAAAAGACCAACACTGCAGGAAGACAGTGAGTGCTGTTGAAGTTCAGGGTCAGACTAATGTGGCAAGAGTCCTCAAGCACTATAGCCTTTTCTGTAGATCATCTATCCTGAAGACATTGCCCCAGATTTATCATTCCAGAAGCTATGCAGATCTGCCTTCTCCCAGGCACTCACAGGGTCGTGATTATTCACTCCAATTCAGAGTTACTTTCTGATTTCAGAATTCAGAATTCTAAGTCCATTCAGTTTTCCAGGTGCGCACCTCTGAAACTGCCACCACTAATCCTATCTCACAGAATGTAAACTGCCTGAGAGCTGGGATGCTTTGGTCTTTCATTCAACAAATGTTTATGGCGAGCCCACTTTGTGCCCAGCTCAGAACTAGCCACTGCCAGTGCTGTAATGCACAAGGCACAAAACAGATAAACTCTTCCTTTAATTGGTATATGCAATTAAGAAATAGAAAGTGGGAGGCTGAGGCAGGAGAATGGCATGAACCTGGGAGGCGGAGCTTGCAGTGAGCCGAGATCGCGCCACTGCACTCCAGCCTGGATGACAGAGCAAGACTCCGTCTCAAAGAAAAAACAGAAAAGAAAAAAAAAAGAAATAGAAAGTGGGGAGAAAAGGGAGAGTAAAACAACCCCACCAAGACAGTGTCAGAGACTGGCAGGTAGTATGACAGAAATGAATGTCACTGGCTGATTTACTGACTGGGAAGTTGTGTGTGATTGGGTGGCATTCAGCCGGTATACACATATGCTGTCCCAGTTGTAAATGGCTAGCATCTGTTCGGATTACCTAGTGAGTGTACCAACCCTGTTGTCAGAAATGTTTAATGCCACCCCTGGTGTATGGTATAGCATTAGTCAAGCAAGGCATCTTTGAGAGCATAGCACTGAGCAGGAGCTGCATAAGGAGAGGTTGGCCATGAGTACATGGAAGGGAGGCATGCTTCAAGAGACAGAACCAAAAGGTGCAAAAGACCTGTGGCAGGAACTAACACGGAGTAAGAGAGCAGCAGAAAGAGGGCGGCCAGGGTAACACTGGAGCACAGGAACCTCCAAGGCCAGCCAGGTGGGCAGGAGACAAGGAGATAAGGTGGGCAGGAGACAAGGAGATAAGGTGGGCAGGAGCCGCCTATGGGATTTGGGGATTCTTCTCAGTGTGATAAGGAGACATAGAATCCTTATAAGGAGACTTCTAAGCAGGGGACAGGATTTGGGTTTTCATTTTTACACGAGCACCCTGGCTGCTTTTGTAGAGGGGCAAGAGTGTATCCTCAGTGCCTAGAATCGTGTCTACTGCATAGCAGGTATTGAATAATCTACTATGAAATCAAAGAATGAATATTCTGAACCTTCTCTGGTACTGAATGGAGCCATTTGTGATATGAGTTTAGCTTCTTTTAGATCCTCTCTCTCTATGGCCATTACTGAGCAAAAGTGAATGTCCTCACAAACACTAGCTGCTAATGGTGCTTGAGCTGTTAGGATGAGCCCCAGCTTTGATGGTGGTTCCCAAGGCAGGCTCAGGGTCCTACACACCAGAGCTCCTCACAGGGTACCATGCTATGCTTCCAGGCAGAAGTGGACATCTGAGATCTTTATCACTCACAGACGTTACCATGCAGAAGCCTATGCAGAGGAGCTCCTATGTTTAAGTGGGTCTCTCTGCAATAATGGTAAAATTAGACTGTCATTCAAGAAAATTGCTTCCTTGGGATTGCCATTAGCACCTCGGAAGTTGCAATCTGGGGTTTGCGTGTGATTTTTTCATTTTGCAGACTTTACTGCTGCTTCTCAAAGGTGTTTTTTCATTGTAACTTTTCTTCTTTTCCCCTTGTCATCTCCCCATCTGTTCCTAACAGTACATCGCAGAGGGAAGGTCCTCACCATTGTGCTCATCTTTTCACTCAGACAGTGAAAAGCACTCTGAGGGGGAGGTGGGACATGCACAGGAGGCCACAGTGAGGCCTTCAGAAAGAGATAGCACCATCTGCAGTTGACACTGTGGGTGGCCTAACCAACACATTTCCTCCTCTTCTTCTTCCTAAAAGAATCCAGATTTTGTCCAGGTCTGCACGAAGCCATGTGTTTCACAGGAAACCAACCCCACCCCCAGCTCTGGGGATGAGGCTGATTGCTTTGGAAGTAATCCCAAAAACCCTTGCAACGATTGACTCAGGAAAGGTGACCAAATTGAACCAAAGAAAGAAAAGGAGAAGCTTGGGAGAGACCTTTGTTTATTTATTTGGCAAATATTTATTGTGCACCTACTATGTTCCAGGCACTGCTATTAAATGCTGGGAATATAGAAATTATGCGGCAGGGAAAAGAAAGAAGTCATGACTCTGTGAAGAGACACAGACAATAAACAAAATAAGTCATAAAATATGTATAGTATTTGACGATGATCAGTGAAACAAGGTGAAGTAAAGCAGAGATGGAAAGCATGAAAGTCCAAGGGCTGCATTTTAAAATAGGGTCCTCAGGGAAGTCTATTCGAGGAAGGTGAGGGATTTGTCATAATGAAGTCTGTAGTGAGATCATTTCAAGAAAAGGGTCCTGGAGCAGGATGGGCTTAGCATGTTTGAGGAGCAGCAGGGAGGTCAGTGTGCTGGAGTAGAGTGGACAAGAGGGACAAGAGCAGAAGAAGAAGTCAAAGAGGTGACACTGAGGCCGATCTTGCTGGGCACTGTAGGTCTGGAAAGGACTCCAGCTTTTATACAGAGGCTGCTGGAGGGGTTTGAGCAGAACAGTGTCATGATTTGGCTTATGTTTCAACAGGCTCCCTTTGGTTGCTGTTTAGTAAACAGACCAAGAGAAAGCAAGGACAAGAGCTGAAAGGGTTCATCCTCCATCTTCTGGGAGAGCTTCCAAAAGTCCTCTCTCTTGTCCTTTGGTGTCATTATGAGTAGATGTGAGATGTGAGGAGAACTACAGCCTCTCCATACTCACCTGAGTGTGAAACCGCTCCACGCAGGAAACAGAGCCAAGAGAACTGCTGAGAAATGCGCACAGAGCTACAAAATTTGGTCAACTATAAAGCTTACCTTGCACCTAAATTTCTGGTTCTGCAAGTCAATAAACATCCTTATTGCTTCAACCAAAGAAAGTTGAGTTTTCTGTTTCTTGAGCTCAAAATCTTTCCAACTGATTCATCACCGAGCCTCACTATCCATCAGCACCATTTGCTCCCACTATGCATGCTGTGGCTACCCCAGAAAAGCCTATTTATTTATTTTTGAGACAGGGTCTCGCTTTTTCACCAAGGCTGGAATGCAGTTGTGCCATCTCAGCTCACTGCAGCCTCAACCTCCAAGGCTCAAGTGATCCTCCCACTTCAGCCTCCCAAGTAGCTGGGACTATGGGCATGCACAACCACTCCTAGCTATTTAAAAATATATATTTGTATATAAATATATTAAAAACATACATAAATATATATATGTGTGTATATATATGTAAATATGTGTATACATATATATTTATATATATATATGTATGTATATACACATGAGACAGGGTCTATCTGTGCTGCCCAGGCTGTCAGACTCATCACCTCTTCCTCACCATTTGTGTATTAAATCACCCAACATTTATTGAGTCTTGTATTGGGCTTCCTACTGTCCTGCATTAGAAAGATCAATCCCAGTTCTGAAGAAGTCAAGATTATGTACAAAAGAGAGAGAGACAGCTCTTCTGGTTCCATGACATTAGATTGTGTTAAAAATGACTTTCTTCAGTGCAGCCCATGTGGTCTAAATGCATGAGTCTCTCTGGGCCTCCATTTGGCCCTTTGTAAAATAATCCTTTCCATCTCTGAGAGTTCATGATCCTATGACTTATAGTAGCTTTCCTTTTGTATTGCTATGGTTTGAATGTTTGTGTTTCTCCAAAATTCTTGTTGAAACTGAATCCTCAATGCAATAGTATTAAGAAGTGGGGTCTTTAGGAGGTTATTAGACCATGAAGGTCCCATCAGATTACTGCCTTTATTAAGTGCCTTGAGGGACCAAGTATGCCCCTTTTAGCCCTCCTTGCATGTGAGGAAACAGCATTCATCTCCCACTATGCAAAGGCACAGCAACAAGGTACTGTCTTGGAAGCAGAGAGTGACCCCTTAACAGACTCTGAATCCACTGCATCTTAGTCTTGAACTTTCCAGCCTCCAGAACTGTGAGAAACAAATGTTCATTCTTTATAAAACAGCCAGCCTAAGGTATTTTGTTACAGCAGCCTGAACAGACTAAGACAGGTGTCAATCTCTACGGTTAAGCTTCTGTAGCAGACAACAAACCAGAGGTCACAAAGATTTCTTCATATTTTTTCAAAGCCAGAGTCCGTGACTAAGTGAATTTGGCAGCACCATGAGCCAAGTCACATTCTTCCACATAGTTTACAGTAAAAAGTTTTCATAATGTAGCTATCCCGTAACAAAAGTATTAATCCTCTCCCCAATATCAACCTTGAATTTCCCATTTCTCTACATTTTTCCCTTTCTAACTTCTTGCTTTAAATGGTATAGCACTATGGTTAAGTTAACTTAGTCTAGAACCAGACAGTCTATTTAATGCCCTCATTCTTTTTGACCCCCACATATCAATCAAGTGACCTTTCTGACTGTAACTCTCACCCTCCTCCTCTCTCATGATCTTCCTTAAAGTTCTTCCCTAGTTACAGTAAGACTACATTTGGTTCTCTTACATCTCTGAAAGCTATCACTTCCAAGCCACCTTGGCTAATGCCTCATCATCATTCATGAGTTATCTGGGACTATCCCTAGGTCCTATTCTTGCCTTCCTCCCCCTCTAAACTCATTCTCCTTGAGCATCTCCCATCTTACAACTAAGTCCCAGACCTGTGTTTTTTCATACCTTTCCTTTTTATCTGTGCACCAACGCACATTCTGCCCATGTCTTCTCCATCCTTCCTCTTCTTCAATCTATCAATTAGGATTCATCTAGCAAAAACAGAAACCCTACTAGGTGTTCCAAAAGGAGAGAACTTAATACAAGCAATTGACTACTCCAGTGATGGAAGATCAAGAAGTCAAGCAGAAGACATTGAGGCAACCCAGAGATCAACCACAGAAGGAAGATGACACCAACCCTAAGGATGGAGGGACAGCAGAAAAGGTTGGAATTACCAGAGCCTGAAAGCTGCAGCTGTCCAGCAGACCCTAAAATCATGGCAGGAGCTGCCTGTTGGAACTAAGACCAAGAAAAGAGAGTCTGGCTACAAATGGCATCAGGGATGAGAGGTAGACACCTCAAGCCATCCTACTAGACACAGAGAGAAGAGGAGGAATATTCTCCAGTTTCTCCTCTCCCTCAAGTCTTCAATCTTCCAAAAATGCTTTCCTGAACTAAATGTCAAACGATGCTGGGAAATATAGCTCCCTGTGACACAGATCAGATGGGAGAAGGACAGGCAAACAGCCAGTGTACCCATCCAGCAAGCTTCATCTCTCAATACCCACATTCATTCAGGTAGCTTCATTCCTCAGTTCTCCAAACCCAAAACCTTCAGTCATGCTGAATCCCTTCCTCCTATTTCTTCTGGCCCTCTCTGCACAGTTTTGCCAGCTGCTCTGACTTTTTCTCTAAAATAAATTTATTCTTAACTCCTCTTCCACAGTACTGCAGCCACCATTGCAGTACAGCCACCTTTGCAGTATAGCCACATTGCAGCCACCATTGCAGTACATTCCTGTCGTACCTGGTCCTCCTGTTTCTAGTACCTCTTCCCTTCCAACCTGCCCACCAGCTCCACATTTTCATTGGGAAGATGGAGCCCTGGACCCAGCAGTTTCTGCAGAAGTCTCAGGTCTGACTGTCTTTACCTGAACTTGGTCACATGATCTTCCCTGAACCAATCACTGGACAGGTGAAAGGCCTGTCCATGTCAGCTAAACAGAGAGAAGATAGAAAACTTATCTATTTATTTTGATAAATGTAAAAATAGTGCTTCTGATTGGTTGGGCTTTAGTCACATCTTATCCTTGAAACAGGAGTAGGGTCAGCCAGAAAGTGAGTAAAGGGTAGTTCTCCAAAGGAAAAACAGGATTCTGTTTTTAAAAGTATAGGGAATTAATGTTGTAGAGAGGAGAAAAGCAAAGATATGATACACATTCCTTTCATTCTCTCTCCTGCAAAAGAAACCAACAAATCTCTATTCCTTAGCCTATTTCAAGACTCTGTTATGTTGGGAAAAGACTAGAAACAACCTAAAGGTCCATCAATGGGGAATGACTAAAACTAAATGGAGTGATGTGCCATGGTCTTAGGCTTTATTGTTTCATGCAAGGATCAAAGAAAAGAACACACCACAATTTTTTTTATTATACTTTAAGTTCTAAGGTAAATATGCACAATGTGCAGGTTTGATGCATAGGTACACTTGTGCCATGTTGGTTTGCTGCATCCGTTAACTCATCATTTACATTAACTATTTCTCCTAATGCTATCCCTCCCCCAGCTCCCCACCCCTCTGACAGGCCCTGGTGTGTGATGTTCCCCATCCTGTGTTCAGGTGATCTCATTGTTCAATTCCCACCTATGAGTGAGAACATGGGTGTTTGGTTTTCCGTCCTTGTGATAGTTTGCTGAGAATGATGGTTTCCAGCTTCATCCATGTCCCTGCAAAGGACATGAACTCATCTTTTTAACTGCTACATAGTATTCCATGGTGTATATGTGCCACATTTTCTTCATCCAGTCTGTCATTGATGGACATTTGGGTTGGTTTCAAGTCTTTGCTATTGTGAATAGTGCCGCAATAAACATACATGTGCATGTGTCTTATAGTAGCATGATTTATAATCCTTTGTGTATATACCCAGTAATGGGATTGCTGGGTGAAGTGGTATTTCTAGTTCTAGATCCTTGAGGAATTACCACACTGTCCTCCACAATGGTTGAACTAATTTACACTCCCACCAACAGTGTAAAAGCATTCCTATTTCTCCACAGCCTCTCCAGCATCTGTTGTTTCCTGACTTTTTAATGATTGCCATTCTAACTGGCGTGAGATGGCATCTCATTGTGGTTTTGATTTGCATTCCTCTGATGACCAGTGATGATGAGCATTTTTTTATGTGTCTATTTTCTTGAGAAGTGTCCGTTCATGTACTTTGCCCACTTTTCAATGGGGTTGTATGTTTTTTTCTCGTAAATTTGTTTGAGTTCTTTGTAGATTCTGGATATCAGCCCTTTGTCAGATGGGTAGCTTGCAAAAATTTTCTCCCATTTTGTAGGTTCACTCTGATTGCCTGTTCACTCTGATGATAGTTTATTTTGCCGTGCAGAAGCTCTTTAGTTTAATTAGATCCCATTTGTCTATTTTGGGTTTTGTTGCCATTGCTTTTGGTGTTTTAGTCATGAAGTCCTTGCCCATGCCTATGTCCTGAATGGTATTGCCTAGGTTTTCTTCTAGGGTTTTTATGGTTTTAGGTCTAACATTTAAGCCTTTAATCCATCTTGAATTAATTTTTGTACAAGGTGTAAGGAAGGAATCCAGTTTCAGTTTTCTACATATGGCTAGCCAGTTTTCCCAACACCATTTATTAGATAGGGAACCCTTTCCCCATTTCTTGTTTTTGTCAGGTTTGTCAAAGATCAGATGGTTGTAGATGTGTGGTGTTATTTCTGAAGCCTCTGTTCTGTTTCATTGGTCTATATATCTGTTTTGGTACCAGTACCATGCTCTTTTGGTTACTGTAGCCTTGTAGTATGGTTTGAAGTCAAGTAGTGTGATGCCTCCAGCTTTGTTCTTTTTGCTTAGGATTGTCTTGGCTATGTGGGCTCTTTTTTGGTTTGATATGAACTTTAAAGTAGATTTTTCTAATTTTATGAAGAAAGTCATTGGTAGCTTGATGGGGATGGCATTGAATCTATAAATTACCTTGGGCAGTATGGCCATTTTCACGATATTGATTTTTCCTATCCATGAGCATGGAATGTTCTTCCATTTGTTTGTGTCCTCTTTTATTTCATTGAGCAGTGGTTTGTAGGTCTCCTTGAAGAAGTCCTTCTCATCCCTTGTAAGTTGGATTCCTAGGTATTTTATTCTCTTTGTAGTAATTGTGAATGGGAGTTCACTCATGATTTGGCTCTCTGTTTATCTGTTAATAGTGTATAGGAATGCCTGTGATTTTTGCACATTGATTTTGTATCCTGAGACTTTGCTGAAGTTGCTTCTCAGCTTAAGCAGATTTGAGGCTGAGACGATGGGGTTTTCTAAATATACAATCACGTCATCTGCAAACAGGGACAATTTGACTTCCTCTTTTCCTAATCGAATACCCTTTATTTCTCTTGCCTGATTGCCCTGGCCAGAACTTCCAACACTATGTTGAATAGGAGTGGTGAGAGGGGGCATCCCTGTCTTGTGCCTGTTTTCAAAGGGAAAGCTTCCAGTTTTTGCCCATTCAGTATGATATTGGCTGTGTGTTTGTCATAAATAGCTCTTATGATTTTGAGATACGTTCCATCAATACCGAGTTTATTGAGAGTTTTTGGCATGAAGGGCTGTTGAATTTTGTCGAAGGCCTTTTCTGCATCTATTGAGATAATCATGTGGTTTTTGTCTTTGTTTCTGGATTATGGTTTATTGATTTGCATATGTTGAACCAGCCTTGAATCCCAGGGAGGAAGTCAACTCGATCATAGTGGATAAGCTTTTTGATGTGCTGCTGGATCTGGCTTGTCAGTATTTTATTGAGGATTTTTGCATCGATGTTCATCAGGGATATTGGTCTAAAATTCTCTTTTTTTGTTGTGTCTCTGCCAGGCTTTGGTATCAGGATGATGCTGGCCTCATAAAATGAGTTAGGGAGGATTCCCTCTTTTTCTATTGATTGGAATAGTTTCAGAAGAAACGGTACCAGCTCCTCTTTGTACCTCTGATAGAATTAGGCTGTGAATCCATCTGATCCTGGACTTTTTTTGGTTGGTAGGCTATTAATTATTGCCTCAATTTCAGAGCCTGTTATTGGTCTATTCAGAGATTCAACTTCTTCCTGGTTTAGTTTTGGGAGAGTGTATTTGTCCAGAAATTTATCCATTTCTTCTAGATTTTCTAGTTTATTTGTGTAGAGGTGTTTATAGTATTCTCTGATGGTAGTTTGTATTTCTGTGGGATCGGTGGACACACCACAAGATTTTTTTTTTTTTTTTTTTTTTTTTTTTGAGATGGAGTCTAGCTCTGTCGCCCAGGCTGGAGTGCAGTGGCCTGATCTCAGCTCACTGCAAGCTCCGCCTCCCGGGTTTACGCCATTCTCCTGCCTCAGCCTCCCGAGTAGCTGGGACTACAGGTGCCCGCCACCTCGCCCGGCTAGTTTTTTGTATTTTTTAGTAGAGACAGGGTTTCACCGTGTTAGCCAGGATGGTCTCGATCTCCTGACCTCGTGATCCGCCCGTCTCGGCCTCCCAAAGTGCTGGGATTACAGGCTTGAGCCGCCGCGCCCGGCCATACCACAAGATTTTAAAGAAAAAACTGTAAGCAGAATATGATCCTTGTGTCTTGCATCTGTATTTAATATCACTGGGAAGTTACACAAGATCAATATAATAAGGACCATCTCCCAGAGAGAACAAAAATGCTAAAGACACTGAATTTTCACTGCATCCCCTTTTGTGCCATTTGAACTTTATGCAGTGTGGCTGTTAGTTACCAATAAATGAATGAAATTTAAAAAAACATAAAGCAAATAGGAGCACAAAGAGAAAGTTGTTGGTAAGCCCACAGATTCTAAATGTCATTTCTCACAGTCACCAACCCTCTCATTCAGATCATTTTGCAGAGGCCCGAGTACGAGGGGTTTGTTTGCTCTTGCCCATTGTGCAGTGACCAAGGCTATTCAATCACCATCATCATCATTATTCCTGACCTTTTTTGAGTACTTACTATGATCAGTTGCAGTGCTGAGCTTTTTACATGTATTACCTTTTTAAATCCTGGTAACAACTCTATAATGTAGCTGTGACTATTACGAGTGAGTTGCCTAAAGTCACACACTTGATGGGAAAATGATAAAGCCATGATTAATACTTAGCTAATCGCATTATAGAACCAACATTATTAACCATGGCATCCTACTGTCTTTAAGTAAGTAAGATATGGTTTATGACTTATGAGCCCAGGTCAGACTGACAGCTACAATGTCTGCTTTCCCAGGATCTGGGAAGAGTCCCGCTGAAAGCACATCCAAATGTAAAGGGTGAAATGTAAAGGGTGAAAGCACCCCTTTACATTTCAACAGAAGTTTCAGAATATTCGGGAACACACAGGCTGAATCACTGCACATGACCTCGAGCTTATTTATGCCTGCTGGAGGTGAAAGGCCTGTCCATGTCAGCTAAACAGAGAGAAGATAGAAGACTTATCTATTTATTTTGATAAATGTAAATGAATTATATTACTTGTCAAAATGTTATCAAGACCCCAGTGAAATGAGCAGTAGTGTTTTTTCCCCCCTTTCAGGGTGAAGGGAGTGAAGGGAGAGAGAAATGAATGTTCAAGACAGATTGCTTTGATTTGAAATGAAAACAAACAACTTTAGGGGAAAAAAAGGCTTTCATTATTTTGGAGACCTTGGCATTCTTGCAGATACATTCATGAATTAATCATTAAAACCCTGAAATGTGAAATAAATCATGTGGTTTTTCAATGCCAGCCCTCGATATAGGGGGCCTCAAACAGTTATTAAGACACAGTGCTTTAAAACTGCTACTGCCGACAATGACTTTTCTCTAGGAGTAAAGTGAATGAAGTGTGTGTGTGTGTGTAAGGCAGCCCTGCGGTCCCAGGCTGGAAGTGTGTGCGAGCCAGTTCCAACCGTGTGTCACCACATATTAGCACTATTTAATATCTGCTAATGGAATGGCTCTGTCTGCCGTCGACAGCAGGATCAAAAGAGGGCCATGCAGCTTTTAAATTATTAGCACTAATTAGGCAAATCAAAGAGGAGGAGGGCAGAGAGACCAGAGAATGCATTAGAATGAAAGCAAGGGGATCGCTACCTACCTCACACTGTCAAGATCCAGCTACCAAACAGCCAATTAGTGCTGAAGACCCTTCCGGAGCAACGGAAGAATGAGCAGGTCTGCCCCAAGTAGAAGCAGGATGGCTTCATTACTGTGATTCCGAATTAAAATGTAAAGGTTGCTGATCATTGCATAATTAAATAAGGTGGCCGGCACCCACTATCCAGGAGTTTCCAGGGTTCCTTTATTAAAGCCACCTTCTCAGCTTCCTCAATGGCCCTCCCACAGGCAAGCCTGGAACTGTTCGTAGTCCTGACAAACATACTGACTTAAAAGGCCTGTGAGAGCCAAAACGCTTCGAGGGGTCTTTCTTCCTAACTACCCCATTACCACCACCCCATTACCAATCCCGAGGATCATTCTGCTTTTCTTTAGAACCCATTTTCCAACTAATTTTTCAAGAAAAAGATGGGGAGTGGAGAGTGAAAAAAAGACCAAGCCTAATTAACTCCCAGTCACTGCAATCTAAATATAAAGTTACTGAAACTGAGGTTTTCCCCTGTTGATGTAACCTTTATCCCTCTTCTTTTTTACCTGCTAGGAGGAAGAACAATTTTCTTGAGTTTGATTGGGACCTAATCCCAGGCCGCTGATCACAATGCAGTATTCAGATGCTTTGCAGGTGTGCAAGATAGCAGGGCAATGGGCCTAATACACCTGGTCCCAGACCAGGAAAGAAATATCTTTTTACCTCAGAGGCTGGGTGTGATGAGTTCCTGGGAGATCTTGCTAGGAGAGCCTTATCTTCTCAGAACTGTGGAGTGACTCGATTTTAATTTTGCTCCTTCAGTCCTTTTTTACATATGCTTTTTCTTCTCTGTATCTTCTATCTTGTTTCCTCTCTTTCCTTTATTTTCCCTTCTATCCTTTCTGTTCTCTCATATTTCTAGTTCCTCTTCTCTTTCTTTCTCTCAGCTCTCTTCTTTCTCGGTCCCTATTTCTCCCTCTTCTATTGAAAACCAAACTTTAAGAAGAAATAGGATTCGATTTATTTAAACCTTTGAGTTTGGTATGGGACTCAGCTTATTCACTGGGAATGTGCCTCACACTCAGGAACCGAATCCCCGTAAATCTTACCAATCAATTACATTGTTACACTCCTTCTATCTTGGAACTTGAAAAAAGTAATTTAGGACACTATCAAACCACTGCTAGGTACTTATTTTTAAAACATATGCACAAGCGTTCTAGAAAACAAGAGAAAAATAGGAAAGAAAAAAGCAGTGTATGTTTGTCCACAGCCTTGAGTTTGATTCCTGTTTTGTTACTGCAGGAAAAATGTCCTATTTCAGAGCAGGGGGATGGGAGGGCAGCCATGGGTGTCACA
This sequence comes from Theropithecus gelada, assembly GCF_003255815.1. NCBI lineage: Eukaryota > Metazoa > Chordata > Mammalia > Primates > Cercopithecidae > Theropithecus > Theropithecus gelada. Next base: position 6,411,077 of record NC_037688.1, on the reverse strand, counting down.
CTGGAATTCAAACCATGTGGAGGTTGAAAAAAACAGGTCTAGACAGTGGAGAGGTGAAGGTGGAATATGAAGAGCCCCACGGGAGACCAGCTATGTTTTCCTCCAGTCTCCTCAACTTGGCTCAGCAGGCTGCTTCAACTCCATTCCAGATGCAAGTTGAAGTCAAAGAGGAAAAAATGGTCCTGACCTCAACATACAAACAGGAAAGATACCAGTGCAGCTTCTCTAGTGTGACCCGTGCAGCTCACATGGCGTCATGGCGACAGTGGTGCAGGGACAGGTGGTCAGAACCAGAAAAGCTGCGGTTGCAGTCCGTGCACCGGAAAGGCTTGATGCCTGTGCTCGCAGAAATGGCTGGTGAGCTCAAATGAATGAGTGAATTTCCAGAAGCAGCCATCCCAGGTCCTTTTATAAGTCTTCTCTCCTATATGAATTCTATGGTGAGCTTTCAGGTGAGAGCTTTTGGAGTACACTTTGCTGCGTCCTGCAAAGTTACACTGGTGCATCCGTCTTCTCCTTAAGTCAAGCGACTCCTCCCTGCATTTAGACCATTGCTGCTGGTTCTTGCTGTGGTCCCTGCAGACTCTGTGAGGCTGAGGATCCACTTTTAATTACACTCTCCTCATTGTCACTTGGAATCTCCAGTGGAGACATGGAGTGGGGTCAACATTCACTGATCCAGCATTTGCACCATCTCCTCCAATGAGTGGGACTGTAGTGGTTGCAGGGCCCTCATTTGCAGGCAAAGTAGTATACACCATGGGCAGAGACTGCACCACCACTGGGATGGCATTCAGGTCACCCATCTTACTTGGAAGACAGACTGAGGGGATGCTGTGAACAACATGTAAGATCTGCTAGCCACCGGTGCCCTGAGAGGGAGTCAGGACAGAGCCTGTGGTCAGAATAGTAGGAATGTTTGCTGATGTTGAGGTGAACACCACAAGGGTCTGGGGAGCAGACTGTGGCCTTGGGAGGATGTTCTGGAGCTTGCAGCATGCTAACAGGCTGGAGAGGAGCCTTGGGCTTGTGAGAGGAGAAGTCAACTGGTTCCACTGGGGACAGGCTGAAATCACTCGCCAAAAGTTCTTCTGGGGTCTCAAACCTGATGTCATTAAACAGTGCTGGGTTCTCCATGGGGTTGGCATCCAGAAGTGGTGGAGAAGTCATATTATTTATGCTTCTATCTCAGGGGGATCTCTGCTCTGAACAGGGCCAGTGATGGACCTGAATACCTGCATTGAGCCACCTTCTGAATTAAGTTGTACCTCCAAGTTGTTTATGAGTTGAGCCATATCAACCATGTCACTAGCTGAGGACTCCTGAAGTGTCCAGAACTCATACAGTCTTCAGGAAGGCTCATACTCCTGAGCTAATTGCAACAGAGCTGTTCTCCTCACACTTGCCCGAATTTGACATTGCACAGGGCAATGCCCTCTCGTCTTCTCTTACTTACCCCCACTATCTCTGCTTTTTCTCCTGATTGAACACAAAGTTGAGGCAGAGCAGGAAACCTTCAAGACAGAAACCCATGAGAAGCTACCACAAGATCCCTTCACCTCTGCCATTGCTGCCGCACACCCCAGTGCCTTCCAGAGTAGGTGGAATGACTCTTTCTCTCTATTTCTCCCTTTTAAAAAAATTCTGTCACTCATCACATTATTGCTATAACTACAGAAAACATGAAGTTTTCATTCACTCACTCTTTGATTTTTTTCTATAGACTCCTTGGTTTAGCTAAATTTTTTGGAATGGTCCAAATTGCCACTTTCTCTTCCAGAAATCCTAAACAAAGACTGGAATGATATTTTAAAGGAGAGTTGGGTCCTTGGGAGTCATGACAGGAAGTAAGTGTATGAGTTAGTGTAGGCTGGGCTGCAGTAACAAACAGACCCAAACATGTAATGGTTCAAAACAGTAGATTTTATCTCTTTCTCACACAATAGCCCAAGGTAGGCCCAGGTTGGTGAGTGGTCTCTTCCCTACACAGTTACTCAAAGACACAGGTTAAGAGTGGCTCTGACATCTTCAATGAATATCTCCCAAGATGGACATCAGGGGAAACAAGCATAAGTAGGAGATTTTTAAGAACCAGACCTGGAAGTGCCGTAACCAACTTCCACTCATGCTCCATTGGCCAGAATTCAGTCATCTGCCACATATAAATGTAAAGGATGTTAAGAAATATATTAAACCATGTGTCATAAAAAACAGAACCTGATACTGGCGACCATTTAGCAATCTTTGCCAAATGAGACATAGGAAAGATACGGTGAAGAAAGCCATAGGCAAAAAAGTGAAGAGCCAAGAGCTGTGTCCACACAACAGCAGACATGCAAGTCTTGGCACAGAACTTGTACCTGGAAAAGGGTAGGAGACTTGGTTAGACAGCTCGGGGCCACTTCTGGCCAATCAAGGTGCTCTCCATGGTGCACCCCACCTACTGGAATGTCACTGTAGTGCAGGGATTCAGGGCATAGGATTTGGTTTCTGAGTCAGACAGGCATGGGAGGAAATCCAGATCCCCCTCTTTCTAGATATGTGATCTTGAATAAGATATTTATGTGAGCCTCGGTTTCATCATCTATAAAATGAGAGAAAAATAATGCTTGCCTTATTTGATATCTCTGAAGATTACACAATATAAAAGATGCAAAATTCTTAGCACAGTATCTGGCACATAGCAGGTACTCAATAGATGGTAATTATTGACACTGTTTGACCATGCTCACCACTGCCACCCTGGTATTGTTCTTGGAGTTTTTCTATCTACAATGGCTGCTCCCTACATATTTCCCCACCTGTTTCAAGTCCCATCTGCTTCAGAAAATGTATTTCATTTCCAATGACCTGCTTTAAGTCTATGCAACCTGATTGAACACTTTATTATCACAGTCTTCCCACTATGAATGCAAGTTCCATGAGGGTTCAGGGTATTATTTATCCCATTTATTTGCTGTATCCCAGAGCCTAGCACACTGTCTGGCATATAACAGGTGTTCAACTATCACATTCGCTAAGTATATATTCAATGAATATGAAATATACCCATGCCAAAGAGCCTTATTCAGTACCCTCTATAGGTACAGAATTATATAGCTTTGGGGTTATTCTCTAATTTTCCAAGTCAGTTAGTCTTGTCTTCCTGGTGAAATTGAATTCACAGTAGTCAGAGTGATCTTTTTAAAATGTAAATTGGATCCTTTCATTCCTGTGCTTGACCCTCTCCAGTGACTTCTCACCCCCTTAGAATAAAATGCAAACTCCTCACTGCTACCTGTGGGTCCCTGCAAGACCTGGCCCTGCTGTCCTCTCTCCTTTCACTCCTCTTTCCTCAAGAATCACTGTGCTTGAACTACATGGGCCATTTTTCTATACCTTTAATACACCAAGCTTGTTCCCATCTCACAGTCATCCCCTGTTCCTGAGACACTTTCCCCAAGTACATTCTCAAAGCTTGGTCCTCCCCATTATTCAGGTCCCAACATCACTCTTTCTGACAGGCCTTCACTATCAACACTGTATGAAGTGGTTCTCCTTCCATCACTCACTGCCTTAGGTTGGATTCTCTGGAACCCATACTCTGAGTTAGACAGCTGTTCGCAGGAAGCCTCTAGGGACTGCCTTTGGGATTAGCACCTATAGGGGAGTGAAGGAAGCAGAACCAAGCAGAGGGAGGAGTTAAGCTGAGATGTATGACAATGAAGGCCTCCACTGATCCCACTGGGAACTTGGAGTTGGATGGGGCCCTGTAGAGCTGCCCCTCTTTTATTTCACTTCCTAGCACACTTCTCACTTTCTATAATTATCCTGTTAGTTTTTTTCACGTATGCTGTCTGTCTCTGGCCCCATAATAGAAGCTTCATGGGAGTGGGAAATCATTTGGCATTTTCACTCCCGTATCCCAGCACCTAGTACAATGCCCGCCTCATAGTAGGCGCTCAATCCATGTTTGCTGAATACATGAATGGGTGGATGACTGAATATGAATGGCAGAGTTGTTAAGTTCCCAAAGGCAGGCCGTTTCCTGCTGTTCTTGAAGCAGTGACTCCCTGGATATTTGACTGGCGTCACCTGCCACCTCCCATCCCCTCTAACCAGCCACTTGTGACTCTCCAAATGAGAGAGGCCTCCCTAACACAATCGCAGGCTATTTTTAGTCTGTTTTTTCCTCTCTGGTCTGTTGTAGTGGTGAGAAGAGGCTGGCTACCTGGGGCTTGCAGTAGCTCTAAATAAAACCAATCTTCCTCTCTCTGAAAAACCCTAGGAGGTGTCCTCTGTGCCAGGCTACAGGGCGACAACCACCCAGGCTGTGTTTACTGAGAGCTCTGTGATTACATTTTTTAGTTTTCTGGCTGGAGGTACCTGTGGAAGTGATTATGGAGGTACACACAGGAGCTGGAGTCTCTCCTCCCTCCCGCAGAAACACAAACATAGGCTTTTCCCTCTTCTTCGATGGGCTGTCTTCTCTCATTAGACGGCTTTCTAGGCCATAGAAGATTTCTCTGGGGCTGACTCTAAGGGGCCTCTTTCAGCTAATTAAATTGCAGACTGGAAGGCGGACTGTGGGCTCCTTTAATAATCTATTCAGGGCTTCACACGCTCATCTAGTTTGAACATTGGGGAGGAAATTATTTTCTTCTGAAACAGTGAGAGACAGCAAGAAAGAGCGTATGAGGAAACAGGTTTTCTCCTTGAGATTCTACAAGCATGAAGGACAAATGTAATGATGCTCTTCCATGGATGCTTTACAGAGGTCTGCTGTGTGGCTTGGAAAGGCAGTCCTGAATCACCAAACATAACCTTTCTCAATAACGAGGCACTCTCCTGATTCCCTTGAGAAGAAAGGATGGAAGGAGGCACCATCCCCTTTATAGGTAAGGAGAAGACTTCAAGAAGCAGATGACTTCCATGGCTCTGAAATCCAAGTGGCCACACCCCTTACTAGCTGTGCAACCTGTCTTGCAAATTTATGGAGCAGAGATTTAGAATACCATGGGTTTTAATTCCGGCTCTACCACTGTGTTACAGCCCTGTGTTCTTGAACAAATTACTTAATTTTATTAACTTTAGTGCCCTCTTCTCCTTCCAGGTGTGTTCAGAGAATTCAATTTGAAAACAAGTATAAGCTATGTGCAGAGGTACACACCTGTAGTCCTGAGCTTAAGAATTCAAGGTTGCCCCGGCAACATAGTAAGAATCTGTCTTGAAAGGAAGGAAGGAAAGAAGGAAGGAAGGAAGGAAGGAAGGAAGGAAGGAAGGAAGGAAGGAAGGAAGGAAGGAAGGAAGGAAGGGAGAGAAAGAAGAAAGAAAGAAGGAAGGAAAGAGAAAGAAAGAAAGGAAGGAAGGAAGAGAGAGAGAAGAAAGAAAGAAAGAAAGAAAGAAAGAAAGAAAGAAAGAAAGAAAGAAAGAAAGAAAGAAAGAAAGAAAGAAAGAAAGAAAGAAAGGAAAAGGGAGGGAGGGAGGGAGGAAATATAAAGTGTTTAGCATGGTGCCTGCCACATTGCAAATGTTCAGTAAATAGTAGCTAATATTATTATAGCCTCAACCTGTAAACGGGGACGTTAATAGAATTTGCCTCCTAGGCTGATTGTAAGGGTTAAGTGAGATGATGTGTGTAGTGATTTAAACAGTACCTGGCATAGTATGTGTCTTAGTCAGCTCGGGCTGCCATAACAAAATATTATAGACTGGGTGCCTTAAACGACAGAAATTTATTTTCTCATAGTTCCAGAGGTTGGAAACTCCAAGATCAAGGTTACAGCAAAGTTCAGTTTCTGTGAGGTCTCTCTTTCCGGCTTGCACATAGCAGCTTCTCACTGTGTCCTAACATGGTGGAGAGAGAGAATGAGCTCTCCAGTGTCTCATACTGTAATAACACAAATCCTATCAGATCAGGGCCCCAACCTTATGACCTCATTTAAACTTCATTACCTCCTAAAGACCCCATCTCCAGATATAGTCACATTGGGGTTTAGGGCTTCAACATATGAATTTAAGGGGGATGGAATTCAGTTCATAGCAGTATGTACTCAATAAACTCTGGCTGCTATGATTATTATCAGTATTGCTCAAAGAAGTACATGGCTATGCTGGAATCAAACTGATATCTTAAGTCTGACATTTCAGTGGTCTTTCCACACCTTCAGAATCATTGCACCAACTTCCAGCAAATACCTTTTACTGCTCAGAACCATGCTTGCTTCCTTTCAGCTGAAGCTGACACTATTGGAGCTCCATCCAAATTCCTACAGATCCATTTTTTCAGGTCTGCACCCCCAGATTAGATGTTCTTCTGACTACAATGGCCTGTGCCTGCACCTCTTCTTTCAAGGACCGCCCTTGGGCTACTGGGGCTTTTTTCTGTGCTCAGGCAGAGAGTTGTGACTTCCTGGGAGCTTATTTCCCCCCCACCAAAAAAAAAAAAAAAAAAACTTAGACAAATTAAATTTAATTGAGTTTAATTAAACAAAGAAGGAGTCATGAGTCAGGCATCCCCCAAACCAGAACAGGTTCAGAGAGGTCCCAGTGTAGCCATGTGACAGAAGAGAATTTATGGACAGAAAAAGGAAAGTGGTGCTCAGAAAACGGAAGTGAGGTACAGAAACAGCTGGATTGGTTGTAGCCCAGTGATTGCCTCACTTGAACACAGTTTGAACAGTTGGACCCCTTTGATTGGCCAAAACTCGAAGACTGACACAAGAATAGGTTACAGTCTGTTTACCCATTCAGTTAGGTTAAGTTCACTGTGTATGGAGAAATCTTTGGACTGAACTTAGAATCTGTAAGGAGGAAGCTTTAGGCCAAACTTAATACCCTGTTTTCAAGACAACTTTGAGGTGTAATTTACACTCCAGACATCCCCTTCAGGATCAAACAGGAGCCACCTTCCACAGCACTTTTGTCTAAAATTGCACTCTTGCTTGGCAGCCTTTCCTCGCTGGACCTACCTCCCCTTCCCTTACCAGTTCCTCTAGGAGCACTTCCTTGATAATTCACTTGGACTCAAGTCCTCATCTCAGAGTCTGCTTCTGAGGAACATGGTCAAGACATCAGCTCAATTGTCGGTCCCTCTAGGACACTGTCCCTGGCCCTCTAAGCACTTTTACCTGTTTTAACCTAGTAATTCTTCATGACAAACCCATGGGCCAGTGCTTCAATGATCTCCATTCTGCAAATAAGAAAACATGATCCAAAGAAAGGTCAAGTAGCTTGCCCAACATCACACAGCTGGTGAATGGCACAGGCATATGGTGACCATACTGCTTTCCCGTCATTCTCTCACCTCACTCTTTGCCTAGATGACAGCTCTTTAGGGAAGGAACTATTGTTGCTACTGTTGGCACCCTAGCACTTTATTTACAAGGTAGCATCCATCAGGGAATCAGGAAATAATGAATGAGTGAATTAATTAATTAATTAATGACCTGTGCACTTGTTCAGCAGCTGCCTGGATCTTCCAGATAGGGCAGGTCATTCATTCACATGCCCAGGGATCCCTTCTCATGTTATTCTCCCTGAGCCTCAAAGATGGGCATTTCCAGTGGCATTCATTCTCAGCACCAAAACCTTCAAGAAGTTGTTTTTGTTTTGTTTTGTTTTTTGTTTTGTTTTTAATACTTTAAGTTCTAGGGTATATGTGCATAATGTGCAGGTTTGTTACATATGTATGCTTGTGCCATGTTGGTGTGCTGCACCCATCAACTCATCAGCACCCATCAACTCGTCATTTACATCAGGTATAACTCCCAGTGCAATCCCTCCCCACTTCCCCTTCCCCAAAATAGGCCCTGATGTGTGATGTTCCCCTTCCTGAGTCCAAGTGATCTCATTGTTCAGTTCCCACCTATGAGTGAAAACATGCAGTGTTTGGTTTTGTGTTCTTGCAATAGTTTCCTGAGAATGATGGTTTCCAGCTGCATCCATGTCCCTACAAAGGACACGAACTCATCCTTTTTTATGGCTGCATAGTATTCCATGGTGTATGTGTGCCACATTTTCTTAATCCAGTCTGTCACTGATGCACATTTGGGTTGATTCCAAGTCTTTGCTATTGTGAATAGTGCCGCAATGAACATACGTGTGCATGTGTCTTTATAGCAGCATGATTTATAATCCTTTGGTTATATACCCAGTAATGGGATGGCTGGGTCATATGGTACTTCTAGTTCTAGATCCTTGAAGAATCGCCATACTGTTTTCCACAATGGTTGAACTAGTTTACAGTCCCACCAACAGTGTAAAAGTGTTCCTATTTCTCCACATCCTCTCCAGCACCTGTTGTTTCCTGACTTTTTAATGATTCCCATTCTAACTGGTGTGAGGTGGTATCTTGTTCATATCCTTTGCCCACTTTTTGATGGGGTTGTTTTTTTCTTGTAAATTTGATTGAGTTCTTTGTAGGTTCTGGATATTAGCCTTTTGTCAGATGAGTAGATTGCAAAAATTTTCTCCCATTCTGTAGGTTGCCTGTTCACTCTGATGGTAGCTTCTTTCGCTGTGCAGAAGCTCTTTAGTTTAATTAGATCCCATTTGTCAATTTTGGCTTTTGTTGCCATTGCTTTTGGTGTTTTAGACATGAAGTCCTTGCCCATGCCTATGTCCTGAATGGTATTACCTAGGTTTTCGTCTAGGGTTTTTATGGGATTAGGTCTAACATTTAAGTCTCTAATCCATCTTGAATCAATTTGCGTATAAGAAGTAAGGAAAGGATCCAATTTCAGCTTTCTACTTATGGCTAGCCAATTTTCCCAGCACCATTTATTAAATAGGGAATCCTTTCCCAATTTCTTGTTTTTCTCAGGTTTGTCAAAGATCAGATGGCTGCAGATGTGTGGTATTATTTCTGAGGACTCTGTTCTGCTCCATTGGTCTATATCTCTGTTTTGGTACCAGTACCATGCTGTTTTGGTTACTGTAGCCTTGTAGTATAGTTTGAAGTCAGGTAGCGTGATGCCTCCAGTTTTGTTCTTTTGACTTAGGATTGTCTTGGCAATGTAGGCTCTTTTTTGGTTCCATATGAACTTTAAAGCAGTTTTTTCCAATTCTGTGAAGAAACTCATTGGTAGCTTGATGGAGATGGCATTGAATCTATGAATTACCTTGGGCAGTATGGCCATTTTCACAGTATTGATTCTTCCTATCCATGAGCATGGTATGTTCTTCCATTTGTTGGCGTCCTCTTTTATTTCACTGAGTAGTGTTTTGTAGTTCTCCTTGAAGAGGTCCTTTACATCCCTTGTAAGTTGGATTCCTAGGTATTTTATTCTCTTCGAAGTAATTGTGAATGGAAGTTCATTCATGATTTGGCTCTCTGTTTGTCTGTTACTGGTGTATAAGAATGCTTGTGATTTTTGCACATTAATTTTGTATGCTGAGACTTTGCTGTAATTGCTTATCAGCTTAAGGAGATTTTGGGCTGAGACGATGGGGTTTTCTAAATATACAATCATATCATCTGCAAACAGGGACAATTTGACTTCTTGTTTTCCTAACTGAATACCCCTTATTTCTTTCTCTTGCCTGATTCCCCTAGCCAGAACTTCCAAACTACGTTGAATAGGAGTGGTGAGAGAGGGCATCCCTGTCTTGTGCCAGTTTTCAAAGGGAACGCTTCCAGTTTTTGCCCATTCAGTATGATATTGGCTGTGTGTTTGTCATAAATAGCTCTTATTATTTTGAGATACGTTCCATCAATACCTAGTTTATTGAGTGTTTTTAGCATGAAGGGCTGTTGAACTTTGTCAAAGGCCTTTTCTGCATCTATTGAGATAATCATGTGGTTTTCGTCTTTGGTTCTATTTATATGCTGGATTACATTTATTGATTTGTATATGTTGAACCAGCCTTGCATCCCAGGGATGAAGCCCACTTGATCATGGTGGATAAGCTTTTTGATGTGCTGCTGGATCCGGTTTGCCAGTATTTTATTGAGGATTTTTGCATCAATGTTCCTCAGGGATATTGGTCTAAAATTCTCTTTTTTTGTTGTGTCTCTGCCAGGCTTTGGTATCAGGATGATGTTGGCCTCATAAAATGAGTTAGGGAGGATTCCCTCTTTTTCTATTGATTGGAATAGTTTCAGAAGGAATGGTACCAACTCCTCCATGTACCTCTGGTAGAATTCAGCTGTGAATCCATCTGGTCCTGGACTTTTTTTGGTTGGTAGGCTATTAATTATTGCCTCAATTTCAGAGCCTGCTATTGGTCTATTCAGGGATTCAACTTCTTCCTGGTTTAGTCTTGGGAGAGTGTAAGTGTCTAGGAAATTATCCATTTCTTCTAGATTTTTTAGTTTATTTGTGTAGAGGTGTTCCTAATATTCTCTGATGGTAGTTTGTATTTCTGTGGGGTTGGTGGTGATATCCCCTTTATCATTTTTTATTGTGTCTATTTGATTCTTCTCTCTTTTCTTCTTTATTAGTCTTGTTAGCGGTCTATCAATTTTGTTGATCTTTTCAAAAAACTGACTCCTGGATTCACTGATTTTATGGAGGGTTTTTTGTGTCTCTGTCTCCTTCAGTTCTGCTCTGATCTTAGTTATTTCTTGCCTTCTGCCAGCTTTTGAATGTGTTTGCTCTTGCTTCTCTAGTTCTTTTAATTGTGATGTTAGAGTGTCAATTTTAGATCTTTCCTGCTTTCTCTTGTGGGCATTTAGTGCTATAAATTTCCCTCTACACACTGCTTTAAATGTGTCCCAGAGATTCTGGTATGTTGTATCTTTGTTCTCATTGGTTTCAATGAACATCTTTATTTCTGCCTTCATTTCGTTATGTACCCAGTAGTCATTCAGGAGAAGGTTGTTCAGTTTCCATGTAGTTGAGCGGTTTTGATTGAGTTTTTTAGTCCTGAGTTCTAGTTTGATCGCACTGTGGTCTGAGAGACAGTTTGTTATAATTTCTGTTCTTGTACATTTGCTGAGGAGTGCTTTACTTCCAATTATGTGGTCAATTTTGGAATAAGTGTGATGTGGTGCTGAGAAGAATGTATATTCTGTTGATTTGGGGAGGAGAGTGCTGTAGATGTCTATTAGGTCCGCTTGGTGCAGAGTTGAGTTCAATTCCTGGATATCCTTGTTAACTTTCTGTCTCGTTGATCTGTCTAATGTTGACAGTGGGGTGTTAAAGTCTCCCATTATTATTGTATGGGAGTCTAAGTCTCTTTGTAAGTCTCTAAGGACTTGCTTTATGAATCTGGGTGCTCCTGTATTGGGTGCATATATATTTAGGATAGTTAGCTCTTCCTGTTGAATTGATCCCTTTACCATTATGTAATGGCCTTCTTTGTCTCTTTTGATCTTTGATGGTTTAACGTCTGTTTTATCAGAGACTAGGATTGCAACCCCTGCTTTTTTTTGTTCTCCATTTTCTTGGCAGATCTTCCTCCATCCCTTTATTTTGAGCCTATTGGTGTCTCTGCATGTGAGATGGGTCTCCTGAATACAGCAAACTGATGAGTCTTGACTCTTTATCCAGTTTGCCAGTCTGTGTCTTTTAATTGGAGCATTTAGTCCATTTACATTTAAGGTTAATATTGTTATGTGTGAACTTGATCCTGCCATTATGATATTAGCTGGTTATTTTGCTCGTTAGTTGATGCAGTTTCTTCCTAGCATCGATGGTCTTTACATTTTGGCATGTTTTTGCAATGGCTGGTACTGGTTGTTCCTTTCCATGTTTAGTGCTTCCTTCAGGGTCTCTTGTAGGGCAGGCCTGGTGGTGACAAAATCTCTAAGCATTTGCTTATCTGTAAAGGATTCTATTTCTCCTTCACTTATGAAACTTAGTTTGGCTGGATATGAAATTCTGGGTTTAAAATTCTTTTCTTTAAGAATGTTGAATATTGGCCCCTACTCTCTTCTGGCTTGTAGAGTTTCTGCCGAGAGATCTGCTGTTAGTCTGATGGGCTTCCCTTTGTGGGTAACCTGACGTTTCTCTCTGGGTGCCCTTAACAGTTTTTCCTTCATTTCAACTTTGGTGAATCTGACAATTATGTGTCTTGGAGTTGCTCTTCTCGAGGAGTATCTTTGTGGCATTCTCTGTATTACCTGAATTTGAATGTTGGCCTGCCCTGCTAGGTTGGGGAAGTTCTCCTGAATGATATTCTGAAGAGTGTTTTCCAACTTAGTTCCATTTTCCCCTCACTTTCAGGCACCCCAATCAGACATAGATTTGGTCTTTTCGCATAATCCCATACTTCTTGAAGGCTTTGTTTATTTCTTTTTCCTCTTTTTTCTTTAGATTTCTCTTCTCACCTCATTTCATTCATTTGATCCTCAATCGCTGATACTCTTTCTTCCAGTTGATCGAGTCAGTGACTGAAGCTTGCACATTTGTCACGTATTTCTCGTGTCATGGTTTTATCTCTGTCAGGTCATTTATGGCCTTCTCTGCATTGATTATTCTAGTTATCCATTCTTTTTTCAAGATTTTTAGTTTCTTTGTGCTGGGTATGTAATTCCTCCTTTGCTTCTGAGGAGTTTGATGGACTGAAGGCTTCTTCTCTCAACTCGTCAAAGTCATTCTCTGTCCAGCTTTGATCCGTTGCTGGCGATGAGCTGCGTTCCTTTGGAGGCAGAGATGCGCTCTTATTTTTTGAATTTCCAGCTTTTCTGCCCTGCTTTTTCCCCATGTTTGCGGTTTTATCTGCCTTTGGTCTTTGATGATGGTGATGTACTGATGGGGTTTTGATGTGGGTGTCCTTCCTGTTTGTTAGTTTTCCTTCTAACAGTCAGGACCCTCAGTTGTAGGTCTGTTGGAGATTGCTTGAGGTCCACTCCAGACCCTGTTTGCCTGGGTATCAGCAGCAGAGGCTGAAGAAGATAGAATATTGCTGAACAGCAAGTGTACCTGTCTGATTCTTGCTTTGGAAGCTTTGTCTCAGGGGTGTAACCTGCCGTGTGAGGTGTGGGGTGTCAGTCTGCACCTAGTCGGGATGTCTCCCAGTTATGCTACTCAGGGGTCAGGGACCCACTTGAGCAGGCAATCTGTCCATTCTCAGATCTCAACCTCTGTGTTGGGAGATCCACTGCTCTCTTCAAAGCTGTCAAACAGGGTCGTTTGCATCTGCAGAGGTTTCTGCTGCTTTTTGTTTAGCTGTGCCTTGTCCCCAGAGGTGGAGTCTACAGAGACAGGCAGACCTCCTTGAGCTGCTGTGGGCTCCACTCAGTTCGAGCTTCCCAGTGGCTTTGTTTACCCACTTAAGCCTCAGCAATGGCGGGCACCCCTCCCCCAGCCTCGCTGCTGCCTCGCAGTTAGATGGCAGACTGCTGTGCTAGCAATGAGGGAGGTTCTGTGGGCATGGGACCCTCCCTGCCAGGTGTGGGATATAATCTCCTGGTGTGCCCTTTGCTAAGACCCTTGGTAAAGCGCAGTATTGGGGTGGGAGTTACCCGATTTTCCAGGTGTTGTGTATCTCAGTTCCCCTGGCTAGGAAAAGGGATTCCCTTCCCCCTTGCGCTACCCAGGTGAGGCGATGCCTCACCCTGCTTCAGCTCTCACTGGTCGGGCTGCAGCAGCTGACCAGCATTGTTTGTCCGGCACTCCCTAGTGAGATTAACCTAGTACCTCAGTTGAAAATGCAGAAATCACCTGTCTTCTGTGTCACTCGCGCTGGGAGCTGGAGACTGGAGCTGTTCCTATTCGGCCATCTTGCTCCGCCCCACCTTCAGGGAGTTTTAAGTCAACTTAACCACAACCACCAACTTCTCTCCCCCAGCTCCACAAGACTGTTCCTGCCCAAAAACCCATGTTCCAAGCTGCCTGGTGGGAGGTAACAATAACAATAATCAGCAGCGACAGTGATATTCTGAGTGCTTATTGACTGCTTACTGTACATCATTATTGAGTGATTACTGTGGATCATTATGGAGTGCTTATGGTATATCAGGTCCTATACTAAATACATTGCACTAAAACCCTGTGCAGTATATTCTATTATTGTCTTGATCTTGGAAAAGAGGAAACTGAAGATCGGAGAGCTCAGATTATCCTCCTGATGTAACAAAGCAGGTAAGAAAAGAAGCTGGGATTTAGACCTGCTTTTATCTGGCTACAAGGCACATTCTGTTAACTCTAAAGGTCATAAACGCAAGACCATAGGCCTAAATGGCCACTGGCTCTGTTTTCTTTGACCTACGTAGTAGGTTGGGTTTTTGTTTTTTTTTTTTTAATTAAATTGCCAATATGTAAAAATGTCTGTTGCACCAAATACAATCTGGATTTTTAGCTTCTCTTGAAAATAATCAGATCTGTTAGCTTAGAGCCCACAATTCTTCCTAGACATAATTGGCTGGAGCTGAATACAGATGCTCTATTACAGTTTGCCCCAATCCCCACCACTCCTTATTGTTTTACACGAGCCCTGCTTTATTCATTTGTTTTACCTCCCTGGCCCCTGGGAGGGTTCGAGTTTGCTACTCTCTGTCGCCCACCATGCCAGATCCCCTCTTATAACTGAGAGAACTTCTCCCACCAGGGAAGACAGCAACAGCAACATTTAGATAACATGGATGGTAATAACGTGGTGATGCTTCATATTTTACAAAGCACTCTTGCATTCATTATCTTATTTAATTTTCAAAACAATAACCATTTCCTGGGCAACTGATCTGGGCCAAAGTCGGTTGCCAAGCACAGGAGGGGCAGAGAAGAATACAGAATAATCTCAGTCTTCCAAAAGCACACAGCCCTGCAATGAAGACAACCCACTGAAATGGAAGCCCTGCATGGTCACAGAAGACATTGTTACCCAGCACAGGGAGAGCCAGAGAGAGAGTAACTAGCAGTCCAGGTATTTTAGACTGTTTGGGCTACAACAAAGTACAGGCATACCTCAGAGATAGTGTGGGTTCATTTCCAGGCCACTGCAATAAAGCAAATAATGCAATAGAGCAAGTCACACGAGATTCTTTGGTTTCCCAGTACATATAAAAGTTATGTTTACACTATACTATAGTCCATTAAGAGTGCAATTCCATTATGCCTTTAAAAAAAATGTACACACCTTAATTTTAAAATGCTTTATTGCTAAAAATTGCTAACAACCATGTGAGCCTTCAGTGAGTAGCAATCCTTTTGCTGGTGGAGGGTCTTGCCTCAATGTTGATGACTCCTGATTGATCTGGGTGGTGGTTGCTGAAGATTGAGATGACTGTGGCAATTTTTCTAAATAAGACAACAATGGTGTTTGTCACATAAATTGACTCTTTGTTTCATGAAAGATTTCTCTGTAGCATGTGATGCTGCTTGACAGCATTTTACCCACAGTAGAACTTCTTTCAAAATCTGAGTCAGTCCTCTCAAATCCTGCCAGTTGCTTTATCTACTAAGTTTATGGAACATTCTAAATGCTTTGTTGTTATCTCAACAACGTTGACAGTATCCTCACCAGGAGTGGATTCCATTTTAAGAAACCACTTTCTTTGGTCATCCATAAGAAGCAACTTTTCATCCTCTAAAGTTTTATTGTGAGAGTGTAGCAATTCAGTCACATCTTCAGGCTCCACTTCCAACTCTAGTTCTCTTGCTATTTTCGCCACATCTGCAGTGACTTCCTCCACTGAAGTCTTGAACCCCCTCAAAAATTATCCATGTGGGAAGAAATTAACTTTTTCTAAGTTCCTCCTAAAGTTGATATTTGACCTTCTCCAATGAATCACAAGTGTTCTTAATGACATTTAGAATGATAAATCTTGGCTGGGCGTGGTGGCTCATGCCTGTAATCCCAGCACTTTGGGAGGCCAAGGAAGGTGGATCACTTGAGGTCGGGAGTTCGAGCCCAGCCTGGCCAACATGGTGAAACCCCGTCTCTACTAAAAATACAAAAATTAGCCAGGCGTGGTGGTGCACACCTGTAATTACAGCTATTCAAGAGGCTGAGGTTGGAGAATTGCTTGAACTCGGGAGGTGGAGGCTGCAGTAAGCTGAGATGGTGCCATTGCACCCTAGCCTGAGTGACA
The DNA here is from genome assembly GCF_003255815.1 of Theropithecus gelada. NCBI lineage: Eukaryota > Metazoa > Chordata > Mammalia > Primates > Cercopithecidae > Theropithecus > Theropithecus gelada. The sequence goes on along the minus strand of NC_037688.1, from coordinate 6,395,119 downwards.
GAGCAAGACTCCGCCTCAAAAAAAAAAAAAAGGTGAATCCTTTCCAGAAGGTTTTCAATTGACTTTCCCAGACACATCAGAGGAATCACTGTCTATGACAACAATAGTCTTGTAAAATGTATTTCTTAAATAATAAGACTTGGAAGTCTTTGGTCCATGGGTTGCAAAGTAGATGCTGTGGTAGCAGGCATGAAAACAACATTAATCTCTTTGTGCATCTCTACCAGAGCTTTTGGGTGACCAAGTGCTCTGTCAATGAGCAGTAATATTTTAAAAGGAATGTTTTTAGCAGCAGGTCTCAACAGTGGCTTAAAATATTCAGTAAACCTGGCTGTAAAAAGATGTGTTGTCATCCAGGTTTTGTTGTTCCACGTATACAGCAAAGGCAGAGTAGATTTTGTATTAATTCTTAAGAGGCCTAGGATTTTTTGAATGATAAACGAGCTTTGGCTTCAACTTAAAGTTACCAGCTGCATTAACCCCTAACAAATAAGTCAGCCTGTCCTTTGAAGCTTTGAAGCCAGGCATTGACTTCTCCTCCTTAGCTATGAGTGTCCTATATGGCATCTTCTTCCAATAGAAGGCTGTTTCAACTACATTGAAAACCTGTTGTTTAGTGTGGCCACCTTCATCAATGATCTTAGCTAGAGCATCTGGGTAATTTGCTGCAGCTTCTCCATCAGCACTTGCTGCTTCATCTTATACTTTTATGTTATGGAGATGGCTTCTTTCCTTAAACCTGAAGAACTAACTTCTGCTAGCTTCAAACTTTTCTTCTGTAGCTTCCTCATCTCTCTCAGTCTTGATAGAGCTGAAGAGAGTTAGAGCCTTGCTCTGGATTCGGCTTTGGCTTAAGGGAATGTTGTGGCTGTTTGATATTCTATCCAGGCCACTAAAACTTTCTTCAAATCAGCAATAAGGCTGTTTCACTTTCTTATCATTCATGTGCTCAGTGGAGTAGAACTTTTAATTTCCTTCAAGAACCTTGCCTTTGCATTCACAACTTGACCAACTGTTTGGCTTAAGAGGCCTAGCTTCTGGCCTGTCTTGGCTTTTGACATGCCTTCTAAGCTTAATCATTTCTAGCTTTTGATTTAAAGTGACAGATATGCAACGCTTTTTTTTATTTGAACACTTAGAGGCTGTTGTAAGGTTATTAATGGGCCTAATTTCAATATTGTTTTGTCTCAGGAAATAGGAAGAGCTGAGGAGGAGGAGAGAGACCAGAGAATGTCTGGTTGAGGGGAGTCAGAACACATACAACTTTTATTGATTAAGTTTGCCTTCTTATATGGGTGGGGTTCATGGTGCCCAAACACAATTACAATAGTTTTATCAAAGATCACTTATTATAGGTCATTATATGTATAATATATATTATATATTATATTATATTATATATACATAATGAAAAAGTTTGAAATATTGCAAGAATTACCAAAATTTTACATAGAGACAAAAAGTAAAAACATGCTGTTGGGAAAATGGGGCTGTTAGACTTGCTTGATGCTCACAAGGGTTGCCACAAATCTTCAATTTGTAGGAAGTGCAATAATCTGTGAAGTGCAATAAAGAGACATGCAATAAAATGAGGTATGGCTGTGACAGACTAGGAGGATTATAAACAACAGAAATTTATTTATCAGAATTCTGGTAGTTGGAAGTCCAAGATCAAGGTGCCAGTAAGGTCAGATAGGGATGAGGGCTTTCTTTGGCTGATGACTGATGACTTCTTGTTTTATCCTCACACAGTGAAGAGGACACAAGAGAGTTCTCTGGAGCCCTTTTTATAAGGACATTATTCCCATTCATGAGGTCTCCACCTTCAAAACCTAATTGCCTCTCGAAGGCCCTGCCTCCTAATGCCATCACATCAGGCATTAGGATTTCAACATGTGAATTTGGCGGGGAGGAACATAAACACTCAGTCCATAACATCAGAGAAGCTAAAATGCTTCTGAAGGTGATACTCCTGATGCACCCTGAGGGACGAACAGGACTGTGCAAGGAGAAGGATGGGCATACTCCTAGCAAAGGAACAGACAAGAAGTCAGTACTCTGCATTTCCAAGACATGAGCTGCTCTTAGGACCAAGATCGAAATCCTTGGCAGAGCTTTCAGGGGTGATATGGTTTGGATTTGTGTTCCTGCCCAAACTTCATGTTGAAATGTAATCCCCATTTGGAGGTAGGCCTGGTGATTGGGTCATGGGAGAAGATTTATTTCTCCGTGCTGTTCTCATGATAGTGAGTGACTGCTCACGAGAGCTGGTTGTTTAAAAGCATGTGGCCCCTCCCCATTCTCTCTCTTCCTCCTGCTCTGACCATGTAAGACATGCCTGCTTCCCCTTTGCCTTCCACCTTGATTGTAAGTTTTCTGAGGCCATGCTTCCTGTACAGCCTGCAGAACTGTGAGTGAATTAAACCTCTTTTCTTTATAAATTATCCAGTCTCAGGTATTTCTTTATAGTGGTGCAAAAACAAACTAATACAAGAGTTTTGATAATATGGTCTCTGCCCACTTCTCCAAATTCATCTCACTCCTTCTCCCTTGCTCAGAACATGAGCTTCCACCTGACCTGGGAACTTTGCATGTGCTGTTTCCTTTTGCTGGATGTCTTTCCCTGTCATCCTGAACTCTCATCCTAAACACCATTTCTTTAGGAAACTTGTCCCTAGTGCCTCTAACCAGGTCAGTTCTGTCTATCATACTCAGGAACTTTTCTTCGCAAAATGAGTCACAGTTTATAATTACATTTTGTGGGACGATTGGATTAACGTCTGTGTTCCTCTGTGACAGACTGAAAAACTGTCCCCAATTCTTTATCCTTCCCTTTGCCTGCACCTTTTGCCATGTGGTTTTGCAATCTCCATCCTGTAACTTTGATCTCAGCCATATAAGTTGCTTTAGCTGATGGAATGCGGGTGGAAGTGATGATGTGCCATTTCTGAATCTAGAACTTAAGAGGGCTTTTGTGCTTCTGCCATCACCATGAGAAGTACATGCCCAGCTAGTCCTCTGGCACAAGGAGGACAAAAGTTGTGTGGATCAGGCCCAGACTCACCCTGCAACTTAGAATGCCCCACTGAGCCCAGCTAGATCAGTCATACCCTAGCCAACCACAGAGGCATAAGCAAAACCAATGCTTATTGCTGCATGCTACTAAAATATTGGAGTTGTTTGTTATACTGCAATAGCTGACTGATACACCCCCACTATATACTAAGCTTCGTTTAAGCAAGAATCAAGTGTTTGTTCACATTGAATCCTTACCACCTTACACATAGTGGACCCTTAATACGTATTTGCTGAAATAATGAATGATTAGCGGACCAGGTTACACTAGCAGCCAGAAAGCCCTGCACTATCAGGGGACCACAGGGAGTTTCACAAAGTGAAGAGTACCTCTAGTCAGTCAGAGTGGTCCAATCTTCTAGGACACAAGCAAAGAAGAAATGGGAAGATTGGGAAAGGCATTAGGGGGAGGGATAAAGAGAGGTTGGCAAATGGATGCAAACATACAGTTAGATGTTAGATGGAAGGAATAAGTTCTAATGCTTGATAGCAGAGTAAGGTGACTATAGCTAACAACAATATATCATATATTTCAATATAGCTAGAAGAGAGGGCTTGAAATGTTTCTGTAACATAGGGATGATAAATACTTGAGGTGATGGACACTCCAAATACCCTGACTTGATCATTACACAGTCTGTGTAACAAATATAATAAACTATCACATGTATCCCATAAATGTGTACAAATATTTGTATTAATAAAAAAAGAAATGGATGGAAACTATCTTTCAGCCTGCTTGTCCCCAAGACCTCTGCCTCCAGAACTTCAAGACTTGGAGAAGAGGCCTATAGCAGAATAAGTGATTTGACCTTTGGAGATACTAGGACATCCCTATAGCCATCAAAGTGTATCTATCTATCAACAGCTTGAGTCTTACTTGGCACCTAGGAAGTATCTCCCATGCTGCTCATTTTTATTTGGATTAACTCAAGAGACACCAGGAATAAATTGATAATTATAATGATAACAGATACATTTAATAACATAAAAAAAAAATGTGTGCTGGCCACTGTTCTATACCAGATTATCTACTTTAATTCCCTACAACAATTAAATGGAGCATGTTCTGTTTTACAGATGAGGAACCTGAGGTTGAAAGAGGTATGGTACCATGTGCCAAAACACGAAGCTAGCAAAGAGAGCCTGAAAGAGGTATGGTACCCTGTGCCAAAGCATGAAGTTAGCAAAGATTTAAGAGAATTCAAAACCAGGTAGTCCGAGTTCAGAGCTCATGTCCCTAATCACTGAGCTATGGCCTAAGCAGTGATTCAGAAGTTCCAAGACTCAGTCCCAGCTCCAGCCCATATGAACTCAGGTAAGTCTTTTCCTCTCACTGAGCATGGTTACTTTCTTGGTAAAGAGGTCTGAAGGACTTTCCAGCTCTGGCTGCTCCTGACCTGTGGCTTGAGCTACCCTTCCTCATTTCTCTCATGTACCCCCAGCTGCCATCTCCCAAGAATGTCCTTTTGGGGCACTTTTACCAGGCATCAACCTTCTCAGACCCAGCCACCAGCAATTGTCACTGCTTTTTCCTGGAGGCAGGTGTGCAGTATGTATTGAAAGTCTTAACGATGCTCATAACATTTCCCTTAAAGAAAGATCAAAAGTGAGCACAAGGGCTTATGGGCAGAAATGTTCACAGGGGCATTATTTATCATAAGGGAAGCCCGGAAATAACCTAAATATCCATCCTTAGTGGATTGGTTAAATAAATTGCAGCACATAACTCAACAGGAGTACCATGGAGCCTTTTAAAAATATAAAATGGCTCATTTGCCATGTTATGCATCACAGCGTTATTCAAAGGGCAAAATATGGAGGAAAATATTCAAATGTCTGTCAATACTGAATTGGTTAAATAAATTGTACTATGTTCATATAGTAGACTACTGCAGTGTGGTACAAAGAAATGAGAGAGTTCTCCATATATTTAATATAGAAAATTCTCCCAGATACTTTGTTAAGTGAGAAAAAACGAGGTGAGGAACAGTGTTTACAGCATGCAATATTTTGCAGAAAAATAAACATATATGTATATTTCTTTATATAATCATGAGATTCTGGAAAGAGACTCAAGAAAGAACAAGTTATTGGTAGGAGGACTGGTCAGATGGGGCACAAAGGTGAAAGGAAACTCTTTACTATAAACCCATATATATATAATTTTATTTTAAGTTCAGGGATACATGTGCAGGACGTGCAGGTTTGTTACATAGGTAAACGTGTGTCATGGTGGTTCGCTGCACCTATCAACCCATCACTTAGGTGTTAAGCACCACATGCATTAGCTATTTATCCTGATGCTCTCCCTCCCCCCGCACCGTCCATCAAGCCCCGGGGTGTGTTTTTCCCCTCCCTGTGTCCTAGTGTTCTCGTCGTTCAGCTCCCACTTATAAGTGAGAACATGCGGTGTTTGGTTTTCTGTTCCTGAATTAGTTTACTGACGATAAAGGCTTCAAGCTCCGGTTTTTTGACGTGTCGCCAGGGCCGGACCGCGAGTCTCTCCTTGTGGCGCTACGCTACAGCAGAGTACGAGTCTGAGGCGGAGGGAGTCATGGCAGGACAAGCGTTTAGAAAGTTTCTTCCACTCTTTGACCGAGTATTGGTTGAAAGGAGTGCTGCTGAAACTGTAACCAAAGAAGGCATTATGCTTCCAGAAAAATCTCAAGGAAAAAGTATTGCAAGCAACAGTAGTCGCTGTTGCATCGGGTTCTAAAGGAAAGGGTAGAGAGATTCAACCAGTTAGCATGAAAGTTGGAGATAAAGTTCTTCTGCCAGAATATGGAGGCACCAAAGTAGTTCTAGATGACAAGGATTATTTCCTATTTAGAGATAGTGACATTCTTGGAAAGTACATAGACTGAAATAAGTCACTGTTGAAATGGCATCAACATGAAGCTGCCCATTCCACTGAAGTTCTGAAATCTTTCATCATGTAAATAATTTCCATATTTCTCTTTTATTATAAACTAATAATAACTAATGACCGAAAACAACGCTTCAAGCTCCATCCATGTCACTGCAAAGGACATGATCTTCTTCCTTTTTATGGCCACATAGTATTCCATGGTGTGTATGTACCACATTTTCTTTATCCAGTCTATCATTGATGGGCATTTGGGTTTATTCCATGTCTTTACTATTGTGAATAGTACTGCAGTGAACATACATGTGCATGTATCTTTATAATAAAATGATTTATATTCCTTTGGGTGTATACTAATGGGATTGCTGTGTCAAATGGTATTTCTGGTTCTAGGTCTTTGAGGAATCGCCACACTGTCTTCCACAATGGTTGAACTAATTTACGTTCCCACCAACCTGTTCATATCTTTTTAACCTCACGAATGTATTACCTACTTATAAAATTAAACTTGTAAAAGCCTTAATAATGTTGTACAAATATGTTGAATTGTGGAGGAAAAGCTTATAATATATTGTTAAAAGGAAAAAGTATTTTATATAAGAGAATGAACAGTGACCTTAAGCAAGTCACATTTCTCTGAACCTGTTTTTTAATCTGTAAAATGAAAAAAAAAAAAAGACACCTACTTCACAAAGTCATGAGAATAAATGAGACCAAAGTGGGAAACACATATGTTAATAAAACACATAGCTAACACTAAATAAATATAGCTATTAATGATCACATAAAAACAGTGCTGGAATTACATGCTTGCACATGTGGTTATCTCTAGGTGACAGGATAGAGGTGGTTTTTAATTTTGCTTTTTGTGCTTTTCTAGATTTTCCAATTTTGCCATAAAGAAAACACATTCCTTCAAGCCTGTAATCCCAGTACTTTGGGATGCCAAGGCAAGAGGATCGCTTGAGCACAGGAGTTCGAGGCTGCAATGAGCTACGATCATGCCAATGCAATCCAGCCTGGGTGAAAGAGTGAGACACTGTCTCAAAAGGGAGGGAGGGAGGGAGGGAGGGAGGGAGGAAGGAAGGAAGGAAGGAAGGAAGGAAGGAAGGAAGGAAGGAAGGAAGGAAGGAAGGAAGGAAGGAGAGAGAGAGAAAGAAAGAAAAAGAGAAGGAAAGAAAGAAAGAGAAAGAGAGAGAGAAAGAATAAAGAAAGAAAAAGAAAGAAAGAGGGAGGGAGGGAAGGAGGGAGGGAAAGAAAGAGAGAGAAAGAAAGAAAGAAAAAAAGAAAGAAAGAGGGAGGGAGGGAAGGAGGGAGGGAAAGAAAGAGAAAGAAAGAGAAAGAAAGAGAGAGAGAAAGAAAGAAAGAAAGAAAGAAAGAAAGAAAGAAAGAAAGAAAGAAAGAAAGAGATTCCTTTTGTAACAACCAGAAAAAAAATAGAAATGTTACTTGTAAAGTGATAGAGAGCAATATTTAAAGTACCTTTCAGAAAGTTCTAGCCAGATCAATAAGGCAAAAGAGAGAAACAAAAGGCATTCGAATCGGAAAAGAAGTCAAACTTCTCTCTTCACTGATTATATGATTCTATACCCAGAAAACCCTAAAGACTCTGCAGAAAATTCCTGGAACTGATAAAAGACTTCGGTAAAGTTTTGGGATACAAAATCAATGTACAAACATTAGTAGCATTTCTATACACCAATAACATTCAAGTTGGGAGTCAAATAAAGAGCACAATCCCATTTACAACAGACACACACACTAAAAAAATACCTAAGACTATAGCTAATCAAGGAGGTGGAAGATCTCTCTGAGGAGAACTAAAAACACTGCTAAAAGAAATCAGAGATGACACAAACAAACTGAAAACATTCCATGCTCATGGATTGGAAGAATCAATATCACTAAAATGTGCACATGGCCCTAATCAATCTACAGGTTCAATACTATTCCTATCAAACTACCAATGTCATTTTTCAGAGAATTGGAAACAATGATTCTAAAATTCATATGGAACCAAAAAACAGCCTGAATAGCGAAAGCAAAATCCTAAGTAAATCCAGAGACATCATGTAACTCAACTTCAAAGTATACTATAAGGCTACAGTAACCAAAACAGCATGGTACTGGTACAAACACAGGCATATAAACCAATAGAACAGAATAGAGAACTCAGAAATAAAGCCACACAGCTACAGCCATTTGATATTTGACAAAGTTGACAAAAATAATCAATGGCGAAAGGACTCTCTACTCAATAAATAGTGCTGAGATAGCTGGCTAGCTACATGCAGAAGAATGAAACTGGACCCCCTACCATTCACCATATACAAAAATTAACTCAAGGTGGTTTAAATATTTAAACGTAAGAGCTCAAACTATAATAATCCTGGAAGAAAGCCTAAGAAACACCATTCTGAGCATCTGCCTTGGAAAAGAATTTATGACTAAGTCCTCAAAAGCAATTGCAACAAAAACAGAAATTAACAAGTGGGACCTAATTAAACTAAAGAGCTTCTGCACAGTGGAAGAAACTATCAATAGAGTAAAAGACAACCTGTAGAATGGGAGAAAATATTCACAAACTGCATTCAACAAAGGTCTAATATCCAGAATTTATAAGGAACTTAACAAGTAAAAAAACAAGTAACACCGTTAAAAAGTGGGCAAAAGACATCAACAGACACTGCTCAAATAAAGACATACAAGTAGCCAACAAACATATGAAAAAGTGCTCATGATCACTAATCATCACAGAAATGCAAATCCAAACTGCAGTGAGATGCCATCTTACACCAGTCAGAATGGCTATCATTAAAAAGGTCAATAAATAACAGATGCTGGTGAGGTTGCAAAGAAAAAGGAACACTAATACACTGTTGGTGGGAATGTAAATTAGTTCAGCCACTGTGGAAAGCAGTTTGAAGATTTCTCAAAGAGCTTAAAACAGAGCTACCGTTCAATCCAGCAACCCCATTACTGGCTATACACCTAAAGGAAAATAGATCATTCTACAAGAAAGACACATGCCTTCCTATGTTCATCACAGCGCTATTCACAATAGCAAAGACATGGACTCAACCTAGGTGCCCATCAACAGTGGAATGGATAAAGAAAATGTAGTACCTATACACCATGGAATACTATGTAGCCATAAAAAAGAACAAAATCGTGTCCTTTGCAGCAAAATGGATGCAGCTGGAGGCCATTATCTTAAGCAAATTAATGCAGGAATACCACATATTCTCACTTATAAGGGGACGCTAAACACTGAGCACACATGGACTTAAAATTGGGAACAACAGACACATTGGGACCATCAGATGGGGGAAGAGGGAGGAGAGCAAGTATTGAAAATCTAACTGCTGGGTACTATGCTCAGTACCTGGATAATGGGATCAGTCATACCCCAAACCTCAGCATCATGTAATATGCCATGTAACAAACCTGCACATGTACCATCTGATTCTAAAATAAAAGCTAAAAATATTTTTAAAATTTAAAAACAAAGTACCTTTCAAAGCCCTCTCTACCCTTTTCCCAAGGTTCCTGAAGTGTCTGGGCAGGTAGGCCAGCATGGTATTGGTGGCAATTACTGTGTAGTCACTGAGCTGTGGGGCCACAGGCAATCAAAGGCACCATCTACCAGTTCATCTGATGAGACTTCTCCCTCGACTAAGGATGCAGGCCCTTCAACGTGGAGACGTTGCCCTGGCTCAGGCTGTACTGGACCATTCCTCAAGATGTACTTTCAGACCCCAGACACAAACCTCACAATCACCAACACTTATGGAGACTTGACAAAGAAGCAGGTGCTGCCCTGATGCTTTACCTGCATTGATACAGTCAGTCTTCACGCAGTCCTATCAGGTATTATGCCACTCACGATTAGAAGCTCAAGTACACAGTACCTACCTAATTTGCCCAAGACCACACAGCTAGTAAGGGGCAGAGCCGAGATTTGAACCCTATTGATCTAAGTCTAAAGCATATGCTCGCCCTCTATGCACTGCTTTAGATAGTGCTCATTGGCGGTCAGGCTTTTTGATTAAAACAGAATTTGTTTTTGGTGAGAATAAACAGAGAGAGAAAGAGTGGTAAACAAAGCACAATATAAATTCAGATATCAGGCTGGGCGCAGTGGCTCAGGCTTGTAATCCCAGCACTTTGGGAGGCCAAAGCAGGTGGATCACCTGAAGTCAGGAATTCGAGACCAGCCTAGCCAACATGGTGAAACCCTGTCTCAGCTAAAACTACAAAAAAAAATTAGTCAGGCATGGTGGCAGGCACCTGTAATCTCACCTACTCGGAAGGCTGAGGCAGGAGAATCGATTGAACCCGGGAGGCAGAGGATGCAGTGAGTAGAGATCACACCACTGCACTCCAGCCTGGGCAACAAGAGCAAAACTCCTTCTCTAAATAAATAAATCCAGATATCAGAATCTTGGTTAAACCCAAATGCCATAGCTTGTATGGAAGCTGCTTGCCCTGTATCATCAACTGGAAGTGCTGAAACAGCTGAATTTCTGTACCGGAATCAGTCCATTTCCATCAATATCCCCTTTGCAATGCTACCAAGTATTCATCCCATCCAGTGGTGAGATGCTCACTGCAATTTAAGGCAGCCCATGCTAACTTTGGACAACTCTCTGTGAAAACCTGTAACTCTAAGTCATCCAAGGAGATTGCTTCCTACAGAAACCATCATTTGGTGTGTTTAAGTGGTCTTGGTCTGTTTGTTAAGACATCAGTATTATTGGTTTGTGTGTTTTTCCAGACACCTTGTCCAGAACAAGTCACACTCTGAATAAAACATGGCCCAGGGTCTCTTCTTCACTTTCTTGCTTTGCAGCCAGATCTTGGGAAATGTACACTTTCCTCCTATGGTTTGAGGATGGTGGTTTAGAAGCTCCTGGCTATTGCAGCTCAGGGCCTTGGTCCCAGGTCTCTACCCTATGTCCTCAGCGTCCCTCATTTCACTTTGAGGGCATCCCCTTTGTGTGAGCTTGTCAGCTGCTGTCATGGTCACTGGGCTGGTCTTACACTTCATTTTTTAGCTTGTTAAGGTTAATGCCCCTATGCTTGGTGAAGTAAAGGGAACAGCTTCTCTTTGTGGCTGTGGTGGTGATTTTACAGAGATTGTCTTGGAGATTCTACTCAGATATATACAGTTCATACTTACTCACTGCATAAATAAGCCAGTGTGGCTTAGTTAAATTTGGAGGGCTATTAAAGCGGAGACACTCTCCCTAATTATCCACTCTGTGAATGCCTTTCATGGCAGAATACCTCCTGGCTCCTTTAATCCCCACCAGAGGTCCAGAAATCAAGGCATCATCTTTGACCCCTCCCTCTCACTGTCCCCAACCATCCATCCACCAGCAAGTCCTATTGGTTTGTCCCCCAGAATATTTCTCAGATCTCTGCAGGCACCTCCATCTCTCCATCCCTAGCTTCCATCAGCCCTGCCCTGGGCTGCTTCAAAAAACTTCCCAACTTATTGCCTGCTTCTACTTTTGCTCCTGTTCAACCTATTCTACAAATTGCAACCAGAGAAGTGTTTTAAATTATAAATTGGATCATGTAGTATCCCCCGCCCCAGCATCCTGCTTAAAACCCTTCAGTGGCTCCCACACACTTCAAATTGAGTCCAAGTTTCTTCTCATAGTCTGTATGGTCTGCATGACCTGGCCTGGCGCAGGTCTCTGACATCCACAACACCAGGTGCCCTCTGTTCGTTACATTCCAGTCATACTCTCTAGTGTGGTTCGCCCAGAAGCAAACCTGGAGACACGGATTGGGTTTCAAGTAGATAATTTGGAAGGCGATCCCAGAAAGCATCATGAGGGAGTGGGAAAAGTGCAACAGAGAACAGAGGAAAGCTGGGGCAGGGCGCATCAATAAGTGGGTTACCTCTTCAGACAACTGGGGCTCAGTTCTGCTGGGGAGCCTCTATGTGAACCTGCCTAAGAACTGTGCCAGCACAAGGTGGGGAAGCTGGGGAGTTTATCCACCCTGTCCCAGCCCACATCGTTGAGGGTCATTTTGGGGACACAGCTTCCCAGAGCTCTGGCACAGCACTCACCTGGGGCTGCAGAACACTCTGAGGCAGAAAGACACAGTAAACCCTGACTGCCCATATAGACTGGGGAGTTATGAGTAGAACACCAACAGCCCCTGCCCCTTCAGTATTACTCAGTGGGTGGCCCTGGACCACCTACCATCCACAAAATTAACCAGTCTACGATGAGATGAGGCACTTGGGCAAGAATGTCAATTGACTACATCACTAAGCACACTGCTTAGTTCCACTGACATTTTCTCACAGTCAGGTGCTATAAGTTTGAATATGGTTTGTTTGGCCCCTACAAATCTAATGTTGAAATATGATCCCCAGTGTTGGAGGTGGGGCCTAATGGGAAGTGTTTGGGTCATGGGGGCAGATCCCTCATGAACGACTTTGTGCTGCCCTAGTTTCCATGAGAGCTCCCTCAAGAGCTGGTTGTTTAAAAGAAATTGGCACCTCCCTCCACCCACCTTACCTCCTCCCTCACCGTATGATACCTGCACACACCAGCTCCTCCCCTTCCCCTTCTGCCATGATTGGAAGCAGCCTGAAGCCCTCACCAGAAGTAGATGTTGGTGCCAGGCTTCTTGTACAGCCTGAATAACTATGGGGCAAGTAAACATGCTTTTATAGCAATACAAATGGACTAGGACATTAGACTTTCTCAGTGAAGGAAACTGTGCATTAATGTACACTCTGGTGCAAGCTCCTTACCTTCTCATAGACTGGCACTTTGAATAGCCCTGTATATTATCCTTCTGTCTGTTGCTAGAACACATTGGGTCTATTCCTACCACAAATCTCTGTCCTTCTTGTTCCTGCTGCCTGATATCGTTTTTCCCAGCTTCCTCCCAGCCTTCATATGGCTTACACGGTCCCACCTCAGGATATACAATCATGTCATCTGCAAACAGGGACAATTTGACTTCTTCTTTTCCTAACTTAATACCCTTTATTTCTTTCTCTTGCCTGATTGCGCTAGCCAGAACTTCCAACACTATGTTGAATAGGAGTGTGTAGAGGAAAATTTATGGCACTAAACACCCACAAGAGAAAGTTGGAAAGATCTAAAATTGACACTCTAACATCACAATTAAAAGAACTGGAGAAGCAAGAGCAAACACATTCAAAAGCTAGCAGAAGGCAAGAAATAACTAAGACCAGAGCAGAACTGAAGGAGATAGAGACACACAAAACCCTCCAAAAAAATCAATGAATCCAGGAGTTGGTTTTTTGAAAAGATCAACAAAATTGATAGACTGCTAGCAAGACTAATAAAGAAGAAAAGAGAGAAGAATCAAATAGACGCAATAAAAAATGATAAAGGGGATATCACCACCGACCCCACAGAAATACAAACTACCATCAGAGAATACGATAAACACCTCTATGCAAATAAACTAGAAAATCTAGAAGAAATGGGTAATTTCCTGGACACTTACACTCTCCCAAGACTAAACCAGGAAGAAGCTGAATTTCTGAATAGACCAATAGCAGGCTCTGAAATTGAGGCAATAATTAATAGCCTACCAATGAAAGAAATTCCAGGACCAGATGAATTCACAGCTGAATTCTACCAGAGGTATAAGGGGGAGCTCGTACCATTCCTTCTGAAACTATTCCAATCAATAGAAAAAGAGGGAATCCTCCCTAACTCATTTTATGAGGCCAACATCATCCTGATACCAAAGCCTGGCAGAGACACAACAAAAAAAGAGAATTTTAGACCAATATCCCTGATGAACATTGATGCAAAAATCCTCAATAAAATACTGGCAAACCGGATCCAGCAGCACATCAAAAAGCTTATCCACCATGATCAAGTGGGCTTCATCCCTGGGATGCAAGGCTGGTTCAACATATGCAAATCAATAAACGTAATCCAGCATATAAACAGAACCAAAGACAAAAACCACATGATTATCTCAATAGATGCAGAAAAGGCCTTTGACAAAATTCAACGGCCCTTCATGCTAAAAATGCTCAAGAAATTCGGTATTGATGGAACATATCTCAAAATGATAAGAGCTATTTATAACAAACCCACAGCCAATATCATACTGAATGGGCAAAAACTGGAAAAATTCCCTTTGAAAAGTAGCACCAGACAGGGATGCCCTGTCTCACCACTCCTATTCAACATAGTGTTGGAAGTTCTGGCTAGCGCAATCAGGCAAGAGAAAGAAATAAAGGGTATTAAGTTAGGAAAAGAAGAAGTCAAATTGTCCCTGTTTGCAGATGACATGATTGTATATTTAGAAAACCCCGTTTTCTCAGCCCAAAATCTCCTTAAGCTGATAAGAAACTTCAGCAAAGTCTCAGGATACAAAATTAATGTGCAAAAATCACAAGCGTTCTTATACACCAGTAACAGACAAACAGAGAGCCAAATCATGATGAACTTCCATTCACAATTGCTTCAAAGAGAATGAAATACCTAGGAATCCAACTTACTAGGGATGTAAAGGACCTCTTCAAGGAGAACTACAAACCACTGCTCAGTGAAATAAAAGAGGACACAAACAAATGGAAGAACATACCATGCTCATGGATAGGAAGAATCAATACTGTGAAAATGGCCATACTGCCCAAGGTAATTTATAGATTCAATGCCATTCCCATCAAGCTACCAATGAGTTTCTTCACAGAATTGGAAAAAACTGCTTTAAAGTTCATATGGAACCAAAAAAGAGCCTGCATTGCCAAGACAATCCTAAATCAAAAGAACAAAACTGGAGGCATCACGCTACCTGACTTCAAACTATACTACAAGGCTACAGTAACCAAAACAGCATGGTACTGGTACCAAAACAGAGATATAGACCAATGGAACAGAACAGAGTCCTCAGAAATAATACCACACATCTGCAGCCATCTGATCTTTGACAAACCTGAGAAAAACAAGAAATTGGGAAAGGATTCCCTATTTAATAAATGGTGCTGGGAAAATTGGCTAGCCATAAGTAGAAAGCTGAAACTGGATCCTTTCCTTACTCCTTATACGCAAATTGATTCAAGATGGATTAGAGACTTAAATGTTAGATCTAATAGCATAAAAACCCTAGATGAAAACCTAGGTAATACCATTCAGGACATAGGCATGGGCAAGGACTTCATGTCTAAAACACCAAAAGCAACGGCAACAAAAGCCAAAATTGACAAATGGGATCTCATTAAACTAAAGAGCTTCTGCACAGCAAAAGTAGCTACCATCAGAGTGAACAGGCAACCTACAGAATGGAAGAAAATTTTTGCAATCTACTCATCTGACAAAGGGCTAATATCTAGAACTTACAAAGAACTCAAACAAATTTACAAGAAAAAAACAAACAACCCCATCAAAAAGTGGGCAAAGGATATGAACAGACAGTTCTCAAAAGAAGACATTCATATAGCCAACAGACACATGAAAAAATGCTCATCATCACTGGCCATCAGAGAAATGCAAATCAAAACCACAATGAGATACCATCTCACACCAGTTAGAATGGCGATCATTAAAAAGTCAGGAAACAACAGGTGCTGGAGAGGATGTGGAGAAATAGGAACACTTTTACACTGTTGGTGGGATTGTAAACTAGTTCAACCATTATGGAAAACAGTATGGCGATTCCTCAAGGATCTAGAACTAGAAGTACCATATGACCCAGCCATCCCATTACTGGGTATATACCCAAAGAATTATAAATCATGCTGCTATAAAGACACATGCACACGTATGTTTATTGCGGCATTATTCACGATACCAAAGACTTGGAATCAACCCAAATGTCCATCAGTGACAGACTGGATTAAGAAAATGTGGCACATATACACCACGGAATACTATGCAGCCATAAAAAAGGATGAGTTTGTGTCCTTTGTAGGGACATGGATGCAGCTGGAAACCATCATTCTCAGCAAACTATCACAAGAACAGAAAACCAAACACCGCATGTTCTCACTCATAGGTGGGAACTGATCAATGAGATCACTTGGACTCGGGAAGGGGAACATCATACACCGGGGCCTATCATGGGGAGGGGGCAGGGGGGAGGGATTGCATTGGGAATTATACCTGATGTAAATGACGAGTTGATGGGTGCTGACAAGTTGATGGGTGCAGCACGCCAACATGGCACAAGTATACATATGTAAGAAACCTGCACGTTATGCACATGTACCCTAGAACTTAAAGTATAATAATTTTAAAAAATGAATTAAATTAGACAGCTTGTATAAAGCAAGGTTTCTCGAACTGGGCATTATTGACATTTTGAGCTGATTTTTTTCTTGGGGTCACAGGTAGCAGACTGTCCTATCCACTGTAGAATATTTAGCAGAATTCTGGGCCTCCACCTATTAGATGCCAATAGAACACCCCCACACACCATGTGAGAATCAAAAATGTCTGCAGATATTGTCAAATCTCCCCTGCAAGACAAAATCACTGAGAGTTAATAACCACTGGTAGTAAATCTTTAACACAGGGTCTGGCAAGTTATTAAACTGCCATATAAATCAGTTTCTTCATCTCTAAAATAGGCATAATAATCATGTTCAACTCATAGTTTGGTGAGAATATTGACTGACATAATATGTATAAAGGGCTTAGCAGAATACCTTGCATATTACAAGTGCTTTTTTCAAAAAGCTATTTTTGTCATTAAAACTTAATGACTACAATTATTGCTATTTGTATTAGAGCCCTCCTTTAATCACGATTCTGAGTTTAATCCAGTCACTCACCTAGTTTTCCCAGAGGACCTTACTATTCATACTGCATACCCAGTGCTGGAGCCTTTTTCCTAATCCCTAGCTACCTTGTGGCCTCCCAAATGTCAAAATAAAAGCTCACCTTCCAAACTCAGTGTGGCTGGCTGTGTTGAGCACCTCGTGGCCACATTCCACTCACCCTTGGAACATTTGATTATTTCATCCTGGCCACCTAGAGCTGACAACCCCAGCTGGGTCAGAACATTAATAGTTGGTGATGGAGCTTTCAGAATACTGTGATTTGCCTGTCCTGTTGAACCTTCTTCATCTGTAAGGCGTGCATTGGTGTCTTAGTCAGCTCTGGTTAAAACGCTTTAAAGACATTGCAGTAAATGAGGTCAATGAAGCATTAGAGGATGCTGAGCTCTCCTTTACATTTTCCTAGGGGCCCAAAAATGAGATGTTTGCTTCCAATACATCAAGAGAGACAGTGGTCAGACATAAGAGTCACCAGTGAAAAGATGGTGGTCCCCATCCTTGGAGACTTTTAAAAAGAACTGGGAAATCTATAAATCACTTTAGGTAGTATGGACATTTTAACAATACTGATTCTTCAATCCATGGACATAGGATATCTTTCCATTTTATAGTGTCCTCTTAAACAAAAATACAGTTAGAAGAGTGTTCTGTAGCACAATAGGGTGGCTATAGTAAACAATAACTTACTGTAAATTTCAAAATAACTAAAAGAGTGGAACTGGGATGTTCCTAACACAAAAAAATAAATGCTTGAGATGATGAATATCCCAATTGTTATGATTTATTATACATTGTATGTTTGTATCAGGAATCACACATACCCCCTTAAATATATACTACTAATATATATCCATAATAAAAATAAAAATTTTTTTAAAAAAATGGCCAGGTGCAGTGGCTCAAGCCTGTAATCCCAGCACTTTGGGAGGCAGATCACGAGGTCAAGAGATCGAGACCATCCTGGCCAACATGGTGAAACCCCATCTCTACTAAAAATAAAAAATTAGCTGGGCGTGCTGACACGTGCCTGTAGTCCCAGCTACTCGGGAGGCTGAGGCAGGCAAATCACTTGAACCAGGGAGACAGAGGTTCTGTGGGCCAAGATCGCACCACTGCACTCCAGCCTGGCAACAGAGCAAGACTCTGTCTCAAAAAATAAATAAATAAATAAATAAATAAATAAATAAATAAA
Source organism: Theropithecus gelada (assembly GCF_003255815.1). Lineage (NCBI taxonomy): Eukaryota > Metazoa > Chordata > Mammalia > Primates > Cercopithecidae > Theropithecus > Theropithecus gelada. Next base: position 6,377,182 of record NC_037688.1, on the reverse strand, counting down.
TAAATAAGCAGTGTCAGATTTCCGTGTGCTAGGAGGAAGAGCTGGTACCACTGATTTCTGCAGGTCTTTCCCAATTCCAGATTTCTAAAGCAGCTTCTCCCAACCACCTTGCTTCCCCCTAGCCTCTGTGTATGAGTAAAAGCACACTTCTAGCTATGCACCCTACTCTGATACCCAGCCCATCTCCTACCTGGCCCATGCCTCAGACAATCTTTCTACAAAGTTGAATCCTCCCACCATGAGTAACTGCTACCATAGGAATTACACAGGAAGTACATACTTCTCAAATATGAGAAGATAGGAACATAAGAATTACATACTTCTCAAATATCAAGTTCCACATTTGTTTTATATTATTTATTTTATTTTGTTCACAGACAAGTTTTCACTGTCTCCCAGGCTGGTGTGCAGTGGCACAATCATAGCTCACTGCAGCCTTGAACTCCTGGACTCAAGCAATCCTTCTGCCTCAGTCTCCCAAGTAGTTAGGACTATAGGCACATGCCACCATGCTTGGCTAATTTTTTTATTTTACAGAGATTGGGTCTCACTATGTTGCCCAGACTGGTCTCAAGCGATCCTCCTGCCTTGGTCTCCCAAAGTGTTGGTATTAGAGGTGTGAGTCACCACCCCCAGCCTCCAGATTCATTTATTCAACCAAGCACATCTCCTAAGTGCTTATGCTGTGTCTGGTGCCTTGCAGGCAACAGGGATCCCATGATGAACCTTCATCAATCTTGCCCCTCAAAAATTTCATGATCTGGTAGATTTAGAAGTTTCACTGTTTACATGCCAAATTATGTGACCATGAGTCTACATATGTGTTTTTATTTTAATTATTCTTGGTGGAAACGTTTCTAAGATTATTATAGAGATCAACTCTCTTAAACAGAGCAGGCAGCTTAGCACAGTTTACCCTTTCCCTGGAGTTCCAAGACTGTGATTGAGACTCCCAAATCTGTATGACCCTGTGAGGCAGAGCAACCCTCTACAGTCCTTACTGTGATTTTTATCATATTCATATTGTTCCTATCCCTGTCACCATTCTCTGCCACCCACCAGCAGCAAGATTCTTCCTGCTCCTGAGAGTCCACCATATTCAATAAGCGTTTGTAATGCAGCAACAGCTTGAAAGAAATTCTTCCCCACCCGTCTGGCTCTCCAGACATGTCCAGGACACTGTCCTCCATTTATGAGCTCTTGAAAATGGGTACTATTATTATGCTCATTTTACAGATGAGGAAATTGAGTCTCAGATAGGTTAAGTGACTTGCTCTGAAGCCACAGTAGCAGAGCTGGAACTTATATACAAACTGACTGACTCCGAAGATCTAATTCCTATTTGATCTATACTATTAGGAGTTTGTCACTTGTAGATAGGGGATGATCAGGGAGCTGCTTGACTCGATCCAAATCTGGACAGTTACATGTTTTAAAACAACCACAATCGGATCACCCACAGGTATTTTCTGAACACCTAGTGCTGTCAGAGATATGAAATAGCATGTCAAGGCCTTGAGAAGCTCACAGTCTAGTTGGGAATGTGGGCAGGAGACAGCAAGGGTACATCACCACCCAACCCACAGGAAGGTGCCAAAGAGTTCAGGATGGATGACTCAGCATGGCTGGGAAACCTCTACTCAAAGTTCTGCTGTCCATGAAGGGTCCTGAATCAGAACCACCTGAATGAGGAGTGGGAAGTAATGAGTCACTTGTCATAAGACTGTTCTAGCAGGGACAGGGGGTCAGAGGGGCTGTGCCATGCAGAGACAGGATATGTGGCTTCAACCATTCTTGCAGTCGTTCAATAACTATTGAATGGAATACTCCATACATGCAAGGCACTGTTCTTAGCACATTGAAGAAGACAGACAAGGTCACTGCCCTCATAGAGCTTGTATTCTAGTGGGGGAGGCCTTCTACAATTAAATAAACCAGACAATAAGAGACAGTGAGAAGCAAATGGGAAAGGAGCTATTGCTGATTGGGAGGTGTAGAGGAATAGTCTTTCCAAAGAGGTGACATCTGAGTTAGGACATAAAAGGATGAGGAAGAGCCATGTAAAAAGAAGAGTGTGCCAAGCACATAGAACAGCGTGTGAGAAGGTTCAGAGGTTCTTGTAAGGCTGATGTGGATGAAAGCTACCTTCCACCCAGCAGGCTTTGCAGGTGGAGTTGTCCATGAAAAAGAAAGACCGAAAAGAGAACTCAATTGAGAGTAATTAGGCAACTGTCTCCATGTGGCTTTGGGGTTAGGAGCTGAGAAGGGAAGAAAAATGGAAAGAAAGGGAAGCTCCAAATATCCTGCTACAACCGGATGATTCTGAATATCTGGTGATAAATATTCATATAATAATTGATGATGATGATAATGATGATGATGATGATGATCATGATGATGACAATAAAAATGCTAAAATGATCAGGCTGTCAGAGGGCAATGCTGCCTTTGGCAAAGATATGTGGCCTTTCTCAGACTCAAATAAAGGACAAAGGATAGCACATCATCCTTCATTCTCTTTCTCCTGCCTGTGACATGCCTGAGAATCCCAGAAGTCATTCTCACTTTGCCCACAGGCATTCCTACTGTATCCCAAGTCCCTGCTGGGATCACAGGCATGATGATGCTCACTGCCTTCCCTGCCTCTAGAGATGGGTGCTGCAGTTGATCCCTTCTCACTAGTGGATGACACACCTGCTTCCCCCCACCACCACCCTGACTATGAGCATCTTGAGAACAGGACTAGGTCTTAGCCATCACTGTGGCCCTAGCACTTCCCCTGGGGCCTGGTGCATAGTAGATGTTCAGTAAGTATTGGCTGGAGAGAGAGAGGGAGGAGAAGATGGAGGAACTGAGAAATGGAGGAATAGATGGATAAAGAAATACATCAATCACCTGTCTCCAGTCAAGGACAGGCATTTAGCAGCTGTTGAGAAAATAGCTGATTGATTTTGATAGGTAAATGATAGGTCTTAATAAAATTCTGATTGTTGCTGAGCACAGTTGGGCTAGATTTTGAATAACAGTTTCTGTAAGATATTGATTCAGAATACCCCAGACCCCAGACCACCTCCTCTGACATTTTTATCAAATCAAAGGACATTGTGCTATATAGTGCAAAACGCACAGAGCCTAGAACTCTGCCACTTATCTGGTTTGTGATCATGGGCATACTTCCTTAAACCTCTGTTTCCTCTTATTAAAGAGTTGGGGAATGAGTATGCCTACCCCAGAGAATTGCAGTAGCAATAAAAGGAATACTATTTTTGAAAGCAATTTGGGGTGTTTGTTTATTTTGTTTGTTTGTTTCAAATCAAAATGAATGTATTGAGTATCTGCTGTATGTTTATTTCTGAGTGCTGGAAAGAAGGATAAAAGACAGTCCCTGCCCCAGAGAACCCCACAGTCTAGCAGTTAAGACAGACCCGGGAATGGGGATGTGATGGTTAATTTTATATGGCAACTTGCCTGAACCACAGTGCCCAGATATTTGTTGAAGCATTATTCTGGATATTCCTGCGATGGTGTTTGGGATAAGATTAACATTTAAATCAGGGGACTCTGAGTGAAGCAGACTGCCATGTGGGTGGGCTTCATCCACTCTGTTGAAGCCCTAAATAGAACAAAGACTGACTTCCGCTTCATAAGAAGGAATTCTGCCAGCAGACAGCCTTTGCACTCAAACTGAAACTCTTCCCTGGGTCTCCAGCCTACCCATCAGATTTTAAGCTCCCCAAGTTTCCACAGCCACTTGAGTCAATTCCTTTAAGTAAACCTTTCTGTATACACACATCTTGTTTCTGTTTCTCTGGAGAACCCTGACTAACACAGAGGACAATAACACGGTAGTGAGTTGGATGCTCTAAGAATGATCCTTAAGAATCCAGTGTCACGGAAAACCGAGGAGCAGTGATTAGCTCCATCTGGAAGGGTGTGAAGGAAGGCTTAGGATACCGGAGCTGGGACCTGAAGGCCAAGTTCCTATAAAAAGATGAGAAAAGGGCCACGTGTGGTGGTTCACACCTGCAATCCCAGCATGTTGGGAGGCCGAGGAGGGCGAATCACCTGAGGTCAGAAGTTCAAGACCAGCCTGGGCAACATGGTGAAATCTGATCTCTACAAAAACACACACACACACACACAAATAGCCAGGCGGTGGCATGTGCCTGTAATCCCAGCTACTTGGGAGGATGAGGCAGGAAAATCATTTGAACCTGGGAGATAGAGGTTGGAGTGAGCCAAGATTGTGCCACTGCACTCCAGCCTGGGCGACAAGGGTGAGACTCGGTTTCTATATATATATATATATGAAAAGATCTTCCAAGCATCACTTAACAGGATCATGCTCACTCCCTCCATTTCCTTAGTAGTTATATGAACTTTAATCAGATTATCTTTCTCCTGAAAATTCTCTTCTCTAGGCTGTTCCAGCCTATTGTATGGAGGACCGAGCTGTGTGACCTAGACAAATCCCCTAACATCTGTGAGCCTCAGTTTACTCCTTGCTTAAAGCCTATTTCATGGAGTCCAGGAAGGCACTTTGCACACTTCCTTATAGCATGCACTATATAAATTAACTGCAAAGAAAGACAAATATTTAACAAATTTAAATAATCAAATAATATTATATAAGATTGTGAACTCTTATATCCTAGAGTTTCATTAAAAATGGAGACACTCCTGGGACACTAGTGGCAAGGGGCAGGAGGAAAGAAGAGTTGGCATCTTGTGTTCCCCCAAGGACACAGTTGGATGCAGAGCCTCAATGTCTGAACCTGAAGTTGGCCTCAGAGGGAGGACAGCTAGGCAGGCTGCTCTCTGAGACGGGAGAATGGAGTGCCCTCTGCCCCACTATTCTTCCACTATGAAAAAATGGGGAGTCTTCTGCCCCACTCTCCCCACTATGCAAAAAAGCAAGAATTCATGAAGATGGCATCTGCTTGGCCACAGACCAGAATCATCCTGGGATACCTGGATGAGACAACCCTGCAGAAAGCCCCATGCAGTCATTACATCTGCAGAGCCCCATCACAGACTCCTGAGAGTCAGGGTGGTCCAATCAAGGGCATTAACTGGGGACTCCCCAGTGGCCTGATGTAGGCCAGTCATTCGGGGATAAACTTCTTTATCTGGGGCTCTTTCCTTACCCCAGGCCCTGCTGGACCAAGGTTCTCTTTCAATAACCAGTTTTGTTGCTCAAGGATAAAGGGAGAATGCCCCATGGACAGAAGAAACTAAATCCCTGAAGAATTCAATTGGCTGCTGCATCCATTGAGAAGATTAAAAATATACTGAGCTCATACTGTTTCTCTCTTAAGAGGAGCAAGATACTAACTAGACTACTCTAGGGATGTTCCTTAAGTCTCAGGCCAAATTAAAGTCCAGACACACATTATTTGTGTGAATTGAAAAGATCTTATGTCTAGAGACTCAAACTGACAAACAAGAAAACCAAACCAAAAAGGAAAATGAAAAAGAGGGAAAGGGGAAAAAAGTAAAAGGGAAAGGCAAAGCATTCATGAAAGCATTCAGAGCCCAAGGTGGTATCATGGCAAGACCAGGGGCCTTTTGAGTGTCTGAGACCTGGGTTTGAATTTTAGTTCTGCCCCCTTATTAGTTTTGTCATCTTATCTTTCCTTTTTTCTCTTTGGTTCAGTCTCTTTGTCTATCAAATCTAGTGATACCTACTTTTCAGGAACATTGTGAAGATTAAGATTACAGAAGAGATGATGTTATTTGTCGATTGGGTAGGCTTTCAACAAATAGTTTCAGTTACTGTCATTTCACCAGAAATGGCTCTTTATGTTCAAGTTAAAATGCATTGGATAATTGTTTTTTAATGGAAGCAGCAACAAAATTATAATCAAAGGAGCAACGTAGCACATGCCATGTAGAATTCTATGCTACGGTTTCGTTTAGAAGTCAACGTTTTCATCTTTATTTTATGCCTAATGCAGAAATGCCTCAAGTTTATTTACCAACTAGACACTAATGTGCATTCTAAGGATAATTACCCTCACCAGGATCTGACTCTGGCTATAAAATGTTAAATAACAAATCACTTAGTGAAAGAAAAAAATTTTTTTGCTTTAAATAAAGATGAGAGGGATAGTGGAGTCCATAAAATAAGTCAGTCATATCTGTGCTTTGCTCTTTTCAACACATCACTAAAACAAGGGTTCTCCTGTCTCCATTTATCTTAAACTGAACTGAGGCTCCCAGCTCCTGGAAATGAGACCACAAATGATCAATTACATTTTAGTGCACGAAGTCAAAGGGTAAATGTATTATTGCTCACCACAGGCCGACCCTAACCTCAGGATTAATGCCATAAACAACAAAAAAAGAAAAATATAGTTAAGCCTTCTATGAAAATATAGAAGGCACTGGCTTCTGGCTCCAAAAAATTACAAAAGGGAAATGATGACCCCTACTGTTAGGAATAAGAACAGACAGCGGCTTTGGGAACCTGGAGAGGGCCATGTGGTAGCAGGCGTGGTTATTCTGGGAGCTGCAAGGACACTGGTTCCCACAGTGGTATGTTTTCCTATTGACGCCCCACTGGGCAGGAGGGCCTGGGGGAAGCAAAAAATTTATAAGCTCTCCGTTTAAAATATTTTTAATTTTTTAATTAAGAAGCTTGGGCTTGCTTTGGTGAATATAACTTTTTTGCATTATATTTTATGCTTGAAATGACCACGCAATTTCTGATAAAGACTTGTTAATGACGATCTCTCCAAATTCCCAGTGGTCACCATCCATGGGAAAACTTGTATGCACAGGTAACAATGAAATATTTTTAATATTTTAACCATTCCATACTTAAAGGATCTAATAGCACTTTGACATGTGGAAATTTCTTGTAATAATGCAAATGCTTTTAAATTCAATCCAACCTTTTCACACTGAGTATTTTTAAATAATGATGAAACTATAATCTGCAAAACATATGAATTGTTGGAGGTGTCATCCTGCAGCAGGCTTACACACCACAGAGAGAGCTTGTCAGCCACAAGTGGACAGACAGCCAAGAACTGTGATATTTCTATTTCAGGGCTTCCGCTTGGAGCTATGCTTCACACTATCCCTGCTAAACCTCCTCAGTGCCACCTCGTTCTTCTTACAATGACCACCTACCTCTTCCCTGCGCAGCCTACAACGTCCTCCATCGCCCACCCTATCCTGATCTCATCATCCTTTCCTTTCCAGGCTCCTCGCTGGCTGACTTTGACTTTCTCCATGGCTCTTTCCTGCCCCAGTACCTTCACACGAACTGTTCATTACCTCTGCCTGGAACATTCCTCCCCTGTCTTCGCCTAGCTAACGCCTATTCATGTGTGTGTTCCACAGGATGCCTTCTCTGATCACAACAAAGTCTCCCCATGCTCACAGTTTTGTTTTCAGTAACCTCATCTGTAAAAATGGAAATAAAAATAGGTTTGTTTTGAGGAATAAATGAGATATGACACATTTAAGAACCTAGAACAGTGCCTGGCTTGCAATGAATGTTCAATAAATCATCACTGCACTTTCACACTTTTCCTCTGTGGCCTGTATCACAACTATAAATAGATGTTGATTTGCTTGTATTTGTTCCTCATTAGGCTGTGAACTCCGTTAGGCCAGAGAACATGTCTTTTTCTTTTTCCACCACTATCTACCAAGGCCTAGCATAGTCCTGGTGTCAATGTGTATTTAGGGTTTTTGTTGTTGTGATTGTTGTTTTATCTGTATATTTTCATTTTCTTTCCAACCTTTATTTTGGGTTCAAGGGGTATATGAGAAGATTTGTTACATGGGTAAATTGCATTTCGTAGGGATTTAGTGTACAGATTATTTCATCACCCAGCTAATGAGCTTAGTAACAAATAGGTGGTTTTATTGTTGTTGTTTTTGGAGGGTTTTTTTTTCCGTTTGTTTTTTGTTTTTTGTGGGTTTTTGGGTTTTGTTGTTTGTTTGTTTGTTTGTTTTTTGAGATGGAGTTTCACTCTGTTGCTCAGGCTGGAGTGCAGTGGGGCGATCTTGGCTCACTGCAAGCTCCACCTCCTGGGTTCAAGCGATTCTCCTGCCTCAGCCTCCCGGGTAGCTGAGATTACAGGCATGCACCACCATGCCAGGCTAATTTTTGTATTTTTAGTGGAGACGGGGTTTCACCATGTTGGCCAGGCTGGCCTCGAACTCCTGACCTCAAGTGATCCGCCTGCCTCGGCTTCCCAAAGTGCTGGGATTACAGGCATGAGCCACCGTGCCCGGCCCAAATAGGTGCTTTTTAAATCCTCACCCTCCTCCCAGCCTCCACCCCCAAGCAGGCCCTGGTGTCTATGCAGTTGGTCATGGAAATTCTACACAGCAGAGAAACCACAACAAGTAATTGGAGGGCGAATCTGAAAAAGTTTAAAATACTGATGTAAAAATACACCGGACCCACTTCCTCTTGCTGCCCCCACCTCCCTAGCCCCACCCTGCCATACTTCCTTCCCCTCCCTCCCTTTTATCCCTTGCTGTTCCTGAATCTGTTTTTCTGGCATTCCATATTTCTCTGCACCATTCCCATATATGAGCTGATACACAGTGAGTGCTCAATAAACTTTATTGAATAAATTCTGGGACAACTGAAGAGCTGGATAAACAGAGGGAGGATGGATATGTAGGAGAATGAGAGGATAGATGGGGTACATGCTCCCCCACTTAGCATGGAAGAAATTTCCTCTTGTGATTTCAAAAATCTACCCCCACAAAATCTCTACCCTGATGTTCCCCTAACCCAGTGAAAACAGAAGTGGTCCTTCTCCTTGAAGTTAATTTAAAACCTAAACATGAATCCAGTCTGATGGGCCCGTGACACTTGAGGATCCATCTGGGCAGCCTCTCCATTACTCCTAATGGCCGGCTTTGAAATGGAATTACTTCATTCTTCAAAGTAAAGCGCAGGGAGTTTTTCCCTCTCTGAACAGCAAGCACATACTGCAAAGACATTCTGCTTCTATAAATATGCTTTTCTAAATGTTAAAGGGTTAGAGCAATTTCCAAAGGTCTCTGCCTCGAAGGAGCCCTCCAATGATATTTAATTGAACTACTTTTGCTTTGAGAAGTGAGGAAACTAAAATGTAAGAAGTGGAAATGCTTCTTGGTTTTATGTCAAAACATAGGCTTCTAGAAAAAACAGTGGAAAATAATTTTCTGTTATTAAACTCAGGAAAATGAACATAAAAAGCTCAACCAAAGAGAGCAAAGTACAGGATTTTTGTAGGACAGTTGGAGGAAAAACTGGCTTCTTCAAAATTCTCATTTTAAACCCTTACCAACTGTTGAAGGCATTTTTGTTAATAAAAATCACTAAAAATCTCTCTCCTTCCTTTGGCATTCAAAATTGAGCATTTGATATAAACATGTCTGCTGCAAGTTTAAATATTAACTTCTTTCATGACATCCCCATGGTGTTTCCAGAGCAAATTCTTCTGAACAGAAGAAACTAAATTTTGTAAAGGTTGAAAAAAGAGACAAATCACCTAAGTGAAGCAAACTCTCTGAAAATAGGCAAATGATCAACTTGTCATTTTGTATTTGTGAAAACATTTGAATGACAGTTGGCATATTTCAACCTAAGTCACATTAAGGAGCCAACAATTAAATCTTTGCTCCTGCTCAATGTATTGATGATATTGGTATAATTCTGAATTTGACGTGATGTTCTCTGAAGAGAAAAGGGACTGGGGACTGCTGAGTCAGCATTCACAGAATGCCAGAAAGAGAAGGTGAATGAGTTTGATTACTACACAGTTGCAACTGCTGTGCCCTGCAGAACCCCAGTGGACACCATGCATTTAGACTACAATGTGAATGGTGCCACAGTGGCAGAATTGCATAGCTGTGGCAGTCTAAAATATTTACCATCTGTCTTTTTATAGAAAAAGTTTGCTAGGCCAGGTATGGCGGGTTACACTTGTAACCCCAGCAAGCACTTTGGGAGGCCAAGGCAGGAGGATCGCTTGAGCCCAGGAATTCAAGACCAGCCTGGGCAACACAGCAAGGCTCTATCTCTACAAAAAAGTTAAAGATTAGCTGGGCATAGTGGTGCACACCTGTAGTCCCAGCTACTCTGGAGACTGAGGTGAGAGGATCTCCTGAGCCCAGGAGGCTGAGGCTGCAGTGAGCCATGATTGTGCCACTGCACCCTAGCCTGGGTGACAGAGGGAGACTCTGACTCAAAAAGAAAAGAGAAAAAATAAAAGAGAAGGGAAGAGAAAAGAAGAGGAGAAGAAAAGAAAAGAAGAACAGAAAAGAGAAAAGAAAAGAAAGGGAAGGTTTACTGACCTCTGAATTATAAGGACACTGTGCTCTATAGGGCAAAGCTTGAGGAGACAGGCCATGGCTTCTCTTGTCCTTTTTCCAGGCCTCTGTTTCCAGATCTGTAAGTTAAAGCTAAAACGTCCTACTCCTTATGTCTTAGAGTGCTGTGTGGGACATATTGGTTGAAGATTTTTTTGAATGAATTTTTGTATTTTTTCACTAAGAAACATACTGTGTAATTGAGAAAATGAAAAATGTTTCCATTCTTTCCTTGATGTTTTCTATGCTATGAACCAAGAGTAAGTGATTCACTGAACAAAACAGTTCTCCAGTGAACAACCTGTGCATCTGTACTTTGCACACTTTGCAGTTACACTGTTGTCTTTTGTGAGGCTACCTAGCATGAAAATATTTCTCCAATAGAGTAGAACCCAAACCACAGGGAGGCAGCAGCCAAAATCTCACTATTGTAGCCAAAGGGGATGTGTATTTCCCCTTCTCCACTCCTTGCATCTGGTCCATGCTCAAAGTAAGCCAAACCAGTGCTCTTGTGCAGAACCCTAAATCTAAAGGGGGTGACACATAAATCTAGGCACAATGGACACTACCAAAGCCAGCAGTAGTGGAGATGACAGTCCAGCAGTGGTGAGGGAGAACAGGACTACCCTTATCACTGCTTGAGGGTGCCTGGGTATGGATAGCAGCCCACACTTGACTCACCAAGCTCATACATCTAGCTTGTGGTGGCAAAGTGGGCACTTTTTTTCTTATTCACATAAATGAATAGCAGCAGTTCTGAGCTGAGCTGAGGTTCAGGTAGAAGCACCTGCAGCTGGCATCTATTCCAGGGTCACTCCCTCGGTCGCTGCTCTCCAGCCTTCTTGCTGCTTCTGTGAGTACTCCATTACCCTTCCAGTGCGTCACTTTTCTGAAGTTTGAAAGAGTCAGTTTCTGTTGTTTGCACACCTGTAAGAGCACTGATTGCACACCCCTACTTGCCAGCCAATCCCACCTTGTTTAGTTACCTAAGGGCCCCTGGCAAAGACCAGACTTAATGGGGTGTGCAGAATTAGAAAATAAAGAATATGTTGAATGAGACTATCGCTCCACTACCCAGATAATAGAAATCAGTCTCCGCATACTAATTTTTTTAAACAGACAGGGATTAGAGACCATCTATCCCAAACCCTCCATTTGTGGATGAAACCCAGAGGAAGCAGGTGAGTTGTTCAAGGTCACCCAGCTACATAATAGCAGCTTCTATAAGACCCGCTCTCTCAGCTTCTTAATTGCATTATTTATGTGGGCACCATGATGATGCGGCTGGAGTCAAACAAAAGAGAGGCATTAATTCAGCTCACCAAGCTGTGCCTAAATGCTCACAGAATGCTTTGCTAAAATCAGTTTTGCCTTCAAACTTTAATCCTGGCCCAGAAGCATAACCCTGATTTACGAAATCTTAAAAACAAAGTTGTGAGATTTAAACATTAAAAAAAAAAAAAATTCAGATCTGCAGGATGGAGATGCCTCTTCTTGTGGTTACTGGAGTAAAGCACTGAAGCTTCTGAAGTTGGACCCGGGACATGCGTGGGTGAGAGGCAGCAGTGAACTGCCACCAGGAGAGCCTTACATGTCCATCTCTTCTAGAGTGAAACTGAGTTTTCGTCTTGTAAATGCTACAGATGATGCAAAAGTGGAACGATGATGTGCCTAACAGAAGTGCCTAATTCAAGTTGTTTTGTTTCAGTGAATCACTTAATCTTTGTTCATAGCATAGAGAGCATCAAGGCAGAAATGAAGACATATTTTCTGCTTTCTCAATTATACGATATGTTTCTTAGTGAAAAAAATACAAAAATTCAAAAAAATGTTCAACCAATATATCACACACAGCACTTTAAGACATAAAGAGTAGGAAATTTTAGCTCCGTTATAGATCTAGAAATAAAGCAATAGAAGCCCCTCTCCTCAGGCTTTGTTCCATAGACCACAGTGTATTTATAATCCAGAGGTCAGCAAATTTTTTCTATACAGAGACAGATGATAAATATTTCAGGCAGTTGAAATTACTCAACTCTGCCATGGTGGCAGTATGTAAACAAATAGGAGTAAAAGTGTTCCAATAAAACTTTATTTAAAAAAACAGACTGTAGGCCAAATTTAGCCCATGGGCCACAGTTTGCCCAGCCTTCTATAGGTGATCAGAGTGCACAGTCCTAATCCTCTAACACCCACACATTCTATCATCACAGACTCTAAACTCAGCCTTGAGCACCTTTCAATTGGTAATATCATATCTCAGATCCAGAGGTGGTAATTACTGCCATAAGAGGCAACATCTCAGTTTTTCATAAACTGTTACAGAAGGGTAAACCTTTCCAACACATCCAAGACAATCTTTACTTACCAGGAGGCCAAAACCTCCCTCATTGCCCCCCTGGGTCCCACTGTGTAACATTGCAATTCAATTCTCAGAATCAGTATGCAACCACTCATCATCTTTGCAAGCATTTTTGCCCAAAAAGCCAGGCAGTAGTCTCACAGTGACAACACGAGAATAACTTGTCATTCTGGTAACGGTCTAACTGCATATAAGTGTCTGTCATAATGAAAATTAGTCTCTTCCGTTTCAATTTATTTTGTCAACAATCCAAATGAAGCCCGAATATATCTTCCAACACCATTTCACACAGACCAAATAGGGAAGAGAACTTTAAAATGAACCTCATCATCATATGACTAAATATTTACATTAAAAAAGATTTTCTCTTCTGGAAGACATCCCAGCTCTACTGTTCTCCCCTGCCAGTACACCTGCAGCTTTTTGTAACTAATTAAGGAACTCCAGAAAACACATTCAAAAGGGCCTCCGAAAACAGATGCACTCTCCATTAATTAAACAAGCCAGAGCAATCACCCAGGCTTGTAATTGGAAAATGTGCTTCTTTCCTGCATTTTAAGGCAATCACATTTATTTGCAAATGTTTTTGATGGTTTCTCAAAAGAGAAAGCCGGCTAGCAGCAGGCTCTGGCTCTCTCTAGCAGGCAAGGCAGATGTTTGGGAAAGGTTGGAGGTATGAGGCAAAGTCACCCAGGTTATCTAATTAGTTCTTCTCCCTCCAGAAGACTGTGCTAATGAGATAAGGAAGTTTAAGTGCTATAAAAAGAAAGAAAGCCTGCCAAGGCTGCTTAACAGTACAAAGATGGTCCCATGCCATATACTCTTTAGGGCTCTAATTGGTGTATGCATTGATCTAAGTGTGTGCAGAGTTAGCCCCCTCTTAGCTAAGCTTACATGGTCTGCAGAGGCAGCATTGGGAGCAGGAGGAAGGTGGAGAAAGCCATCAGTGGGCGATTTAAGAAAACACAATAGCCTGGAGTCTCTCCTATACTCTTGTCCTCGGGTTCCAAGCAGTGTTTTAGGGAAACCCCAGTCTTTTTTTATTCTTTAAGTTCTGGGGTACATGTGCAGAACGTGCAGGTTTGTTACATAGGTATACACGTGCCATGGTGGCTTGCTGCACCCAGCAACCCATCATCTACATTAGATATTTCTCCTAATGCTAGCCCTCCCCTGGCCCCCCACCCCCCGACAGGCCCCAGTGTGTGATGTTCTCCTCCCTGTGTCCATGTGTCCTCATTGTTCCCCTCCCACTTATGAGTGAGAACATGCGGTGTTTGGAAACCCCAGTCTTAAGTAAAATTCTCTTATGGTAGGGTTACCCTAGTACATCAGCATCCCGATTAGGGATTTCAGATGCCATGCCTCCAGTGGCCACTAGTAAGGTTGTTAAACAACTGCTTCTCAGCAACATGCCTACTCGTCTATACTTCCTTCTGTGATGTGGGGCTGAGACTCTACAAATGAATTCCCTCTTTGCCAGATGGCTTCCTGTTAGGAGCCGCTGATGTGGAGGGCACTTGAGGGAGATTGGAAAGTTGGAGGAGGGATAAAGAACTTGCTCTTTTCTGTTTGGCTCTGTCCTGTTGGCATCACTTTGGTGATGGCCCTCCACTGCAGCAGCAAGATATAACAGCACCAGCTGGCAGCATACCCTTCTGAGTTCTCAGTCCCACATCCATAGGGCCCCTTCTCCAAGAATCTAGGTTCCAAAAACCCCATCTTTGTAACTTTGTTTCTCAAGCCCTGTCTTAGTCTAATCAGGCTGCTATAACAAAATATCTTAGACTAGGTAATTTAGAAATAATACAAATGTATTTATGACAGTTCTGGAGACTGAGAAGTCCAACATCAAGATGCTGGTTGATTTGGTGTCTGGTGAGGGCTCACTCTCTGCTTCCAAGATGGCATCTTGTTGCTGTGTCTTCTGGAAGGGACAAACACTATGCCTTCATGTGGCAGAAGGCACAGAAAGGCAAAAAGGGATGAACTCTCTCCCTGAAGCCCTTTTATAAGGGCACTAATCCCATCTATAAGGGTGGAACCCTCTAACCTAATCATCCCCTAAGGGCCCCACCTCAGTATCATCACTTTGGGGGTTAAGTTCCAACATATGAATTTTGGAAGGACACATACGTTTAAACCATAGCAAGCACTAAGGGTACTGTATCTTTCTGCAGATACTGCATTTTGATACCTCCATATTCCCTCTTTGCCTTTAGGTCCCTTTGAAAGAGATAATTTAATTTACAGAAAACTAATACAACCTTTTTTCCCTGACTTGACTCTGACCGATCCAATATTTAATATCAAGAGTGATCCCAGAAAATGGTCTTCAGATAGCATTCTGGGATTGCTTTTGTCATGAACTTGGCCTTAATTGCAGTTGTGGAGTGTTTGAGAAATGGGATGTTAGTAGTAGTAACCCATAGTAGGCAGTGACATCATGATTAATCAAATTATCACCCACAATTGATCATGATGGATTGCCTACTGAAGCAATTGCCTAGGAGACCAAGTGGCTGCTGCACTTGACTGTTAAAGGTATGACAATGACTTCAAGGACTGTATAGAGGGACAGCTATATCTACCTGCACTGAAGAGACTAAGAAAATGACAAATTCAAGGCTTTAATGCTCACCTGAAGTCATGGTCAGAGAACCAGAGAGCTTTAATTATTATTTTTTATAACTGCAGATACTATCTCGACAAAAACCGAATGCAAAACCTAATTGTGAGTTACTGAATCACAACTTAAGTTGAACTGTCAGTCTCATATGTTAAGGCATTGATTAGGAAAGAGTGGGACCCTGGATATAAAATAAGGATATGTGGGTGGACTCAGATGACGCTGAAAACCCTCAGGCCCTGTCTTTCTGAGCCTCTTTTTCATAGAAAGCAGGAGCACCTCCTTCTGTGTCTAGGAAACTAATCTTCCTTTGCTTGAGGATCTTGTAACATTTCACCAGGGACCATGCAAGGTATGTCTATTCTTCTCAACACCCACCCAGTATTAGTTATCTATTGCCACACAACTAATTCCTGTAAAATTTAGTGGCCTAAATAAACAATAAACTTTTATTATCTCTCACAGTTTCTGTGAGTCTGGAATTCAGGCACAGCTTAGTTGGGAAATTCTGGATCAGGGTCTCTCATGAGGTTGCAGTCAGGGTGAAGTTTTCAAGAAAACCTTCAGCTGGGGATAAACCAACTGAAGGTTTGACTATGGGCGGGAAGATCTACTTTCAAGATGTCACTCATGACTGGGAAGTTGGTTCTGGCTGTTGGCAGGAGACCTCAGTTCCTCATCACATGGATCTCTCCACAGAGAACTTGAGTGTCCTCATAACATGGTGGCTGGTTTCCCAAGAGTGAGTGATCCAAGACAGCATACGGGGAAGCCACAGACCTATCCCCTAGCCACAGGTGATTGAACCAGGGTGGACACTGACCCACGAGGCATCCTGGTGGAAAAAGCTCAGCTAAAAAAGAGAAAATGGAATCAATGGAGCCTGTCGGATTATCTCTTAGGAATTTGATCTGGAATACATGCTGGACAGATCCTAAGTCCTAAGGGCTATAAGTAAGCTGAAGTTATGCAGAAGCAGGAGCCCTGAGGAGGAGAAAAATACACAGGGGAGCAGGAAACGGAGGCAGGAAGGATGTCAATAAAAGTAGGAAAGGTAAAGGCAAATATTAGGAGATGTTATATTACCTTAAAATAGTATGCCTGCAAACTCCAACTGAGGGGCCAAAATGATCCTGTCAGTAGAAAAGCCTCAGAACCTTCCCGTCCCTGAACTGTGCCTCACTTCGACTCTTTCATAGCTCTCAGGACAAGTCGGAGTCTTAGCTTCCTTTTTTGCTGTGTGCATCCTGATAGCAAGGCCTCATTGCTGTTTCTTTGCAAGCTTCTATTTCTTACAACTAAGGCAGCCAAGTGAGCCAAATGATTATTTTAATCAAATAATGCGCCTCAGAGTTTACATAGCTCTCTCACAGCCCATTGACATCAAATTCTTACAAGACCCCAGAGAAGGAGCACAGTAACTGCTCCATTCCACAGATGAGGTAATTGAGGCTCATAAGGATTAAAGTAACTGGCCAAGTTCACCCAAATAGTAAGGTAAATCAGGGCGGAGCTCAAATCCAGTTCTAATTCCTTGCCAATGTTCTTTCCCATGTCACCATATAACTACTATCATATATATATATATACACATATACACACACACAAACGAACTAGGGAAGATGCATTCAGCCACCAAGTCACCCTTTATGCACTGAGCACCATTCTAAGAGTTCAGACACAGCAGGGAGTGAAACGAAGACCTTTGTCTCATGGAGATTCCATTCGTAAGTGTAGTCATGTGAAGCAAACCACAAACATAAAATGAATTCTGAAAGCCCATCATGAAATCTGCCCCATTGTCCTGGAGCGTCAGCACTTCAGGGTATGTATGTGATTATTATTACTATATGCAGGCATACCCCGGGAGATTGCGGGCTCAGTTCCAGAATGGCACACTAAAGCAAATGTCGCAATAAAGTGAGTCACAGAAATTTTTTTGTTTCCCAGTGCATATAGGAGTTATGTTTACCCTATGCTGTAGTCTAATAAGAGAACAATGCCATTATGTCTCAAAAAATCAATGTGTATACCTTAATTTTAAAAATACATTATGGTTAAAAATTGTGAATGATCATGTGGGCCTTCAATGAGTCATAATTTTTTTTTTTTTTTTTTTTTTTTTTAGTCAGAGTTTTGCTCTTGTTCCCCAGCCTGTAGCGCAATGATGTGATCTCGGCTCACTGCAACCTCCACCTCCCGGGTTCAAGCAATTCTCCTGCCTCAGCTTTACACATAGCTGAGATTACAGGCACCTACCACCATGCCTGGCTAATTTTTTGTATTTTTAGTAGAGACAGGTTTCACAATGTTGGTCAGGCTGGTCTCGAACTCCTGACCTCAGGTGATCTGCCCGCCTCAGCCTCCCAAGTGCTGGGAGCTTTCTTTTTTGCTATGTGCATCCTGATAGCAAGGCTTCATTGCTGTTTCTTTGCAAGCTTCTATTTCTTACAACTAAGGCAGCCAAATGAGCCATAGCTTTTAATCAAATAATGCGCCTCAGAGTTTACATAGCTCTCTCACAGCCCATTGGCATCAAATTCTTACAAGACTCCAGAGAGGGAGCACAGTAACTGCTCTATTCCACAGATGAGGTAATTGAGGCTCATAAGGATTAAAGTAACTGGCCAAGTTCATCCAAATAGTAAGGTAAATCAGGAGATCGCACCACTGCACTTCAGTCTGGTGACAGAGCAAGATACTGTCTCAAAAAAAAAAAAATTGTATCCAATCCTGTCAAATCCTGTCATGGCTTTATCAACTAAATGTATGTTATATTCTAAACACTGTTGTCATTTCAACAATTTTCACAGCATTATTGCAAGGAGTAGTTTCCATTTCAAGAAACCAGTTTCTTTGTTCATCCATAAGAAGCAACTCCTCACCCATTCAAGTTTTATGAGATTGCAGCAGTTCAATCACATCTTCAGGCTTCAATTCTAATTCTAATTCTAATTCTAATTATCTTACTATTTATACCACATCTGCAGTGACTTCTTTCACTGAAATCTTAAGCCCTTCGAAGCCATCCATGTGGGTTGAAATCAACTTCCTCCAAACTCCTGTTAATGTTGTGAATCACAAGTGTTTCTTGATGCCATCTAGAATGTTGAATCTCTTCCAGAAGATTTTCAGTTCACTTTGCCCAGATCCAACAGAGGAATCACTGTGTATGGCAGCTATAGCATTTAAAGTCAAAATTACCCCTTGATTTGTCAGTTGCAGAATTGTGTTGTCAGACATGAAAATCACATTAATCTCCTTGTGCACCTCCATCACAGCTCTTGGGTGACTAGGTGCATTGGTCAATTAGCAGTCATTTTTTTTTACTATTATTTTGTAGAAACAGGGTCTCCCTATGTTGCTCATTCTGGTCTTGAACTCCTGGGCTCAAGTGATCCTTCCACCTTGGCCTCCCAAAATGCTGGGATTACAGGTATGAGCCACTGCACCCAGCCTTTTTGTTTTTTATTTATTGTTATTATTTGTAGTGAGCAATAAAATTTGAAAAGACTTTTTTCTGAGCAGTAGGTCTCAATAATAGGTTTAAAATATTCAGTAAACCATGCTATAAAGAGATGTGCTGCCATCCAGGCTATGTTGTTCCATTTATCAA
Organism: Theropithecus gelada; assembly: GCF_003255815.1. NCBI lineage: Eukaryota > Metazoa > Chordata > Mammalia > Primates > Cercopithecidae > Theropithecus > Theropithecus gelada. The sequence continues at coordinate 6,358,246 of NC_037688.1, read as the reverse complement.
GCATAAGCAGAAGTGATTTAAAATGTTTCTTAAGGGTCCAAGGATTCGGGGAATGGTAAATGAGCACTGGCCTCAACTTAAAGTCATCAGCTGCACTTGCCCCTAATAAGAGATTCAGCCTGTCCTTTGAAGCTTTGAAGCCAGGCACTGACTTCTCCTTTCTAGCTATGAAAGATGGCACCTTCTTCCATCTGATCTTTTTCCTTTTTCTGAAGGCCATTTCATCTATATTGAAAATCTGTTGTTCAGTGTAGCCACTTTCATCATTGATCTTAGCTAGATCTTCTAGATAACTTGTTGCAGCTTCTCCAACAGCACTTGCTGCTTCACCTTGCACTTTTATATTATGGAGATGGCATCTTTTTTAAACCTCATGAACCAGGCTCTGCTAGCTTCCAACTTTTATTCTGTAGCTTCCTCACCCCTCTCAATCTTTACAGAATTGAGGAGAGTTAGGGCCTTACTCTGGATTAGGCTTTGGCTTAAGGGAATGTTGTGGCTGGTTTTATCTTCTATCCAGATTACTGAAACTTTCTTCATATCAGCAATAAGGCTTTTTCACTTTCTTATTATTCATGCATTCGATGGAGCGGCACTTTTAATTTCCTTCAAGAACTTTTCTTCTGCATTCACAACTTGGCTAACTGTTTGGCACAAGAGACCTAGCTTTTGGCCCATCTCGGCTTTCAACGTACCTTCCTCACTAAGCTCAGTTATCTCCAGCTTTTAATTGAAAATGAGAGACACGAGATTCCTCTTTTCACTAGAACACGTAGAGGCTATTGTAGTGTTATTAATTGGCCTAATTTCAATATTGTTGTGTCTCAGGGAATAGAGAGGCCCAAGGAGAAGAGAGACAGGAGAATGGCTGATTGGTGAGTCGGAACACACTCACTTATCAAAGTTCTTCATCTCATCTGGGTGCAGTTTATGGAGCCTTAAAACCATTACAATAGTAACATCAAGGATCACTGATCATAGATCACCATAACAGATACAATAATAATGGAAACATTTGAATTATTATGAGAATTACTCAAATGTAACACAAAGCCAAAGCAAGTACATGCTGTTGGGAAAATGGCACTGATAGACTTGCTCAACCCAGCGTTGCCACAAACCTTTAATCTGTAAAAAAAAATGCAGTATTTTGGGCGTAACAAAATGAGGCATGGCTGTATAATTTTATTTATTTATACACAGAATAGTTATAGTTGTCAGTATATCTAACTGTCAGACAGTTTGGACAATTCAAACCAGACTTAATTTATAAGGTATAAAACTTCAAGTTACTTAACCTTGTGCCTCTGTGGCTTCATCTGAAGAACTGGAATAATAATAGTACCTGTCTCACAGTGCTGTTATGAAGATTCAATGAATGGAAATATGTAAAGTACTTAGAACAGCATCCAATACATGGTAAGTATGTGCATTATTAAGTACTAGGATGATATGTTTTTTATGAATATTATTAAAAATATTATTATAGAAGTTTCAAAAGCAAACCTTGTTTCGATAAACTTAGGAAAACCTTGATTTTCCTTAAAGTGATGTCTTCATCAAGGAGGCAAAAGAAGACACTGGGACTGTGAGTCCAGGCAGACCTGGCCTTGCTTGTCACTTGCTGTGTGTCTTTAGGTAAGATGCTTTAACTCTCTGAACCCCAGTCATCTTATCTACAAAACGGAGAGGAATAACATCCCATCCTCTGGTTTGTTGTGAGAAATGAGCAGTACATTGCCGTTAGTATTGTGACAGGTAATAATAAGCACTGAATCAGCAATACCCATTGCTGTTGACATCATCATTATGTCGTTGTCACCTGCGAACTCTAGTGGGTGGAATTAAGCAGATTTAATTTTGAAAATATGCAGATTTCACTAGGATAGTAAAAACTGTGGCCTGTTATACCATTGGATATTTATTATTTGCCTCCAGTCCTGATATGGCAACTTTGAAGAATGTCTGGCCCATAGGAGAAGCTAAGAGGTTTTTTAATTAGTTAATTCTAACATTAAGTAAGTAATATATTGCCTTGAAAGGAAAACATTCAAGACTTCTTCTTTCTTTCTCTTTATCCTCTTCTTCAGTTGCCCAAGGAGAAGGAATTTCCATGGTCTAGTCAGTTTTGTGAACACTTATTGGGCTGAAGGTTGAAGGCACCGTGTTAGGAGGTCTGTGCATACAAGAGAGTAAGGAAAGAGAGTAAGGAAACAGAGTGAGTCCCTGATGGATAAGACTCAGCCGCCCATCTTACCTCCTGCCTCTTCTCCCACATGGCACCAGCTCTGGCATAGCACTAAGCCAGCCTGGTACCAGATGCTGGAAATTGGTGCTTCCATTCTCACAATTCCACTCTCTGATTACAGTCTTCTGGTTCTGGAAGGGGTGGAATAGATCAGTCTTTCCTCTTCAGGTCTTGACCACATAGGCAGAACAGATCTGGCACTCAACTACATTTTTTTCTTTTCTTTTCTTTTCTTGTCTTTTTTTTTTTTTTTTTTTTTTTTGACAGGGTTTTGCTCTGTCGCTCAGGCTGGAGTGCAGTGCACTGGCATGATCTCAGCTCACTGCAACCTCCACCTCCCGGGTTCAAGCAGTCCTCCCACCTCTGCCTCCCAAATAGCTGGGACTACAGGCGTGCCTTAGCACGCCCAGGTAATTTTTGTTTTTTCATTTTTTTCTAGAGCTGGGGTTTCACCATGTTGCCCAGGCTGGTCTCAAACTCCTGACCTCAGGTGATCCACCCACTTCAGCTTCCCAAAGTGCTGGGATTACAGACGTGAGCCACCATGCCTGGCCCACACCCAGTTAATTTTTGTATTTTTAGCAGAGACGGGGTTTCACCAGGCTGGCCACGCTGGTCTCAAACTCCTGGCCTCAAGTGATCCACTCGCCTAGGCCTCCCAAAGTGCTGGGAGTACAGGCACTCGCCACCGCTCCTGGCCACACTCAACTACATTTCATGGAAGGGTAAGTGTAAGGGTTAGTCCATGCCATGGGGTCCAGCACCAGAGTCCTCGGCATTTGGAAGCAAGTGCTAGTTTCCCATTTGTCCTAGTTCCTTTCTCCCAGGGTCTTGGTCAGAAAGAACGGGTAAAATTTTGGTTTTCCTGGGTTCTTAGCCAAACCATACCTTAATACCATCTTCTGCCCAGATTTCTGACAGAAAAAATAAATAGACGAATATAAGACACAGTCCCTGCCCTCAAGGGACTTACACTCTAATTAGGGAAGAAGAACTAATGCCAAGGACAGGCACTCTCCAGTGCTCTCTTCTGCTGCAGGCGCTGAGAGGATCACATGTTCAAGGAAGTGCCTCTATAAGATGGTGTAGACTCTGGTCCCTGAGTGTCTGTGTGGGGAAGAACCCCTTGCTCGCACACATTGCCTACTTAACATAGGCAAAAAATACACTTTTGCTGAATCAACCCACTGAGATTTCAGAGTTGATAGTGCAGCACAGCTTAGACCACCCTGACTCTGTGGTTCAGGCTTAACTAACTCCAAAGACGTGATACTTGTTCAGTATCCATAAAAATCTCCTAAGAGGCTGTCAAGTAGTCCTTGTCCTAACCTCTTAAATTACATTATTCCAGAATCCTAGGGGCTATGGATCCTGATGAAACCGGTCCTAATGACAAAAACCTAGCACCCATGATGCAAAACAAACCCTCCAAGTCACCAAAACAGAAAAGCAGGTAACAAAATTGTATTTTGGGAAGACATCTCTTGCTCTGACATGAAGATAGATTAGGGAGGTGGGACTAAAGGAGTGAGAAACAAGAGGCTAGGAAGGATGAAGTTATGGGAAAGAAGAGGCCAAAAAAGGATGCTAGAGGAATAGGAAGAATCATGGCAGATGGGGAGAAGGGGAACTTTGAGATGCCAGGCATCTGTGTGAACTCAGGTTTTTCTTTTGCCCATATACTATCACATAGTCTTTTATGGAATCTCTTCCCATTTATTGGAAATTCAGAAAGCATCCAATTTCCTGCTTAGGTAGATTCTGCTAACTGGTGTGAACCATAGGAGCACAGAAAAACTCCCTTCTGAGACGAAAATTTCCAACACAGAAAAATACCTGTGCACTTTCCTAACCATTTCTCTGTGGACCTGGGTGGGTGAAACACATCAATTCTGCAGGGAAGAACCTTGAGAATAGAAGTCATATGTTAGGATGGTGAAGGAAAAAGTTAGAAGGAGTGGCTGCCTGATGGCTTTGTGAAGCCTCCTGAATCAGTTACCTCCAATTAATTTACATGACAAAGAAACAAACTTCTATGTTCTCAAAGAATTCTTAGGTTTCCAGTTCTATATGATTAAACCTAATCCTCACTGGTGCTATGGGCTTGCCTACTTCCTCCCCTCTTCCTCCCATCTTTATTGGGAAGAAAATAGAGCATGTGCAGTAACTTTCCAGCTCACACAGCTAATAGGCAGCAAAAAATCTTTAACCCAGGTATTTCTGACTCTGAGCTTGAGTTCTTTCCACGGTACCAAGACATGTTCTGATTCGCATTTTGATAAACGTAGCATGGTACGCCTGGTAGGAAGGTCAGCATAAAGTACCAAAAGCAGGGAAGGCTTCTGGGGTCAATGAGTAGCTTCCCTGGAGCTACACTTTGTTACAAAAACAGAGGGGGCTGTCTTAAACCAAATTCTTTCAAATATAAGTAATAAAATCTCAGCTCAAACTAGACTAAGCAAAATGAAAATTAATTGGTTCAAAGAACAGGGAAAGGTGGGGATTTGCTAGCTTTGTGCACAGGTGGATCTAGGGATATCCCAATATTTTTATTTTTCTATTTTATTTTTCTATCTCTATCCATTTGCCTTTCTTCACTCAATGGGTTGATTTCATTCTCTCCCAGAGTAGTCAGTCTTTCTCCATAAGGCAGAGGGAAATGATCTTTAATTGACTCAAATTCACATTCTCCCAGCTTAACATGCCAAGCCAGAGAGCATGCATCTCTGTCTATGTCCCTATAATAGTGTTATTGAAGACTATGATTGACACTATCTACTCCTGGAATGATCGCTATGGCTGTGAAAGGAGGTACCAAGATTGTCTAGTTACCATAGAATGGATAGTCTTGGGGCAAAAGATAGAAACTGACATTTCCATTGGAATAAAATGGAGGAAGAATGGTTCCCTAAGGAAAAAACAAAAGAACAAGAAAAACAACATATGTTCATCCCAGGAGCTACTAAATGTTTTTAAGCATGAGAGTAGCAGGATGAAACATGAAACAAGGGAGAAACAAGAAAAAAATAAACACAGACCCACTAGGCAGATGGGTTGGTGAGTTAAAGGAGGTGGCTGTATAATCAGAAAGGGAGTGATACAGGACTTAACCTGAGGGAGAATAATAGAAAAAAAAAGTACCAGCCCCATAATGCATTTCCAGCTCTGAGGGAATAACAATGTCTAGACTTACTTTCCCACCATCAACAATTAGGAAACACTACAAAATATCTGAAAAAAAAAGTTTTCAAATATTAGACAAATAGCAACAAAAGACTGTAGTTACTGGCTGGGCATGGTGGCTCACACCTGTAATCTCAGCACTTTGGGAGGTTGAGGCAGGCAGATCACTTGGGCCCAGGAGTTCGAGACTAGTGTTGGCGCATACTTGTAGTTGCAGCTAGTCAAGAAGATGAGGCAAGAGAATTGTTTGATCCTGGCAGGCAGAGGTTGTGATAAGCCAAGATGGTACCATTACACTCCAACCAGGGCAACATATCAAGCCTCTGTCTCCAAAAAGTAAAATATAGAATAAAACAAAATTAGACTGTGGTTCCTGAGAAAAGGGAAATGAATAAGGTGAAAAATAAGGTGAGGTCCATGATCACTCCTGCTTTCTGTCTAGGGTCAATTTCTGGTGGCACAGGGAAAGGAAACCTAAATAAAACACAGTAGATATTGTTGAATTGAGGACATAGAGGTTGGAGTTTAATGAGGTTAAGATAGCTAAAATGTATGATGCAGAATGTGAAGGAGGAAGAATGAGTCATTTTATCATGGAGCTATCATAAAACAAGCTCCAAACATCTGCATGAGGATTCCTCTGAGTCTCTGGCCAGATATCAAACTGCATATGGTGAGACTGCATATGGGGGAAGGACAAACTCTGAGGAAAGAATAATTACCAAAGAGATATAAGCCAGATAATTCCCATAGCTCATCCTGGGCCCAGAATTATTCAAGTTCTCACCAGCAATAGTGGACAGACCTCATTGAATTCATGAGGTCTTTAATAGAGGGCCAAAAATGATTAGGTGTTATTAATAGTGCTAAACCAATCCTAGAAGAAAGCCAGGTAGACAAGGAAGCACAAAAAAGTTCTGAAAGAAGCATTTTAAAACAAGCCTCAAAAGAATCAAACTAACTTCCTGCCTTAACTGCCTGCCAGAACAAAGTCCAACACTCTTTAACAGATCATAGCAAAATGTAGTACTTAATGATGCAAAATTTACAGTGTCTAGTATTCAGCACAAAACAACTAGACATGCGTAGCAGTAAGAAAATGTGATTGACTCAAAATAAGGAAAAAGGCCAGGCATCCAGAGGCTCACTCCTGTATTCCCAGCACTTTGGAAGACTGACACAAGTAGACTGCTTGAGCCCAGGGGTTTAAGACAAGCCTGAGCAACATAGTGAGGCCTCCTCTCTACAAAAAAGTGACAAAACTACCAAGCCATCATGGTGTATGCCTGTAGTCCTAGCTACTTGGGAAGCTGAGGTGGGAAGACTGCTTGAGCCCAGGAGGCTGAGGCTGCACTAAGCCAAGATCATGCCACTGCACTCCAGCCTGAATGAAAGAGCAGGACACTATCTCAAAAATAAATAAATAATATTTTTCAATTTAAAACTAAAATTTAAGAAAAAAAATTAATCAATGGAAACAGATCTAGAAATGACAAAACTTACGTAATTAACAAACAAAGGTGGTAAAAGAGCTTTTATAAATGTATTCAAAATGCTTAACTAGTTAAAAGAAAAGCACAAGCATAAGGAAGAGAAAAGTGGAAGTTACTGTTTTAAGTAGAAATATCAGAAATGAAAAACACAACAGTTCAAGAGAAACTTTCACTGGATAGGAATAACTGGATATTAGATATTGCAGAAGAAAATATGTAATTGAAGAAGTAACAATAGCAATTAGCCAAAATAAGGCACAAAACAAAATAAAAAACTATAAAAATGAACTGTCTTAATATCCCATGGAACAAAATCAAACAGTTTAATAGACATATAATTGGAGTCCCAGAGAAAGAGGTATATAAAGAAGCATAAGAAAACTTTGGAAGAAATACTGCCAACTTTTTTTTTTTTGCAAAGTTGATGAAAATCAGAAAAGACAGATCCAAGAAGCTCAACAAACCTCAAACAAAATGAATATAAAGCAAAGCACATCAAGGCACATCTTAATCAAATTCCTGAAAGCCAGAGGGGAAAAAATGACTCATCGTGTACAGAGGAACAAAGATGAAAATGACTTCAGACCTCTCATCAGAAATCCAGAAAGGAGGTAACATCTTTAAAATACTAAGAGAAAAAAATAATTATCAACTTAGGATTCTATATACAATAAAAATATATCTCAAAAATGAAGGCAGGCCCAGCACAGTGGATCAAACCTGTAATCCCAGCACTTTGGAGGCCAAGGTGGACGGATCAGTTGAGGTCAGGCATTTGAGACCAGCCTGGCCAACATGGTGAAATCCCTGTCTCTACTAAAAAACACAAAAATTAGCTGAGTGTGGTGGCAGGAATCTGTAATCCTAGCTACTCAGGAGGCTGAGGCAGGAGAATCACTTGAACTCTGGAGGTAGAGGTTGTACTGAGCTGAGATCATGCCACTGCATTCCAGCCTAGATGACAGAGCGTGATTCCATCTAAAGAAAAAAAAAAGGAAGACAAATAAAAACATTTTCAGAAAAGCAAAAGCTAAGGATAATTCATCACTAGCATATCTACACTACAAAAAATATTAAAGGGGTCACTTCCAAGATGGCAGAATAGGAAGAGCTCCGGTCTGCAGCTCCCAGTGAGGTGGACGCAGAAGACGAGTGATTTCTGCATTTCCAACTGAGGTACCTGGTTCATCTAACTGGGACTGGTTGGACAGTGGGTGCTGCCCATGGAGAATGAGCCAAAGCAGGGCAGGGTGTTGCCTCACCCAGGAAGTGTAAGGGGTCTGGGGATTTCCCTTTCCTAGCCAAGGCAAGCCGTGACATACTGTACCTGGGAAAACAGTACACTCCCACCACATACTGTGCTTTCCCCATGGTCTTAGCAAACAGCAACCAGGAGATTCCCTCCCATGCCTGGCTCAGTGGGTCCCACGTCCACAGAGCCTTACTCACTGCTAACGCAGTAGTCTGAGATCCACCTGTTAGGCTGCAGCCTGGCATGGGGAGGGGCATCTGCCATTGCTGAGACTTGAGTAGGTAAACAAAGTGACTGGGAAAGCTTGAACTGCATGGAGCCCACTGCAGCTCAGCAAGGCCTATGGGCTCTATAGACTCCACTTCTGTGGGCAGGGCATAGCTGAACAAAAGGCAGCAGAAAACTTCTGCAGACTTAAACATCCCTGTCTGACAGCTCTGAAGAGACCAGTGGTTCCCCCAGCACAATGTTTGAGCTCTCAGAACAGACAGACTTTCTCCTCAAGTGGGTCCCTGAGCCCTGTGTAGCCTGGCTGGGAGACACCTCCCAGTAGGGGCCAACAGACATCTCATACAGGTGGGTGCCCCTCTGGGATGAAGCTTCCAGAGGAAAGATCAGGCAGCAATATTTGTTGTTCTGCAATATTTGCTGTTCTGCAACCTCCACTGGTGATACCCAGGCAAACAGGGTCTGGAGTGGAACTTCAGCAAACTCTAACAGACCTGCAGCTGAGGGGCCTGACTGTTAGAAGGAAAACTAACAAACAGAAAGGAAGAGCATCAACATCAAGAAAAAGGACATCCACACCAAAATCCCATCTGTAGGTCACCAACATCAAAGACCAAAGTTAGATAAAACCAAAAAGATAGGGAGAAACCAGAGCAGATAAGATGAAAATTCCAAAAACCAGAGGGCCCCTTCTCCTCCAAAGGATCTCAGCTCCTTGCCAGCAATGGAACAAAGCTGGATGGAGAATGACTTTGACAAGTTGACAGAAGTAGGCTTCAGAAGGTCAGTAATAACAAACTTCTCCAAGCTAAAGGAGGATGCTCGAATCTGTTGCAAGGAAGCTAAAAAACCTTGAAAAAAGATTAGATGTATGGCTAACTAGAATAAACAGTGTAGAGAAGATCTTAAATGACCTGATGGAGCTAAAAACCATAGCACGAGAACTTCCTGATGTATGCACAAGCTTCAATAGCAGATTTGATCAAGAGGAAGAAAGGATACCACTGATTGAAGATCAAATTAATGAAATAAAGCAAGAAGACAAGATAAGAGAAAAAATAATGAAAAGAAATGAACAAAGCCTCCAAGACTATGTGAAAAGACCAAATCTACATTTGCCTAGTGTACCTGAATGTGATGGGGAGAATGGAACCAAGTTAGAAAACATTCTTCAGGATATTATCCAGGAGAACTTCCCCAACTTAGAAAGGCAGGCCAACATTCAAATTCAGGAAATACAGAGAACACCACAAAGATACTCCTCTACAAGAGCAACCCCAAGATACACAATTGTCAGATTCACCAAGGTTGAAATGAAGGAAAAAATGTTAACAGCAGCCAGAGAGAAAGGTCAGGTTACCCACAAAGAGAAGCCCATCAGACTAACAGTGGATCTCTCAGCAGAAATCCTACAAGCCAGAAGAGAGTGGGGTCCAATATTCAACATTCTTAAAGAAAAGAATTTTCAATCCAGAATTTAATATCCAGCCAATTTAAGCTTCATAAGTGAAGGAGAAATAAAATTCTTTATAGATGAGCAAATGCTGATTTTGTCACCACCAGGCCTGCCTTCCAAGAGCTCCTGAAGGAAGCACTAAACATAGAAAGGAAAAACCAGTATCAGCCACTGTAAAAACATGCCAAATTATAAAGACCATTGATGCTATGAATAAACTGCATCAATTAATGGGCAAAATAACCAGCTAACATCATAATGACAGGATCAAATTCACACATAACAATATTAACCTTAAATGTAAATGGACTAAATACCCCAATTAAAAGACACGGACCAGGCTGGGTACGGTGACTCATACCTGTAATCCCAGCACTTTGGGAGGCCGAGGCGGGCAGATCACGAGGTCAGGAGATCAAGACCATCCTGGCTGACATGGTGAAACCCCATCTCTATTAAAAATATAACAAATTAGCCAGGCGTGGTGGCAGCCACCTGTAGTCCCAGCTGCTCAGGAGGATGAGGCAGGAGAATGGTGTGAACCTGGGAGGCGGAGCTTGCAGTGAGCTGAGATCATGCCACTGCACTCCAGCATGGGCAACAGAGTAAGACTCCATCTCAAACAAACAAACAAACAAAAAAGACACAGACTGGCAAATCGGATAAAGAGCCAAGACCCATCAGTGTGCTGCATTCAGGGGACCCATCTCACATGCAGAGACACACATAGGCTCAAAATAAAGGGATGAAGGAAGATCTACCAAGCAAATGGAAAGAACAAAAAGCAGGGGTTGCAATCCTAGTCTCTGATAAAACAGATTTTATACCAACGAGGATCAAAAGAGACAAAGAAGATCATTACATAATGGTAAAGGGATCAATTCAGCAAGAAGAGCTAACTATCCTAAATATATATGCATCCAATACAGGAGCACCCATATTCATAAAGCAAATCCCTAGAGACCTAAAAAGAGACTTAGACTCCCACACAATAATAATGGGAGACTTTAACACTCCACTGTCAATATTAGACAGATCAACAAGACAGAAGGTTAACAAGGATATCCAGGACTTGAATTCAGCTCTGCAGCAAGCAGACCTAATAGACGTTTACAGAACTTTCCACCCCAAATCAACAGACTATACATTCTTCTCAGCACCACATCACACTTTTTCTAAAATTGATCACATAATTGGAAGTAAAGCATTCCTCAGCAAATGTAAAACAACAGAAATCACAACAAACTGTCTCACAGACCACAGCACAATCAAATTAGAACTCAGGATTAAGAAACCCACCCAAAACTGCACAACTACATGGAAACTGAACAACCTGCTCCTGAATGACTACTGGGTAAATAACGAAATGAAGGCAGAAACAAAGATGTTCTTTGAAACCAATGAGAACAAAGACACAACATACCAGAATCTCTGGGACACATTTAAAGCAGTGTGTAGAGGGAAATTTATAGCACTAAACGCCCACAAGCAAAAGTAGGAAAGATCTAAAATCAAAACACTAACATCACAATTAAAAGAACTAGAGAAGCAAGAGCAAACACATTCAAAAGCTAGCAGAAAGCACGAAATAACTAAGATCAGAGCAGAACTGAAGGAGATAGAGACACAATACCCCTTCAAAAACTCACTGAATCCAGGAGCTGGTTCTCTGAAAAGATCAACAAAATGGATAGACTGCTAGCAAAACTAATAAAGAAGAAAAGACAGAAGAATCAAATAGAAACAATAAAAAATGTTAAAGGGAGTATCACACCCAACCAACAGAAATACAAACTGCCATCAGAGAATACTATAAACACTTCTACATGAATAAACTAGAAAATCTAGAAGAAATTGATAAATTCCTGGATACATATACCCTCCCAAGACTAAACCAGGAAGAAGTTGAATCTCTGAATAGATCAATAACAGGTTCTGAAATTGAGGCAATAATTAAGAGCCTATGAACCAAAAAAAGTTCAGGACCAGACAGATTCACAGCCAAATTCTACAAGAGGTACAAAGAGGAGCTGGTACCATTCCTTCTGAAACTATTCCAATCAATAGAAAAAGAGGGAATCCTCCCTAACTCGTTCTATGAGGCCAGCATCATCCTGATACCAAAGCCTGGCAGAGACACAACAAAAAAAGAGAATTTTAGGCCAATATCCCTGATGAACATTGATGTGAAAATCCTCAGTGAAATACCGGCAAACCGAATCCAGCAGCACATCAAAAAGCTTATCCACCATGATCAAGTCGGCTTCATCCCTGGGATGCAAGACTAGTTCAACATACTCAAATCAATAAATGTAATCCATCACATAAACAGAACCAAAGACAAAATCCACATGATTATCTCAATCGATGCAGAAAAGGCCTTCGACAAAATTCAACAGCCTTCATGCTAAAAACTCTCAATAAACTAGGTATTGATGGAACATATCTCAAAATAGTAAGAGCTATTTACGACAAATGCACAGACAGCATCATACTGAATGGGCAAAAACTGGAAGCATTCCATTTGAAAACCAGCACAAGACAAGGATGCCCTCTCTCACCACTCCTATTCAACATAGTGTTGGAAGTTCTGGCCAGTGCAATTAGACAAGAGAAAGAAATAAAGGGTATTCAGTTAGGAAAAGAGGGTGCCAAATTGTCCCCGTCTGCAGATGACATGATTGTATATTTAGAAAACCCCATGATCTCAGCCCAAAATCTCCTTAAGCTGATAAGCAACTTCAGCAAAGCCTCAGGATACAAAATCAATGTGCAAAAATCATAAGCATTCCTATACACCAATAACAGACAGAAAGCCAAATCATGAGTGAACTCCCATTCACAATTGTTACAAAGAGAATAAAGTACCTGGGAATACAACTTACAAGGGATGTGAAGGACCTCTTCAAGGAGAACTACAAACCTCTGCTCAACGAAATAAAAGAGGTCACAAACAAGTGGAAGAACATTCCATGCTCATGGATGGAAAGAATCAATATATGAAAATGGCCATGCTGCCCAAGGTATGTATACATTTCAAGGTATTTATAGATTCAATTCCATCCCCATGAAGCTACCAATGACTTTCTTCACAGAATTGGAAAAAATGACTTGAAAGTTCATATGGAACCAAAAAAGAGTCCACATAGCCAAGACAATCCTAAGCAAAAAGAACAAAGCTGGAGGCATCACACTACCTGACTTCAAACTATACTATAATGCTATAGTAACCAAAACAGCATGGAACTGGTACCAAAACAGATATGTAGACCAACAGAACAGAACAGAGGCCTCAGAAATAACATGACACATCTACAACCATCTGATCTTTGACAAATCTGAAAAAAATAAGAAATGGGGAAAAGATTCCCTATTTAATAAATGGTGTTGGGAAAACTGGCTAGCCATGTGTAGAAAGCTGAAACTGGATGCCTTCCTTACACCTTATACAAAAATTAACTCAAGATAGATTAAAAACTTAAATGTAAGACCTAAAACCATAAAAACCCAGAAGAAAACCTAGTCAATACCATTAAGGATATAGGCATGGGCAAGGACTTCATCACTAAAACACCAAAAGCAATGGCAACAAAAGCTAAAATTGACAAATGGGATCCAATTAAACTAAAGAGCTTCTGCACAGCAAAAGAAACTACCATCAGAGTGAACAGGCAACCTACCGAATGGGAGAAAAATTTTGCAATCTACCCATCTGACAAAGGGCTAATATCCAGAATCTACAAAGAACTTAAGCAAATTTACAAGAAAAAAACAACCCCATCAAAAAGTGGGCAAAGGATATGAACAGACGCTTCTCAAAAGAAGACATTTATGCAGCCAACAGACACATGAAAAAATGCTCATCATCACTGGTCATCAGAGAAATGCAAATCAAAACCACAATGAGATACCATCTCACACCAGTTAGAATGGTGATCATTAAAAAGTCAGGAAACAACAGATGCTGGAGAGGATGTGGAGAAATAGGAACACTTTTACACTGTTGGTGGGAGTGTAAACTAGTTCAACCATTGTGGAAGACAATGTGGCAATTCCTCAAGGATCTAGAACTAGAATTACCATTTGACCCAGCCATCCCATTACTGGGTATATACCCAAAGGATTATAAATCATGCTGCTATAAAGACACACGCACACATATGTTTATTGCGGCACTATTCACAATAGCAAAGACTTGGAACCAACCCAAATGTCCATCAGTGATAGACTGGATTAAGAAAATGTGGCATATATACACCATGGAAGACTATGCAGCCATAAAAAAGGATGAGTTCACGTCCTTTGTAGGGACATGGATGAAGCTGGAAACCATCATTCTGAGCAAACTATCGCAAGGACAGAAAATCAAACACCGTATGTTCTCACTTATAGGTGGGAATTGAACAATGAGAACACTTGGACACAGGGTGGGGATCATCACACACTGGGCCTGTCATGGGGTGGGAGAAAGGGGGAGGGATAGCATTAGGAGACATTCCTAATGTAAATGACGAGTTAACGGGTGCAGCACACCAACATGGCACATGTATACATATGTAACAAACTTGCACATTGTGCACATGTACTCTAGAACTTAAAATAAATAAATAAATAAGTAAATAAATAAAAAGAAAATGTGGCATATATACACCATGGAATACTATGCAGCCATAAAAAAGGATGAGTTCATGTCCTTTGCAGGGACATGGATGAAGCTGGAAACCATCATTCTCAGCAAACTATCACAAGGACAGAAGACCAAACACCACATGTTCTCACTCATAGACGAGAATTGAACAATGAGAAAACATTGACACAGGGTAGGGAACATCACACGCTGGGGCCTGTCAGGGGGTGGGGGGCTGGGGACAGGATAGCATTCGGAGAAATGCCTAGGGTAAATGATGAGTTGATGGGTGCAGCAAACCAACACGGCACATGTATACCTATGTAACAAATCTGCATGTTGTGCACAGGTATCCTAGAACTTAAAGTATGATTTAAAAAAAAAATATATATATATATATATAAATAAAATTCTATTATAAAGATGCATGCACATATATGTTCCTTGCAGCACTATTCACAATAGCAAAAACATGAAATAAACCAAAACACCCATCAATGATAGACTGGATGGAGAAAATGTGGTACATATACACCATGGAATACTATGCAGCCATAAAAAGGTATGTGATCATGTCCTTTGCAGGGACATTGATGGAACTGGGAGCCATCATCCTCAGCAAACTAACACAGGAACAGAAAACCACCCACCACATGTTCTCACTTATAAGGGGCAGCTGAACAATGAGAACACATGGACACAGGGAGGGAAACGACACACATTGGGGCCTGTTGAGAGTTGGGGGAGAGACAGCATCAGGATAAATAGCTAATGCATGTGGGGCGTAATACCTAGGTGATGGGTGGATAGGTGCAGCAAACCACCATGGCACATGTTTACCTGTGTAACAAACCTGCACCTCCTGCACATGTATCCTGGAACTTAAAACAAACTTTTTAAAAGTCAAAAAAAAAAAAAAAAATTAAAGGAAGTGCTTCAAGCAGTGGAAAATTATTGAAATAAAAGTTTGCATATAAAAAAAAGAATAAAAAGTGCTAGAAATGGTAAATATATGGGTAAATATGAAAGACTGTCTTTTCACTTGTAAGTTTTATTCAAGATAATTGACTGAAGCAAAAATTATAACAATATATTTGGGGATTTGTAACATATAAGACATAAAGTATGTGCACAAAGTATGAGAGGGAGAGATTGAAGTATATTATTGTAAAACTCTTATATTGTGCATTAAATGATATAATATTTGAAGCTAGTCTGTGATATTGATGTATTATTTATTTATTTATTTTGAGACAGAGTCTCACTTTGTTGCCCAAGCTGGAGTACAGCGGTGTGATCTCAGCTCACTGTAGCCTCTGCCTTATGGGTTCAAGCGATTCTCCTGCCTCAACCTCCCAAGTAGCTGGTACCACAGGTGCACGCCACCATGCTGAGCTAATTTTTTTTCTTTTTTTAGTAGAAATAGTGTTTCACTATTTTGGCCAGGCTGGTCTCAAACTCCTGGCCTCAAGTGATCCACCTAACTCACCCTCTCAAAGTGCTGGGATTACAGATGTCAGCCACTGTGCCCTGCTATTGATATACATTTTAAGCCCTAGAGTAACTACAAGAAAGCTGTTTAAAACATATTTAGTTAATAAGACATTAGCAGATAAAATGGAATAGAAAAACGCTCAATCCAAAAGAAGGCTGTGTTGGCTATTCTTGCATTACTATAAAGAAACACCTAAGACTGGATAATTTATAAAGAAAAGAGATTTAATTGGTTCATAGTTCTGTAGGCTGTACAGGAAGCATGGTGCTGGGCATCTGCTCAGTTTCTGGTGAGACCTCAGGAAGCTTTTACTCATGTTCAAAGGCGAAGCAGAAGCAGACATATCACATGACCAGAGCAGGAAAAAGAAAGAGTTGGAGTGGAGGGAGTGGCTACACACTTTTAAGCAACCATATCTTGTAAGAACTCACTCACTATTGCAAGGATAGCACCAAACCATGAGGTGTCCACCCCCATGACTGAAACATCTCTCACCAGGCCCAACCTCCAACATTGGGGATTAAAATTCAACATGAGATTTAGAGGGGACAACATCCAAACCATATCAAAGGCCAAAAAGCAGAGATGGATAAAGAGTAAAGAGCAGATGAAGGAAATAAAGAACAAATGTCAGACAATGAGGTAGATCTAAGAAATAAAAAATGAAAAAAAAATTTAAATAAAAAAATCAAGATGGCAGACTTAAATCCAACTTTTTTGTTTATTATATTAAATGTAAATGATCTAAATATTTTAATTAAAAGGCAGATACCAAATTAGATTTTTTAAAGCATGACCCATTGGTCATGCTTCATATTGAATTCAAAATTCTATATATATAGTGTGTGTGTGCATATATATATATATACACACACACACTATATACTGAATTCAAAAAACTCACTTTAAATTTTAAAACGCAAATAAGTATAAAAATATAGAAAAAGATATATGATGCAAACATTAAAGATACTAAAGCTGGAGGCCAGGTGTGGTGGCTCACACCTGTAATCCCAATACTTTGGGAGGCCAAGGCAGGGAGGATTGTTTGAACCTAGGAGGTTGAGGCCAGCCTAAGCAACATGGTGAGACCTCATCACTATAAAAAAATTGTAAAAATTAGCCAGGCACATGGATGTGTGCCTGTCATCCCAGCTACTCAGCAGGCTGAGGTGGGAAAATTACTTAAGCCCAGGAGGTCAAAGTGCAGTGAACTATGTTTGTACTACTAGGTGACAGAGTGAGACTCTGTGTCAAAAAAAAAAAAAAAAGGTAATAAAGCTGGAATGGGTATATTAATATCAAACAATCAAACAATGCAAACTTTACTAATATGATTTTTAAAACAAATAAAATAATTCATATTTATAGCTGGATATTTCGACACTCTTGTCTCAATAACTGAAAGAATAAGTAGACAGTAAATCAGTGAGGCTACAAAACACTTAACACAGTCAATCAACTGAACATAATTAACATTTATAGACTACTCCACTGAATAATTGTGGAATACACATTCCCTTTCAGGGCATATGGAAATTTCAACAACACAGAATATATGCTAGGTCATAAAACAAGTTCCAATAAATATTAAAGAACTGAAATTATGCAGATTATGTTCTCTGACTGCAATGGAATTAAATTAGAAATCAATAACAATAAAATATCTGGAATCCCTCAAATATTTAAAAATTTAAAAACATATTTCTAAATAATAAATGAGTAAAGAAATAAATTACAATATTAACAAGTAAATATTTTAAAGTTAATGAAAATTAGAGCTGGGCACAGTGGTATGTGCCTATATTCCCAGTTACCTGGGAGGCCAACATGGAAGAATTGCTTGAGGTCAGGAGTTAGAGTCTGGCAGTACACTATGATTGCCCTTGTGGATAGCCACTGCACTCCAGCCTGGGCAACATAGCCAAGACCTCATCTCTAAAAAACAAAATAAAATAAAATAAAAAACTTTAAAACTTAATGAAAATGAAACCAAAACATATGAATATTTGGGAAATACAGCTAAAATAGTACTTAGAAGAAAATTTATAGTTTACAATGAATAATTTAAGAATCCACCTAAGAATCAGGAACTTCATATTTGCCACAGTATTGAAGATACAAATGCATTAAAATAATTATAAATCTATTTTGATGGGCACAATATATAAAGGGGTAGTTTATAATATAAATGACATTAAAATGTGGGGTAGAGCTGTAAAGATTACTTTTTGTATGCAATCAAGATTAAGTTGGTATCGATTCAAAATAGATTGTTTTATATTTAGAATATTTTATGTAATCCCCCGATAACAATGAAGAAAATGGTTATAGAATATACACCAAAAGGAATCAAAACTTATCATTAAAATGTATATTCTGCTGTTGTTGATGGAGTGTTCATACATTTCATAGTTCATAAGTATGATGATTGGGTTTTCACACTCATGTATGAGATGTGCCTCTCTAAAACTTTCTTACAACATTGGCACATTACCCCATCTGATGTGTTATGGGTGCGTGTGTGTGTGTGTGCATATATATATAATATCTCCATATCAAAAATGGATAGAACTGACAGATCAATAAGGAAATAAAGGGCATGAGCAACACTACAAACCAACTGGACCTAACAGACATATACAGAACACTCCATCAACAATAGCAGAATATACATTTTTCTCAAGTGTACATAGAACATGGTCCAGGGTAAACCACATGCTAGGCAAAAAAAAAAAAAAAGAAGTCTTAATAAATTTTAAAAGATTTAACTCATATCAAGTATCCTTACTGATCACAATGGAATGAAACAAATCAATAGCAAAAGGAAAACTGGAAAATGCATAAATATGTGGAAATTTACACACGCTTAAACAATAAATGAGCTACAGAGAAAATCAGAAGGAAAATTTTAAAGTATGTTCACACACAAAAAGAGAAAATATCTTGATACAACAGAAAATGAAAACACAATATACCAAAACTTATGAAATGTAACAGAAGCAGTGCTAAAGGTGAAATTTATAGCTATAAATGCTAATGTTAAAAAGGAAAGATCTAAAATCAATGATCTGATTTTTAAACCTTAAGGAACTAGAAAAAAAAAAAAAAAGAACAAACTAAACCCAAAGCTAGCAGAAGGAAGGAAATAATAAAGATTAGAGCAGAGATAAGTGAAAATAGAGAATAGAAAAACAATAGAGAAAATCAATAAAACCAAAAGTTGATTCTTAAAAGAAAATCAATAAAATTGACGCATCTTTATCTAGATTGACTAAGAAAAAAATAGAGAAGATTCTAATTGCTAAACTCAAAAGTAAAAATCACTAATAATTTTTATTTGATTACACATTGAAATATTTTGAATATAGAGGGTTAAATAGAATACACGATTTAAAAAATTTTAAACTGTTAAAACTAATAAACTAAACCAACAAACTAATTCAGCAAAGTTGCAGGATACAAAATCAACACACAAAAATTAGTTGCATTTCTATATATTAACAATGAACAATCAGAAAAGGAAATTAAGAAAGTAATCCTATTTATAACAGCATCAAAAATAATAAAATACTTAGAAATAAATTTAACCAAGGAGCCAAAAGACTGAAAACTATAAAATATTACTAAAAGAAATTAAAGAAGATACAAATAAATAGAAATGAAGTCCATATTTATGATTGGAAGACTTAATATTGTTAAAATGTCTAGACTGACCAAAGCTATCCTCAGATTCAATGCAATCCCTATCAAAATCCCAATGGCATTTTTTCATAAATATAAAAAAAATCTTGATACAAAATCTTAAAGGATCCCCAAGTAGCCAAACAATATTGAAAAAGAAAAGCGCTCATATATCCTGACTTCAAAACATATTACAAAGCTACAATAACCAAAAAAGTATCTTACTGGCTGAAAGGCAGACATATAGACCAATGAAACAGAACAGAGATCCCAGAAATAAACCCTCCCATATACGGTTAAATGATTTTCTACAAGGGTTCCAAGACCAGATGTATTATTCCATTCTCACGCTGCTATGAAGAAATACTTGAGACTGGGTAATTTATAAAGGAAAAACGTTTAATTGGCTCACAATTCCACAGGGCTGGGGAGGCCTCAGGAAACTTACAATCCTGTAAGGGGAGGTAAACATGTCCTTCTTCACATGGCAGCAGAAGCGAGAAGTGCAAAGTGAAGCAGGGGAAATCTCCTTATAAAACCACCAGATCTCCTGAGAACTGACTCACTATCAGCAGAACAACATGGGGGTAACGACCCTAATGATTCAATTACCTCCCACCAGGTGGGGATTATGGGAACTACAACTCAAGATGAGATTTCGGTGGGGAAATACAGCCAAGCCATATCACCACACAATGGAGAAAGGACAGTCTTTTCAACAAATGGTACTGGAAAAACTGGACATCCACATGCAAAGGAATTAGGCTGGACCCTTACCTAAAACCATTTGCAAAAATTAACTTGAAATGGATCAAAGACCTAAATATAAACCTTAAAACTAGAAAACCAGAAGAAAACACAGAGAAAGCTTTTTGACTGGATTTGCCAACAATTTCTTGGATATGAGGCCAAAGCAGAGATCACAAAAGAAAAAAATAGATAAATTAGACCTCATCAAAAGTAACTTTTGTGCATAAAAAGACACTATCAACGGTGTGAAAAAGCAACACATAAAATGAGAGAAAACGTTTGCAAATCATATATCTATCTGGTGTTAATGTCTAGAACATATAAATAACTCTGTATTGTATATGTATATATATGTATATATCTTTAAATTTTCTATATATTATGATATCTTGACATCTTTAAAAAACACCTTTCTAGCCGGAGAGAGATTTCCTAGTTAGTCAATTATTTAAGATAGCAGTGTTCCAGGATGCCTTTGACACACAAACTAACCATTTTAGAGCCATGCCTCCCTGTCAGGGTTGTATATTCCAAGAGGCAATATTCCTCTGACTTAATCACCCCTGGGCCAGGTGTCAGACAACCAGGACCACTCCTAGAGCCCAAAGCCCACTGAAAGTGTTTAAATTAACCAGGCCTAAACTGTTCACCCTTCCCACCTTTGTCTTTCCCATGGGAACCCCAACAAAGACTCTGGCCTAATGGTTTTCCCTTGGCCTGTCTTCTGCCTCCTGATCACCCTGGTGTCTTTCCCATGTGACCCTGCATGGTGCACTATGCCAATCCTCCTGTCTCTAGGTGCTGTAAATATAATAACTTTTCATTTATCCTGAGCCTCTCCTGTCTCCTCTTGTGGCCCCACCGTACTGACTATATCACAAAAGAACACAAAACAAACTCCTATGACTCCACAATCCCCCAAAAAAGAACCCGATTAAAAAGCAGGCAAAGATGCAAGCCTTGGAAGTTCAACCAGGCCTGCGTGAGTACACTCAGACAATTGCAAAGCGGTTCCACTCTTCTCACCTTGGGGTTCACTCCCATTCCCACTATGTCCCCTGTCAGCAGGAAGAAGCCAGAGTGATCAACGGCCTTTTCCCATCTTCATAGCCTACACCTTAAGATTAAATCCCTCCAAAAGGAGGGATTGAAACTGCCTTTGCAAAATTTTGACTGAGACAGTGAAAGAGATCTAACTTAACTGACTCCATCTTGCTTCTAGCCTCCAAGTTGTCCTCATTCATTCTTAGGCATAGGCTGAACTAACTTTGGGAGAAACTTAGTTTATAGTTTAAACAAAGATGGTAACAGCCCTTTCCCAAAGCAGACCTCCTTCTTGCCTGGAGACTTCATTGCCTTTGTAGGACTAACATTAGCCATAAGATTAGAAATTATGGTCTAAGAGTCATGCAGCTGGAAGCTATAAGATTCTGACCCTCCCTAAACTGCTCCTGACATCAGTGCTTGAGATATTTTGCAGACCCTGCACTTAATGGATCAGTTGGCACCACCCAGATCAATAAACGCATTCATCTGATCTTGTGGCCCCTATCCAGGAACTGACTCAGCACAAGAAGACAGCTTCGACTCCCTATGATTTCATCCCCGACCAATCAGCACTCCTGGCTCACTGGCCTCCCCCCACCCACCAAGTTATCGTTAAAAACTCAGCTCCCCGAATGCTCAGGGAGACTGATTTGAGTATTAATAGAACTCCAGTCTCCCTCAAGAAAAGGAGGGGTAGTGCAAAGAACTTCAGCAGATATTTCTCCAAAGGAAATACACAAATGACCAATGACCACGTGAAAAGATGTTCAACATCACTAATCATTAGGAAAATGAAAATCAAAATCATAATGATATATTGCTTCACATCTATTAGGATGACTGTTATCAAAAATAGTAAGTGTTGGTGAGGATGTGAAATAATCGGAATGCTTCTGTATTACTGGCGGGAATGTAAAATGGTACAGCTACTCTGTAAAAATAGTATGGTAATTTCTCAAAAAAATAACCATTTTAGATTACTCATTTAAGTGGAACAATACATTATTTGTCTTTTATGACTGGTTTATTTCACTTGGCATAATATCCTCAAGGGTTAACCATGTTGTAGCATGTGTCAGAACTTTATTCCTTTTTAAGGCTGAATAATATTGCATTGTATGTATATAGCACATTTTCTTTATTCATTCATCCATTAATGGACATTTGGTTTGCTTCCACCTCTATGCTATTGTGAATACTACTGCTGTGACCATGGATATGCAAATATTTATTCAAGACACGCTTTCAATTCTTTTGGAAATATCCACAGAAGTGGGATTTAGTGGGTCATGGTGGTCCTATTTTTCATTTTTTGAGAAACCATCATACTGTTTTCAATAGCAGTTGTACCATTTTACACTACCACCAATGGTGCACAAAAGTTCACAAAAGTTCCCATGCTTGTTATTTCTGTTTTTTAAAATAACAGCTGTCCTAATGGGTGTGAGGTAATATCACACTGTGATTTAGATTTATATTTCTCTGATGTTTAGTGATATTGAATATATTTTCATGTGCTTATTAGCCATTTGTATGTCATCTTTGGAAAGATATTATTCAGATACTTTGCCCATTTTTTAATTGGGTCATTTGGTTTTCTGTTGAACTGTAGAAGTTTTTTTTACATTCTGGATATCAGATATATGATCTGCAAATATTTTCTCCTATTTGTAGGTTGCCTTTTCACTTTGTTGATTGCATCCTTCAATGCACAGAAGTTTTGATGTGGTGCCACTTGTCTATATATTATTTGGTGGTAGTACCTCTGCATTTAGGGTCATATCTGAGAAATTATTACCAAATTTAACATCATGAAGCTTTTCTCTTATGCTTTTTTCAAGGGTTTTTAGAGTTTTAGGTCTTACACTTAGGTCTTTGATTCATTTTCAGTTAATTTTTGTATAATTTTTGTAAGAAAAGCGTCCAGACAACTTTTTATAGAGAAATTTCACCTAAGGGTGGAATTGCTGGGTCATATTATAACAAGTAATTTTTAAGAAAGTTAAAAATATGAACTATAAATATGTGTAAGCTTATTCCAGAATTTACATGTAAATGGGAAAGACATAAAATAACCAAAACAAATTTTTAAAAGGATACAATAGAAAGGTTTCAAGACTCAGATTTACTGTGAAGCTACAGTAATCAAGGTGGTACCACAATGGCATCAGAAGAATCATAAAGGTTAAAAAGATGAAATAGAAAGTTCAGATGTACACTCTCACACATGTCAACTGATTTTTAACAAAGGTGCCAAGGTAATTTCTTTTCAATAAGTGGTGCTGGAACAAATGCATATCATATAGGTGGCAAAAATGAGTGTTGATCCTTACCTCACACCATTCACAAAAGAATTAACTTGAAATTGATTAGAGACCTACATGTAAAAGTTAGCACTATTCAGTTTCTCAAAGAAAATATTGAAGATTTTGAAGTAGACAAAAATATTTTAGATAGGACATAAACTATTTTAAATTTTTTGATAAATTGGGCTTCAAGACTTCATCAAAAAACACTACTGCTTTTTTCGGGGGATGGGGTGGTTGAAGAGAGCACAATTTTACTCTCTCACCCAGGGTAGAGTGCAGTGACACGATCATAGCTCACTGTAGCCTCAAACTCCTGGGCTCAAGCAGTCCTCCCACCTCAGCCTTTTGAGTAGCTGAGACTACAGGCACATGCCACCATGTGAGCCACCATGCCCAGCCAACTCTCACTTTTCTAATGATATCATAACAAAATGAAAAAGAAAGCCACAGAGTGGGAGAAAACATTCACAATACCTATATTTGAAAAGGGGGTTGTGTCCAGCTGTAGTAAAAACTCTTACAACTCAATAATAAGAGACAAAAAAATTAAAAATGAACAAAAAATGTAAACCCTTTACCAAAAAGATTTGTATAAATTGCCAATAAGTACATGTAAAATATTCAACATCATTAGTCATCAGGAAAATACAAATTAAAATCAAATGAGAAGATACCATAACACATCCAGCAGAATGATTAATACTAAAAAGACTGACAATACCAAGCATTGGTAAGGATATGGAGCAAGTAGAGCCCTCATACATTGCTAATAGGACTATGAAATTTAAAAGCACTTTGTGAAAGAGTTTGGCATTTTCTTTACTCATTCTACTACGACCTAGCAAGTCCACTCTTAGAGGTATATTTAAGAGAAATCAAAGTATGTGTCCGCATAAGATTGTGAACAGGAAACATTCATGGCATCTTTACCTATATTAGCCCAAAACTGGAAACAACTCAAATGTTCACCAACAGATAAATTAATAAACAAATTGTGGTATATCTAGACAATGGAAACTCGTCAGCAAAAACAAAGACCAGCCTGGGCGACATGGTGAGATCCTGTCTCTACAAATAAATAATATAATAATAATAACTTATGAATTATTTCTGAAATTTTTATTTAGTATTTTTAAGCCATGGTTGACTACAGGTAACTGAAACTGTGAAAAGCAAAAGTGCATAAAATGGGGAACTATTATACACACAATTTGGATGAATCTCAGAAACATTATGCTGAGAGAAAGAAGTCAGAAACAAAATTGCTTAAGAATACGTACTGCATGATTGTACTTAAAGAAAACTCAAAAAACAGCAAATCTAATCTTTAGTGTCAGGAAGCAGATGAGTAGAGAACAAGGAAGCCTTTTGGAGTAATAGAAGTGTTCTATATATTGAATGAGGTGGCAGTGCACCTCTACGTGAATATATCCGTCAACATTCATAGATCTGTACACCAAAAAAAAGATGCATTTTATTGTATGTATACGATGACTTCAAAAGGTTTGTGTGGAAAAAAATGGAATTAAAAGATAAAAATAGAGCCCAATCCAAAGTCCCAAGAGTACGGAGCAAGATGGCTGACTAGAGATGCCTGGCATTTGTCCTACCAACAAGAAATCCCAAGGCAACAAATAAACAATTAAAATTTCAATGGAGTGTCAACAAGAGAGTGCTGGAGTACAGCAGGGGAGTGGAGATACACCTGTGGTAGCTGGAAGCCCAGAAGGGCAGTGTGGAGGCACCTGGCCTCTGAAGCCCCATCTCCCCAAAGTGGATCAGATCCGCCTAGAATCAGAAGACCTTCCTGTTCCAGGGGAAAAGTAAACAGAATATGCCCAGCAGCTTCTATTGCCACCACAAATAACTACAGTTCTTACTGCAGGAGAATCCCACAGTCCTTGAAAGCACTGAGCCCAGTTTGGAGAGCTTCCAGGAGTTCACATAGCACATTGCCACAGATTAGGAGCACAAAGTGTGCATTCCCCACCCTTCACCAATCCCCTGTGAGCCAAGTTTCTGCAGCACAGCACCTAGACCAGAGCCTCCTCTGAAATGCACCCTGCTCTAGGGGCCAGTAGACTGCACTTCTCCAGCACTAGGGCTCCATCTTCATTATGCCAAGCCCAGTCATGTGGCTGAACACCACAACCTCAGTTACATGAAAGTTTGGCCCAAGACCAACTGTGACTCTGGTTTTGCACAGCAGGCAAAACAACTCCCAACACCACGCTTCCAGCCACAGGAACAGACTGCCAGTCCTGCCTAGGGCAAACCTGCCTCTGAGCCAGCCAAACTGCTGCACACCCTCCCCCAAGCAGAAGAGTCCCCTGGGTCTCTGAGCAGCTTACATGCCCCCAGGCCAGTGGAATGGTTATACATCCATGCTTAGGACCTGAGAAACAGCTCTACAACACCATTAAACCCCACAGACACTCCCTGTGCCCCCAATAAGGGCCTAAGAAACAGTCCCACAGGCCACCTCCAGTGGGCACACCCCCAGGCCTACCAAACCGCCAAGAGTCCACGATCCAGGCCTAAGAAATAGCCCCATGGACCATGACCAGGCAGACATGCCCTCAACCCAAATAAGGAGCCCCATGCCCGTATCCCAGGCCTACAAAACAGCCCCATGAGCCACTCTCCACAGAAATGCTCCCAGGCCAGCTGAGCAGCTGTGTGCCTATGTCCTGGACCTGAGAAATAGTCCTATGGGCCTCCCTCAGCCCACATGCACCCAGGCCAGCTGAGCAGCCATGCAACTGCATTCCAGACCTGAGAAATAGCCCTGCAGGCACCTCCTAGCAGGCATACCCCCAGGTCGACTGAACAACTGTATGCCCCATATTCCTGGCCAGAATAACAGCCCCATGGCCCTAATCCCAGGAAGCCAGGCTCCAAGTTGGCCAGCCCACCATGTGCACACAGCCCCAACCTGAGAAACCCCTGTGAGCCCACCCCCTGGCAAAGTCACACCACTGTCACCACAAACTCTCAGTACAGGCCACTGAGAAACTCCAAATGCCACTAGTATGACTTACAGCTGAGGAAACTACACAAAGACTACACTACTGCATCCAACTAGAATAAAGACCAATGCACCCCACCAAACTGACACCTCAAGACCCATTCATACAAATAAGGATTTCCCTACAAAACCTACTCCATAAAATTGGAACAGGTGGCTTTTCTAACAGATGCATAGAAATCAACATAGGGACACATCAAACATGAAAAAGCAAGGAAATATAGCACCTCCAAAGGAAAACAATAACTCAGTAACAGAATGTAATCATAAGAAAATATATAAAATACCAGAAAAATAATTCAAAACAATAATCCTAAGAAAATTCAGTGAGATACAAAAGAATACAGATAGACAATTCAATGAAATCAGAAAAACAATTCATGATTTTAATGAGAAATTCAACAGAGATAGATATCATAAAAAAATAACTGAACAAAACCTAGAGCTGAAGAACTCAATGAATGAAATAAAAAGTACATTTGAGAGCTTAAACAACACACTGGACCAAGCAGAAGATGGAATTTATGAACTTGAAGACAGGTCTTTTGACATAACATAAGCAAACCAAAAAAACAAACAAACAAACAAACAAAAATTTTAAAGAATGAAGAAAGCCTACAATATTTAAGAGACATCATTAAGTGAATAAATATTAGTATTAATATTATGGGCATTCCAGGAGAAGAGAAAGGAAAAAGTGAGGAAAACATGTTTAGTGAAATAATAGGGCCAGGTGTGGTGGCTCACACCTGTAGTCCCAGCACTTTGGGAGGTCAAGGCAGGTGGATTGATTGAGGTCAGGAGTTTGAAACCAGCCTGGGCAACATGGCAAAAATCTGTCTCTCCAAAATTGCAAAAGTTAGCCAGAAGTGGCAGCACATGCCTGTAGTCCCATCTATTTGGGGGTGAAGTGAGAGGATCTGAGCTCAGGAGGCAGAGGTTGCAGTAAGCCAAGATCATCCCCCTGCACTCCAGTGTGGGTCGTGGAGCAAGAATGAGAAACAGAGAAAGAAAAGAGAGAGAGAGAGAGAGAGGAAGGAAGGAAGGAAGGGAGGGAGGGAGGAAGGAAGGAAGGAGGGATGGAGGGAGGGAGGGAAAGAAAGAAGGAAGGGAGAGAGAGAGGAAGGAAGGAAGGAAGGAAGGAAGGAAGGAAGGAAGGAAGGAAGGGAAAGAGAAAAAGAAAGAGAGAAAGAAAGAAGAAGGGAAGGAAGGAAAGAGAATGAAAGAAAAAAGAAAGAAGAGATAAAGTGGGAAAGGGAAGGAGTGAAAGAAGAAAGGAAGGGAGAAAAAGAAAGAATGAAAAAGAAAGAAAGAAAGAAAGAAAGAAAGAAAGAAAGAAAGAAAGAAAGAAAGAAAGAAAGAAAGAAAGAAAGAAAGAAGGAAGGAAGGAAAGAAGGAAGGAAGGAAGGGAAAGAGAAAAAGAAAGAGAGAAAGAAAGAAGAAGGGAAGGAAGGAAAGAGAAAGAAAGAAAAAAGAAAGAAGAGAGAAAGACGAGATAAAGTGGGAAAGGGAAGGAGTGAAAGAAGAAAGGAAGGGAGAAAAAGAATGAATGAATGAGAGAGAAAGAAATAAAGAAAAAGAAAGAAAAGAAAGAAAAGAAAGAAAAGAAAGAAAGAAAGAAAGAAAGGAAGGAAGGAAGGAAGGAAGGAAGGAAGGAAGGAAGGAAGGAAGGAAGGAAGGAAGGAGAAAGAAAGAATAGGAAATAATAGCAGAAATCTTCCCAGTTCTTGGGAAAGAGATGGATATCCAGGTCCAGAAGCTAAAAGAATCCTGAATACCTTCAACTGAAACAAGACCTTTCTGACGCACATTATATTCAAATGTCAAAACTCAAAGATGAAGAAGGAATTCTAAAATCAGCAAGAGAAAATCAAGTCATATATAAGGGAATCCTAATTAGACTAACAGTGTGAATTTCTCAGCTGAAACCTTACAAGCCAGGAGAGAATGGGATGATATATTCAAAGTACTAAAACAAAAATACTTGCAGTTCAAGAATATTATACCCAGCAAAGCTTTCCTTCGAAAAATGAGAAATAAAATATTTCACAGACAAGCAAAAACTAAGGGAATGGAATTCATCACCACTAGACTGGCCTTAGGAAAAAATATTCAAGGGAATATTAAATCTGGAAGTGAAAAGATGATAACCACCAACATGAAAACATGAGAACATATAAAACTCACTGGTAGACCTAATACAGAAAAGAAAAAGAAAAAAGAATCAAACTTTATCATTACAGAAAATTACCCAACCAAAAATATAAATAACAGAGGAAGTAAGGAACAGAGGATATACAAGACTATCAAAAAACAATCAAAATTATAGGAGTAAGTCTTCACCTATCAATAATAACCCTAAATATAAACAAATAAAATTCTCCATTTATAAGATACAGGCTGGTTGAGTAGATTTTAAAAAGAGATCCAAATATATGCTCCCTACAAGAAACTCAACTCACGTGTAAAGACACATATACAGACTAAAAATGAAGGGATGGAAAAAGATATTCTGTGCAATGGAAACCAAAGTGAGCAGAAGTAGCTGTGCTTACATCAGACAAAACAGACTTCAAATTAAAAGTTATTTTAAAAGAAAAGGAAAGACATTCTATATTAATAAAGGGATCAATTCAGCTAGAGAATATAAAAATTGTAGATATATCTGAACCCAACAGCAGAGCACCTACACATATAAAGCAAATATTATTGGATCTAAAGGGAGAGATAAATTCCAATACAATAATAGTTGGGGACTTTAGCACCCCATTCTCAGCACTAGACAGATCATCTACACAGAAAAACAACAAGGAAACATAACATTTAAACTGTACAATAGACCAAATGGACATAACAGACATTTAAAGAACATTTCTCCCAACAGCTATAGATAAACATTCTTTTTATCAGCATATGGAACATTCTCTGGGATTAACCATATATTAGGACACAAAGTAGTCTCCAATTAAAAAAAAAAAAAAAATTCAAGACCAGTCATGGTGGCTCATGTCTGTAATCCTAGGACTTTGGGAGGCCAAGGCAGGCAGATCACAAGGTCAGGAGATCAAGACCATCCTGGCTAACATGGTGAAATCCCGTCTCTACTAAAAATACAAAAAATTAGCCGGGCATGGTGGCATGTGCCTGCAGTTCCAGCTGCTCAGGAGGCTGAGGCAGGAGAATCGCTTGAACCCTGGAGACAGAGGTTGCAGTGAGCCAGGATCATGCCACTGCACTCTAGCCTGGGTGACAGAGTGAGACTCTGTCTCAAAAAAAAAAAAAATCAAAATTATATCAAGTATTTTACCTGACCACAATGGAATAAAATTAGGCATCAATAATAAAAGGAACATTTGAAACTATAGATATACATGAATATTAAATAATATGGTTCTGAATGACCAATGGGTGAAGAAAGAAATTAAGAATGAAATTTTAAAAATTCTCTGGAATAAAAATAGAAACTCAACAACAAAATCTATGGGATTCATAATTTCCTAACACCTTAAAAGCAGTATTATAAGGCAGGTTTATAGCAATAAGTGCCTACATCAAAAAACTGAAAAGATCTCAAATAAACAACTTAATGCCCAGCTGCAGTGGCTCATGCCTATAACCCAAGCTCTTTGGGAAGCTGAGTAAAGGATTGCTTGAGCCCAGGAGCTCAAGACTAGCCTGGGCAACATAGGGCAACAGAGCAAGACCCTGTCTTGAAAACAAACAAACAAACAAAAACAAAAACAATCTAATCATGTACATCAAGGAGCTAAAAAAGCAAGAACAAACCAAACCAAAATTAGAAGAAATGAAATAATAAAGATAAGAGAGGAAATAAGCAAAATTGAGACTAAAAAAAAAAAAAGATCAATTAAACAAAAAACTGTTTTTTTGAAAAGATAAAATCAACAAACCATTAGGAGACTAAGAAAAAAAGAGAGAACACTCAAATAAATAAAATTAGAAATGAAAAGGGAGATATCACAACATATACCACAGAAATACAAAGTATCATTAGAGGCTACCATGACGATACACTAATAAATTCAAAAACCAAGAGGAATTGAATGAATTCTTGGACACATATCACCTACCAAGATTGAACCAAGAAGAAATAGAAAGCCTGAACAGACCAATAGCAAGTATTGATATTGAATCAGGAATAAAAAGTAGTGATTTCACTACCGAATTCTGCAAAATCTTTAAAAAAGAATTAATATCAAATATTTTTAAACTAGTCCAAAAAATTGAAGAAGAGAGAATTTTTCTTAACTCATTCTACCAGGACAATATAACTCTGATACCAAAACTAGAAAAGGACATAACAACAACAACAAAAAAAACTACAGACCAACATCCCTGATAAATATAGACACAAAAATCCTCAACAAAATACTATCAAACCAAACCCAACAATACATCCGAAAGTTAATACACCATGACCAACTTGGATTTATCCCAGGAAAACAAGGATGGTCCAACATATGCAAATCAATAAACATCATACATCACACCAATAGAATGAAGGGCAAAGCCATATCATCATCTCAATATATGCAGAAAAAGCTCATGACAAAATTCAATATCTCTTTAATTTTTTTTTGTTTGTTTTTATTTTTATTTATTTATTTATTTATTTTTAGATGGAGTCTTGCTCTGTCGCCCAGGCTGGAGTACAGTGGTGCAATCTTGGCTCACTGCAACCTCCACCTCCCAGGTTCAAACAATTCTCTTGCCTCAGCCTCCTGAGTAGCTGGGATTACAGGTGTGCGCCACAATGCCCCGCTAATTTTTGTATTTTTAGTAAAAACGGGGTTTCATCATGTTGGCCAGGCTGGTCTTGAGTTCCTGACCTTGTGATCCATCCACCTCAGCCTCCCAAAGTGCCGGGATTACAGGCGTGAGCCACCGCACCTGGCCAATATCTCTTTATAATAATAAACTCGTAATAAGTTAGTTATAGAAGGAAAGTACCACAAATAATAAAGTTCATTATGACAAATCCAGTACTGAATGGTAAAAGACTGAAAGCTTTTCTTCTAAGAATTGGAACAAGACAAGGATGCTCACTCTCACCACTCTTATTCAGCTTGGCACTGGAAGTCCCACCCAGAGCAATTAGGCAAGAGAAATAAAGAAAGCATGTCCAAACTGGAAAAAAGGGTATCAAGTTGTCCCTGCTTGCATATAACGTGATCTTATATATGAAAAACCTAGACCCTACTAAAAAAGTCCAGAACTGATCAACAAATTCAGTAAAGTTGCAGATACAAAATTAATATTTAAAAATCAGCAACATTTATATACATAAACAATAAACTAGCTGAAAAAGAAATAAAGAAGGCAATCTCATTTATAACAACTACAAAAAAATTAGAATACCTAGGAATCAACTTAACCAACAGGTAAAAACCTTCACAAGGAAAATCACAAAACACTGATGGAATTGAAGAGGATATGAGCAAATGAAAAAACATCCCATGCTCATGGATTGAAAAAGTAATATTGTTAAAATGACGACACTATCCAAAGCAATCTACAGACTTAATGCAATCCCTATCAAAATACCAATAACATTCTTCATAGAAATTTTTTTAAAAATCTGAAAATGTGTATAGAACCACAAAAGACGCAAAATAGCCAAAACAATCCTGAACAAAAAGAACAAGGTTGGAGATGTATTATCAGACCTCAAAATATAGCACAAGGCTGTAGCAACCAAAACAGCATGGTACTGGCATGAAAATAGACACATAGACCATTGCAACAGAATAGAGAACTCGGAAATGAATCCATGTGTCTACAGCCAGTTGATTTTTGACAAAGGTGTCTAAAATACTTATCGGGAAAAGGACAGTCACTTCAATAAATGCTGCTGGGAAAACTGGATATCCACATGCAGAAGAATGAAACTAGATCCCCACTTCTCACCCTATAAAAAAATTAACTTAAAATGGTTCAAAGACCTAAATGTAAGACCTGAAATGATAAAACTTCTGGAAAAAAAAAAACATAGGAGAAATGCTTTAGGACATTGGTCTAAGAAAATATTTTATAGATAAGACTCAAAGCACAGACAACAAAAGCAAAATATATAAATGTGATTACACTAAACTAAAAAAGTTTCTGCATAGCAAAGGAAACAATCAACAGAGTGAAAAGACAACAGAATAGAAGAAAATGTTAGCAAACTACTCATCTGACAGCTTCTTAATATCTAGAATATACAAGGAACTCAAACATCTCAACAGCAAAATAACAAAAAACAAATGGACAAATGATCTGCATAGATGTTTCTCAAAGGAAAATGTACAAATGGCCAACAAATATACTTTAAAATGCTCAACATCACTAATCATCAGGGAAATCCCAATCTAAGTCACAACGAGGTATCATCTCACCCCAGTTAGGATGGCTATTACCATAAAGACAAAAAATAACAAATGCTAGTATGGATGTAGAGAAAAGAGAATTCATACACTGTTGGTGGGAATGTAAACTACTACAGTCATTATGGAAAACATTATGGAGGCTCCCCAAAAAACTACAAATAGAGCTATTATATAATCCAGCAATCCCACTACTGGGAATTTATCCAAAGAAAAGGAAATCATTATATCATAGAGACATTTGCACCCTCATGTTTATTACAACACCATTCATAACAGCCAAGATATGGAATCAGCATAGATGTCCAACAACAGATGAATGGATAAAGGTAATGAGGTACATATAATATACACAGTGAAATGCTATTCGACTATAAAAAAGAATGAAATACTGTCATTTGCAGCAAATAGATGGAACTGCAGGATTGTACGTTAAGTGAAATAAGCCAGGAACAGAAAGTTAATTAAACACCACATGTTCTCACTCATATGTGGAAGCTAAAAGACAAAAATGTTGATCTCATAAAAGTAAAAAGTAAAACAGAGGATACTAGAGTCTGAGAAGGGTAGAAGAAAGGGAGGATAGGGAGAGATTTGTCAAAGGACACAAAATTCCAGCTAGACAGCAGGAATAAATTCTAATGTTCTATACCACTGTACAATGACTACAGTTAGAGATATATAGATGATAGATAGATAGATAGATAGATAGATAGATAGATAGATAGATAGATAGATAGATAGATAGATAGATAGATAGATAGATAGATAGATAGATAGATTTTTTTTTCCCAAACAGCTAGAAGGAAGATATTGAACATTCCCAACACGAAGGAATGATATATATTTGAGTGATGGATACACAAACTACCCTGATCTGATCACTATATATTACATGTATGGAAACATCACTATGTACTCCATGAATTTGTACAATTATTATTTGTCAATTAAAATGTAAAATAATGTAAATCTTAAAAAATTAAACTGTAAACTGTATTTCTCAACAAAAGCTCCATCAAGTTCAAGACACTTTTGTGTGCAATACCAGCTAAATTTTAGTCCATCCCTAAAGATCTAAGAGTCCTAGGAATTGAACCATGTCAATGCAGTATTTTTTACATTATTAACTGAAAACAATGTGTCCCCTTTAAAGGTTTTTTGAGATTAGGAAACAAAAAAATCAAAAGGAGCCAAATCAGGTCTGTAAGGTGGATGCCTGATGATTTCCCATTGAAACTGTCACAAAATTGCCCTTGTTGGATGAGAGGAATGAGCAGGGGCATTGTTGTGGTGAAGGACTCCCTGGTGAGGCTTTATCAAGCATATTTCTGCTAGCTAACTTTCTCCAAGCATTCTCATAATAAGCATAAGTTATCATTCTTTGCCCCCAGAAAGACAATAAGGAAAATGTGTCATGCATCCAAAAAACTGCTGCCATGACCTTTGTTCTCGACCAGGCTGCTTTTGTTTTGACTGGGCCACTTCCACCTCTTAATAGCCATTGCTTTGATTGTGATTTGTCTTTAGGATTGGACTGGTAAAGCCATGTTTCATCTCCTGTCAGAATGGCTGTTATGAAAAAGATAAAAGGTAACAAGCATAGGTGAGGATGTGGAGTTATGAGAACCCCTGCACACTGTTGGTGGAAATGTAAACTAGTATGGTGGAAAACAGCATGGAGGCTCCCAGAAAAATTAAAAATAGAACAACTATATGATCCAGCAATCCTGCTATTAGTTATAAATCCAAAGAAAATGAAATCAGTATATCACAGAGATATCTGCACTTCCATGTTCATTGCAGCATTATTACCATAGCCAAAATATAAAATCTATGTAAGCATCCATCAGTGAATGAATGGATAAAGAAAATGTGGCATATATATGCAATGGAATACTATACATCCTTACAAAAGAAGGCTATCTTGTCATTTGTGACAACGTAGATGAACCTAGAGAACATTATGCTAAGTGAAATAAGCCAGGCACAGAAAGGTAAACACTGCATGATCTCACTTAGGATGTGGAATAAAAAAAAAATTGAACTCTTAGAAGCAGAGAGTAGACTGGTGGTTATCAGGGGCTGGAGATGAAGAGGAAACAATGAAGACATATTGGTTAAAGGACCTAAAATTTCATTTAGACAGGAGGAATAAATTCTGGAGATCTATTGTGCAGCATGGTGACTATAGTAAATAATGTATTCTATACTTGAAAATTGCTAAAAGAGTAAATTCTAAATGTTCTCATAAAAATAAGTATGTGGGGTGATGCATATGTTAGTTTGATTTAATTATTCCACAAAGTATACATATATCAAAGTTTCATGATGTATACCATAAATCTACACAATTTGTCATTTTTTGATTAAAATAATAATAGTAATAATAATAAATTCTATGTAGCAACAACCCCTAGACTAAGGAAACAAGAGCCCCTCAGCTTTGCCCCCAACCAGCTGAGCAGCCTTAGTTAAGGATGTAGCTTCTCTTTGGCTACCCCTGGTCTCATTTTCTGCAAGCTTGAGACAATCACCGAAAGCCCTGGTGGCTTTCGAAAGGGCAGTTTAATGGCATGATGAGGGCAGGAGCCAGGCCAAAGAGGATCTTGAAGGGAGCTTCTGAAGGATAAACTGTTTAGTGTTTCTTGACTAAGTTGGTGATTACAAGATGTAGTTCAGAGTAATCAAGAGGACAATGATCTAAGCCTTTTGCTGATTGTTAAGGGCCAAGGGATCCTAAGGGCTTGGCATCTGGCCCCATTCGCCTGCATTTTCTCTTCTCTCATTTTCCAATGATCTTACCAGGACAGCTTTCTCTCTCTACGTGTGTGCCTGCACGAAGGGCTGCCTTATTAAATAGTAACTCTCATTCTTAGAGTCCATGTCCTTTCCCCGGTCCTGTTTCCTCTTTCCCTCTGTAATGTGAAGGACTGTGCAATTCAATCTATTTTGGAATTAGAAGTTTGGAGCAGTTTGATACAATCACACTGTATCAAATCATTTTGAAATTAATGTTCATTCAGACCTGTAATGAGGCATGTGGCAGGTTGAGAGGGCACACGTGTAAGGGACCATGCCAACACACACTCATCATCCCAGAAACACAATCAGGCCCTAGCACAGCATTTCTCATATGTCAGTCATTTGAATATACCTTCATTATTTGTAAGAATATTTTGCTATATTCACTGATCACCCAACTAATTTTTTTTTCTTTTTTTTTTTTTAGATGGATTCTCTCTCTGTCACCCAGGCTGGAGTGCAGTGGTGCAATCTCAGCTCACTGCAGCCTCTGCCTCCTGGGTTCCAACAATTATCCTGCCTCAGCCTCCCAGGTAGCTGGGATTACAGGTACATGCCACCATGCCTGGCTAACTTTTTTGTATTTTTAGCAGAGACGGGGTTTCACCATGTTGGCCAGGCTGGTCTCAAACTCCTGACCCCAGGTGATCTGCCCGCCTTGGCCTCCCAAAGTGCTAGGATTACAGGCGTGAGACACCACGCCTGGCCCACCCAACTAATTTTTAAATCAGTTACCTGTTTTTTAACTTAGCTCTTCATTAAAAAATAATAACCATGAAAAGAATGGGTTTGATATGTTAATAGTATATTTTTTCTAATTTAAAATATACATAGTCATTCCTCAGAGGGTATTGGTTCCAGGGCACTCCTGACCCCCTGCAGACACTAAAATCTGCAGATGCACAAGTCCCTGTATAAAATGGTGTAGTATTTGCATATAACTTATACACATCCTGCTATATATTTTAAATCATCTCTAGATTACTTATAATACCTAATATAAGTAAATGCTATATAAATATTATACTGTATTTTTTACAGTAATGACAAGATATAAAATCTGTACAGGCTGGGCATGGTGGCTCACACCTGTAATCCTAGCACTTTGGGAGGCCAAGGCAGGCAGATTGCTTGCATCCAGGAGTTCAAGACAGATCAGCCTGGGCAACATGGTGAAACCCCATCTCTACCAGAAGAAGTTACAAAAAATTAGCCAGGAGAGTTGACTCCCGCCTGTAGTCCCAGCTACTCGGGAAGCTGAGGTGAGAGGATCACCTGAGTCTAACAGGCGGAGGTTGCAGTGAGCCAAGATCGTGCTACTGCACTCTAGCCTGGGTGCCACAGCAAGATGCTGTCTCAAAAATTAATTAATTAATTAATCTAAATAAAATTAGCACAATGCAATTCCTAGTTGGTTGAAGCCACAGATGCAGAACTCATGAATATAGAGAGGGCCAACTGTATACATCATGCTCATCCGTTAACCTCATTTTCTGTACCACCGGTGTATATACCACACTTGCAAAACACCATTAGAACTCACCACTGCACTCCAAGGTGATCATTGGGAAGGCATGTGCTCCTTCCAGGCCTCAACATTGCAGTAACACTTGTCCACCTAGATCCCATTTTTTCAATAGGAGCCTTCACTGTATATACTTAATCTGGATTAAGGTCATTTTTTTGGGAGGGAGGGAGGCTTATATTGGTTTGCTGGGACAGCCACAACAAATTACTACAGACTGGGTGACTTAAGCAACAGAAATTTGTTTTCCTCCAGTTCTGGGGGCTGGAAGGCCAAAATCAGCCACACCGGTTTCTTCTGAGGCCTCTCTCCTTGGCTCGTGGATGCCATCTTCTCCCTGTGTCCTCATGTGGCCTTTCCTCTGCGCTTCTCAGCGTCCTAATCTCTTCTTATGGGAACAGCAGTCATATCGCATTAGGGCTCACCCACATGACCTCATTTGCCTTAATCACCTCCTTAAAGGCCCTGTGTCCAAACACAGTCCCACTTTGAGGTACTGGGGGTTAGGACTTCCACAAACAGATTTTGGAAAGACACGAGCTAGCCCATCACAGGGCTTAAGTGCAGGATGAGAGAGGATGGTGAATTCAATATGAGGGCCATGGTTGGAAGAATCAGGCTGCAGGGGATTACAAAGGAAAAGTCAAAGTTTGAAAGTAAAATGACGGGGGGGAAAGGCAAAAAATAAGAATCAGGTTTAAACACCTGAAGACATTGCTCATTCTGATTTACAAGTCACTGGATGAAAAAACAAAAGAAAAAAGAGGATATCACTCATGACCAAGAAGTGCTTATGGCAGGGTGCCGAGGCTCAGGCCTGTAATCCCAGCACTTTGGGAGGCTGAGGCAGGCGGATCACGAGGTCAGCAGATTGAGGCCATCCTGGCTAACAAGGTGAAACCCCGTCTCTACTAAAAATAGAAAAAATTAGCTGGGCGTGGTGGTGGGTGCCTGTAGTCCCAGCTACTGGCGAAGCCGAGGCAGGAGAATGGCATGAACCCGGCAGGCGGAGCTTGCAGTGAGCTGAAATCGCGCCACTGTACTCCATCTTGGGTGACAGAGCGAGACTCTGTCTCAAAAAAAAAAAAAAAAGTGCTTATATATAAAAAATTGATGAGTCTCTAGAATATCCCAAATCCAATCAAAACAACCACAGTGTTGTCTGGTTGCGAATGGATCTAAAAGATAGAAACAGGCTGGGCACGGTAGCTCACGCCTATAATCCCAGCACTTTGAGAGGATTGCTTGAGCCCAGGAGTTCCAGACCAGCCTGGGCAACAAGGTGAGACCCTGTCTTTACCCAAAAAAAAAAAAAAAATCAAAAAATTAGCTGGGCATGGTGGTGTGCACCCATAGTCCCAGCTTCTTGGGAGGTTGAGGCAGGAGGACCATTTAATCCCAGGAGGGTCCAGGCTGCAGTGAGCCGTGTTTGTGCCACTGCCCTACAGCCTGGATGACAGAGCAAGACCCTTTCTCAATTTTTTTAAAAAGAAAGACATAAACAACTGACAGAACAATCTTTGTCCAAAGGGAATGTGTGTAGGGCAACTTAGGAAGATGGGGCAGAAACACAGGAGTCTGTGTGGTCTTAGACACTGTCCAGGATCAGGAAGCAGAGGGTGTAGGGAACTGACCTAGGCACTTACCTTAGAGTAGAGCTGGAAGCTCAGGGGATGCCGCCGACCATGAGATGGTGTGGTCCACCTGGCTGTGCCTCCCAGAAAGGGCTGCTGACGAGGAGGAAATGTGCCCGTCAAGGAGCACAGGAGTCTGAGCTCGATCTGTTACATGTCTCATGGTTTCTCCACCCACCTCCTGTAAGCATGGCTGGCAACATAGTAATTAGGGCTGACCCCAAATATTCCAGCTCTTCTCTCCTCCCAAGAACCTAGTAGGATTGTATTTCCACTCCTTTGAAATTAGTTGAGTCCATGTGACTTGCTTTCCATGTGACTTGCTTTTGTCAATGAAAAGGGAATGGAACAACATGGGTCTCTTCTAGGGAGAAAGAGACAGTGAGGGATTTGCTACAGTTCTTTTCCTTCCTGTGTAATGGTTGAAATGGAGACTCTATCAGCCTGGATCCCAGGGCACAACGATGAAAGGAGTCCCTCTGCTGACCTGTGCTAAATGTACAGAATAAGCAAGAAATACAGTTTTGTTGTGTGAAGCTGCTGAGGTTTGGAGATTATTTGTTACTGGAGCAGAACCTAGCCCATCCAGGCTGATAGTGTAAGCCAGTCCTACTGAGTCTGCTCATGTCAGTATTGAGAAAAGAAAAGCAGAATTTCTGTTTCGTTTGTTTGTTTGTTTGTTTTGAGACAGTCTCATTCTGTTGCCCAGGCTGGAGTGCAATAGTGCGATCTCAGCTTACTGTAACCTCTGCCTCCTGGGTTCAGACGATTCTCTAACCTCTGCCTCCCAAGTAGCGGGACTACAGGCACATGCCACCATACTTGGCTAATTTTTGCATTTATGGTAGAGATGGGATTTCACCATGTTGGCCAAGCAGGTCTTGAACTCCTAACCTCAAGTGATAGGCCCGCCTCAGCCTTCCAAAGTGTTGGGATTACAGGCGTGAGCCACCACCCCTGGCCTGAGCCACTGCGCCTGGCAGAATTTCTTATTTATTTATTTATTTATTTATTTATTTATTTATTATTATACTTTAAGTTCTAGGGTACACGTGCATAACGTGCAGGTTTGTTACATATATATACTTGTGCCATGTTGGTGTGCTGCACCTATCAACTCGTCAGCACCCATCAACTCGTCATTTACATCAGGTATAACTCCCAATGCAATCCCTCCCCCTCCCCCCTCCCCATAATTTCTAAACCAACAAAGCTTAGAACGAAACCCTGAGACAAAGTGATCAGTCTTAACTGGCTAACTAGCCTCCTTCTTTTCAACTTGCCCCTGTTGCCCTTTGAGATATTTTATTGAGCTTGATTCCAGCAACAAACTGTGGGTCCACCCGCTTATGTTCTATATTACCCCACACAAACCAGCTGTCTATGGGCCATGTCCAAGCTACCGACATGTTCACTTAGCATGCTTAAAATGTTTAATTAGTTAAAACTGGAGGATTTGATATAAAAATCTAGATTCCTGGCTGCTCAGAAGAAATTAGACTATCCAGCCCCCTTGGTCCTATATTCTTACATGACTTGAAGCAAAATCACAGCTACCCACTTCAGACGGGAGCTGGGCACACCAAGATGCCACAGTCTCCACAGTTCCCTGTTGCTTAATCTCTGTCCGCTTCATTCACTTCCTGCCTCAACTCTGAGAGCATCTGATTCTGCCACCTCTGTGTCTGCTTCACCCTTACCCCCGCCCCCCGCCCACACACACACACACACACACACACACACACTCTTCCAGTCACTCCATCCAGCGTGTATTCTCCCAGACATTCTTTTCCACTCCTTTCTGCCTTTACATTCCGTTTCCTCTGCCTGGAATGCCCCTCATCATCTCTACTCACTGAAATAAGCCTGTGCATTCATTCACCAACACCCAGCTCAACTGTCACCTTCTGAGGCAGCAGACGCCTGGCTTGGCATCCATCTCCCCTCCCTGCATGGCCCAGTCTTCCCTGGAGACAGAGATGGTCATGTATGTGAGTCCTGGAAAGTGACATGGAAGCATAAGTGTGTGGTGGATGTCACGGAAGGCCACCTAAGGGAAACATCTCTCCTGGGAACTGGTGTGCACGCCGCCTGCCTCCTCCCTCAGTCTAGCCTCTGGAGCAGAGAACACACCCTCTCCATTACTCCTGCCTCCTTGAAGACGCTTCTCAAATGTCACCTCTCAATTAGATCTTTTCTTTTCTTTTTGTTCTTTTTTTCTGAACTCTGTTGCCCAGGCTGGAGTGCAGTGGCGCAATCATAGCTCACTGCAGCCTCAAACTCCTGGGCTCAAATGATCCTCCCTTCTCAGACTCCCAAGTATCTGGGACCACAGGTGTGCACCACCACCCTGGCTAATTGTTTTTATTTGTGGGGACAATATCTCACTATGTTGCCCAGGCTGGTTTTGAACTCCTGAGCTCAAGCAATCCTCCTGCCTTGACCTCCCAAAGTGCTGGAATTACAGGTGTGAGCCACTCAGCCCATCCTCAATGAGATGCCTTACTTAAAATATTGACACCCCTCCCTTCCCAACTCTCCCGACCATTCTTTCCCTGCCTTTCCCCCAATGTGGTCTACTTTTTAATATACTCTATAATGTACGTATTTAGATTTGGTATTTACTGCCTGCTCCCCACTGGAATATCAAGCTCACAAGGGCAGGGAATTGTCTCCTTCCTTTTTTTTTTTTTTTTTTTTTTTTTTTTGGTCTTTTTTATCACCTGTGTATTCCAAGCACCTAGAAAGAACCCATGATAGACATTAATAAGTATCCTGAATGAATAATAGACCTCAGCCATTCCACGCCATTTGAAACCCAGACATTTTTAAGGTTCAGTGTTACTCCCACTTTCCATAAAAACCAAGTCCTATAGGCTGCCTCTGCATCATATCACTTCTCTGATCAATTTTATCCTCTCTATGTTCCCAAACATTACCTGCGTTTCAGGCTCTGTCATCTCCCTATAGCTATGGCATCAGCATTCTATCTTTCCTTTCTTTTTTTTTTTTTTTTTTTTGAGATGGAGTTTTGCTCTTGTTGCCCAGGCTGGAATGCAGTGGTGCCATCTCGGCTCACTGCAACCTCTGCCTCCCGGGTTCAAGTGATTCTCCTGCCTCAGCCTCCTGAGTAGCTGGGATTACAGGCACACACCACCATGCCGAGCTAATTTTTGTATTTTTAGTAGAGATGGGATCTCACTATGTTGGCCAGGCTGTTCTCAAACTCCTGACCTCAAGTGATCCACCTGCCTCAGCCTCTCAAACTGCTAACTGTCTCTCTGTTCTCAATCCTTTCCCCTCCAACCCACCCTACAGAGAGAGGACCTCACTGTGTTAATGTCCTGCTTAAAACCTTTCTTTGGCAGGCGGGCATGGTGGCTCACACCTGTAGTACCCTGGGAGACTGAGGCAGGAGGATGGCTTGAGCCCAGGAGTTTGAGTTCAGCCTGG
This sequence comes from Theropithecus gelada, assembly GCF_003255815.1. Classification (NCBI taxonomy): domain Eukaryota; kingdom Metazoa; phylum Chordata; class Mammalia; order Primates; family Cercopithecidae; genus Theropithecus; species Theropithecus gelada. The sequence continues at coordinate 6,315,643 of NC_037688.1, read as the reverse complement.
GCAATATAGTGAGACCCTGTCTCAGAAAAAACAAATTTATGAGTTTCAAGTCAAGGCTAAATAGGAAAAAAAAAAAAAAAAAAGCTTAACCAGCCTCTCTATGGCCCCCATGGCCTTCTCACAAAATCCACTCTCCAATGGCCCCCAAGCCTTAAGTGGTCTGGTCCCACTTCCTGCTGTGCCTGCTCATCCTCGCACCACCCTCCCCAACATTCCTCAGGCCTGCAGAACATCTTACTGCTGGCCACAGAGCTCTCCTGCAGACATTTACATCTTCTGCTCTTTCCACTGAAAATGATCTCCCTGCATCTTTTTTTTTTTTTTTTTTTAAGGGTCTTGCTATGTTGCCTGGGCTAGTCTTGAACACCTGGCTTCCAGATATCCTCCCACCTCCGCCTTCTTAGTAGCTCAGATTACAGGCATGAGCCGCACTATTCAGGTTCCCCTGCCTCTCACCAGGCTTGTTCCTATCTTCCTTGGGGACTTCCTCCAGGAAGCCTTCCTTAGCTTCACCCCAAGCTGGGTGAGCTGCCTCATATCTGTGTTCACATATCAGCTTGTGCTGACCTCGGTCAGCTTTTCTGACTTTGCCATGAGATCATGTGAGCCTTGAGGACTGGAGTTTTGTCTTATTTTATAATCCCAGTGAGGCTGGGTGCAGTGGTGTGCATCAGTAAACCCAGGTTCTGCAGTGAGCTATGCAGTGAGCTATGATAGTATCTGTGAATAGCCACTACACTCTAGGTTGGGCAACAGAGCAAGACCCCCATCTTGAGAAAATAAAAACAGGCCAGGCACAGTAGTTCACATCCATGATCCCAGGACTTTGGGAGACCGAGGTGGATGGATCACCTGAGCTCAGGAGTTTGAGACCAGCTTGGCCAGCATGGCAAAACCCCATCTCTACTGAAAATATAAAAATTAGCTTGGCACAGTGGTACATGCCTGTAACCCTAGCTACTCAGGAGGCTGAGGCTGGAGAATTGCTTGGACCTGGGAGGCAGAGGTTGCTGTGAGCTGAGATCGTGCCACTGCACTCCGGCTTGGGTGACACAGCAAGACTCCATCTCAAAAAAAAAAAAAAGTAAATAATAACAAAAAAAATTAAATTTATTATTTAAATGTTTTAAATAACAAATTATAATCCCAGTAAGGATACATCATCTAAATAGTAGGCACTTAGTAAATAAGAAGGGAAGGAAAGCAGGAAGAAGGGAAGGGGGAAAGCAGAAAAGAAGAAAGAAAGGTCTCAGATGCTCAGTTCTCTTTCTGGGCACATGGTGGGGCTGCACCTCTCCACCCACTTGAGCGCGTGCTCGGCCATGTGATCTGCTTTGGCCCATGAAATATGAGTGAAAGTGACATGTGTCACTTTTAGGCAGAAGCAGATAGGTCAGTCCGTGGTCCCCATCCTCTTTTTACTGTCTGCTGGGTCACAGAAGCATGTGCTGAGATGGAGTCTCTGTCACCCGAGGCCTCTGAGTGACTAAGACAAGCAGAGGCCCTGGTGGACCTGCAGTGGACACACAGCATGGGGTGAGGAAGACACTCTGTTCTTTTGAAGTGCTGAGAGTTTAGGGTTTATTGTTAACCTAGCACAATCACGTCTCTTCTCTTTTTTTTTTTTTTTTTTTTTTTTTTTGAGAAGGAGTTTCCTCTTGTTCCTCAGGCTGGAGTGCAGTGGCATGATCTCAGATCACTATAACCTCCACATCCCAGGTTCCAGCGATTCTCCTGCCTCAGCCTCCTGAGTAGCTGGGATTACAGGCACCCACCACCATGCCTGGCTAATTTTCTGCATCTTTAGTAGAGATGGGGTTTCACCATGTTGGCCAGGCTGGTCTCAAACTCCTGACCTCAGGTGATCCACTCGCCCCAGCCTCCCAAAGTACTGGGATTACGGGCGTGAACCACCATGCCTGGCCACATCTCTTCTTTTCTTTTTTAATTTCATCTTTTATTTTAGATGCAGAGGATATACGTGCAGGTTTGTTACATGGGTATATTGCACGATGCTGAAGTTTAAGGTATGATTGATTCTGTCGTCACCTAGGAAATAAGCATAGGACCCAAAAAGTAGTTTTCCAACCCTTGCCCCTCCCTCCCTCTACCCTTTAGAGTCCCCAGTGTCTATTGTTTCCTTCTTTATGTCCTATGTACCCAATATTTTGCTCCCACTTGTAAGTGAGAACATGGGGTATTTGGTTTTCTGTTTCTACATTAATTCAAGTGCAGTTGGTTTGAGGTATCGGGGAAAATCACATCTTTTTACCCTTTTATTTGCTAAGAATATCAGACACTACCTTGTCTTTCCCACTGCTATACAATTTTAATTCCAATTGTGTGTTTTCCATGGATTCTTGCAAAGATGCTATAAGGCAAACAGGTTAAATATTATTATCTCCCACATACAAACTCAGAAAAAGAAACTGAATGACTGCCCGGGACTTGCCTGGGTAGGAGAGAAGGGAGCTAACACCAGAGCCCAGGTCCCTGGGTCCCCATCCAGGGCTTCCTGCTTCCAGTCAGTAAAACAGCACAGGTCTAAAGAGTCTAAAATCTGGGGATCCCCACCAGAAAGGGGTCCTTCTTTTATTACAAAGGAAATATATCCAAAGGTTAGAATCAGGCCAGGCTTGGTGGCTCACACCTGTAATTTCAACACTTTGGGAGGCCGAAGCAGGTTGATCACTTGAGGTCAGGAGTTCGAGACCAGCCTGGCCAACATGGTGAAATCCCCATCTCTGTTAAAAAATACAAAAATTAGCCAGGAATGGTGGCACGTGCCTGTAAATCCTAGTTACTCAGTAGGCTGAGGCAGGAGAGTCGCTTGAACCTGGGAGGCAGAGGTAGCAGTGAGCCGAGACTGCACCACTGTACTCCAACCTGGGCGACAGAGTGAGGCCCCCGTCTCAAAAAAAAAAAAGAAAAAGTGTTGGAATCATGGACTTTAAAGCCAGACTGCCCAAGTTGGCTCCAGCTCCAGCCCTCACTACCCAGAGCTCATGAGCATAGCTCCCTCTCTCTCAAGTTCCGTTCCTCCAGGCCTGTAACACTGGGAATAATAATAGTACCTACTTCTTACTCTTGTGAGTTTTAAATAAACAAATCCATGAAGAAGACTTGGCATGGCGTCTGGCATATAATAAAGGCTCACTGAGATTTCTCTATGACTGCCCTATTATCACAGTGCTTTCCATTTAAACAGTCGCCTTCCAGGACGGTAATGCCAGGCTGCTGCCACAAGGTGGCACTGTTGTCTCCAGCCACCCTTCCTGAGCAGCTTAAGTTTCATTTCTCAAAATGCCAAGTTGAGTCAGGACGGAAGGAGAATCCAGAAAAAGATGACAGAGTCCGAGAACTCCAGCCAAAAACGTGTCCTCTTTGTCACATCAAAAGTGATGAAACTGCTTCCTTCTTTTATCTCTGCTCTTTCTTGTAGCTGGATCCCCACACCTCGGAATAGGCTGAAGCAGCTGGTAAAATTGGGCTGCCCAGCCCCAACCCCACACTACGGGCATAACTGGGCAGGGGGTACTAGTGGAAGGTGATTGAATCCACTGCTGTAGAGAAGGGCTTCTCGGGCTGTAGCACGCTTACGCCTCACCTGGGCACCTTGTGAAAATGCAGATTCTGATTCCGCTGGTTTAGGATGGGGTCTGGCACTGTGCATTTCTTTTTTGTTTGTTTTTGTTTTTGTTCTTTGAGACGGAGTCTTCGCTCTGTAGCCCAGGCTGGAGTGCAGTGGTGCGATCTCGCCTTACCGCAACCTCCACCTCCGGGGGCTCAAGCGATTCTCGTGCCTCAGCCTTCCGAGTAGCTGGGACTACAGGCGAGTATCACCACGCCCAACTAATTTTTTGTACTTCAGTAGAGACGGGGTTTCACCATGTTGCCCAGGGTGGTCTTGAACACCTGAGCTCAGGAGATCCGCCCGCCTCAGCCTCCCATTACAGGGGTGAGCCACCGCGCCCAGCCAGCACTGTGCATTTCTGACAAGCTCTTGGGTGGGGTCTGTGCTGCGCTTCCGGGCTCCATACTCTGAGGACCTGGCCCATTTGTGGCAAATGGAATTGGCGACCTCTTGGAAGTCAAGGCTGCAGTGAGCCAAGTTCCTCATGCATGCCGGTTCACCCAGCCGCACAACAGCCCTGTGAAACCAGTGTCATTGTTCCCGTTGTATGGATGATAAACAAAAACATTAAGTAACTGTCCCAAGGTTGTAACAGCTAATTATTAGCAGAGCCGGAACTCAAACACAATACACTTCTGCTAGATCAAATGTTATTGTTTTATGTTGAATTAAAGTAAACATGGCCCAGCTTTCCCTCCCTGACTTCCCAAGACAAAGAGAAAAGGTCTCGGAGGCAGCAGAGAGTGGAAAGGAGGGCAGCTCCTGGAGCCAAACCTCCCGGACTCACAATCTGCCAGTCAGGAGCTGTGTGACCCTGACGAGTTGCTCAGCCTCTCTGTGCCTTACTTTCTTCATCTCAAAGTAGTGAATAATAATGGCACCTACTTCGGGGAGTTAGGCAGAAAAAGATGACAGCATGATCAATTAAGTGATTAACTGAATACGCGGGGCACAGGGCGAGTGCCCTTGCAAGCTTTTATGTTATAGAGCAAAAAAGGTCAGGCTTGGGGCTGTGGGTGCTTACCAACTTTCTTTCAGTTCCTTCCAAAATCCCTACCATCTGTGGGCACCCTTCCACTGAATGCCTTTTTAAAAATTGTGGTATTCAAAAGACATAAAATATATAATCTTTACCACTTTCAACTGTACAGTTTGGTAACATTAAGTATATTCACATTGTTACGAATGTATTTTAATACTTATGTAATTTTTTTTTTTTTTTTTTGAGATGAATTCTCACTCTGTCACCAGGCCGGAGTGCAGTGGCGCGATCTCAGCTCACTGCAACCTCCACCTCCTGGGTTCAAGCGATTCTTGTGCCTCAACCTCCTGAGTAGCTGGGATTATAGGCACCTGGCCACCACACCCAGCTAATTTCTTTTGTATTTTCAGTCAAAACAGGGTTTCACCATGTTGGCCAGGATGGTCTCGATCTCCTGACCTTGTGATCCACCCGCCTCGGCCTCCCAAAGTGCTAAGATTACAGGCGTGAGCCACCACGCCCAGCCCTGTGTTGCCTATTTTAGAAATTAATTTAAAAATCATTATGCCCTCATGCTACCTGACTTCAAACTATACTACAAGGCTATTGATACCAAAACAGATATATAGACCAATGGAACAGAACAGAGGCCTCAGAAATAATACCACACATCTATAACCATCTAATCTTCAACAAACCTGCAAGCAATGGGGAAAGTATTCCCTATTTAATAAATGGTGCTGGGAAAACTGGCTAGCCATATGCAGAAAACTGAAACTGGATCCCTTCCTTATACCTTATACAAAAATTAACTCAAGATGGATTAAAGACTTAAATGTAAAACCTAAAACCATAAAAACCCTGGAAGAAAACCTAGGCAATACCATTCAGGACATAGGCATGGGCAAAGACTTCATGACTAAAATACCAAAAGCAATTGCAACAAAAGCCAAAATTGACAAATGGGAGCTAATTAAACTAAAAAGCTTCTGCACAGCAAAAGAAACTATCATCAGAATGAACAGGCAACCAACAGCATGGGGGAAAATTTTTGCAGTCTATCCATCTGGCAAAGGTCTAATATCCATAATTTATAAGGAACTTAAACAAATTTACAAGAAAAAACAAACAACCCTATTAAAAATTGGACAAAAGATATGAACAGACACTTCTCAAAAGAAGACATTTTAAAACATATTTTAAAAAGCTCATCATCACTGGTCATTAGAGAAATGCAAATCAAAACCACAATAAGATACCATCTCACACCAGTTAGAATGGTGATCATTAAAAAGCCAGGAAACAACAGATGCTGGAGAGGATGTGGAGAAATAGGAATACTTTTACACTGTTGGTGAGAGTGTAAATTAGTTCAACCATTGTGGAGGACAGTGTGGTGATTCCTCAAGGATCTAGAACCAGAAATACCATTTGACCCAGCAATCCCATTACCGGGTATATACCCAAAGGATTATAAATCATTCTGCCATAAAGACACATGCACACGTATGTTTATTGCAGCACTATTTACAATAGCAAAAACTTGGAACCATCCCAAATACCCATCAATGATAGACTGGATAAAGAAAATGTGGCACGTATACACCGTGGAATACTATGCAGCCATAAAAAAAAGTCAGATCATGTCCTTTGCAGAGACATGGATAAAGTTGGAAACCATCATTCTCAGCAAACTAACACAGGAACAGAAAACCAAACACTGCATGTGCTCACTCATAAGTGGGAGTTGAGCAATGAGAACACATGGACACAGGGAGGGGAACATCACACACCGGGGCCTGTCAGGCAGTGGGGGGTAAGGGGAGGGAGAGTATTAGGACAAACACCTAATGCATGCAGGGCTTAAAACCTAGATGACAGGTTGATAGGTGCAGCAAACCACCATGGCACATGTATACCTGTGTAACAAACCTTCACGTCCTGCACATGTATCTCAGAACTTAAAGTCAAATTAGAAAAAAAAAATCATTATGCCCAAATACATCATTCATGTCTATTTCAGTTGAGTAAAGAGACTTGTTACACTGTGAAAGAGTTAGAAAAAAAGGGGAACATGTGCTTGAAATCAGACTGAACTGAATTCAAATCCCATCCCTGCCATTTACGGGCATTGGAAAAGTCAAGTAAGTTCTCTAAGCCTTTGTCTCCCCATTTTTTTTTTTTTTTTTCAAGACAGGGTCTTGCTCTGTTGCCCAGGCTGGAGAGTACAGTGACTCAATCTCGGGTCACTGCAGCCTTGACCTCCTGGGCTCCAGTGATCTTCACCCCTCAGCCTCCCAAGTAGCTGGGACTACAGGCATGCACCACCATGTCTGGCTAGTTTTTGTATTTTTGGTAGAGACAGGGTTTCACCATGTTGCCCAGGCTTCCCTGTTCTTCAAAATGCACATGAAAATGATGCCCATCAAAGCATTCCTGGGAGCATTAAATGAGAATTCTTGTAAAGCAAGGAGCACAGAATCTAGCCCAAGAGCGCTGTGAGTTCACAGTGACTCTTATTTTGCACTGCACTTGGAAGAATGTTGGACAAAGCGCGTGCCTTGGAAGCCAGAGCAAGAGTTCTCAACCTATGGAGCACCAGGAACACCTGGGGTTCCTGTTAAAAATATCCATGCCAGGAGTTCCACCCCAAACCCACTAAGCCACAATCTAATAGGGTGGATGGAACCTGAGCCACTGTATTTTAACACTCTGCCCCCACCTTTTTTTTTTTTTTTTTTGAGGTCGAGTCTCCTTCTATCGCCCAGGCTAGAGTGCAGTGTCCGATCTCCGCTCACCACAACCTCCACCTCCCGGGTTCAAGTGATTCTCTTTCCTCGGCCTCCCGGGTAGCTGGGACTACAGGCGCGTGCCACCATGTCTGGCTAATTTTTGTATTTTTAGTAGAGACAGGGTTTCACTGTGTTGGCCAGGCTGGTCTCAAACTCCTGACCTCGTGATCCGCCCCCTCCAACCAGTCTCCCAAAGTGCTGGGATTACAGGCGTGAGACACCGCACCGGCCCACCCTGCCCCTTTAATTCGGGCACGTCAAAGCTGAGAACAGCTAAGTGGAGATGCCCTGTGCCCTTGGGTGTCACTTCTGGGCCTTGGGAGGTGGCAGGCCCAGGCAGACTGACATGCTAAGGTTGTCGTTCTAGATGCTGAGAAGTTCTGAAGTCATCGCCAGACAGTGCTAAGAAAGAGAGCTTTGGGGAGTAATTTCCCTCATGTGACCTGAGGGCGGGGGTAGGGATGGAGGAAGTCGCCCTCCCCACTCTGACATCTGATCACCTTCCTTCCACTTGAAGCAGCAAAAAGAAGGTGCAAAGTCCCCGTTGCGTTTTACTGAGCTTCTGATGCACTCCCCCACCTCCCCAGCTGCTCTCTCCACATTCGAGGAAGCAGCGCGGGTAGCAGCAGACCCAGTCGCCCCTGGTTGCCTGGAAGTGTCCTTCCGAGCTTTTTTGTCAGAGAGAAAAAGAAAGCCAAGCTCGGGGCTGTGGGTGCTTACCAACTTTCTTTCGGTTCCCTCCGAAATCCCTCCCATCTGTGGGAGGCTTTTTCTGCCAGTCACCCACGTGCATTTGGTTTGCATCCCAATTCGGCCTTGCCACCGGCTCCCAGAAGCTCTGCGTGCCGCGGGTGGTCACGGAGTCTCCCTCACGCTCGAGTGGAAAGAGCTGGGACGGCCTCGCAGGCTGCGCTGGCGCCGCGGGAACAGCAGGTGGCGCCACGGACTCAAGGAGCTCTGAACCGGGAGCAGTTCCTAGAGAGAGCAAGAGTGTCTGTGTTAGCAGGAGCTCAATAAATGCTTCATAGGTATGTGTGAGAGCTGAAACAGTTTCCCGCTGCACTCTGTGTGCAGGTCTAAGCAGCAAAGCTGGCAGGAGGGTGAAAAAGCGAGTGTCCAGAGGTTGGAGTTGAACAATGGGAACACATGGACACAGGGAGGGAAACATCACACACCGGGTCCTGTCGGTGGGTGGGGGCAAGGGGAGGGGGAGTATTAGGACAAATACCTAATGCATGAGGAGTTTAAAACCTAGATGACGGGTTGATAGGTGCAGCAAACCACTATGGCACACGTATACCTATGTAACGAGCCTGCACGTTCTGTACATGTATCCCAGAACTTAAAAGTTAAAAAGTAACATAAAATTTGTTTTTAAAAAAAGCGAGAGTCTCCGCAGGAAGGGCGGGGGACCCTCCGCCTTGCAGAAACTGGGAAGCCTGCCCCGGAAGCAGTGAAGGCCGCGCAGCAACAGGAGCGGAGGGGCCAGGACTCGGTCGCAAGCTCGGTGGTCTTAGACCCTACACGGGCTTCCCCAAAGACCTGCAGCTGCTAGCAACCCCAACCCCAGGGACAGAGTCCTGGGTCCTGAGGCACCAACTGAGAATTTCCCACGCTGAGTCATTTACATCCCCTTCATGATTTTGGACGTACCTACACGTCACCTGAAATATGACTCAGTTATTTTTTTCTTCAACTCACTTTTTAAAGTTAAATGTAGGCCAGGTACAGTGGCTCATGCCTGTAATCCCAACACTTTGGGAAGCCCAGGCTGGAGGATCTCTTCAGGTCAGAAATTTGAGAGCAACCTGGGCAACATAGCAAGACCTCATCTCTAAAAAAAAAAAAAAAAAAATTCAGAGCAGGAGTGGAAGTTTATTTAAAAGGTTTTAGAACAGGAAAGAAAGGAAAGTACGCTTGGAAGAGACCCAAGCAGGGCACTGACGTCAAGGGCCCATACATTTTTTTTAATTAGCCAGGTGTAGTGGTGCACACCTGTAGTCCCAGCTACTCAGGAGGCTGAGGTAGGAGAATCGCTTGAGCCCAGGAGTTAGTTCAAGGCTGCAGTGAGCCGAGATCACACCACTGAACTCCAGCCTGGGCGACAGAGCAAGACTCTGTCTCTAAAATAAACAAACAAGAGTTATCTGTATTAAAAAATAAATAAATACATAAATAAGTAGAGCTAAATATAAGAGAAACAGTTTATTGCTATACTAACTAGAAGCCCAGTATTTCTCACCAAAACAGAAGAGAACTATAAAAATAAATACACAACGGTCACGATTTCTTACCAGTCTGGCAGTTTACCGCTGAAAAGCAACTGGTATCTCATCAGTGCTGTGTTTTCCACACTTGAGGAAAACCAGGGATTCCAGTGCAGAAACCAACAGGAATTCGGAATGAAATGAGGTAACAGGTGGTGAAAGGAAAGTCAAGCAAAGTCCAAGAGGGAGGGGTCAAGTTTGTTTGGCTCCACACTGCCAAACAAAGGGAACCCTGACCAACATTCTGTGCCCGGCAGTGGATTCCAGGGCTTCTTGCAAGATACACATTCTTCCGGAAACTGCGAGTTATTTTTGACTGGTAAGTTGGAGGGGAAGGGTAGAGGCCCGGTTTCCTGTAAGCCCACCCCACCCCTGAGGTCCGATGCCAAGCTGATGGTATCACAGGGTCAGGTGGTCCCAAGAGGTCACCCGGCTGGCCTCCCATATCTGGTGACCGATCACCTGTCCCACAACCTTCCTGAGGGGTCTTCCTGCCTCTGCCCTAGTGCATTGCTGCTGTGGAGGCAGCTACAGGGAGGCAGGACCCAGGGCAGCTGGCCAGACAAGTGAGTACAGGGAATATGGAGGAGGTGGAGTGGCCCTTCCCTAGACACAGTTTCAGTGAGCCTGTGCTTGAAGAGGTGTCTGCACTGGGTTACACTGTAGGGAAAGACAACCATGGAACTGTGGGCACGGCACTTCCCCTCTTGCTGTTGGTTTCCTCTTCTGTAAATTAAAGAGAGTGGGTCAGACAGGACCTTATAGTGAAGAGTCATCTCCAAGCGCCTCTGCAGCCTGAGACCTGGGGCTGTTAGAGGGAGGAATTGCCTGGCCAACCGTGTCTTTCAGTGCATGCAGTTGTTTTTCTTTCTTTTTTTTTAAAAGACAGGGTCTTGCTCTGTCACCCAGGCTGAAGTGCAGTGGCCTGATCATGGCTCACTGCAGCCTTGACATCCTGGGCTCAAGTGATCCTCCCACCTCAGCCTCCCAAGTAGCTGGGACTACAGGCACCCACCACCATGCCCAGGTAGTTATTTTATGGTTTACAGAGATAGGGTCTTGCTATGTTGCCCAGTCTGGTATGCAAGAGTTTTGTAACAAAGTGTGCAAATGGTCTCTCCTATTATTTCAGAGAACCAAGAGCCCATGGTCAAGTAGAAGGAGCACCCTCCTCACTGTGTGTGTCCCGCAATCCTGTAATATGGAAAGGCCATTTGTGCCATCTTGTCCTGGAGCTCTTTAAGTCAAGAAGGCCCAATTATTGATCCTGCGCAAGTCTCTAAACTACCCTGGTATGAGTTTGGGAGTGGGAGAGTTCAAGGGGAGCCAAGGCATGCCTCTGCCCCTCTAATTGTGCAGGGAAGTCTTCAATATTGCACACCTGCTGTGACAGTCCTGGCTCAGTCCCTTTCCAGTGGTGGGGACTGCAGTCAAGTTAATTAATCTCTCTAAGCCTCTGTTTCTTAATCTGTAAAACGGGCATAATGCCTACTTCATAGAATTGTTTGTTGGGGCTAAATGAGATCATTCATGTAGAGTCAGTCAATCAGTATTTGCTGAACACCTACTGTTCTAAGTGTTTGGTGCATAGCCTAGTTCCTTGTACAGGATTAGGCATGCAGGAAGTTTTGGAAAAGCAATGAATATAGGTGTATATATGTGTGTGTGTGTATATATATGTTTATATAGAATATCTTCCACACCACAGCAATTCCATTCAGTCCCCTCTTTCAAACATGAAGGGCCTGGGCTTCCTCTTGGCATGGTAGCCAGGTTCCAAGTAAGACTATTTCACCACCAAGTGTTGCAAGAAAAAGGAAGTCGAAGCTTTCATCTTCCTAAGCATTGATCTTGGAAGTCCTGGAACATCACTTCCACTGAATTCTATTAGTCAATGAGGTCACAAGGCCAGCCCAGATTCTTAAAGAGAAGCACACACATGCAGAAAGGAAGGAATTGCTGAGGACCATCTTTGGAAACTACCTAACACAGACGAGGAATAGAACAGGCCTGGTTTCCTGTAAGCCCGCCCCACCCCTGAGGTCCGATGCCAAGCTGATGGTATCACAGGGTCAGGTGGTCCCAAGAGGTCACCCGGCTGGCCTCCCATATCTGGTGACCGATCACCTGTCCCACAACCTTCCTGAGGGGTCTTCCTGCCTCTGCCCCAGTGCATTGCTGCTGTGGAGGCAGCTACAGGGAGGCAGGACCCAGGGCAGCTGGCCAGACAAGTGAGTACAGGGAACATGGAGGAGGTGGAGTGGCCCTTCCCTAGACACAGTTTCAGTGAGCCTGTGCTTGAAGAGGTGTCTGCACTGGGTTACACTGTAGGAAAAGACAACCATGGAACCGTGGGCACGGCACTTCCCCTCTTGCTCTTGGGTTCCTCTTCTGTAAATTAAAGAGGGTGGGTCAGACAGGGCCTTATAGTGAAGAGTCACCTCCAAGCGCCTCTGCAGCCTGAGGCTTGGGGCTCTTAGAGGGAAGATTTGCCAGCAGTTGCTCACTGACACTGTAACATTTATTCACTTGTTCATCCATTCATTGCCTGCCTTCCCCCCTCATATGTAAGCTGATGAGAGCAGACATTGCTTTGTTTAGTGTTACATTCCCAGAACTTAGAATAGTGCTTGGCACTTAGTAGGTGCTCAGTAAATATTTGTTGAATGAATGAATCAATCAATTAAGTAATCAATTATTCAATTGTCCTAACCAGCCACAGGAAGTTGAGTAGGACAAGGAGGTTTCATGGAAGAAGTGAGAAGTGGGCTGGGCTTTAAAGACAGGTAGGCCTGGCAAGAACGTGTTCTATTGATGAGCCGATGAGAAGCAGTGAGAGACAGTGGGCCGATGCCCCAGTCACTCTGGTGGACACACAACCAACCCTTAACTAATTAAGCCTTCATTAGATTTGATGTGTGTGTCCCCCATGGAGTATGTAGAAAGAGGATGCTGAATTCTCTCCCTGTGTTTTTTTTTTTTCCCCTTGAGATAGGGTCTTACTCTATTACCCAGGCTGGAGTGCAGTGGTGCAATTATGGCTCACTGCAATCTCAACTTTCCAGGCTCAATCCATCCCCCTACCATAGCCTCCCAAGTAGCTAAGACCACTATGCCTGGCTTTTTTTTCTTTTTTCTTGTTTGTTAAGAAGAGTCTTGCTCTCTCACCCATGCTGGAGTACAGTGGTATGATCTTGGCTCACTGCTGCCTCCACCTCCCAGGTTCAAGTATTTCTCCTGCCTCAGCCTCCCGAGAAGCTGGGATTACAGGTGCACACCACCATGCTCGGCTAATTTTTGTATTTTTAGTAAAGACAGGGTTTCACAATGTTGGCCGGGCGGGTCTCGAACTCCTGACGTCAGGTGATCCGCCCGCCTTGGCCTCCCAAAGTGCTGGGATTACAGCCATGAGCCACCGTGCTCAGCCTAATTTTTTAAGATCTTTTGCAGAGATGGGGGGTCTTGCTGTGTGCCCTATGCTGGTCTTGAACCTCTGGGCTCAAGCAATCCACCCACCTCAGCCTCCCCAAGTGCTGGGATTACAGGCATGAGCCACTGCACCTGGCTAAATGCTGAATTATTAGCTCAGCCCTAGGGGCAGGGCTTTCTCTGAATTATCTCTGTAGACCAATCATTTTTAACTGGGGACAGTTTTGACATTAGACAGTATCTGGTGACGTTTTTCTTGTCACACTGGGTGTAGGGGAGTGGTTGTTACTGGCATCTAGTGAGTAGAGGATAGGATTCTGCTAAACATTCTACAATTCACAAGACGGGCCCCTACAACAAAGAATTATCTCACCCAAAATGTCAATTGTGCCCCTGTTGAGAAATCCTAGCTGTAGAGGGTGATGGGAAAATGCTTTGAATTAGAAGCATTTGGGAGCTGGCAGACAGCCGGCAATCTCTGTAGCAGCACTTGGCAGAGAGCTGTGTTCCCACCTAAGATGACTGCGTGTTATAAATAGCTCCTCTCGGTATTGTGGCAGTTGTAGCAGTTTGAATCAATGTCAGAGGAGTTTCAATACATGGATAATAAAAATGCAAAGGAACTATATAAAGGGAGAGAATGAAAGACTAGAAGCAGCAGACGCATTGAGCTTTTCCTGCAGCTAAGGAGAAGCATGCCTTCCACACTTGAGTGGAAAGATTCTTCCTCCAAAATAGCTCTCAGATTCCTCCACTCCCTCCCCACTGCAACTTCCCTGGTCCAAGCCCCCATCCTCTGGTACCTAGACCAATACTGCCACCGCGAAGAAAAAATATATATATATATAAAATATCTTCCATACCACAGCAATTGCATCCAATCCCCTTTCTCAAACGTGAAGGGGGGCAGATCATGAGGTTCAGGAGATCAAGACCATCCTGGCTAACACGGTGAAACCCCGTCTCTACTAAAAAGACAAAAACAAAATTAGCCGGGTGTGGTGGCAGGTGCTTGTAGTCCCAGCTACTCAGGAGGCTGAGGCAGGAGAATGGTGTGAACCCGGGAGACGGAGCTTGCAGTGAGCAGAGATCGCGCCACTGCACTCCAGCCTAGGTGACAAAGCGAGACTCCATCTCAAAAACAAAAACAAAAACAAAACAAAACATGAAGGGGCTAGGCTTCCTCTCGGCATGGTAGCCAGGTTCCAAGTAAGACTATTTCCCCAGCAAGTGTTCTTGCTAGAAGTAGAAGGAAGCTTCCACTTCCTTTTTCATGGAACGCTCGCTGGTAAAACAGTCTTACTTGGAACTGGCTACCATGCCGAGAGGAAACCCAGCCCCTCCATGTTTGAGAAAGGGGATTGGATGGAATTGTTGTGGTATGGAAGATATTCTACATAAACAGATATATATATATATATATATATATATATATATATATGCACCTATGTTCTTCCCAGTCTACTCTGGCCTCCACCACGCTTTTTCCCCAGAAAAGGGAGACAGATCTTACAGCATAAATTAGATGATGCATTCACTGCTTAACCTGGGAATGCCAGGGGCAGCAGCTCACTCCTACAATTACAGAACTTTGGGAGGCCAAGGCAGAAGGGTTGCTTGAGCCTAGGAGTCCAGACCAGCCTGGGCAACATAGTAGGACCCCGTCTCTACAAAAAATTTAAAAATTAGTCAAGTGCGGTCATTTTCATCTGTAGTCCCAGGTACTCAGACTGAGAGGCTGAGGCAGGAGGATCACTTGAGCCCAGGAGTTTGAGGCTGCAATGAGCTATGATGGCACCACCATACTCTAGCCTGGGCAACAGAGCAAGTCCCTGTCTCAAAACAAAACAAAACCTGAGAAGGCTTTTTTTTTCCTCATTATACTTAAGATAAAATACAAAATCTGTAACAGGCCCACCACATACATTCTGGAGAGTCTGGTCTCATCCTGTCTCTGCGTGTTTCTGGAGGGGTGCATCCTGCCCTGTCCTCTGTTCCTGGAATACGTCAAGCTCAGTTCAGCCTCAGATCACTGCCCCCATAGAGTTGACAGTCTGATGCTGGAGGTGGACCTGAGTCAATCCCATCACTCAAGCACACATAAAACTGGCCCTGGTGCCACGAGTGACAGGGCCACAGTGCCAGGAGCCTGCAGCAGGAGACTTGGCTCATTAGAGAGACCAGTGAATGAATTCTTGACAAGATAACTCTTCAATGGAGCTTTGGAGGGTGAGGAGTTAACTAAATGAAAATAGGGCTCGGTCAGGCACGGTGGCTCATGCCTGTAATCCCAGCTACTTGGGAGGCTGAGGCAGGAGAATTGTTGAATCCAGGAGGCAGAGGTAGTGAGCCAAGATCCCACCACTGCACTCCAGCCTGGGCGACAGAGCGAGACTCTGTCTCAGAGAAAAAAAAAAAAAAAAGAAAATAGGAGGAAGTGGCCGGGTGCAGTGGCTCACACCTGTAATTCCAGCACTTTGGGAGGCCGAGGCAGGTGGATCACCTGCGGTCAGGAGGTTGAGACCAGCCTGGCCAACATGGTGAAACCCCATTTCTACTAAAAATTAGCTGGGAGTGGTAGCACACGCCTGTGCTCCCAGCTACTCAGGAGGTTGAGACCCAAGAACTGCTCGAAGCCAGGAGGCAGAGGTTAGAGTGAGCCGAGATCACACCACTGCACTTCAGCCTTGGGGGACAGAATGAGACTCCATTTCAATAAATAAATAAATAAATAAAACAGGAGGAAGGAACAGTGAGTGCAAATGCCCTGCAATGGTGTGAGCTGGGCCCAGTGCAGAGAGGAGCAGAGGTAGGGCAGGCAGGAGGCAGGTCTGGCAAGGGCTGCCACTCAAGGCAAGGGCTTTGGATTTTATTCTGACCCTGAGGGAAAGCTCTTGGACCCTTACCCTAAGTAAGGGTCTGACAGATGAGATTTGCAATTTGAGAAGATCACTCTGGCTGCAGCATCAATATTTGTAAATAATTTATCTGAATCTCATACTTGTTGTAGCTCTTGACATTTACAGAGAGGCCAAAAAGACTATGGGGAGACCTCATGGTTGTCAGAGAGATGATGGTGGCTTGGACTGTTGACAGGGGATGAGAGAGGTTGAACAGTTTGCAAATTTATTAAAACCTTGTGTGTGTAGTTGAAGAATGATCATATTACCATTTCTTGCTCAAAGGCCCTACATGTGACTGTACCAAAAACACAGAACGCAGGAAGACATACCAACGTAGACACTGCTGGCCAGGAAGCATCTTCGTCTGCTGATCTGATTGGTTGGGCGTGCCGAGCAACATTCCCTGTGCAGGTCTGTTTGGTTTTGATAGCATCCCACGGCAAGGAGGGTCCAAGACTAAGGGGTTGGTCATGAGACCATGTGATCTCCTCTTGCTTACCTTTGCATGAGGGCAGAAGAAGGGGCTGGCTGCATATCCAAGCTTGCTGCTGCTGTCATTATGGCATAGCACATAAGGTCACTCAGCAGACTCATGTAACCAGCAAAGGGTCTACTCGCCACTGGTACAAAAATGCCAGAATAACAAGAGCAAAGTGTGATAAGGAGATTTTATCATCCATGCTAATAAGAGAAGGAGTGGGCAAGATTCTTTCCAAAAATTTCCACCCTTCAATTTATGGAGGGAATGCAGGGGTTTTTAAAGAGAGAGGGGTTCGGAATGGAGAGGAAGGGGGCTAGGAGGGGTCAGTGGTGCGATCCACTCCAACAGCTTATCTTGAATTATTGTTCCCTTTGGTGAAGGGGCCAGTGCCATCACTGGGCCTGACCAGGTTGCAAATGAACTGCAGCCAGTCTTGCAGTTAATTTCTAGTGCGTGAGCGTGAGTAAACGTGAGTGAGTGTAGCCAGGAGTAAATTTCAGCCTTGACTGGGGAGATAATTCTGGAGGTATAAGGTCCATGTCAAGATCCAGCCCCTGGATGGGCACAATGGCTCATGCCTGTAATCCCAGCACTTTGAGAGGCCGAGGTGGGCAGATCGCTTAAGGTCAGGAGTTTGAGACCAGACTGGCCAATATGGCGAAACCCCGTCTATACTAAAAATACAAAAATTAGCTGGGTGTGGTGGTGCGTGCCTGTAATCCCAGCTACTTGGGAGGCTGAGATAGGAGAATTGCTTGAACCCAGGAGGCAGAGGTTGCAATGAGCCAAGATCACGCCACTGCACTCCAGCCTGGGAGACAGAGCAAGACTCCATCACACACACACACAAAAGATCCAGCCCCTGAAGCTTCTAAGGAAATACATGACCAGATAAGTGAGCATGGTGTGTGCTTGACAAGCGTTTGGGTAAATAAATGTGCATATGGCATGGGAGCATGGAATGGGGAAGAATAGGGAGTGGAGGTTCACAGTCCATTCTGAGGCTGTATGTCAACATGACAGGAAACACATATACAGCTTGTCTCAAAGTTGTATCTTGAGACTAGGGAGAAAGAAGGAAAGAAAACAAGGTTTTAAAATGCATTTTGAAGCCAAGCTGCTTGGATACAGTCAGATTGCCTGGATTCAAATGGCTATTTCTACCACTTCACTGACTAGCTCTGTGGAACATTCCAGAACTTCTCTATTCTTCTGTTTCCTCTTTTTTTCCCCTTAATTTACTTTTTTTGTGGGGGGGCCAGGTAAGAGACAGGATATCCCTATGTTGCCTAGGCACACCCTGAACTCCCAGGCTTAAACAATCCTCCCACCCCAGCCTTCCAAGTAACTGAGACTATAGGCACCTGCCACCACCCACGGCTGGTTTCCTCATCTTTGAAACAGGAAGAAAAACAATAGCAACCACTGTTGGAGTTTTAGGAGACCAATAAACACTCTTTCTGCCCCTTCTGAGTTCAGAACTAAGGAAGAAAAGCAGATGTCAGCCAGGTAGAGATCAAAATGTCATCTTCATTGCTGACAACAGCTAGACTGGAGGATGTGGTTGAGGTGAAAATACTTTACCCCCAGTCACTAACACAGCAACTGCAGACAGCCCATTACCAGGGCATAGGATGGTCCAACCCAGCACCGCACCTTCTCAGAAAGTTACCAGTCAGAGAAATCCTCCTCCTGCTTTGGGGAAAAGGGGGATGAAAGCTAGATAGACATGTTCCTCCACACCTGGCCCCACTGGGAAATAGAATAGGAATCTCCTCCTGTCCTTGAAAATATGAGAAGCAAGAATAAGTGATTCTCTCCACACCATTTTATGGGCTCATGAGGTTGTTACAAGATTGTTAAGGAAAAACAAAGCTAAAGTGTCTAGAATACAGAATCCATAAGGTTTCATCTCTGGCATCAACTATCCTGGCTGGTCAGGCCAGCCAGATAGGCAAGGCTGGTTAACCGAGGGAAGTTGTGGTTGAGTGAGAAACAGCATGAAGTAAGGGAGTTCTTGAAAGGGGACTTCTCTCTCTCTCTTTCTCCTTGTTCCTTACACTCAGGAAACCTTGAGAGTTCCCTAAAGGGAAATGCTGACCAAATATGAACTGGCAAGTCTTTTTTTTTTTTTTTTTTTTGAGATGGAGTCTTGCTCTGTCACCCAGGCTGGAGTACAGTGGTGTTATCTCAGCTCACTGCAAACTCTGCCTCCTGGGTCCAAGCAATTCTCCTGCCTCAGCCTCCCAAGTAGCTAGGATTACAGGCATTTGCCACCACACCCGGCTAACTTTTTATATTTTGAATAGGGACAGAGTTTCACCATGTTGGCCAGGCTGGTCTCGAACTCCTGGGCTCAAGTGATACACCCCTCCTTGGCCTCCCAAAGTGCTGGGATTATGGGTGTGAGCCATCACACCTAGCCTGGCAAGTCTTAAATTAAAACTGGGGGAAATCCTCCCAAAACTATGTATCTTCAATTATACACCAACCCAGTGACTTATGAGCACAGCTTCATGGCCCAGCATTTTTTAAGGGTGTGTGTTTGCACTGCTTCTGTTGGTTTTGGGTAGGAGTTTTTTGGAGGGAAGTGGGGAGAGGAAGGCACTGTGGTGTGTTTTTCAAGGCAGCCTCCCTCCTCACCTCTTACAATTAAGCAATTAAGAATCGCAAGCAGGGAAGTCACTGGGAGCAAACAGGAACCAGCTCTAGGGAAAGCCCTGTCCAATCACTGAACAATAGCAATTCCGTTTAAGGTGAGTGCAATAAGGCAGGAAATAACATGCTGTGTTGACAACATGCCTTACTGATAGATTGCGGTTCTGCAAGCAATACATCAGCAATGCCACACTTGCCACCTGACCTGCCTCAGCCAATCCCAGTTCATCTACCTGATGGAGCAAGGCTGCCGGTTGTGTGGACATCAAGGGAAAAGCCCAGGGGAGCAGGAAGTTGTTGATCTGTGAGCCTAGTGGTTCTCTTCCCTGTGCTGAATCACCTCTTGGTGGGGCACTGGGAGACCACACCTGAGTTTCTGAGACATATGGAAACCCCCATCAGGCTGGATCTCTCACAGGTTTTACCTTGGGTAAATCCTGCTACAGAGACCATTCCCCCTTGGTATTTCCAACTAAGGCATCTTTAGCTCCTCCTCCTTTTCCTCTAGTGGGGATGTACACAGATGGCACAGGCTCCTGGGCCCACAAGTTCACTGTGGTTGCATAATCCACAAAAAGATTTTTCCTGAAAATTGAGCCGTAAATATATTGCTAAGTTAGCAATAATAATAATGTTCAGTGAGCACTTACAGTGTTGGGTACTATATTAATATTCACCATAGGAAGTACTATTGCTATCTACATTTTATAGATGAAGAATTAAAAAGTAGAGAGGTAATATTCCCAGAGCCCCTATCTACTATAGCCACAATATTTAGCTGAAGGAAAGGAATTCAACACTTTATCTTCCACAATCTGTTTTCATGGATTCAAGAGAATATAAAACCTGGAAAAGGCCTTAGAAATAATTGAGTGTAGCCTTTTATTTTACAGATCAGAAAACAGACCTGGAGAGGGGTTAGGGTTTATTTGCCCCAGTCCCAGGTAAGATCATGAGTGAGCCCCCAAACTCCCACTTTTGGGGCTACTCCCATAACATATCCCCTTTCTTCCCTCACAGAAATCACTCTCCTGAATTTATCTTTTTTTGTTGTTGTTGAGACGGAATTTCGCTCTTGTCGCCCAGGCTGGAGTGCAATGGCGCGATCTTTGCTCACTACACGCAACCTCTGCCTCCAGGGTTCAAGTGATTCTCCTGCCTCAGCCTCCCTAGTAGCTGGGATACCATGCCTTGCTAATTTTTTTTT
Source organism: Theropithecus gelada (assembly GCF_003255815.1). Classification (NCBI taxonomy): domain Eukaryota; kingdom Metazoa; phylum Chordata; class Mammalia; order Primates; family Cercopithecidae; genus Theropithecus; species Theropithecus gelada. The sequence continues at coordinate 6,295,290 of NC_037688.1, read as the reverse complement.
TTTTTTTTAAAGCAGAGACAGGGTTTCTCCATCTTGGTCAGGCTGGTCTTGAACTCCCGACCTCGGGTGATCCGCCCGCCTCTGCCCCCCAAAGTGCTGGGATTACAGGTGTAAGCCACCACTCCCGGCCTTCTTGAATGTATCTTAATCATTTTTTTGCTTTTCAATTCTCCGTAAGTATGCCCATTTTCTTCTCTTCTTGCTACCATTTTTACTGAAAGAGGGAAAGAGAAAAAAGTGAGAAGGGCAGCTAAGAAGGTAACAGCGTAGGGAGGAAGGGAAGAAACAGAGAGAAAGGTCCCATCTGCTTGTGGATTAATGGGAAACTGAATAACTCAACTGCTAGAATCCTGGTTTGAGCGTCAAGATGTCTAAGGTCAAGTCCAATCCCTGTGTGACACTCTCAGTCTCGCCTCCTGGCAATTAAGTTTCCCCAGCTATAAACCCATACATTTACATCCACCAGATTCCCCGAAAGCACTTTGCCCTCATCAAATAAGTCCGCCCAGGCCTCCAGAACCATCCCTTTACTCTCAACCAACATGGCGACTGTGGGTGACGTCAACTTCCGTCGCCCACACCCACCTCCCTTCCCCTAGGGGGCGGCGAACCTCAATGACGGCTTCGACTGGGGCGCATGCGCGGCGGCGGGGCTCGGCCCGCGGCGGCGGCGGCAAAGGGGCGGAGGGGTTCTCTGCCAGCAGTTGCCAAGCTGCTGCGGTCGTGGCGGGATGGTATAGCTGGGCCTGAGGGCGGGCGGCGGGGTGCGGGCGGGGGCGAGGCGGCCGGGAACGGCCGACGCCGCCTGACTGGCTTGGGAGCAGCGGTAGCAAGCTGAGGGGGCGTCGCCGCCGCCGGCCCCCGGCGCCGCCGCGGGAGGCCGCGCCCGCCATGGCGGCCCGGGCGGTACTGGACGAGTTCACGGCGCCAGCCGAGAAGGCGGAGCTGCTGGAGCAGAGCCGCGGCCGTATCGAGGGCCTATTCGGCGTAAACCTGGCCGTGCTCGGCGCGCTAGGAGCTGAGGAGCCGCTGCCCGCGCGCATCTGGCTGCAGCTCTGCGGGGCGCAGGAGGCGGTGCACAGCGCCAAGGTGAGTCTGGCCGCCGCCCCCGCGCGCCCGCGGCCTGGATCGGTCTGGGTCTCCGGGCGCCCGCTTCTCCCCGCCCCCGTCGTCCGCCGCGATGCGCCGGGGTTGGGAACGCAGTCTCGGGAGTCCGCGAACCTGCCTTCTCGGCTCGCGAGCCATGTGACCTTGGATAGCGGCTTGATCCCCGGAGCCTTAGTTTCCCCATTTGTAAAGTGGCGCTGACGAAAGTACCTACCTCAGAGGGCTGTTGCAAGGATGAAAGTGGGGGATGTGCATGAAGCGCGGGCATAGCTTGTGGCAACGGACCGGGCGCGCTGCGCATGTCGCCTGTTGTTATCTGTTCCCCGGCCACCAGGATGGTACGCAAGGCCTGGTGCTGGGCCCGCAGCCTCGTTATCCACCACCTAAGCCTTTATCCCCCAGCCCCGGGCCTCCACTACTGCAGTTCTGAGCCTTTTTGGGATCTCAGTTCCCCTTGAGAATCGGCAAAAAAGCAATAGTAATAAAACGCTCGGAGAATGTCAGAAAGAAAGGATGTATGTTTATTTACCTATTTTTTTTCTATTTGAGACAGGGTCTCACTCTGTCACCCACACTGGAGTGCAGTGTGGCGCGATCTCAGTTCACTGCAGCCTCGACTTTCCAGGCTCAAGTGATCCTCCCACCTGAGCCTCCCGAGGAGCTAAGACCGCAGGAGCGCGCCACCACGCCCAGCTCATTTTTTTTGTTGTTGTTTGTTTGTTTGTTTGTTTTGTAGTGACGAGATTTCACTATGTTGCCCGGGCAGGTCTCAAACTCCTGGACTCAAGTCATCCTCCCACCTCGGTCGCCCAAAGTGCTGGGACTACACGCGGGAGCCACCGCGCCCGGCCTGATATTTAATATGTTAAAAAACAGCATTATTCCTTGTATCGATATTACGTACAACTAACATTTACATAACGCTTATAGAACAAGAGATGGTTACTTCAGAAGGAATTTGCAGCCCTTAATGGCTTCTAATAAGGTAGATTTTATCCTCCCCACCACCACCCCGCTGTCTTTTTTTTTTTTTTTTTTTTTTAATTAACAGCTGGGGAAACTGAAACTCAAAGTGGTGACTCACCTTCTGCCTAAATCAGCATTTCAGACCTCTTCAGCACCTCTATCTACTTCCCTCCCTTTGCAAACCAAAAAGCAACAGAGTACGTTCCTCCTCCTAGGTAACCAAGTTTTTCTAGGTTTTTCCATCTCCTAAGTAGGGCAGCAGGATTCAGACCTAAGGAGTTTGTTTCCAGAGCCTTCGTTCTCGATACTTGCCTTTCATACGATGAGCCCTGTCTGCGGGGTGGGCAGGAAGGGCCCTCTTTTTGCATCCTACTTGACAAATGTCAGTGTCCTTGAATCTGAGTAGTCATATCTCCTGATGTTCTTAGATTTAACAAAAAATCGTGAGTGTTTGCTTTAAACATGCTTAGAGGAGACAGGGCATTCAGCTGTATAGTTCTTCACAGCTTAACTTAAAACATTTTAGCCTGGGCGCGGTAGTTTACGCCTGTAATCCTAGCACTTTGGGAGGCCGAGGCGGGTGGATCAGGAGATCGAGACCGTCCTGGGTAACACGGTAAAAACGTGTTCCTCTTGAGATTGGGAAAAAAACCATTAATAGTAATAAAACACTTGGAGAATGTCAGAAAGAAAGGATGTATGTTTACCTGTTTTTTTCTATTTGAGACAGGGTCTCACTCTGTCATCAACACTGGAGTGCAGTGGCGTCTCTACTAAAAATACAAAAAATTAGCCTGGCATGGTGGCACGCGCCTGTAGTCCCAGCTACTCAGGAGGCTGAGGCAGGAGAATCGCTTGAACCCGGAAGGCAGAGGTTGCTGTGAGCCGAGATCGCGCCACTGCACTCCAGTCTGGGCGACAGCGCCAGACTCCCTCTCAAAACAAAACAAAACAAAAAGCCAACATTGTAGATGTAGAACCAAGTTTGCTTTCCTGGGCTTAACTTTTTTAGTCAGTTGGATTGCAGACAGCTGGTCTAAGGCGCATTCCCCTTTGTCCATTCTTCCCAGGTATCCAATCTTCTGCACTTCTCAGGGCTTAAACGCTTGACATGATTAAGTCCTGCTTTTTCTTCTGAAAATCTCTTACGTGCATTCGTTCCTTTCCTTTCTATTGCGTTTGCTGCAGTTAAGACTTTCATTACTGTGTGTCCGCTCCCTTGCTCCATTGCCTTTATTCATTCATTGCTCCCTCCCGCCCTGGTTCAACTTGTATTAGAGTAGTCCTCCTGCAAAAAGTCATTTTCCTGCCCTGGAACCTACTAGAGCCTCCTGTCACCTGTCTCATTCAGCCTAAACTCCTCCTCTGACTTACAGAACGATTAATCCAACCCCACTTTATTTTTCCAATGTTCTGGTTTAGCACCTTTCAGCTTAAACCTCCACTGTAGTAGTCTCTGCCTTTGCTGTGCATTCTGCCTGCTCTGGGTTCTGCTTTTGCTCAAGATTCATCGCAAGCATGGAGAATGACTCCTTTGCTCTACAGAAGAGCCCTGCTGTCCTGCCAGACCTTCCCAGTGCCAGTTTTCTTGGCTGTCCTTGCCACACAGTTCAGCCAAGCTGTCTGGGAAAGGTGTGTCTTACAGTTTCTTGCTAGTATGTGCTCCTGCTTGTTGATCTTTGTGATATGTATTACTCATAAGTCAACCCTCCCACTTGTAAGAAATTTTTTTTTTCTCCCCTTGAGACTCATGGGTAAGAGTTGAACGCCACAATCAGGGCTTTTTTGTTCTGAATTTGTTTTGGAGTTTGTTTTACTTTCTTGAAGGAAGAGAAAACCATTATCTTGATTTTAAAAACTAAGAACAGGAAAGCAAATTTGATTCAATGTCTGTAATATTTTAAGTTAGGCTGTGGAAGAGCAGCAGATTTAGAGGAAGGAAGATTTAGAGTAAAAAAGAGTTTTTCAATTATAGTGTCTTTGCTCAAAATAAGATGAGGTGAAGTGTCTTGTGTCCCACCACGTGGTTTACTTGTGTTTTGCCTTTAAAATGTTAATTCACTGCTTTTTGCAAATGATAGAGTAGAGGAGAATGTAGAGCTTAGTTAGGTGGGCCGCCATTGACTGCAGAGGGGTGAAATGGAAACTGCTAGTTGACAGTGATAGTGCCCATGCAGGTTGAAAAACAGGCACAGACTCTGTACCAGTGGCCACTTTTGTTAAAGGGAAGATTTGTTGTAGGAAGCAGTACTTCAGCTGGCCTTTGAAGAGCCAGATATTCCCAGGTGCCTGACCTTCCAGAGGTGGTTGTGGAGCAAAGGCCCAGAAAACATGGAGTGTCATGGTAAACGGTATCCAGGTGCTCCTGTGAAAGATGAAGCCTGAGGTACCAAAATGTCAGGCTAAGGTCATTGGACCTTATTTAATAGAGAATTGGTGAGGATTTTGAGAAGCATGGAATCTTCCTGAAACAGAAGACCAACAGTGGAAGGAACATTGTTGCAAGTTAGCCTTGGGCATAAGGGGGGCAGGGGTGGCAAGGTTTTCACAGGGACAGGGCAGCTGTGTGGATGTAGGGATTTAGGGGTTGGTTTTAAGCCAGGTGGCAGGAGGGATGGTTAAGTTGTTTGACCTGTTGACTGGTGGGGCTACCAGCTTGTCAACATTTAAGGAAAACTCTGGTGCCAGGGAGTGTACTGACGGTTACCCCTTGACCTCAAGGATCCCGTTGCCTCTTAGGGGAGACAGACATGGGGAAGATACAGTAAAGTGTGATACATATAACAACTGCAATGTGTGCAAGGTGTTTCTGTAACACAGGAATGGAAGGGTTGCTCTGCCAGCTGGTTTCCTAGGGAGCAGGGAGCTCCTGGCAGAGGGAAGAAGCTGTGTGCAATCACAGGGGCATGAAAGAGGGCAGTTGCGTCACACATCAAAGTGCTTGGGGCCTGCTGCAGAACATGGATTTTACCCTGCAGGTAGTCAGTGAAGAGTCATGGAAGAGTTAGGAGGACATGAGAGATTTACATTTCCACAAATGTCTCAGTGTTTACACCTCTGAGCTGGGGCTGCTCAGTGTAGTCTGTTGCTGGTTTTCAATAGTATGAGTACAGAAATTGAGAATAAGGGTTGAGCAACTTTTGTGCAATTTAGCATTAATACAGGGGCTAGAGAGGCAATGTCTAAGAGTGAGAAGAAGTCCTTATAAGAGGGCAGTGTCCATAGGGGGCCCAAAGAGAGGGGACTGATGTCAGTGCTGGAAGACATCTTGGAAACAAAGGAGTGTGAGGATTGAATTTCAGAGATGAAAGGGAGGTACTAGCCAGCTCTTGCCTCATTGGCAAATAGAGATTAAAGTGAAGAAACAGAAGTGGGACCCTCCCTGTGAAGCAGTGGTGGAAAGGGATGAGGTTGAGGAGACGAGTTAGAATTCTTCTTTTAGGCCGGGCGCAGTGACTCATGCCTGTAATCCCAGCACTCTGGGAGGCTGAGGTGGTCTGATCACCTGAGGTCGGGAGTTCAAGACCAGCCTGACCAACATGGAGAAACCCTGTCTCTACTAACATTACAAAATTAGCTGGGTGGGGTGGCGCATGCCTGTAATCCCAGCTACTCAGGAGGCTGAGGCAGGAGAATTGCTTGAACCAGGGAGGTGGAGGTTGCGGTGAGCCAAGATCGCGCCATTGTACACCAGCCTGGGTAACAAGAGCAAACCGTCTGAAGAGAAAAAAAAGAACCCTTCTTTTAGATCAAAGAGCCACAAACTCAGAGTGCTTCCTGAGAACCAGGCAGGGAACCTGTGTAGGGAAGTGAGATGGTCGGGAGGAGGGACTGTGATGAACGAAGGCACAGGGCCCTGTTGGAGAGGGCGGATTCCCATGTGTATCGCATTAGTCAGTTACACAGTGGGGCTCAGTGATGTCCAGTGTTCTCATTAGGAGAAGCAAGGAGTCCGGATTTAATTATATATAACATTGTATTTCTTTAAGTGGCCGCTAATTTACATTTTTAAAATCATACACATCGAATTATATGAGTAAAATATTTTTAAACTACATATTCAAAAAAAGTTATATATGCCAAACAAAACATGTCAGGGAACCTGAGCTTTGTTTTTATTTGTTTGTTTATTTTTTTGACCTGAGCTTTGGACTGCCTTTTTGAGACAGGGTCTCCAGGCTAGAGTGCAGTGGTGTGATCTCAGCTCACTGAAACCTCTGCCTCCCAGGCTCAAGCGATCCTCTTAGCCTCCTGAGCAGCTGGGACTACAGGCATGTGCCACCATGCCCATGGTGTATTTTTGTATTTTTGGTAGAGATGGCATCTCACTATGCTGCCCTGGCTAATCTTGAATTCCTGGGCTCAAATGATCCTCCCACCTCAGGATCCCAAAGTGCTAGGATTACAGGCATGAGCCACCATGCCTAGCCCGTATGTTTCTAATACTTGAAGAGGGCAGTTGAAGGCTCCAGTGGCGTACAGTACAGTCTCAGTGCTAGTTCATCCCCAGAGAGGGAGCGCAAGAGCTCCGAAACAGTGGGATGTGATAGGTGCAGTGGAACTGCTGCAGACTGAAAACATAAAAAGGACTGGGATGAAGTAAAGACCAAGGAAGGTTAGATAGTATGAACTTACAGTGTCACTTGAGCCAGAAACTCAAGTAGGTAATGTTTTCCCCGACTCAAGAGGTTTGTGATGCCAGTACACAAGGATTGGAAGTAAGGGGGTCTGAAGTACAATAGAGCAAGGCACACTGGGGCCCAGGAAATATTTTTGAAGAGGTCAGCCTTGTTCAAGCTAGGACAGGGAAACAGATGAAAGCAGAAAGGGCGGAATGAGCCGCGAGGATTAAGGGAGGGACAAGACCTTTGACCCTGTGTCCTCTGAAACCCAGAGGGTCATGCACACAGGGAAATTAAGTATTGGAGAATTCTGGAGGTTGTAATCAGAGTAATTTCAGAGCTTGGAATCTTGGATGTAAAGGAATTCTGAGGATGACTCTGAGGGCCAGGGGGTGCCTCGGTAGTTGTGGGTGAGCTGCAAGTGTTCCATACATCTTAGAGAAGTGAGAAAATAGAGGAGATGGCAATGTGAAGTATCTGGAGCTAGTGCTATGCTGGGGTCACCGAAGTCCATAGCAAGAAACTGGGTGCTAACAGTCAGTGAAGCCTGGCTGGTTAACAGATAAAAGAAGTAATTGGAAGTAAATGGCAGAGCTACTTGTTTGGGGTCTCCATGAACTTTTAAGGTGTGGAGTTTGCTGACCACAGCTGCCCATCAGTTGATGCTTAGCTTCAGGCATTACTTGATGGCAGTGAGTAGCCACCCAGAGGCCTAGCCAGTGCCCTAAACAGTACGAGCCTGGAGGACTTCAAGCAGAGTCCTGGGGAGGACTACTCAGTCTTAAAACGTTGAAGTTACAGTACACCCGTGAAACTCAGGCAGGCTACCACCCAGTCCATTTTTAATTTGTGAGAAAAAGAGAGGGTGTTTAAGAACAGCTAGTAATTAACCTTTTCCCAGTTTTACTTACGTTTTTATGGAGTAAGGTAAGAATGAAAAAAAAAAAAGTAATTAAAGTAGAAGTGGCCTAATGCAGTACTGACTTCAGAAGGTTCAAGTTGACCAGGTACTGTTTTACTACCCTTTCGGTTAGAAGAGCCTGGTACCTGGTTTCGTCTGTGCGTGTGTGAGATGGGATTTGGTTCTGTCACCCGGCTGGAGAGCAATGGTGTAATTTCAGCTCCCTGCAGCCTTGCCCTCCCAGGCTCAAGTGATCCTCCCAGGCTCAAGTGATCCTCCCACATCAGCCTTCTGAGTAGCTGGGACTGTAGGCACGTGCCACCATGCTGGGCTTTTTTTTTTTTTTTTTTTTTTAAGAGATGGGGTTTCCTCATGTTGCCCAGGTGGGTTTCATGAATTCTTGAGCAGTTGATTTGTTCATGAAGGAAAGAATTCATAGATGTAATACTGGGTAGTGACATGGAGTTTCTGTTTTGATTTTACTAGGAAGAAGGTTGGTGGCCTTTTTGCACTTCCCAGAATATTTTTTACTCACCGTGGTTGTGAAGATCATCTTCTTAAGAAAGAGTGGTTTGTTCAGTCTCTTCTTAGGGCTAACATTTTGGGGTTATACCAGAATGTCGAAATAAGGGATACTGGTATTGCTTATGCTCGGGTCAGAAGTGATTGTCTGTAGCTTCCTCTTTCTTGTCCATTTCCCAGCCAGTATTGTAGGATTGTAATTAAATCAAGGACTACATCTTGTTCTGTGTTGGCTTTTTATGAAATTGATGTAATCAAAGAAGGCTGGCAGTCTTGAGTTTCAAGAACAAAATTGTAGGGGGGATATCCTTACAGTAATTAATTTAAAAACTTTTTGTAAAATCAGTTTTTTGTAGTTGTGTTATTTTTGTTGTTGTTGTTGTTTTTTGTTTTTTGAGACAGGGTCTCACTCTGTCACCCAGGCTGGAGTGCAGTGGCATGATCTCGGCTCACTGCAACCTCTGCCTTTTGGGTTCCAGTGATTCTCCCACCTCAGCCTCCTGATTAGCTGGGAGTTCAGGCGTGCGCCACCATGCCCAGCTAATTTTTGTGTTTTTTGTTAGAGACAAGGTTTCACTATGTTGGCCAGGCTGATCTTGAACTTCTGACCTCAAGTGATCTGCCTGCCTTGGCCTCCCAGAGTGGTAGGATTACAGGCATGAGCCACTGCACCTGGCCAAAAATCAGTTTTTCATATGGAAACAACATAAAGGAATTTTTTTGGCTTAAAGAAACTGAATTTAGCTGGGCTGGTGGCATGTGCTTGTAGTCCTAGCTACTTAGGAGGCTGAGGCAGTAGGATTGCTTGAGTCCAGTAGTTCCAAGTCTGTAGTGAGCCATGATTGTACCATTGTACTCCAGCCTGGGTAACAGCAAGATCTTGTCTCTTAAAGACAAAAAAAAACACAAAACAACAACTACAAAAAAACACCTTTTTTTAGAAAGATTCCGGTTTCATTCGGTCTTAGTGCTGACAGAATTAGTAATTTACATTACTTGATGAATAAGAGCTGTAGGAATAAATTCACGTCTGAAAGTATGAAAGTAATTTGTGATTATAGCATCTTTTGATTGAATTACCTACCAGTCTTCTGGGATCTTTATCCATTCTTGAATCAGCACCTTTTTTTTTTTTAAACTTTTTAAATGGTATTATTTTATGTGCAAATAATGAACAGATGTTATACCCGTAAATTCTACTTTCCAAAAACAGGGGCGTTTAAAAGGAAAACTACATAATAACTTTTAAAAGGCACTGGGATTCCTCTGCTTCTAGATCATTGCTAGGCTAGAAAAATAAAGTTTGTTCTACCAGGAATAACAAGTTAGAACTGAGTATTCTCCAAAGTGGAAATTGAAGCATGTGGTGCCATTCCAGCCAAAGATTATTCAGTTCTAATTCCCAGCATCCACAACTACCTATCAGAACGGTTAAACCAGGTCAGAACAGTCCAGCATAATTCAGCTTCATCAAACAATGCCATTATGCTCTTCTAAGATGCAAATAAACCAAAACAGGAAATACTAAAATCAAAATAATATTTGACACTGTCATACAAACTGTTAGTTCCTTGTTGTATCTGCCTTTCCATCGGATGAATAAAGGGAATATTTGGCTGCAAATAATATTTTATTTTATATATCTCTAGCCATGATTTTTTTCATTAGTTATTATACAAATGCTGCCTAGTGCCATTATCCAATTGGCATAACCATTTATGTCCACAATTCACTTCTATAGTTATAAGTAGAATTTTCATGATTTACATATCTATCAGTGAAGATTTAACGCTGAGATGCAAGCTAACATCTGTAATATCTGATGTTTTGTAGATGGCAGTGTAGGAAAGATATATTTTAATCACTTCTCATTTAAGTGACCTTATGTAAAAAATAAATAATTTAGCAGTTCCAAGTATCCAAAGGGCATTTTCAAATGTACATAAAAGAAATGATTACAGAGATTTTTAAGAAGCATCTTTGATATCCGCATCCTCTTGTAACTGCTGTACTGTTTTCTCTTCCAACTGCTTCCCTTTGCCTGCAAGAGGGGCTCAGATAAGATGTATGTTTTGCTTGACTTCTTTGATATCCTGAACTTTCTGTAGCTCTTTGTTTTTCTTCAATCTGTTCATTATAAATTTAGCTTGGCGTTTCTGTTTGATCTCTTCAACTCTCTTCATTGCTTCAATAGTTTTATTCCATAGCTTTCACTGGTATTTGATGGTTTCATTTCTATGTTTTTCATATTCAAATGAATTATCCGCTGTAAGCTCTTTGCCACCTGCTTTCTGGAATGCTTTGGTCCATCTAACTTTGCGAGGATTGTGCTTTTTAAAGTTTTTATGAGATTTAGATTTACATAATCCGAACACCTTGCAATTGTTGCAGATGAACATCATGCCATGGCCAGGGTAGATGGGCCTGAACAGAAATAACACTTCTCGATACACATGTTGGACCTGCATGGGTCCCCACCAACCAAATGCCAAGCTTGAGAAGAATCAGCATATTTAATTCACAGTATGTTTCATTCTTGACCCTGATATTTTTTAAATTAAGAAAATGAAATTGTTACTTTGTTATAATAGGTAGGTTAATGAAAATCGATATATCTCTATTAGGTAATGAATTTGCCTGCAGTAATAGAAACCTATACAAAATAAGGGTTTTCTTTCATTTAAAAAGTCTAAAGCAGCAGTCCAAGAGTGAGTAATGATTACAAACTTTACCCTTATGGTCACAAAATGACCGCTGCAGCTCCAGCCATCAGGTCTCTCAAGAAGGAAGAATGGAAGAGGAGGTAACAGTTTTCTAGAAAACCCTAGCGGGTTTCTGCTTACCTCTAGTTGGCTGGAACTATATCATGTGACCACTAGTAGTAAAGCAAGCTATGAAATGTTCAGTTTTACCTAGGCACATCGCTACCCTGAACAAAATATGATTACATTATTTTCCATGTGTTTTAAAAATTTTAATTCCTAAAAAGTGAGCATAAGCCAGCACGGTGGCTCACGCCTGTAATCCTAACACTTTGGGAGGCTGAGGTGGGCGGATCATGAGGTCAGGAGATCAAGACCATCCTGGTTAACACAGTGAAATCCCATCTCTACTAAAAATACCAAAAAAAAAAAAAAAAAAGAGCATATAGCAAGCATTCATTTAACTCATTTGTGAAGGAACCAGCTGGATTGGAAAACTGGTTCAAGGAGCATTGGAGGAAATGAGTATAGGTGCTGAAAAAACGGTATTAGAATAAGATTGCTAGATTTGGGTGCAAAACTGGTGAATGTCCTTGTGAGAATGTAGGAATAACTGACTCAGTTTCTCCTGCTTACGCAGACTCTAACATGCTTCTGACACGAGATGTGTGGGAGTTTTCCTCTTAGCCTCTATTTTGCCAGAATTTGTGAAGAAACAACCATACCCCCATTAGCTCCTTAGGAATTCTGACATAGGTTTTAAAAACAGTTGCAGTTACTTGCTTAGGAGTCATCCCTGCTTAGTGCAACTGTAGTTGCAGCCCTGGTCTTGTGACCCCGGTATCAGATGGGGATGAGGGGTGGGGGCAGTGGGAATTGAAGTGATATTAGAAAGAAAGAAAAAATTATAGTTGTTAATCCAGTATGCCACTCAGATATACCAGTTCTCCAAGCTTGTACCCTAATTCCATCAACTTTACTTTCCTAACTTTAGCCTCTATTAGGACTTCATGAACAGGTTTTGGTTTTACAATACTAGGTAGGGGAAGTGTTTCCCCACCAGACGTAACATCCATTTCCATAAAGCATTGAAGTAAAGGAGATACAAGTTTTTAACTTAAAGCCTGTTTATTACCCTTCCAGTTTATATAATCCTGTCAACGCTTACCTTTTCATATTCTCCCAATCTAGTATCCCTAGTCGGGGCTTTCTTCGCCATTGGATCATAGGACTCCTTATATCAAGGAGTTTCAGGGATTTATCTTCACCACCCCCGAAGGTTTTAACCACTTGTGTGCAGAGGCTCTGAGTCCCCGGCCAGAGGGTAAGCAAAGGGACCCTTGTGCTTTATCAATTTTGCCTTGATTAATCTCCCTAGACAATTTCAGGTCAGATTTCTCATTGTAATCTTTGCCTTCTGACTTTAAATTTCTCCAACGTGGGACAAATTGAGGGACCAAGAGGGGCTCCCTTAGACCTACCTTATTTTTCAGTAATGTTGTATTAAATCTTTTAGTCTCATTAATTTCATTTTATTCATGCCATTTCTTAATAACCACCCTACTGAGAGGAGTCCTGTGACTCTCCACCTTCTTTTCCTTTTTTGTATCACCCCTATCAATGATTTTTTACTCACCTTGTTAATGATCCCGTAAAAATTTTCCTGGAAGGAGTCTTTTGACTCTCCTCCCTGCCTTTTGCCATTCTTTTGTTAATTAATGTTTTTATTCATGTCTGTAAGACCTAATGAAGCTAAGGAAGCAACCTGATATGGCTTCCTCAATTTTCTGGTTTTGCAGCAGTAAGATTACGTTAGGGGTTCCACCCTAAAGGACACCCTTAAGCACGGCACTTACCAATTTCCTGAGAAAAACATCTTAAGCAATTCTTAAAAGACCTGGGAAGCAGGCATATTTGCTGAACGAGTGTCCCAGTCACTTTAAAGCCAGTCCCATAAGGCATGCACATCAGTTGCTTTGTCTGGGATGTTCCACTTGGCATTTATAGAGGGAGTTGGGTAGTCCCCCTTCTCAGGGGAGCCTTTTATCTAGTCCACCAGCCTGGCTGTTTGCTCAGGAATAACCATGTTTGTCTGGATCATGTATAGCCATGTAATTGTTCCATTGTGAGCCATGCATTCTGCATCCACCAAAACTTTTCTCCACTTCGCAGCGTTATACAGAAGCTTATGCATGCATAGATTTGTTGCCTCATGTCCACAGCAAGTCAATATGCACAGACACTGGGTTGCAGTAGAAAAAGAGGTTTATTTGTAGGGCCACTAAATGACGAGACATGAGGAAACCTCAACTCTGACTCCCTAAGGGGTTTGGGGCGTTAGGGTGTTTAAAGGTTTTGAAGTGGGCCAAAGTGGAGAGATCATTCATTGGTTAGAGTGCAGGGTGAAGTCATGGGACAGGTTGAAGAAGAAGCTGTATTCTCATGCTGATTCTGTTCCTCTCTGGGGATGGTCAAACCAGTTAGCATTAGCTGTTCTGCTGGAATTTGACATCTGAAAAACATCCTAAGCAATTCTTAAAAGCCTTATGATTCTAAGGTCAGAAATTTTATCTATAGGAAAATAGGGATGCAAATTTTCAGTGTCTACTGCTACATGACTTTCGGTTACAAGGAAGTAGGTCAAAGTTCAGCTTCATTAACGCTTAATTATAACTATCTTTCTGCCCAGAATTCTTGTTAATCCTGTGAGGACAGCTTCATATACCCTAAATTCAGAATCTGTCTTAGTAATGGCTTTTCAGGAGGTTGATACCAATGTATCTGCCCAGCGGGTTCACCTTGCCCTCTGCCTGAACAGAGCTGATTTATCAAGATGGGAATTGCAATGGAGAAAGAGTAATTCACGCAGAGCTGGAGACTGGAGTTCCATTACTACTCAAATCAGTTTCTCCACATTTGGGGATCAGAGTTTTTAAAGATAATTTGGCGGATAGGGGCTTGGGAAGTGGGGAGTGCTGATTGGTCAGGCTGAAGATGGGGTTGAGTCAGATTGTGGGACTGGGTGGTGTCAGCTGATCCATTGATAGCAGAGTCTGCAAAATATCTCAACCACTGATCTTAGTAATGTTGTCCCCAGGAGCAATTTGGTGAAGTTCAGACTCTTGGAGCCAGAAGCTGTATGACCCCTAAACCATCATTTCTAATCTTGTAGCTAATTTGTTAGTCCTGCAAAGGCAGACTGGTCCCCAGACAAGAAGGGGGTCTTTTCGGGAAAGGGCTATTATCAGTTTTGTTTCAGAGTCAAACCATAAACTGAATTCCTTGCCAAGGTTAGTTCCAGCCTACGTCCAGGAGTGAGCAAGGACAGCTCAAATGTTAGAAGCAAGATGGAGTCGATCAAGTCTGATCTCTTTCACTGTCATAATTTCCTCAGTTACAGTTTTTGCAAAGGCGGTTTCAATCCTTCTCTTTGGGTTTAACAGCACCTTATTCTTAAGGTGTGGGCTATGAAGTTGGGAAAGGGCCGTCAGTCACTCTGCCTTCTTTCTCCTAACCGGGAGTAGTGGGGGAAGGTGTTGACCCCAGAGTGAGAGGAGTGGAACTGCTTTGCATCTGTCTTGAGTGTACTCACACGGGCCAGGCTGAGATTCCAAGGCTTCATGACAAAGGTGTTAGTATTCTCATCTATGGTTTTAGTACAGCATTTAAGCGGACAGTGTACTATAAATACTGAGTTCTAGGGTAAAGAGTGCAAATTCTAGTTTTAAAAGTAAAGATTTGAAAGCATTAGCTTGGGGCATTGTGGCTCACCAAAATCTAAATTGCAAAGGAAAAAAAGTAAAATAAAAACTGAAAAACAATAACAGGCATACTATAGTTTTTGAAACACAATTTTTCTCTCCCAGTCCTTATTTTTATTAGCAACAAATCATGATAGGACTGATTTGTTTGCAAAATAAACTTTAGTTATTATACTTGGCCTGATTTATTCCATAGAACACAGCAAGAATAATTATTTCTCACATAGGCCTTTTAATTGGCTTTGATGGAATTCAGTTCCATAAGGAACCTCAGTTAAGACTTTTTTAAAGCCAAGCCCATCCATGGGTTTATACCCTCAGATAGCTATGAGTTGGGTAAATTCCTCTCCTCTTGAGGTCCCAAGATAACTTGGGGCTCCTGGGCCTGTCAGAAAGTGACATTCTTTACTTACCACAGGTCAGAAACCCTGTACAGGTACTGTGTCAACAAGGTGTGAGGTCAGTTTTCCCAAGGGGCTTTTATTGGCTCTACAAGTCAAGTTTGATTCCTTAAAGGAAAGCACGCCATTCCAGTCAAAGCCTTGGTAAAATAACCAGTTTCTCCAATTGTGTCCTGTTAGAAAAGAAAACATTCTTATTGCACTTATGTAAGTAACTGTATCGCCATAAGTTAAAAATACAAATAGTTTCCAAATTCTGGAGAAACTTTTGAGACAGAGTCTCACTGTGTTGCCCAGGCTGGAGTGCAGCGGCACGATCTCGACTCACTACAACCTCTGCCCCCTGGGTTCAAGAAATTCTCCTGCCTCCCTAATAGCTGGAATTATAGTCCTGCACTACAATGCCTGGCTAATTTTTGTACCTTTAGTAGAGATGGGGTTTTTGCCATGTTGGCCAGGCTGGTCTCGAACTCCTGGCCTCAAGTGATCTGCCCACCTCAGCCTCCCAAAGTGCTCGGATTACAGGCGAGAGCCACCACGCTTGGCTCTGAAAAAACAAAAAGGATCAACTTTTTAAGCAAAAAAAGTGAAGAAAAAGATTACTTCAGTTTTCTGTTCGGTCCATTCAGTTAACTCCTGTTCTGCTTGATATTCATGAATATTTTAGCTATCCCTGAGAGTCCTGAAAGTTTTTTTTTATTTTAATGTCACAGTCTCCAGCATTATTAGAAACTTGCATTTAAGGGCACCTGTCGAAGTTTTATAGCTAATTATAAAACCATTTTCTAAAGAGGATCAAAACAAGACAATTGTCTGTGGATGAAAAAACATTTTAGGGCAGCCACAGTCAAAGACACAATTGACAAGGAAATTTGTTACCTCTGTGGCACACAATAATTAACATAACAATTGTAATATTATTGATAACATATAGTGAGGCATATCAGAATTATAGGAATCTCATACAGTTTTACAACACATATTAATAACATATTTATATGAATATAACCCAAAGAGAATTAAATACCATTTTATATTTGACAGTGTTTCCTTTGTTGAAAACACTGGATATCAGAAGGGCACAGTGGCTCATACTTACAATCCCAGCACTTTGGGAGGTCGAGGCGGGCAGTTCACTTGAGGCCAGGAGTTGGAGACCAGGCTGGCCAACATGGTGAAACCCCGTCTGTACCAAAAAATACAAAAATTAGCTGGGTGTGGTGGTGTACGCCTATAATCCCAACTACTTGGGAAGCTGAGGCATGAGAATTGCTTGAACCCAGGAGGCAGAGGTTGCAGTGAGCCAAGATTGTGCCACTGCACTCCAGCCTGGGCAACAGAGCAAGACCTTATCTCAAAAAAACAGCACTGGATATTCACAGAGTAGAATCCCAGGTCACCATAAGTCATTCGTTTAACCAAAATGATAACTCACAAATTTTAAAACAGGAAAAACCTTTACTCTGGTAGAGAGGAGACTCAGCTTTCCAAATAATAAGATCCAGTGAAGATGGCATGATGCCAACTGAATTTGTCTTTTCTCTCCACACTGCCCCCTGCCTTTTTTGTAGTTTACTTAAAAGGCAAACAAAAACCTTTTGTTATCTTTTAATGTTACATAAAAATTCTTTTCAAAAGAGAAAACCAGATTTAATGTTTGCATTAGTGCATCTTTAAAATGCTAACGCTAGGTGATTTTGTTGTTGTTGTTTGTTTTTTTTTTTTTTTTGAGACAGAGTCTTGCTCTATTGCCTAGGCTGGAGGGCAGTGGCACAATCTCAGCTCACTGCAACCTCCGCCTACCGGGTTCAAGCAACTCTTTTATCTCAGCCTCCTGAATAGCTGGCACTACAGGCGCTGCCACCACACCCAGCTAATTTTTAGTAGAGATGGTGTTTCACCATATTGGTCAGGCTAGTCTCAAACTCCTGACCTCAGGTGCTGTCTGCCTGCCACAGCCTCCCAAAGTGCTGGGATTACAGGCGTGAGCCACCATGCCTAGCCTAAATTTAGTTTAATAGCATTTTACAAATCTATTCAGTTTTAATTAGTTTGACCATAAGGTAAGATTCTTATAAACCTTTTATAACCCTTTACAATATTTTTTTTGTTAAAGAGCAGAACAGTGTTTTAGGAAAACTCCGTTGCACTTTTATTCCAATGTTCAATTTATGGAAAAACAGAATAACACCTCTTTAGCCAATATGTTTACACACATTAATTTTTTGTAAACCTTTCACAACTCGTTTAAACCTTTAGATTTTTCCTTCCTCACTTAACACAATCCTTTAACCCTCTAAACTTAGGCAAGAAATTCATATGCCCATGCCTTCTTAATATCTTTTACCAGAAGTACATTCTACTTTCGTTACACACCTTGTACGTAGAACTGTTTCTTCAGTAGTCTCAAATACATGTTATGCTGTTAACTGTTAGCAACTTTTACTTTCAGTGAAAAACGTGGTTAGTAAACAATTGTAATTATGTACCAGGTGTGGAACCTAGGACAGACACCAGTCAGAAGTGCAGATAAGATCTGACTTTCCAGCATAGCCAGGGGACTTGGCTAACTCCACATGTCCCCAGACTTTACCTAGCTGTAAAGTAGGCAGGTTGTAAAGTCATAGTGGCAGTTCATGAAGTATTTAGGAGACCTAATAACCTTTAAATTGTACAACATTTCTTGCATAAATTCCCTTTCATGAATCCTTTCATGACTTAGACCATCTATGACATACTTGGACTTTCTGACTTGTCCTAACCATCCCTCTCTTTAAACAACCAGTCTTTTAACTTTAGGACAAGAATTTACCATACAGGATTCTTTCATATAAAATACTTTCTTTATGGGGGCTACTTTCACATGTCCCCAGGCCTTACCTAGAATGTAATGGCTCCGAGGTAGGTATATTGAACAATTTTCAAAAGTTAAAGAAGCAGTTTATGACCTTAGAGCATTTAGCAAACCTAATATTTGATCTAATTTAGACGAAACGTCCAAGTTTGGAAGATACTTTTATTTACCAGTAATCTTTAAAACTGTTTATTACCAAAAGATTACTAAAGTTATATGAACTAAAGGGCATTAGTTTTAGTTTTTCTGACAAAATGTCTGATTTAAGTGCTTATTTTTCTCTAAGCTAGTTAATGAGAGCTCTTTTATATAAACATCACATACAACACATACACAGACAGAATATCCAGTAGTTGTAACATTTTTCATTTGCCAGTTTCTTAAGTTGGATTACTGGCTCCAGGGCAGAACCCTTCAAGAAACAAGGCTAGGAAAGCATGCAGTTCCTAGGGCCTACAAAGCAGGCACAGCTGGAAAGCAAAAACATTCTCAAAATTTAAGGGTCCCATTTTTATATTGCATCCCGGATTTTCAAAAGGGAAATGCTGTTGGAGAAGATGGTGCAATGTTTTTACCATGCATTTAATTGCCTGACAACCCAAACCCAGTCAGCCCATTTTATTTTGTTTTTGTTTTTATTTTTGTTTTTTTGTGATGGAATCTTGCCCTGTCACCCAGGCTAGAGTGCAGTGGTGTGACCTTGGCTCATTGCAACCTTCACCTCCCGGCAATCAGCCCATTTTGTAATTAGACCATGCCCCATGGGAGTCTCATCTCTCATTAGAGAGTGGAGATTTTTCCTCCTTACCTTCCAGGTGGCCAAGAGCATGCTTTTTTGATTAAAGCATACAGTGAGCCAAGTATCCCTCCATAACTGTTATTAGCCATCCCTTAAAGTATATTTTGTACCTAGTTATTACACACCAAGACTAAAACCTCTTTCATAATGCACAGTAATTTCTGATACCCCCAAAACTTGGAAAAAAAAAAAAGAATGTCAGGTAACATAATGTAAAGCTGAACAGAGCCTTAGATTTTGAGAGCAATCTATCCATTTTCAACTCATGGGGTTCCGTGAGGAAAACAGATTTTGGTTTTTTTTTTTTCCAAAATGGAAGCTGTTAGAAATTATAGAAATTATCTTAAGTTCTCTCATGTGGGTATCAGGAGGGCAAAGTAGAGAAATAATTCAGTTGACTGAGAAGAAAAAAACTTTTTCTCAAAAACAACCAATATCCAAGAAGAAAAAAAAAAAATCAAGGCATTTTAAAATATATATAGCTTGGATATCCATTTTTAATTAAGTTGATTGTAACCATAGAGCTCTTTTTAAAATTTTTTTTTAAAAATCTCTTATTGTCAGACTCTAGCCAGGACAGTCAATATTTCTGGCTTTTGAACTTTGCCACAGCTAACTTCCCATGTGAAATTAATAAATTTTAGCTAAGGTTATAACTTAACCATGGACCCATAAGGTGTTTCAAAGAGATGGTAAGCAGCTTCCTTTTACAAGATTTAGAATCTTCCCAAGGGTAGCTTGGAGAAAGAAAAATTTAAGACAGGAAATCAGAAGCTAGCCATTGGAGTGGGGGTAGGACCCTCAAAAAGTGGCAAAGTTACTGCAAATAACCAGAAAGGAATCATTTCCGAAGCCAATAATTCAACCGGGCCTGCCCCTGTCAAAAGACAAAAGCCTTGTCTACTGAGTTACAACATTCAGTAGATTCTATTGCTCTTCCCAGAAGGTGCCTAGAGGAGCCAATTTCAAGCTCACAAAGGCTTTTAACTGCTCAAGATAATTTTTGACTTCTGTCAGTAGTTCCTTCAGAGATCGCCACCATATACAGAAACATACACAAAGACAAAACAAACAGAAGGGCTTCCAAATCAAGATCCCTAACCAAGAATTCCAGAGTACCCCTTCCAAACTATCCTCCTATTCTCTGTCTGAGAAATCTCCCCTAAATCTTCTGGATTGAGGAGAAGTCTCCCTAACTAAGACTCTTCCTACTAATTAGGGAGAGCCAACTGAGACCCCAAAGGAGCCGAACCAAGACAGACACTCCGTGGTGGAGCTGCAGACACATACCACACCATGGGGCTACAGAACCATTTGGGAGAAGGAAGGAACTGTGGCAGCGCCTAGGATACTCACTGAACCAGACACCCCATAATGGGGCTACAGACAGGCAGTCTGTGATAGGGCTACAGTTGTTGGACATCTCCCCAGGATTGTTTATCCATTGCGATTAAATTCATGCACATTGGGTTGGCAGTGCCCCATCAGTAGAGGTGGTGTCAGAGTCAGCCGCCAGTCTGAAAGAACTAGGCAGCCACTTGGGCTGGCCTCTGGATCCATTGCCAGAGGGGTGCTACCAAACCACAGGCAGGTAGCCACAAGAGCAATCCCGGACAAGCCTCCAAATTCGTAACCGCCTAACAGGTTCACCTTGCCCTCTGCCTAGACAGAGCCAATGTATCAAGACGGTAATTGCAGTGGAGAAAGAGTAATATACACACAGCTGGCTGTGTGAAAGACTGGAGTTTTATTATTACTCAAATCCCTCTCCCCCAGCATTCAGGGATCGGTTTTTAAAGATAATTTGGCAGGTAAGGGCTTCGAAAGTGGGGAGTGCTGATTGGTCAGGTTGGAGATGGAATCATGGGGGTAAAAGTGAGGTTTTCTTGCTGTCTTCTGTTCCTGGGTGGTATGGCAGAATTGGTTGAGCCAGATTATGGGTCTGGGTGGTATCAGCTGATCCATTGAGTGCAGAATCTGCGAAATATCTCAATCACTGATCTTAGGTTTTACAATAGTGATGTTATCCCCAGGAGCAATTTGGGGAGGTTCAGACTCTTGGAGCCGGAAGCTGTATGACTCCTAAACCATCATATCTAATCTTGTAGCTAATTTGTTAGTCCTGCAAAGGCAGGCAGGTCCCCAGGCAAGAAGGAGATCTTTCCAAGAAAGGGCTGCTATCAGTTTTGTTTCACAGTCAAACCGTAAACTGAATTCCTTCCCAAGGTTATTTCGACCTACACCCAGGAATGAACAAGGACAGCTCAAAGGTTAGAATCAAGATGGAGTCGATTAGGTCTGATCTCTTTCACTGTCATAATTTCCTCAGATATAATTTTTGCAAAAGTGGTTTCACCAGTCTACAAAGCAAATTCCTTTGGCAGGTTCTATACCCTTGTAGGGATCGAGGGAAGAGTTCCCCACGTTATTTTGTGATTATGACTGATGGGCTATAAATCGATTTTCTCACAACTCACTCCATGGGTTTTATTAATTAGCTAAGCAGCTCAAAGAACCCCAGGGAAGACATTTACTGGTTAATTGTAAAGGCTATTACAAAGGTTACAGATGAAGCGATGCATAGGGGAAGGTATGAGGGAAAGGGCTTAGAGCTTCCATACCCTCTCCAGGAATGGCACCCTCCAGGATAGGTATTAGCTATCCTGAAACTCTCCAAAGCCAGTCCATTTGGGTTTTTATGGAAACCTCATTACATAGGCGTGATTGATTAAATCGTTGGCACTGATGATCAAACTAACCTTCAGCCCCTCTCCCCTCCCGGGAGGTTGGAAGTAGAGCAGAAATCTCAACCCTGTCATCCTACTTTGGTCTCTCTGCTGACCAACCCCATCCTGAAGCTACCTGTGGATGCCAGTCATAGTTGAACTCATTAGCATATAAAAAAACTATCACTTTGAAATTCTAAGAATTTTAAAAGTTGTATGCCAGGAAATATATATTTCACAGTATCACAGTCTTACAAGATAATGAAATCATGATATTTGGGATTGTCTTTTATGCCAGACAGAAATCATCTGTATCTATACTGGACAAAAATCTACAAGTTATAATGTAATTTCACAGATTCTGGATATTATTTAATATAAATATGTCAAGCAAAAAAATACATTCTCCTAGGATGTACATTGGCAAACTTTTTCTGTGAAGAGCCAAATGATAAATATAGACTTTGTGGACCACAAAGTCTTTGTTTTATATTCTTTTTTGTTTTGTTTTTTACAGCCCTTTAAAAATGTAAAAACTATTTTGACCTCAGGGGTTGTATATACAAAATGGTCCAAGAGCTGGATTTGCACAAACCAGTATGGTAGCCACTACCCCATGTGGCTGTCTAAATTACTTCAGTGAAATTAAATACTCAGTTCCTTGGTTGCATTTCAAGTGCTAGTGGTCCCATGTAACTAGTGGCCACCAATTTGGATTGTACAGCTATAGGACATTTCCATCATTGCAGAAGTTATTTTGGACAGTGCTGCCCTAAAGCATGAAGTAATCCTTGATTGGGCCTGCTAGAGAATAGTGTGATATTGAAGCTGGGCACGGTGGCTAACACCTGTAATGCCACCACTTTGGGAGGTCGAGGCAGTTGGATCACTTGAGGTCAGGAGTTCGAGACCAGCCTGGCCAATATGGTGAAAGCACGTCTCTACTAAAAATACAAAAATTAGCCAGGCATGGTGGCGGGTGCCTGTAATCCCAGCCACTTGGGAGGCTGAGGCAGGAGAATTGCTTGAACCCGAGAGGCAGAGGTTGCTGTGAGCCAAGATCCTGCCATTGCACTCCAGCCTGGGTGACAAGAACGAAACTTCATCTCCAAAAAAAAGAAAAAGAAAAAGAAAACATAGTATGACATTGAAAGAACATGCTGCCATTTTTTTTTACCTTATTTTCAGGGTTTCAGGGTTTTTGTAATTTTTGTTTATTGCTTCCCCTACTATATAATATCTGGAGATTATTCTTGATATCACACACACACAGTAATCTCTTTGTATTTGGGTGATGGTAAGATGTATTAGTATCTAGTCTAGAAGGTAGAGAATAGTCCTCAGGAAATTTCATAGGAAATCTTACATTGCATTTTAAATAGCCAGATGAGATTTTTGTTTATTTTTTGTTTTTATCTGTTCTTGTTGACTCTTCTAAAACTAGGAAAGCAACCTAAAAAAAAAAAATCAAGAAAATTATCTCTACATATTTCACCTGTAGTATCTGTACATCTAGATGAAATCCTCTCTCTTCAGAATTCCCAAAATCTGCCAAAATTTCTGGCTTTCCAGAAATTGACCTTAATACAGAACAGAAGGCTGAGATCCTGCACCATAGGATAGGCACCAGACCAGTTTCCTGAGCGTGAGTTCAACACATGAACTACAGTTCTTATTCTTTAATAGTGACTATTCTATACCTTATTAAATAAAATTCTTATGTAATTCCAGATATGGCCTGGGTTGCACAATCAGTTTATCTGATTCTGGTAAAAAGGGGGCCAGATTCTTAATGATCTTATGCAAGCAGCTGCATATCATGAAAAGTGAAGAGAGCCAGTGAAAGTATTTTTAATTCCTGAATTTTGAGAATCAGGGAAAACAAGATAACATTTTGAAAGTGTTTTCTTTCCATTTGTGAAAGCATAGCTTGCTAAGTGGAGGGTTAAAAATTAATGAAAAGGGGCTTCTTCTTATACCTGAGAGAAAATAGAACATTATAAAAAAATCAACTATATTTCATACAACTAGAGTTAGATTTCTTTCATTAATTCGTTCAGTCATTACATTGTGTTCCACTAGATCTTGGGTTGTCTGCTTCACAGAGGGTCCCAGAAATCTCAGCTGAGTCCGTTGGTGTAGTCAATTCCAGCCCGTTGCTTAAGCGATGTCGCTTATACTCCAAACTTTGTATCCATGAGTCAGTTTCTTGAAGTATCAGTGGTCAAGAGTGTCTGGCATAGTCTCTTCTGCAAGACTCTGGGACTGTCATCCTTTGTCGTAGACCCACTTTCTGTGCTGTAGTCAGTAGCAGAGGTGTATCACAAGGAAGAGAGGAAAGAAGAAACCACTTGTTAATGATGAGACTGGATAACCTTGGTGTTTATACAGTAACCAACAAAATCAGGATGGAGGAGAGTTAAAATCTATTGAGGTATAGTACATAACTGTTTCTTAAGATTGGAGCAGTACGGCCGGGCGCGGTGGCTCAAGCCTGTAATCCCAGCACTTTGGGAGGCCGAGACGGGTGGATCACGAGGTCAGGAGGTCAGGATCGAGACCATCCTGGCTAACACGGTGAAACCCCATCTCTACTAAAAAACACAAAAAACTAGCCGGGCGAGGTGGCGGGTGCCTGTAGTCCCAGCTACTCGGGAGGCTGAGGCAGGAGAATGGCGTAAACCCGGGAGGTGGAGCTTGCAGTGAGCTGAGATCCGGCCACTGCACCCCAGCCTGGGTGACAGAGCAAGACTCCGTCTCAAAAAAAAAAAAAAAAAAAAAAAAAAAGATTGGAGCAGTGTTTATCTGAAAGCTAAGAACATATTGTGGGCATTGCCAAGGCCCTAAGGCCTTCCAATCTATCTTGTAAAGTGTGTAGTCTCTAAAAAAAAAAGTTAAAAGTTTTTTCTGTACAAAAGTATCTGGAGAAGACCATGCTTCCTCTTTGATTTGACAGAAACTAATCATGTTGAGCTATTTAAGAAACTTAGAATACTCCAAAGAAATTAGTTTTAACATCCTTCTTGTTATAAGGTGAAAAAAATAAATCTTTGTGATTTCCCAGGGACCTTTAGGAACCTCCAGAGATAGTTTAGATGTAAAAGAGTTGCATACTACTCAGCAATAGAAAAAGATAAATTACTGACTGATACATCCAACAATGTGGATTAATCTCAAAACTGTTATGCTGCATGGAAGAGCCTTACCAAAAGAGTATATATACCGTTGTAATTCTGCTCTTGTCACATTATAGACAAGGGTAAACTAATTGTGTAGTTATGGTGGAAAAAAAAAAATCAGAATGATTAGAACAAAACAACTGGAAAAAGACATTAAACCCAGACTGAGTATTAGATTAAGAGACTGTTTTGCTGGGTGCAGTAATGACATTGTGGTTATATTAAAAAGAGCATGTGTATGTATGTGGTAAAATTATATACTTGGTGGTTAAGCGTGGTGGTGTGCACCTGTGGTGCCAGCTACTGGGAAGGCTGTGGTGGGAAGATGGTTTGAGGCCAGCATTTTGAGGCTGCAGTGCACTGTGTTCACACCTATGAATGCACACCACCTGGACAACATAGTGAGACCCGTCTCTAAACAAAAGTGAAAAATTCTTTATCTGTCTCACTTGGAAATTAATCACATATTCCAAAGAGTAACCATTAATTAATATCAGTTTAACTAAAGTCTTGAAGTTAATTAATGATCTTGGAAGTTGTGCTTATACTGACAACTGAGCAACTTCCAACTTCTGGTATCAAAAAGTTTGGCTGGGCGCAGTGGCTTACACCTGTAATCCCAGCACTTTGGGAGGCCGAGGTGGGTGGATCACTTGAGATCAGGAGTTCGACACCAGCCTGGCCAACATGGTGAAACCTCATTTCTACTAAAAATACAAAAATTAACCGGGCATGGTGGCATCTACCTGTAGTCCCAGCTACTCGGGAGGCTGAGGCAGGATAATTGCTTGAACCCAGGAGTTGGAGGTTGCAGTGAGCCAAGATCGTGCCACTGCACTCCAGCTTGGGCAACAGAGTGAGACTTTGTCTCAAAAAAAAAAAAAAAAAAAAANTGGGATTAGAGAATCACTTGAACCCAGGAGGTGGAGGTTACAGTGAGTCGAGATCACGCCAGGGCACTCCAGCCTGGGTGACAGAGTGAGACTCCATTTAAAAAAAAAAAAAAAAGTTTGTCAATATTATAATTTTATTTAGTTGAACATATAATTTTATATGATCTTTTTTTTTTTTTTTTAAATAGAGACAGGGTCTCACCATGTTGCCCAGGCTGGTCTTGAACTCCTGAGCTCAAGCAATCCTTCTGCCTTAGCCTCCCAAAGTGCTGGGATTACAGATGTGAGCCACCACACTGGGCCAAATTTTATATTTTTCATAATCATAAATATATATGAGTAATATTAGCTTACCTCATCAGTAAGCCAGTAAAGCTTAGGAAGTTTAATCTGTGAGAAAAACATTAAAAAAAAATGTGTAGGCCGAGTGACGTGACTCACGCCTGTAATCCTAGCACTTTGGGAGGCCAACTGGGTGGCTCATTTGAGGTCGGGAGTTCAAGACTAGCCTGACCAACATGGTGAAACCCCATCTCTACTGAAAGTACAAAAAATTAGGCACGGTGGCAGGTGCCTGTAATCTCAGCTACTTGGGAGGCTGAGGCAGGAGAATCACTTGAACCCAGGAGGCAGAGGTTGCAGTGAGCCGAGATCATGCTACTTCACTCCAGCCTAAGTGACAAAGCGAGACTCTATCTCAAAAAAAAAAAGTATAGATTTATTATATTCTACACTGGTAAAATCAGGGAAAGGACATCTATTTTTAAATTAGTATTAAAATAATCAAATAATACTGATTTGCCTAAGAATTATTTTGATTACACAAATTTGGATTCTTAAATAACAATGATTTTGACCTGTTGGTTTTTGTGAGTTTTGGAGTTTTTCTATTTGTTGTTGTTTTTTTAAGAGATGGTGATCTCTCAGTGTGTTGTTAGCTGGACTCAGAACTCCTGGGCTCAAATGATCCTCCTGCCTCACCCTCCCAAGTAGCTGGGAATACAGGCATGTTTCACTACACCCAGCCTGGGTTTGGTTTTGTGTCCTTAAAAGGCTAACGTGTTTAAAGTATTAGATGTTTAGTTTCATTCTGTTTTAGGAATTCTAGAAATATAGAGTTAAGGAAGTTCTTGTAATTCTCTGTCAACCAACTAGAATAGAGATTGAGAAACTTTATAATCTAATGTATTAATAGCCCTGGAGATACTTCTTATTCATACCATGCAAAATAAGGCTTTTCTTATATCACAAATGCACAGAGAACTTTCAGCTTCAACAGTCTTAATCACAGGTAAAAATTGAGAAACACATAACTGGTCCACATTTCAAAAAGACAGTTCTTTCAATGGTCCTGAGACGTGATCTTACACTAACAAAAACACAGATAAGACTAAAACCAGATTTTCCTGAGGTGTCTCGTCTGACAGAAAATAGATCCCTATTGTCTACCTGACAGATCACAATATGGTCAGACCATGAAATCAGATTCCTAGCCAAGATGAGTTATCAGCCATGCATAGAACAGATTCATGTATACAGAGGGTGCAGTTGAAACTGGCCTAGGGATTCGTATCCACTGGTCTCTGGGCCAATGTGGACAGGGACATGTGGCTAAGAATCATCAAACGAAAACACATTATCAGAAGAAAAGTAGACAACAGAGAAACAGCAGAAGTAAAATTCTCTGGCTGTTTCTTATTCTCTTGGTACTCTGGGAGCCAAAATGAGACATGCTTAGGTTTAAGGAGCTGATGAAGTGCCCTTCTGGGACGACTCAGTTTAGTAGCTCCAGCAGATGGGAGTCCCTTTGGGCATCTGAGTGGGTGCTACTCTACTGCCAAAGTGTAAACATTTTTTTGAAGTTATATAGGCATGGCTTTCAGACAGGTAACTCATGAATGAGGGACTAGCAGGAATGTAGAAGTAGTTCAGAGAGCACTTGAAGTTTTTAAATTTATTTTTTAAATTGACAGATGAAATTGTGTTCATTTTGTATCCATGATGTTTTGAAGTACATAAGCAATGTGGAATGGTTAAAGCTAGCTAATTAACATGCCTCACATAGATGTCATTTTTGTGGTGAGGACACATATCCTGTTGGCATTTTTCATGACTACAATATATTGTCATTAACTATAGTCACCATGCTGTACAATAGTTCTCTTGAATTTATTCCTACTATCTAACTGTAATCTTGTGTCCTTTGACCAGCATCTCCAGAATCCCTTCCCCAAACTGTGCCAGCCTTGGATAACCACCATTCTTCTCTTTTTTTCTAGGAGACCAGCTTTTTTAGATTCCACTTACATCATTTGTCTTTCCATGCCTGGCTTATTTCACTTAACCTCATGTTTTCAGGTTTATCCATGATGTTGCAAATACTAGGATTTCCTTCTTTTTTTTTTTTTTTTTTTAATGGCTGATAAGTATTCCATTGTTTATATTTACCGTATTTTGGTATTTGCAAGAGGGTCCTGGAATCAATCCTCCGTGGACACCAAAGGATGACTGTATATAACATTTTCTCTTTTATTATTTTATTTATCTATTTACTGAGACAGGGCCTCACTTTGTCATCCAGGCTGGAGTACAGTGATGTGGTCACAGTTAACTGAAGCCTCAAATCCCTGGGCTCAAGCATTTCCCCCACCTCAGCTTCCTGAGTAGATGGGACCACAGGCGAGTTCACCATCATGCCCGCCTACTTTTTAAATTTGTTGTAGAGATGGGGTTTCCCTATGTTGCTCAGGCTGTTCTCAAACTCTTGAGCTCAAGTGATCCTCCCACCTTGGCCTCCCAAAGTGCTAGGATTACAGGCATGAGCCACTGCACCCAGCCAATAATTTTTTTCATGTACAGTGGTCCCCCTTATCCACTGAGGATATGTTCCAAGGCCCCCAGTAGATACCTAAAACCTTGGATGGTACTGAGTCCTATGTATACAATGGTTTTTTTTCTATACATAGATACCCATGATACCATAGATACCATTTTAAAGATTAAATTATACACTAGGCACAATAAAGGATTAACAACAATTACTAATAATAGGAAAATATAGCAATATACTCTAATAAAAGTTATTTTATTATTAAGTGGAGAACCTTCATCTCTGCATTTAAAGTAAGCAAGCAATTTATTGCTTCTCTTTGGCATGTCCAAATTGCCAACATTACTACTCTTGTATTTTGGGATCATTATTAAGTAAAATAAGGGCTACTTGAAGACAGCCACCTAGATACTGCTACAGTCGATCTGATAACCAAGGCAGCTACTATCTGTTGGGCAAGTAGTATATACTGCATGGATACACCAGACAGAGGAATGATTCCAATACTGGATGGCGGAAGATTTCACTGCACTGCTTAGAAGAGGGCACAATTTAGAATTTATGAATTGCTTATTTCTGGAGTTTTCTATTTAATATTTTCATAACATGCTTGACCAAGGGTAACTGAAACCACACATAATGGGTAACTGACTACTGTACCTGTTGGCCATTTGTATATCTTCTTTTAATAAATGTGTCTATTCAAATCTTTGCTCACTTTTTACTTGTTTTCTTGCTATTGTTGTTTTGAGTTCCTTTTATATTTTTGGATATTAACCTCTTATGTGTATAATTTGCAAATACTTTCTCTCATTCTGTAGGTAATCTCTGTTTCTTGCTTGTCCAGAAGCTTTTATTTGATGTAATTCTTTTAGTCTATTTTTGTTTTTGTAGCCTCTGCTTTTGAGGTTATATTTTAAAAAATCATTGTCCAGACCAATGTCACCAGGCTTTTCCTCTATATTTTCATCTAGTAGTTTTCATAGTTTGGGGTTTAATCCATCTTTAGTTGATTATTGTACATGATGTGAGATAAGGATCTAATATTCTTTTGCATGTGGTTGTGTACTTTTCCCAATATATTTATTGAAGAGATTGTCCTGAGATATCATTCCATTTATTTGTGTCTTCAGTTTGTTTTGTCAGTGTTTTCGTTTTCTGTGTAAAGATTTTTGAACTCCTTGGTTAAATTTATTCCTAAGTAGTTCACTGTTAGTATAGAAACACTACTGATTTTTGTGTTGATTTTGTATTCTGCCACTTTATTGAATTTATTAATTAGTTCTGTTTTTTGGTGGACTCTTAGGGGTTTCCTATATAGTAAGATAATTTCATCTGGGAACAGTTTAACTTTTCTCTTTCTAGTATGGATGTCTTATATTTCTCTTGCCTAATTGCTCTAAAACTTTGAATACTATGTGGAAAGAGTGAGCTTCTTTGTCTTGTTCTAGATCTTACAGCAAGAGCCTTAAATTTTTCCTCACTGAGTATGTTATGAGCTGCAGATTTGTCATATGTGGCATTTATTGTGTTGAAGTGTTGAGTTTTTTTTTTTTTATCATGAAAAGGCATGAGATTTTATCAGATGCTTTTTTGGCGTCCATTGAAATGATCATATGACTTTTGTTTTTCATTTGCAGTTGTATTTGTTCAGCCATCCTTGCATTCCTTGGATGAATCCTACTTGATTTTAGTGAATAATCTTTTTAATGTGTTATTGAATCCTTTTTGCTATAACAGTAGTCTCTTGTCATTTGTGGGTGATTCGTTCCAGGATCTCTCACAGATACGAAAATCTGCAGCTGCTCAAGTCCCTGGTATAAAATGGTGTGGTGTTTGCATATAATCTATGTATATTTTCCTATATACTTAAATCATCTTCTTGACCTACTTATAATGCCTTATACAGTGTAAATGTGATGTGAATAGTTATATTCTTTAGGGGATAATGACAGGAGAAATGTATGTGTCCAGGACAAATGTAATTTTTTTCTGAGTATTTTCAATCTGTGGTTGATTGAATCCATGGATGCAGAAACCACAGATAGAGAAGGCCGACTATATTTTGTTGAGGGTTTTTGTATCTGTGTTCATCAGGGATATTGGCCTGTGTTTTCTTTTTTTGTTTTATCCTCATCTGGTTTTGGTACCAGGGTAATGCTGGCCTCAAAAATGAATTTGGAAGTATTTCCTCCTCTTCAGTTTTTTGGAAGAGTTTGAGAAGAATTCATATTAGTTCTTCTTTAAATGTTTGGTAGAATTCAGCAGTAAAGCAAGCCATCAGTTCCCGGGCTTTTCTTTGATAGGAGACTTCTTATTATTGATTTAGTGTCACTTATTATTAGTCTCCTCAGGTTTTCTAGTCATAATTCAATCTTGGTAGGTTGTATGTGTCAAGGAATTTATCCATTTCTTCTGAGTTATCCAATTTGTTCAAGTGTAATTGTTCATAATAGTTTTCTATGATCTTCTGTATATCTGCATTATCAGTTGTCATCTACTTTTTCATTTCTGATTTTGTCTCTTTTCTTAGTCTAGCTAAAGGGTTATGAATTCTTAAAACCTTTTAAAAAAACAACTCTTCATTTTATTAATATTTTCTATTTTTATAGTCTCTTTCATTTATTTCTGCTCTAATCTTTCATTTATTTCTAATCTAATCTTAATTTCCATCTGAGTTTCACCATGTTGCCCAGGCTGGTCTTGAACTGAAAGTGGGGTGTTGATGTTCCCTACAATTACTGTGTTATAGTCTGTCCCTTCAAATCTGTTAATATTTGCCTTACGTACTTGAGTGTGTGCGTGTGTGTATATATATATATACACACACACACACACACATATATATACACACACACATATATATGGTTGTTATACTGTCATGCTGAATTGACCCCTTCATTATTTCATAATGACTTTGTTTCTTCTAATAGTTTTTGACTTAGAGTTTATTTTATCTGATATAAGTGTAGCTTACGCCTGCTTTCTTTTGGTTTTCCATTCACATGAAATACCTTTTTCCATCCCTTCACCTTCAGTCTGTGTGTGACCCTATTGGTGAAATGAGCCTCTTGCAGGCAGCATATACTTGGATCTTTTTTTTTTTCAGTCACTTTTCTGATCTATTTACATTCAAGGTTATTATTGGAATACAGTTGCT
Organism: Theropithecus gelada; assembly: GCF_003255815.1. Lineage (NCBI taxonomy): Eukaryota > Metazoa > Chordata > Mammalia > Primates > Cercopithecidae > Theropithecus > Theropithecus gelada. The sequence continues at coordinate 6,263,867 of NC_037688.1, read as the reverse complement.
TGGTTAGATATAGATTGGCTAATATCTTACAGAGCAATGACATGTAACCTTTTGGGTTATTTTTCTAGCAGACTGAGACAGTTGACATCTCTACTGGACAAAAATCTACATTTTAATGCATAACTTCACAGTCTAGACCCTAACCAATAATGAATAATGTGTTAGGAAAAGGTATATTTCCTAGAGAATTAAATAATCTTTGAGTAGGCCTAAGAGAGTACTCTCTTATGTTTGAAAGGCCATTCTTTCCCCTTATTTAGAAGTATTTGATAATTGTATTTAACTTTATTCAAACTACTAAAATGAAGCTCCCTTTCCCCCTTTTTGGCCATTCTTTCCCTCTTAAACAATGTTAACCATATCATTGATAACTAGGCTGGATGTCAGCCTGTGTTCCTAAACCTCCTAATTCCTGTTCAGACATGTTCTTGTTAGACATTTATTGATTAGCTCAGGGTTTCTCAGCAGTGGCACTGTTGACATTTTGGGCAGATAGTTGTTGTGGGGGTTGTAGGATATTTAGTAGCTTTTCTGGCCTCTACCCTCTAGTTGCCAGGAGCATCCTCTTGGTTGTGACAACAATAATGTCTCTTGGCATTGTCAAATGCCCCCAGGAAGGGCAAAATCTCACCTAGTTGAGAACCGTAGTTAAATGACCAAACCCAGTTCCCACTCTTAATATAATACATTTACAATCTAATAGAGCTGTGATAAATGCTATAGTTTAAATAATAAGATACTGTTATGTATAGAAAGCAGAGATTAATACACTTTGGATTTCTTAGAAGGTACTTTTGGGTTAGAGTGGAAGGAAGAAAAGTTTAAAGTAGGTTACAGAAATAAGCACGTTAAAGTCTAGACTACAGGGACTTTGAATATTGTTCTCAGAGTCTTGAACATTACTCCTACACATTGAAGAGCTTTAGAAAGTTTTTGAGCAAGGAAGTGAAATTGGTATGTTTTCAGAACTTTGGTGCTGTAACAAAGGAGTGGAATGTGATAAGACTGAGTGGTAGGAAGAAGAGTTTAGAATTAGTTGCCGTGTTCACAAGACTCAGCACCTATGTCACTGAAAGGGAACTTGGGCCAAGGATTGAGTGGAAGAGAACTGTGAGCTCTGATTCAGAACTGTTAAGTTTGAGGCATGTGTGGGATAACCAGGAGGAAGTACTCAGGGGGTAGTCTTGCAGCCTAAAAAAATGTTAATGGTTGCTTCTTCTTTGAGAAAACATCAAATGGCAGATGACGCCAGTGTAGCTAGGGCTGGTGAGGGGGTGGGGGTTGCAGTAGTGTGACCCAGAGCCCCTAGGGGTCCTGGGATAAGGAACTGCAGAGGCTTCAGCAGGGGCATCCGGGCTAGGGCCCCAGCCAAGGACAAGAAGTGTATGCCCATTACCAAGCTGGGCCACCTGGTCAAGAACATGAAGATCAAGTCCCTGGAAGAAATATGTCTCTTCTCCCTGCCCATCAAGGAGTCTGAGATTGACTTTTTCCTGGAGGCTCTCTCAAGGATGAGGTTTTGAAGATTATGCCAGTGCAGAAGCAGACCTGCACCGGCCAGAGCACCAGGTTCAAGGCATTTGTAGCCTTCAGGGACTAGAACGGCCATGTCTAGTGTGGGTGTTAAGTGTTCCAAGGAGATGCCATCCGAGGGGCCATAATCCTGGCCAAGCTTTCCATTGTACCCATGCACAGAGGTTACTGGGGGAACAAGATCGGCAAGCCCCACACCATCCCTTGCAAGGTGACAGGCCACAGCAGTTCTGTGCTGGTGCGCCTCATCCCTGTGCCCAGGGGCACTGGTGTCACCTCGGCCCCGGTGCCCAAGAAGCTGCTGCTGATGGCCGGTATTGATGATTGCTACACCTCAGCCAGGAGCTACACGGCTACCTTGGACAACTTTGCCAAGACCACCTTTGATGCCATCTCCAAGACCTACAGCTGCCTGACCCCCGACCTCTGGAAGAAGACTGTGTTCACCAAGTCTCCCTATCTTGACCACCTCGTCAAGACCCACACCAGAGTCTCCATGTAAAGGACCCAGGCTGCAGCTGTGGCTGCAACACAGGGGTTTCATACAAGAAAAATAAAGTGAATTATGCCTGTTGAGAAATGTTAGAGGTTAGAGGTGGAGATTTGGAGTTATCACCAGAACAGTCAAATTTACAATTACAGTTTGAAGAGTCTGTGAAAGTATAGTTGAGGGAGAGGACCAGGAGAGAATTTTGGGAAATTTAAGCAACAATAGACAAAGAAAGTAAAAAAACGGGGGACTAGTCAAAGGTAGGAAGTATCTCAGAAGAGTGGAGAGAAAAGAACTTGTCATGGGGAAGTTGGTCATGCTACATACAGCCCAAGCAGAATGAATACAAAGGAAGAGACTTTGGGCTTGGCATTAGGCATCATTGTTGGCATTCAAGAAAGTGGTTTTGGTTTGAATGGGAGTAGATCCAGAAGGCAAGAGATTGCCAGTGAAATGGGGCTTGGGCTACTTTTTTCAAAAAGCGTGAAGCCAGGCCTAGTGGCTTACACCTATAATCATAGCACTTTGGGAGGCTGAGGCAGGAGGATTGCTTGAGGCCAGGAGTTTGAGGCTGCAGTGAGCTATGATCACACCTCTGCACTCTAACCCGGGCAGTAGAACAAAACCCTGTCTCTAAAATAAAAATGTGAAGATGTAAGGACAGAAATGGAGTAGTTCCACGTATCAGCAGTGGATTTGAAGGAAGCTTTCTGTAGGATGTGGGAAACCCAAGATGTTTATAGGCAGAGGGGCAGCAGTGAAGTGAAGCAGTAAACAGAGAAGTGATGAAGCCTGAGATAAGGCAGAATGCAAAGACATGACTTTGAAAAAGCAGGAGGGAGAAGGAAGTCGTGAAAGGTAGAATTTTTAGATGAAATGGAGGAGAAGTCAAAGGGATTCACACATTGACTTCTGGGCTCTGACCAAATGCACTTTTTACTAAGAATGAGAAGAATGACAACAGAGATGAGATTTGGGAACTTGAAGAGGTTCTGTGGGTAAGAGTGAAGAAAAAATCAGGAGAGCTGAAAGTTTTTGAAGCTGTCAAATTATGGTGATTTGCAGATGTAGTGGGGATAGAGTCTAGAGTAGACACAGCTGGTCCTGTCTCTAAGAGTACACTCAGAGTGACCATGCAGGGAAGTCCTTTCCTATGGGGCAGATAAGCACCCTTCCAGGAATGAACTTCATAGACATTTTAGAGATGAGGTTAAAGAAAAAGATGGAACAGACAGCAAATGTTGAAATTATATTGGGGAAAAATGGCTAATAAAGGCATTATTAATTTGATGGCAATCTTACTAATACAGATGGCTAGATAGAGACCTAAAATGAACCTGTTACAGACTTACAGATGAATGATTGAAAGTCTTTTTTTCTGAGGCTTATGTGGTACTTCTAATTCATGTTTATGCTGTAGGGCTCGTGTTAATGTCTGAAAGTTATATTCTCCTTTTCTCTTAGAGATAATATAGAACACTTCTTATGAAAGAGTCTCCGGGAAAAAAAAAAAAAAAAAAAAAAAAAGCATACTAAAGTGTGCATCCTGTGTTGAGAACTACTGGTCTGAACCATTTTAGAAATCCCTCCTTAATATTTTAACAGCTTACTTGCCTGTGTAGTTTCTTTTTCCCCAGTGACTTGTGGTTGACTTGACCATCTTATATTGTGCCATGGTGGGGTGATGCTCCTCAGTAAGTATGTCATATCTACCCCCATGGTAGCTGGTCTTGGGCTGCTGTGGTTTTTAACCATTGTGTCTGCCTTGAATTTGTTTTTTGCTCTGTTTGTTTATTGTCATTTGCTCTTGTATGCTCTTCAGGTAGCACCCAGTGCTACTCCTTCTACACTTATAGTCAGCTGCTTCTGAGAATATGCAGCCTGGGTGAAGCTGGCAGAGCCTCTTTAGTGTATGCCCATACTAAAAAGTAGAAGATGCTGAGTAGTGGTAGTGATGTGAAGAAACATTTCCCCAGGTCAAACCTGCACACTCTTGAGCCCCTGCTTTGGTCGTTTCTGGTTTTAGCTGTGTTTTGAATGGTAGAAGTTGCCGGGAACTCCTCCTCTCTGGATTTGTGAAATGTTATGATAGAGTTGAGAAAAACTGAATTTATAAAAGGTAGAATAATACAAATTCTATGTACCACATAAAAGAAAGTTACTTACATACCATGCCCCTCCCCCTTTTTTCTTGAAAGCCTGAGTAAAGTAAAACAGAATAAGAACATTGTAGGATGGGGGAGATATTTTTAACTAACACTAAAAATATGCAGATACCAAGTACAGCCAATTCAAATGATGGATATTTGGATTGCATTATCTTCCTTATGAGTGTAAGTAGTGGCCAAACATCTCAAATTTAATAATGCTGTATACTTTATTGTTCACTTCTGAACTCGAATGTAATGATCAGTTGTTCAGAAGAATAATCAGTACTTCAGAAGAATAAGTTGTTAATGAAATCTGAATCTTAGGGGATAATTGTTTTGGGGGCACCAAAAAAAAATGGGGTTGTGCATGTGAAGCAGTCATAAGCATTTTGCACAGCTGTTTCCCAAAACTATGCAGTTCATCTTGTGATACTGGTTTTAGTTATATGAGGAATACTGTCAGACAGCTCTGTCTGTGCTGAGCATTTCTCTGCCGGTCTTGCCAGTGCTTCCACACTTGCAGCACAGGAGACCCAGGAGCTCTCCTCTGGCCCTCTGTGATGCTTTCAGAGGATCTGACTCTTACTTAATTTTGTAACCCAAACAATGTCTGAACATATTCCCCTTTGAACATACCACTTTCTGTGAAAGGATTGTTGTATATGCTATGAAAAGTCAATGAATTTGTTGGTAAATAATACCTCAGATTGAGAATTTTATAGTACAAAATTTCTATAAGTGCAAATATATAATATTGACTTAAGTGGATTAAAATGTTGGGAGTTTTGTGATTGTCATTTAAAAAATGACAAAAAATTAAGGTAGTTCACTGGTCTTTTTGCAGTTACTTCTCTGTCTCAACATCCAATTTAATTTTATGTTTTATTTTGGTTGTATAGTATGGAGAACATTTGAAGTCATACAGTTAGTTATAGATTTAACGTTTTCAAGCAGCTATTCTTGCATAATAACATTCAATTAAACTAATCCAGAAAAGTAACAGAGAAGTAATAGAAAATGTTTGTTTCGTGGATGAATTACTCAATATTTCATAACTGCTGACATTCCTTATCTCAAATGTCAGATACGAAACAAGCAAAACTTAAAATTAGGGCCAAAACTATCAGTGACACATCATAGCATGTTATGCATCCACTTCAATAGCATGTTATGCATCCACTTCAACATTTTTTTATTAAAAGTAGAAGGTGTGAAGTATACCAAAATAATACATACACATGGTTTAAAACAGAAAATCAAGTAGTACTAAAAGATTTATGTGTACAGCAGCAGTTCCTTGCTTCCAACCCTCCCTAACTTCCTAGAGGCAACTATTTTTTTTACTGTTTTTAGCTGTTTGTTCTGATGGTTACCTAAAGAATTATAAATAATAAGCAGTTGACACTTGAACAAACAACGTGGGTTTGAACTGCACTGGTCTGCTTATATGCAGATTTTTTTCCACCTCTGAATAGTGAGACCAATCCCCCCTTCTCCTCAACCTATTCAAAGTGAAGGTAAGGATGAAGGCCTTCATGTAGATCCACTTCCACTTAATGAATAGTAAACACATTTTCTCTTCCTTATGATTTTCTTAATGACATTTTCTTTTCTCTAGCTTACTTTATTATGAATACAGTATATAATACATTCAACATACAAAATTATATTAATTGACTGTTTCTGTTATTGGCAAGGCCTCTAATCAACAGTAGGCTATTCGTAGTTAATTTTGAGGGAGTCAAAAAGTTATACGTGAATTTTCAATTGTGTTGGAGTGTCGGTACTCCTTATCTGTATTGTTCGGGGGTCAACTATACTACTGGTTTTGTTTGTTTGTTTGTTTGTTTTTTGTTTTGAGACAAGGTCTCACTCTGTCACCCCGGACTGGAGTTCAGTGGCATGATCTCAGCTCACTGCAACCTCCACCTCCCAGGTTCAAATGATTCTCCTGCCTCAGCCTCCAGAGTAGCTGGGACTACAGTGTGTGCCACCATGCCTGACTAATTTTTGTATTTTTAGTAGAGATAGGGTTTCACCATGTTGGCCAGGCTGGTCTTGAACTCCTGACCTCAAACAAACAGCCTGCCTCGGCCTCCCAAAGTGCTGGGATTATAGGTGTGAGCCACTGCGCCCAGCCTATACTGCCATTTCTTACCAATTATGGGCATTATTCACTTTCTTTAAGATAAATGAGACAAAAACTATCCCAGTTTTTCCAATATAGTTATGTTTTTTAGTTACCCAGTGCAGAGCCACGTACTGTACTACATTTTTTTGGAACAACTTTTAATTTTTTCCTGAATTTTTTTTTTTTTTTTTTTTGAGACAGGGTCTTGCTCTGTTGCCCAGGCTAGAGTGCAGCTCACTGCAGCCTCCACACTGGCTCAGGCAGTCCTCCCACCTCAGCTTCCTGAGTAGCTGCTACTACAGACATGCACCACAATGTTCAGCTAATTTTTTAACTTTTTGTATTGCCCAGGCTGGCCTCAAACTCCTGAGCTCAAGGCCCAAGCCTTTCCTGGAATTTGTATCTGCCCTGTTTTCATCCACTTGTGAAATGTGTTTTATATATACCCTTACTACTTTATAAGTATTTATTTATATGTCTATTTTAGCATCCTTTTTGGGAGAACGCCTCTAAAATCCTCTTCCCTCCTCTAATCCACTGGTTCCTCAGTTTGTCTGCTGCATAGCTATGACGTTTGGACTTCTAGTTGCCACTCTTGGATTGTATAACTAATTATTTCATCTCCCTTATTTTGGTGAATTTCATTGTCAGATATCTGTTTGCTAAGAAAAGAATCCATAGAAGTAATTTCCTGGGTCTTTATTCTATATTGTATTCGATATGTAATGTGGATAGGTATAGAATTATAGATTGAAAATCATCTTCCCTTAGAACTTTGGATACATTACTGCCTGCCCGTTCCCCCTCCCCCGTCATCCAGAATTGCTTTTGAGAATTTGTGACATTCTTATTGTCATTCTTTTATATGTCCTGTTCCCACCCTGCTCCCAGGATTTTACTTATGGGACTTTTGAAAGTAATCATGCCTAGGTATTTTGTTTTTCCTTTCAAGATGTTTCTGGCCTTTAGTTCCAAGAAAGTTGTAATTGTTTCACTAATTATGCTTGGGTTCTTATGTATTTTATTTATTTTTTTATTTAGAGACAGGGTCTCACCCTGTCACCTTGGCTGGAGTGCAGTGGTGCAAACATGGCTCACTGCAGCCTCAACTTCCTGGGCTCAAGTGATCCACTCACCTCAGTCTCCCAGGTGGCTGGGACTACAGGCACATGCCACCATGCCTGGCTAATTTTTGTGTTTTTTTATAGAGATGGGGTTTCTCCATGTTGCCCAGGCTGGTCTCAAACTCCTGGCCTCAAATGATCCGCCCACCTCAGCATCCAAAAGTGTTGGGATTAGAGACTCATGACCTCACCCAGCCTTCTTGTGTATTCTAGTTCTGGGAAATGATTTTATGTTACTTTTGTATTAATTGCTATTCTCTCTTTTTGACATGCTAGTTATTTGGATTTGGGATATCCTAGGTGGACCTTTAAGGCCTCTTTTCTTATTTTTCCCATTTCTTTTTTTTCATGGTACTTTTAGAAAGGTTTCTTCACCTTTGTCTTTCAGTTTTTCTATTGATTCTTATTTTGGCCATCATATTCTTAATTTGCCCACATTTCTATTCTGATTTCTTTCCTTTTCCTCTTCTTTTTCTTCCTTCCTTTCCCTTCTTTTAGCATCTTGATTCCTGTTCTGTGGGTTCAGTATCATCTTATATCTGTTTGAAACCACTAATTAAAATTTCGTGAAGGTTTTCTTTTGTGCCCTGCATTACCTAGTTTCCTGCAGTTCTCCGTGTGATCTGCTTACTTGGTTTCCATCTTTTGTATTTAGGCCTTTGTTCCAGTATGGGTGTTTTTGATGTTTGATACTAGATCTGAAATGGAAGCTCTGTATCTGGGCAGAATCTATCAATAGGTGGGCTTTACCTTGGGTCGGATACAGCAATAGCCCCTTTTGAGGGAGTATTTGTTTTGAGGGTCTTTCGTCTGGAGAGTAAATCTCTCCTCTTCAGCTTGGCTAGTTGTTGCTGGTGGCCCACTGAGGAGATATGATCAAATTTTCCGTATCCAAGTGGCTGCACAGTAATCTCAATAGTATTTGACCAATGTGAATTCATCTATTCACTTACTCATGTTGGATGGGCAGCATCACCTACATTAACAGGCAAGAAGTTTCCAGTTCTTGGTAAGATAGAGTAAGCTGGCCAGGCACAGTGGCTCACACCTTTAATCCTGGCACTTTGAGAGGCCAAGGCAGAAGGATCCCTTGAAACCAGGAGTTCTAGACCAGCCTGGCCAGTATGGTGAAACCCTGTCTCTACTAAAAATACAAAAATTATCCAGGTGAGGTGGCACACGCCTGTAATCCCAGCTACTTGGGAGGCCAAGACAGGAGAAGCGCTTGAACCCAGTGCCACACTGTACTCCAGGCTGGGTGACAGAGCGAGACTCTGTCTCAAAAATAAAAAAAAAATAAAAAAAATAGTAAGCACACTCCACCCTGTCAGTCCTACTGAATACAGCGATAAAACCTAGGCAGAATGCATATAGCAACTATTTGAGGACCCTGAAAAATAAATAATAGGCAGAGTTAGAACAAAGACCAGAATTTAAAGTACCACCAGCTGGGCACAGTGGCTTATGCCTGTAGTGCCAGCACTTTGGGAGGCCAAAATGGGTGTATCAACTGAGCCCAGAAGTTCCAGACCACCCTGGGTAACATCTCTACTAAACCCCATCTCTACTAAAATACAAAAAATTAGCTGGGTATGGTGGCATGTGCCTGTAGTCCTAGCTACTCGGGAGGCTGTGGCATGAGAATTGACTTGAGTCCCAGAGGCAAAGTTTGCAGTGAGCCAAGATCATGCCACTGCACTCCAGCTTGGGCTGCAGAGTGAGACTCCATCTCAAAAAAGAAAAGAAAAAGTATCACCAAACCAGCAGTGAGTTTACCATTTGTTCGCCTCGTTAATCCTCCAGCATGAACATAACATAGTTCCACCTGGAAGTGGAAATGAGCACCAGGACATACCAGGAAAAGCCTTCTGGTTTCAGCCCAAGTGACAGAAAAGGAAACATCCAAAACTTAGAGTGAGCCCCCCCCCTTTTTTTCTTCTTTATTCTCATGCAACCCAGCCCCAAATAATCATGTAGTGGCAATCGAAGCTTGTAGAAGCCAAAATTCCAACATAGGAGAACCTTTCTCTCTAATTGTAGTTGTGGGCTCCATTGATTTTTCTCTCTGTGTGTCCTGGCTGGATCCAAGCACAGTTGCAGAGGTACAAGGCAGTGGGTTAATCAAAAGCCCCGTCTTTCTGGGTGGAGGACCAAGGGGAGAGAGCCCCAGGAAACCAGAAAGCACCAGGTAGATGGCAGAGAGGGAAGAGTTCAGGAAAGTGAGCCATGAAGTTGTTCATAATCCCCTTGGCTGATCCCCAAGGTACACGTGCATGGATCTGTTCCTAATCAGCATAAGAAAGGCTTTTGAGAACTGAATTAACAAAAAGACCACCGTCCAAGTCCCAGAATGGCTACACAGTGGCATACATGTGGGATAGATACATAGCATTGCAGGCCAGGCATGGTGGCTCATGCCTATATTCCCGGCACTTTGGGAGGCCAAGGCAGGTGGATCGCTTGAGCCCAGGAGTGAGTTCAAGGCCAGCCTGGGCTACATGGAGAAACCCTGTCTCTACAAAAAATAGAAAAATTAGCCAGGCATGGTGGCGTGCACCTGTGTTCTCAGCTACTTGGGAGGCTGAGGTGGGTGGATCACTTGAACCCAGGAGATTGAGGCTGCAGTGAGCTATGATGGCACCGCTGTACTCCAGCCTAGGTGACAGAGCAAGACCCTGTCTCAAAAATAAAAATTAAAAAATAGTATTGCAGGGCTTTGAAAACTGAACTGATATTGGAACCACAGCTCAGAAGACAGGTTGCAGCTTGCAGCCTGAATCTAATTACATCAACTATCTGCTAAAACAAAAGTTTCGGTATTTATAAGATTTAAACAAGATTGAAGGTTTTATAACATAATTTTGCATTGTTCAAAATGGATATAATTCAAAATTGGCATATAAAGGGGTAGGAAAATCTCAACTCATATAGGAAAAGACAGCAGTGCTGAGATGACACAGATGTTGCAGTTATTTGATGAAAGACTAAAATATTCAACCAGCAACTGAAAACACTCCACAGCAATCTTAAATACTCTTAAAACCATTAGAAAAAGTAAGTTTCAGCAAAGAAATAGAAGATAGAGGAACCAAATGGCAAAAGTATGTGATGCTGAAAAAGTATTTGAAGAAATAATTGCTGAAGACATTTCAAGTTTGGCAAAAGATATAAACATGATGGTTCAAGCAGTTCATGGAACACAACCAGAATAAACCCAAAGATTTCCATACCCAGAAACATCGAAAGCACACTGCTGAAAATTGAGGACGTAAAAATCATGAAAGCATCCAGGGAAAATCATACCACATGTGGGGGAACAAGAATTCAAATGACTGTGACTTATCAGAAACTGCAAAGGACAGAAGAAAGTGGCACAATATTTTTTAAGTGATGAAAGACAAGAAATGTTAACCCATTTTCTTGTATTCTGTTTGCTGGGGAGAAAAAAATGTTAACCCAGAATTCTCTATCCAGTGAAATTATCCTTCAAGAATGAAAGTGAAATAAAGCATTCTCAGTTGAAGAAAAACTAAAGAGAAATTATTGCCCACAGTCTACACCAAAGAGTCTATTCCTTAGGAATTCTCCTAAGGAAAGTTCTTCAAATATAAATGGTAAATATCTGGGTAAATGTAATAGGTTACTTTCTCCTCTTGATTTCTTTAAAATGAGTTTCATACATTGAAAGCAAAAATTAAAATGTCTGACGGGATTTCAAATGCATGTAAATACAATGTGTGAGATCACTGTAACCTAACATTGGGAGAGAGGAAAGGAACCAGGAATAAAGAAACCGGTATGCTGGTGTCCTAAAATTTTTACCAATGGGATTTGAATTTATGGAGGTGACAACACAGGTCAGTGCCAGTGAAAGAATTTACTATTTACGTTTGCTGAGAGAAGGGGACATGCCATGCCTTGCAGGACCACAGGGAAGCATCAGGGTTTGGTCAGGAGGCAGAAGCAGGCCAGAGGAAAGCCTAAGCCAGAGACTTTATTGGGGCTTCTGTGAGAAAGGGCAGGTGGGGCGAGGTAAACAGTTTAGGATTAGATAGTTTGAATAATTCTCACAGGCTTTATAGGGACTGTCTCTGGTTGTCTGGTACCTGGCCTTAGGTTGATTTAGTGCAGGGGAAATATTGGCTTCGTATGTGAGACTCAAAGAGATGGGAGGGAGCATAGCACTGGGTCAGGCAGTCTGCACCTAAAAGGCATTCCCCAGACAAGCTGGGGACCACCCCTAGGAATTAGCTGGCTCTGGAAGGGGCAGCCTTTCTCATGGTCTGAAAGGTCCCCCAAGATGTCAAAACATCATATGATATAGAAAATAAGAAACATTTATATAAGTGGTATAGTTTTATGAAATGATAGAATAGTGATGATAAGTAGGCTGTGAAAAGAATATTGTAATCAGCATCACCACTTAAAAACTATATGAAGAGATACAGATAAAAATGCAGTAGGGGCCAGGCGTGGTGGCTCTCACCTGTAATCCCAGCACTTTGGGAGGCCGAGGTAGGTGGATCAGTTGAGCCCAGAAGTTCAAGACCAGCCTAGCAAACATAGTAAAACCCCGTCTCTACTAAAAATACAAAAAATTAGCCAGGCATGGTGGTGTGCACCTGTAATCCCAGCTACTTGGGAGGCTGAGGTACAAGAATCGCTTGAACCTGAGAGATGGAGGTTGCAGCGAGCCGAGATCCATGCCACTGCACTGAAGCCTGGGCGACAGAGCAAGACTGTGTCTCACGAAGAAAAAAAAGTGTGATAGGTAAATTATTATACTAAGTGTTTGTATAATGCAAAAGAAGGCAAGATAGAACAGGAATCAAATATAGGAAGCAAGCAGAAAGCAAGTGAAATGGTAGGCAGATTTGCCAATAGTTACATTAAATGTAAATCAACACTCCAATTAAAAGACAGGCACTGTCATAGTGGATTAAGAACATATAATCAAATTATCTGGTGTCTTCAAGAAGCTGAATTCAAGTATTACAGGTAAGTAAAAAGTAAAAGAAGGAAAGACATGTGCCATGCAAACATTTAAAAGAAAGGTGGAGTGTCAATATTACTATCAGTAGCCTTCAGAGCAAAGAAAGTTACCAGACATTAAGAGAGACACTACATAATAGTAAGAGGGTTAATTCAAGAAGACATTATGTAACAGTGCTAGATGTTTATATTCCTAACAATAGAGTTGCAAAATATGTGAACCAAAAACTGGCAGAACTGAAAGGAGAACTTGATAAATCCACGGTTATAGTTGGAGACCTCAACACCCTTCTCTCAATAGTTGATGGAACCATTAAACAGAAAATAAATGAGGATGTAGAAGAACTCAGCACCACCATCAACCAGCCAGGTTCTAATACACATCTATAAAACATCCCAGTCAGCAACAGCAGAATATACATTCTTTATGAGCACCCATAGAAATGTCAAGATAGACCTTATCCTGGGCTACAAAACAATTCTCAATAAATTTAAAATAATTGAAATCATACAGTGTTTTGACTACAAAGAGATCCAACTAAAAATCACCAACAGAAGGATAGCAGGAAATCTTCAAAAACTTGAAAACTAAATAACACTTCTAAATTTATGAGTCAAAGGGAAATTTTGAAAAATATATGAACGAAATGAAAATGCAGCATATCATAGTTTCAGGATGCCACCAAAGCCATGCTGAAAGGGAAACTTCTGCCACTTAAATGCTTACATTAGAAAAGAACAGGCCGGGCCCAGTGACTCACGCCTGAAATCCCAACACTCTGGGAGGCCAAGGTGGGAGGATTGCTGGAGCCCAAGAGTTTGAGACTAACCTTGACAACATAGCAAGACCTCTCCTGTATAATAATAATGAAAAAAAAGAAAAGTCTTGATAATTTAAGGTTCAAGGAAGTAGAAAAAGAAGAGCAAAATAAACCCAAAGCAAGCAGAAGGAAAATATAATAAAGAACAGAAATTAATGAAGCTGAAAACACAATAGAGAAAATCAGTGAAATGAAAGCTTGTTCTTTGAAAAGATTAGTAAAATCGACAAGTCTCTTAGCAACACTAACAAAGATGAGAGAAGCTGCAAACTACTAATATCAGGAATGAAACCAAGGTGTCTTTGCAGACATCAGAAAGATAAGAAAACTACAAACAACTCTACATACATAAATTTGGTGACTTAGTTGAAATGGACCAGTTCCTCAAAAGGCACAAACTACCATGACTCACTTCATATGAATAGCTATAAGGCTATTGAAAATTATCTATTAAGGAAATTGAATTGATAATTTTTGAACTCCTATGGAAGAAATCTCCAGGTCCAGGTTGTTTCACTGGAGAATTCTACAAAATGTCTAAAAAAGAATGAACATCAGTTCTATAGAATCTCTTCCAAGAACTGCAAGAGGAGAGAACACTTAACTCATGTATAGCCTGTATTACCCTGATGGTAAACCCAGACGAAAACAGTACCAAAAAGGAAAAAGTCCTTATAGATTCTTAACAAAATATTTACAAATATAATTCAGCAATATGTAAAAGAATTATACACCGTAATCATGTAGGGGTTATTCCAGGGATGTAAGGCTGGTTCAGTATTCAGAAGTCAATGTAACCAACCATATTAACAGGCTGAGGAAGAAAAATAATCACAGGATTATATCAGTTGATGCAGTAAAGCATTTGACAAATTTCAACACCCATCCATATTCATGATCCTAGAGAATAGGTAACTTCCTCAATGTGATAAAGAGCATCATTAAAAACTTTCCAGGTTTCATCATTCTTAATGGTGGGAAAGACTGAGTGCTTTTCTCTGTAGCTCATTAACAAGGCAAGCATATTTGCTCACACCACTGCTCCCCAACATAGTGCTGTACTTTCTAGCTACTGCAGTAAGGCAAGAAGATAAACGGCGTATAAGTCAGAAAAGAAGAAGTATTTGTAGATGACATAATTGTCTGTGTAGGAATTCCCCAGGAAACTACACATACACACAGATCCTTGAACTTCTAATAGGAATAAGTGAGTTCAGGAAGGTTTCATGATTAACATACAGAAAGCAATTACATTTTTATGTACTAACAATGGACACATAGAAACCAAAATTTTAAATACAACACCATACACAATCGCTCAGAAAAATAAAATTCTTAAAATATGAAATCTTGGAAAACGTACAGAATTTGTATTCTGAAACTCAAAAGGCTAATGAAAGAAAGCAAATGAGATCTAAATAAATGTATAGAAATACCAGGTTCCTGGATCAGGAGACTCAGCAGATGTCAGTTATGCTCAGATTCATGTCTCTTGCTGACACGTAATTGTCAGCACAATTGCTGATAAAATTCCAGCAAGATATTTTGTAGACACAGACAAAATTATTCTAAAAGTATATATGGGAAGACAAAGGAACTGGAATAATTAAAGCAATTAAAAATTATAAAGAGTGAGCAAATCATTACCCAATTTTAAGAAATTATACAGTTACAGTAATCAAAACGGTGTGGTCTTGATGAAGGGATAGACACGTAGATTGGAACAGAATAGGGAACTCACAAGTAGCTCCACACAAGTATGGCCACGTGATTTTTTGACAAAAGTGCAATTCAGTGGTGAAAGAATAGCCTTTTCAAGAAATGATGCTACAGCAGTATTATACCTATAGGCAAAAACGTGAAGCTCAAGGTAACCCTCACACCTTATTTTAAAATGTACTAAAAATGGATCATAGGTTTAAATGTAAAACTTAGAAGGTAACATTGGAGAGGTCTTCAGTACCTCAGGCTTGGTGAAGAATAAAATCGATAAACTGAACTTCCTTAAAATTAAAAACTTGCTGTCACAAAACACCCTGTTAAGAGGATGGGAAGACAAACTACAGACCAGGAGAAAATACCTACAAGCCACATATTTGACAAAAGACTCTTAGAATATATAAAGAGCTCTCAAAACTCAACAGTAATAAAACAACCCAGTTAGAAAATGGACAGAAGGATACTACAGACTAGGAAGGAAAGGGAGAGATTTGTTAATAGATACAAAATTACAACTCCCTGGGGAGAATAAATTCTAGTGTTTCATATCACTGTAGAATGACTATAGTTAACAATAATACATAGTTTCAAATAGCTAGAAGGATGATGGAGGATATAGAGTGCTCACAACACAGAGAAATGCTAAATGTTTGAGATGGATATGCTGATTAACCTGTTCTGATCACTATACATTGTATGTATTAAGACTTCCCTGTGTGACCCATGAATATATACAATCAGCTGGGCACAGTGGCTCAGGCCAGCATCCCCTTGTTCTATTAGATCTGCATTTAATTTAACAGTCTGGTTTTCTTTAGAAAACAGACAAAAAATCATAGGATATAGACTGCTTCAATCAGTAGCAACTAATTGTAATCCCAGAATTTGGGAGGCTGAGGCAGAGGGATCACCTGAGGTCAGGAGTTCAAGACCAGCTTGGCCAATATGGTGAAACCCCATCTCTACTAAAAATACAAAATTAGCCAGGTGTGGTGGCACGTGCCTGTAATCCCATCCACTTGGCAGGCTGAGGCAGGAGAATCGCTTGAACCCGGGAGATTGCGCCATTCCACTCCAGCCTGGGTGACTAGAACAAAACTCCATCTCAAAAAAAAATATATATATAGATAGATATACAATCATTTGTCAATTAAAAATTTTAAAAAAAAAAATTCTAGAGACAGGGTCTCACTCTTTTGCCCAGGCTGGAATGCAGTGACATGATCTCAGTTTACTGCAGCCTCAGTCTCCTGGACTGAAGCGATCCTCCCATCTCAGCCTCCCAAGTAGCTGGAACTACAGGCACACACCAACATTCCCGGCTTATTTTTTGTAGAAACGGGGTTTCACCATGTTGCCCAGGCTAAATTAAAAGAAAACCTTTTTTTTTTTTTAATTTTTTGTTTTGAGATGGAGTCTCGCTCTGTTGCTAGGCTGGAGTGCAGTGGTATGATCTTGGATCACTGCAACCTCCATCTCCCAGGTTCAAGTGCTCTTACCTCAGCCTCCCGAGTAGCTGGGACTGTAGGCGTGCGCCACCATGCCCAGCTAATTTTTATATTTTTAGTAGAGACGGGGTTTCAGTATGTTTGCCATGATGGTCTCAATCTCTTGACCTCGTGATTGCCTTCCTCGGTCTCCCAAAGTGCTGGGATTACAGGCATGAACCACCGCACCTGGCCTAAAAGAAAACTCTTTCAAGGAAGAAAGTGGACAAAAGGATTAAGTATTTTACCAAAGAGAATATGTAGATGGTTATTAGCACATGGAAAGATATTTAACACCACTGTATTAGGGAGATGTAAACTAAGACCAAATACTACACTCCTATTAGAACAAGTAAAATAAAAAATAGTGACTGGCAAATTCTGGCAAAGTTGTGGAGAAACTGGATCTCTCAAACATGGGTGGGGAAATGTAAAATAGTATAACTATTCTGGAAAGTAGTTTGGCGGTCCCTTGTAAAACTAAACACACACATACCATATGACCCAACAGCAGTTGCCCTCCTGAGCATAGCCCAGAGAAATGAAACTTGAGTTCACGTAAAAACTAGCACATGAGTGTTCATAGCAGCTTTATTTGTAGTAGTTCCAAATAGGAACAACTAAAATGTAGGGAGATGGATTAAAAAAACTGGTTCATCCATCCCATGGAATACAACTGAGCAGTAACAAGGAATGAACTCGATATATGCAGCAGCTTGAATGGATTTCAACAGCAGTATGTTGAGTGAAAAAAGCGAACCCCAAAAGTCATATATAATTCTATTTTTATAGCATTCTTGAAGTCACAAAATTATAGACATGAAAAATTGCCGGGGGTTAGGGATGGAAGGTAGGAGTAGGTGGACATGACTGTAAAGGGGTAATGAGGGAAATCTTTGTGGTGATGGAATAGTTCCATATCTTGACTGAGGTGGTGGTTTCAGGAAGCTGCACATATGATAAAATGACTGCACATATAATAGAACTATATAGACAGAAATGTGTCAGTGTAAATCTCCTGACTGTGAAATTGTACTGTAATTACATAAGATGCAGTGATTAGGGGAAACTGAAGAGTACACAGGACTTTATGTAGTACCTTTGGAACTTCTTGAGAACCTATAATTATTTCAAAATAAATTTTAAAACGTTAAAGCCACAACCTAAATACAGCATAATTTCAAACAAGTGATAGCTAAATGTTGCCTCTTTGGAGATCTTCAGGGATGCTGACTTCAGTCTTTAACACTGCTGCACATTCAGGAAAAGTGGATAGGTTATAGTACTTTATGTTTAACTCAGTTGACATGTTCACAGAAATAGCAAGCTGCCCCATTAAAAAGACAGAGCTTGGCCAGATGCAGTGGTTCACAGCTGTAACCCCAGCATTTCAGAGACCAAGGCAGGCAGATTGTTTGAGCTCATCAGGGGATTTGTGATCAGCCTGGGCCACATGATGAAATCTCATTTCTACAAAATATACAAAAATTAGCCAGGTGTGGCGGTGCATGCCCGTAGTCACAGCTACTCAGGAGGCTGAGATGGGAGGATCGCTTGAGCCTGGGAGGTAGAGGTTGCAGTGAGCCGAGATCACACCACTGCACTCGAGCCTGGGCAACAGACCCTGTCTCTAAAAAAATAACAGAACTCCTCTATCCAGCACCAGTTACCTCCATGCTTTACCACCAAGACCACAAATACTTCAGGTGCTTTTAGAAGGAGGTAAGGGAGCTCATATATCTGCTGTTTCATCTACTTATAAAGATGTTGTAGTTCTAAATTTCAGATGCACAAGGAATATTTACACACATGTTTGAATATTCTCACTGAAGTTGTGTAACTATCACAGCAAGTATATATGTAAGTACAGGCTTACCATGCCTCTTCTTGACTAGTGCTGCACAGGTTTAACTTTTTGGTAACACCATTCTAATTTTAGTTTAAAGTATAGATCAGATATCTCCAGACTCATTTCCTACAAATTTCTGTCCAGAATTTTGACTGATCATTTAAGTAACAGCATTGTTACTACTTAGTAAGCACTTACTATGTGCAAGGCACTGTTGTCGAGACTTTACCTTCCATTATCTTTTTGAATTCCCTCAAAACCCCTGCAGTTACACTCCTTTTATAGTTGAGGAAACTGGGCTTAGAGGGATTAGGTAACTTGAGCAAGATAGGACCTGTCATATGGCTGGAATTTTAGACCAAGACACTGACCCCAGAGCCAAAGTTATTAACAGATATGTTCCTGTGTGTGTGTTTGCTTGTCTGCTTGATTCATACTTCTGACTCCAGTAGCAACTAATTGCTAAGAGAACTCAGTTCCCTTTCTTGCCTCATTTCAGCCTCCTTTCAATACCAGCATCTGAGAACAGCAATACTGTCCAGCATTCACTTGTTCTATTAGATCTGCATTTAATTTAACAGTCTGGTTTTCTTTAGAAAACAGACAAAAAATCATACAGGAGATAGATTGTTTGAACCAACTGGAAAAAAAATTTTTGTTAATGTTATTCTTGCTTCTTAATAAGCTTGCTTTTGCTTTGAAAACAAAAAAAAAATTAATGTGATTCTTTATACCTTCAAGAAATCTGGAAACCAAGGGTAATAGTATCAAAAGTCAAGATTTGTTCTCTAGTCAGTCACTTGATTTGATTATTTATCTCTTGATTATGTCTTGGAAGTAATACATTACTGGTAGCAAGCAAAGATGTCTTTTCATTAGAAATGTAGATAAATCCATCCTTGGGATTATTCACTGTGTAGCTCAGCAAATCCATAAGATCACATTGCATAAAATGTTACAAAATACCCACCTTTTAGATTTGGATGAAAATTTTTCGGTTCCTCTAAAGATGATTTAAGCAAGTTATATCTGTTACTTTCAATGTTTTATTTAAAACATGACGTTTTGTTCAGAATTACAAACATGCTTGTGATTTTTATAAAATTGACCTGACATTTGTAGTTGCATGTGTAATTTATTATGTGCTATAAGGAACTTTTGTAAATTGACCTAATTTCTTATTTTCTCTTTACAGGAATATATTAAAGGAATCTGTGAACCTGAACTAGAAGAAAGAGAATGTTACCCCAAAGACATGCATTGCATTTTTGTTGGGGCAGAGAGCCTGTTTCTGAAAAGCTTGATTCAGGATACTTGTGCTGACCTCTGCATTCTGGACATTGGCCTTCTTGGCATCAGAGGAAGTGCTGAGGCCGTGGTCATGGCTAGGAGTCACATTCAACAGTTTGTAAAGCTCTTTGAAAATAAAGAGAACCTACCCAGTAGTCAGAAAGAATCAGAGGTGAAAAGGGAATTCAAACAATTTGTTGAAGCCCATGCAGACAATTACACAATGGATTTGTTGATTTTGCCCACTTCCTTGAAAAAAGAACTTTTGACACTCACACAAGGTGAGGAGAATCTCTTTGAAACAGGAGATGATGATGTTATTGAAATTAGAGATTCTCAACAAACAGAGTTTACACAGAATGCTGCCACAGGGCTGAATATTTCCAGAGATGAAAGTGTTTTGCAGGAAGAGGCAAGAAATAAAGCTGGGACTCCTGTTTCTGAGCTTACAAAACAAATGGACACAGTCCTTTCTAGCTCACCAGATGTGCTTTTTGATCCAATAAATGGTCTAACCCCAGATGAAGAGGCACTTTCCAATGAGAGAATTTGTCAGAAAAGGAGATTTTCTGATTCTGAAGAAAGGCATACCAAGAAGCAGTTTTCTTTGGAAAATGTTCAGGAGGGGGAGATTTTACATGATGCTAAGACATTGGCTGGAAATGTAATAGCTGACCTATCTGATTCTTCTACTGATTCTGAAAATTTAAGTCCAGATATAAAAGAAACTACTGAGGAAATGGAATACAACATCCTCGTAAACTTTTTTAAAACCATGGGCTATTCCCAAGAAATTGTTGAAAAAGTCATTAAGGTGTATGGACCATCTACTGAACCATTATTGCTCTTAGAGGAAATTGAAAAAGAAAATAAAAGATTCCAAGAAGACAGAGAATTTTCAGCTGGTACAATGTATCCAGAGACCAATAAAACCAAAAATAAGGGTGTTTATAGCAGCACAAATGAGCTTACAACTGATTCCACTCCAAAGAAAACACAGACTCACGCACAGCAAAATATGGCAGAAAAATTTTCTCAGTTACCATTCAAAGTGGAAGCTAAACCATGTACCTCAAATTGCAGAATTAATACTTTCAGAACAGTGCCAATAGAACAGAAACATGAAGTCTGGGGTTCAAACCAGAACTATGTTTGTAACATAGACCCTGAAACTGATGGCGTTTCACCTTCTGTTGCCTCTTCAAGTCCCAAAGAAGTCAATTTTGTTTCAAGGGGAGCTTCAAGTCACCAGCCCAGAGTTCCAGTTTTTCCTGAAAATGGTTTACACCAGCAGCCAGAACCCTTGCTTCCAAATAATATGAAATCTGCCTGTGAAAAACGTTTAGGATGTTGTAGTTCTCCTCATTCTAAGCCAAATTGTTCAACCCTTTCTCCACCAATGCCACTGCCCCAGCTGTTACCTTCAGTTACTGATGCAAGGTCGGCAGGACCTTCTGATCATATTGATTCCTCAGTTACTGGAGTTCAAAGATTTCGAGATACTCTAAAAGTACCCTACAAGCTGGAATTAAAAAATGAACCAGGGAGAACAGATTTGAAGCACATTGTTATAGATGGGAGCAATGTTGCAATTACGTAAGTCCATTCTCTGCAGATTGTTTTATTTTAAATAGGGCTCTAAATGGTGTCTGAGAATCACATGTATATAGGAACTATACATACATGTTGTATATAGTTGATCTGTAGCCTTAGGGTCAGATGGTGGAGGGGAATGGGAACCAACTGGTTGGAAAGGTTTTGTCAGTCCATCTTCTGGATTCATGAACTTTACTTCACTCTGCTGAACTTAATTTCTAAGGGCAAGAGAGGACAGAATATTATCTTTTCACATTGCATTGCTCAGTGATAGATAGTATAGTGACTTTTAAGTCATTACATTCTTAATACTGTGAGTACCATTATGTTCTAATCTAAATAAGAAGACAAAGCTTAAAGCACAAGGATTTTTTTTATCTTATGTTAGAGTATGCCTGATCTCTAGCCTAGAGTATGCAGTGGTAATAGGTGTGATGTACTTCTCTGGATAGAGCAATGGCAATTTCCTTTCAAAGGAAGTTAGTTTGAGCTTCATTGTGGGCCTCTGCTCTTATTAAAAGTTTATAATGTTTTTAGTAAAAGACATCATTTAATGAACCTGTTGTTTCTAGTTAGCCTGTCTTGGAACTCCTCTTAGTTGAAAATCCTCTGATTTGAAACCTGTACACTTGGATTTCTTTTCTAAGGGGCAGTTTAAGATGGTGGCTAAGAAGTGTGTGAGGGTCAAGAGCCTCCCCGCACTGTGGACCAGCTGTTTGATTTGGGGCAGGTCACTTAACTGTTTGGAGTTTCAGTTGCTGCAATCTGTTGCCTTCTGACCTGTCCTTAAGGACATCTTTACCATATCATTTCAACAACTGTGTAAAGTCTGCCTTCTGTTTTCAAAACCAGTCACCCCATTGTTAAAAGAAAAACTTCGGGCAAATTAAATTTAGCAGAGTTGATCTGCACAAACAATGATTTATGAATCTGGCAGCACCCTAAACCAGGAGAGGTTCATAGAGCTTCACTCAGCAATGAGGGCCAGTGGTATTTATCGGCAGAAGAGGGAAGTGCCCTGCAGAAACAACTTGATTGCCTACAGGTTGGCATTTGCCTTATCCAGGCATCCTGTGATGAGGCATTTGCCTTATGTAGACGTGGTCTGAACAGTTGCCAGCCTGTGATTAGCTGAAGCTTAGCTGCTGTGATTGGCTGAGACTCAGCTTTTTTTTTTTTTTTTTCACAAGAATACTCTTAGGTTGCAATTTGTTCACATACTAAGGTTGCAGGTCACTATGTATGGAGGCAACTTTAGGCCAAATTTAATTTAACACCATTGATTTTTGAAGAAATATTCAGGGTCTGGCATTTTAAGTAGCTACAATTCAATAAACAGGGCACCTGGACATGGAATGAGGAAGAAGTTGCCAAATCTTAAAAATACTTTTCTGAGTTGCCAAATGTTTGTATAACTTCTTTTTTGGGAGTTCTGAGAGATCAGTTAATGCCCTGAGTTTTTAAGAATACCTATTAGGATTGAAAAATAAATGTTATTTTTGAAATATATGTTTATAGTATATTTGTAATTTTTGGTTTGTAAATTTTTTATTAGGATTTTCAGATACACAAGATAAAATAATGAATTCCCATGGGTTCCTCACCCACCTTCAATAATTACCAGCTCATGATCAGTCTTGTTTCATCCTAGCCCTTACCTCTTCCTTCCACTCCTATTATTTTGAAGGAAATCTCAGCTATATGTTCATAAATATTTTAATATGTATTTTTTAAAATATAAGGATTATTCTGGTTTTTATTATTTGAATGAATTATCAATGCTGTGTTTTGCTGTCAAAAAGAAAATGCCATCATTTCAGATGTTAAAATTTGAAGACAGGCAGCAAAAATATGCAGTATGTTTATCGTCATTTCCAAATCATGTTTATTGTCATTTCACTTTGGTTTTTTTGGCAGCCCTATTAGGGGAAACCCAGCAAATGACCCGCAGCTGCATAGCGATATCTAAGCAAAAATGTCAACTTCAGTCACCCACACCCCAAGCCCGGAACAAGTTCTTCATTGTTATGATTTCTTGAGCCAACTAGTGACACAAAATTTAGGTCACAATTGTGAGCAGTTCTCATCCTCTTTCACTTTTCTGTATGTGGAAGGATTTTCCAAATAGGAAATGCAAGTTAACATAGAATGAGCAGTGATCCTGATGCTTTTTAAAAACCTTTTGGGGTAGTTAACAGGCATATTTCTCAGCAGGGTCACTGTTGGAATTTAGAGTGGTGTTACCTATCTGACAGGATGTTTTGCAAATCTAGTCCCTCCCACTTTGCTTATAATATCCTTCCCCAGTCATTGTGACACCCCAAACACACTCCCACATATTTCCTAATGCCCTGAGTACAGTATCATCTCTTTTGAAAACTACCAATTATTACACTAAGAGAAAGCTGCAAGCTTTCTTTCTTTTTTTTTTTTTTTTGAAAACTGATTGTTTTGGGCGGATTTACATTTTCTTTGGATTCACAGATGTCTGTATTTAAAGGCAATACTTTTACAAGTGAATGTGTTACTTTAAGGAGACAGACTTGTACTTAATTTGATGTATTGTTCTGAAAATGTCAGTAATTAAGATTTACCCATATTCTAGGAAGAAACTGCATAATGGGTATAGAGTTTTATTTTGGAGCGACAAACATTTTGAAACTAGGTGGTTGCATGGCATTGTGAATGTAGTAAATGCCATTGAATTTTAGTCATGTGAATTTTACCTCAGTTTTTTTTGGAAGTTGGAAAAAAAATCAGCCCTTATTTTAAATCAGTTGCTTCAATGTTAAGTGTGAATTAACTTTGACTAGATTCCATGAAGAAACTGATTTGTGTTTCTTCTGTTCAATGAACTACCTCTAATACCCATAGTCCCTGACATATAGTAGGAACTCATTAAAAACTTGTTGATGAATTAAAGGCAAATTAGAATTTTTCTTTTTTTGAGAGGTGAAGTCTGACTATTTTGCCCAGGCTGGACTCGAACTCCTGGACTCGGCCTATCTTTCCTAGTAGCTGAAGCTATAGGCATGCCTTACCATGCCCAGTTTAGGATTTTTTTTAGTGGCGTAACTTCATGGTTACTATTCCAGTGGCCAGTTTAGATTTTTAACTGAGACCATATATTTAATGCAACAAATATTTGGGATTTTAAAGCCGAAACACCCATTATTATGTGTCAGGCACTGTATTTTTAAAAATGCAGCCTTCACACCAATTGTGAGGCAAAAGTTATAATTTATACAACATGAAGTGGCTTAAAAATGTTTTCCAGGGTTACATAGATAGAGATTTGGACCCATAATGTCTTTCCCCAGAGCTGCCGTATACCGTCTCTCCTCCAGCAGAAGTTAAGGTTGGAATTTTCAGGCCAAGGCATCATTGGATACTTAAGTCTTGGGTTGCACAGCACTGTAACTAAAGCTTACGGATTTGACCCAAGTAGTTGGGGAAGTACTTATTTGATTCCTTAAGCAATAGGATCTGTTGGTGTGGGCCTCACCCTAAAGCAGCCTAGGCCCACCCTTCAATGTATTTTTGTAAAGCCTTTGTTCATTTTCCTGTCCAGAATGAGGTCTGCAGCCCATACCACCTGTGAAAACCTCCACAGTACCCTGTTTAATGCTGCCAATTTTGTATATCTTGTTCTTGCCCCCTCGTCACCATGAATGAGTCAAATGATGAGTAAGTGGAAATTGTTTTGTGATGTATGGCTAGACAGCACAGTAGTGGCCAAGAAACATTTGGGCTCTGTCAGCCTGAAACTTCAGCATGAGAGCCCCTGACATATGGGGTGATAGTTTTCCATGTAGATGAGGTTTGCCCCTTCCCTTGCCAGAATTATGTATTTTAACCTTTTTTTTCTCATACTAGTCTTTTCCATATTAGGGTTCCATAAAAAGAAATGTTTCCTGGGTAACTCAGAAAGGACTTTCCGCTGTCTCCACACTGCCCTGTCTGGTGCTGTGGCTGCCATGAGTTTTTATCAGCTGTGTGTCACCCATCTCTCCTCTGCTTTGGACACTTTCTTTTAGTCGCCAGCATTCTATAATATGGCAAACAACCAGATAATATAATCTTTAACCAATTATATGGAAACAGGCATTTAAATCTCTTGAGGGCCTGCACACCTGTCCTCCCAGACTTAATAACTGTTCATTCTGTATTTGGAGCTGGGAGCCCCAGAGCTTTGGCCTTCCCGTAAGTAGCAAGGTGTTATTATATATATACTTTGCCTCTGGGTCAAGATAGACCTTTGGTCTGGGTTTACCTGTCAACATGCTACTCTGGTTTGATTGCAGAAAGGCTAGGAGACAGTGATGAGTAAGCACATGCCTACTCAGGGTATAGGACTTGAAGTAGGAAGAACGGTCCTTAATGGACCCTCTGTATTATTTTGAGGACAATAATTTGGCTCCACTTAATTTTTTGTTATTGTAGTTTTATTTTTTGGGTAAATCTGTATGTTCTCCACCAGAATTTTGAACCTCTGTTTTAATTCCATTCCTGAGATTTTTTTTAGAGTATCAAAAGTGATATGATCTTATCACTGAGAATAACATTTTGGAATTTGGTTGAGAGCTGATGTTTCTAGAAACTCCATTTGTTCCCCCTCTAGACTTGTAAGGAGTCCAGGGCAGCGGAATTCATCAGTCTGTATTTCCACCCTTGTTAGGTAGTGACCCAGTGGAATTGAACTGGGTACTCCTCCTCTATTCAATTCCTCCTCTTGCCATCACCAGAAGCTGTTAAGGAAAAGAGGGAGAGTAGGTAGCACACATTTGTAGGTAGCACACATTTGTATCTGTCAAATAATCAGGGAGCCACCTTAAAAACCTTTTCAGTGCAGTTCTCTCAAGGATTATCCTTTTGCGGACTAAATATACATATTTCTTGGTTTTTCTAAGAACCAGCAGGTTGTTCTGTTGCGGATTTTCAAATTAGGACTGTGGTTGACGTTAACTCTAGGTATGTCCCTGCTGTTAAGCAATTAGAGTGATGGATGATTTATTATTTTTGAAAGATTAAAAAAGGCCCCCTCTAAAGAACCACCCCCAGTCTTTTTTCTAGTTAAAAATGTCACTTTGCTACCTTCTTGTCATATTTGAATGCCTTTAGATAAACAAAGCACTCCTGAATTATCAAGATTGGGTTTGTTTATTTACATATATTTTCTGGGATAAGAGCCTCTGAAATATTTGTGGTTCACTGAAAAAGAAATAGCCTTTAAAAAGAGGAGTCTGTGAGTAGCTCTTCTGAATCTCACAGAGCATTAGATGTTCGTGAAGTGTCCAGCCTCTTCCTGCTCTCAAGGAATGCACATGCAGGTGGGGTCGTGGAAAGGGCAGGTGTGAGGAAGCCAGAGTCTAATCCAGCTCATCCCCCTGGCTGTGCAACCCAGGCAGGCTGCTCCTTCCCTAGTGACTCCTTTTTCTAACAGGCATCTAAATGCCATTCTATCTCTGTGATTCTGGTGCACCATACAGGATTGGAACTCAGAAGAGGGAGGAGGCTGAGAGAGGCCCTGTGTCTAGAAATAGCTTCATAGAAGAAGAGGGGCCAGAATTCAGCGCATTCAGTCCTGAGGGCATTTGAAGAAGGAGCAAGGAAAGGTGCAAGAGCATCGCACATATAGAAAGCAACACAAGGAAAGGCTCAGAGACCAGGAGGGGTGAGATGGCAAGACCTGGTCAAAACCAAGAGGGTTGTTGCATGGTAGTGGGAGGGTCACTTGGCCAGATCCTTTCTGACGAGTCAGACGAGGAGGGGTCCTGGAAGCCAGGCAGGATTAGTGTAGGACAGTGCCTTTGAAGGCCCTGAGCAGAATCAAAGGCCTCGGGCTGCATTTAAAAGTTGGTTTCACTGGAATTTTCAGGGTAGGTTGGAATTAGGAGAGCCAGGGTTTAACTCGGGACACATATGCCCATCATGGCAGGACTTGCAAGTGAAGTATTTCTACAAAGCAATTTTGGCATGCAGCATTAGACGTGGAGAGAAGACAGGACTGAAGATGCAAGGAGTATTGTCGGTGGAATCTAAGTGACCATTGAAGCAGTGAACATAGATTATGCTAATTTCATCAATTACAGCATCACTGTTTAAGATTTTAGTCTTTTTTTCTTTGTAATACCCATGAGTAGACACATTACCACCTGCAGGATTTTAAACTTTTAACTTTTTTATCTCCACTTTTAATTAACTGCTGGAGCGTAAATTTTAAGTACTTTCTTCCTTTCTGTTGAAATGTGTTATGGATGGAGGGGTTGGCATTTTTTAATCCTCTATACTCAGGATTGTAAACTATGGGCCAAATCAGGCCCGCCACCTGTTTTTGTAAATGTGGAACACAGCCACACAGATTCATTTACAGCTGTCTGTGACTGTTTTCACACACAGAGTTGGGTGGTATGACAGAGACTGTGTGGCTCTTAACAGAAAAAGTGTTTTGACCTGTGTTCTCTACTGCTCATTGTTGTTTTTTATTTATTTATTTATTTTTACCTTTTTTCCCTGTTTTCTGCTTTCTTAAAATAGCCTTTCACAGCCCCTCCATAAATTTCATTTGAGTCTTGCCCTCGACATGTTTCTCGTAAACTGTAAACTGAGTAAATATAGCCAATTCCCTGAAGAGAGTGGGGCCCTCCTGGGACAGGACACAGCAGCATCTTTGGAGGTTGCAGGGGTTATGACTGTGTCACATCTTTGTCCCTTTCTTCTGTCACAGGGAACAAGTATTACCATGGAGCTCACTGCCTTCTATCACAACAACACACCCAGTTAGATTAACAAAATGTGAGAAAAATCCTAAGACACTATTAAGAGTTCTGTCCCTAAAGTTCCATCCTAACTTTATGAACTAAATGCTAAAAATGTAAGAGTATTAAAGGAAACTTTGTTATTGTTTGTTGTATGTGTATGTTAACTTTTCATGGTGAAACTGTGCTTTAAACAGAAATAAATTTTATTTATTTTCTTTACTCTTATTTCTAGCCATGGTCTGAAAAAGTTCTTTTCTTGTCGCGGAATTGCAATTGCGGTTGAATATTTTTGGAAGCTTGGCAACAGAAACATCACTGTATTTGTCCCTCAGTGGAGAACAAGGCGTGATCCTAATGTCACAGGTGAGGCAAACTGATTTTTTCAGATTTCTAGTGAAATGTTTAATGAGTCAGCTTATAATTGCAACACATGCTGTTTAGAATAGAGCTGTGTGCCATGGGCAGCAGCTTTAAAAATAAAATTGTAAATCTACCACACCTAGCAAAACATCAATTGAAGAGAGTACCACAGCATCAGAAATACTACGGGGTAGGATGGAAAGTTAACATAGTTATTTATACAGGAAGTTATGTTAAGAGTTCATTATATATCACATGTTTTCTTTTTACTTTCTAAAAAATGTCTTTTTATTAGGCTGGGTTTCTGACTGTTTAGATAGTATTTTTGAAGTCACTTCATAAATTTGGCCCCTTCAAGTTATGTCTTTTTAACAGTCTGTTTAATGGCTTAATATAAATCATTTCTGTTAACCGTAAAGTACTCTGGCTGACCTGCAGGCCACACACGAAAGATTTGAACTTACTATGAATCATGAAATGTTCCAGAGAAACTTCAGGTTGTTTGTGTCATAGGTCATGATAGGAAGATAGGTGAAAGGGCTGTGTCAGGCAACTTAACACATCAGGGTGCCTGGAAAAATAAAGTAGATTGTGGGGAGGGAGGGTGAGTGAGTACAGGACTTGCCCAGCACATTAAACAGGAAGTGAAATTTAGTCACTTAGTGGGGCAGAAATGGTCAAACCACACAGTTCCCAAGTATTCCCAACTTCCCCCATTTTGAAGAGTATATTCATCTTAACAGAGGGTACATAAGGAATGAAGCAGATCTACTCATTTTGTTATTTTTGCAATTGGGTCCCTGAAGGAGTCTCTCTTTTTTTTTTTTTTTTTTTCCCTGAGATGGAGTCTCGCTCTGTCACCTAGGCTGGAGTGCAGTGGCATGATCTCGGCTCACTGCAACCTGCACCTCTTAGGTTCAAGCGATTCTTCTGCTTCAGCCTCCCAAGTAGCTGGGACTATAGGCACGCACCACCACACCCAGCTAATTTTTGTATTTTTAGTAGAGATGGGGTTTCATCATATTGGCCAGGCTGGTCTTGAACTGCTGACCTTGTGATCCACCCACCTCGGCCTCCCAAAGTGCTGGGATTACAGGCATGAGCCACCACACCCTGCCAAAGGAGTCTCTTAATGCTTACATGCTCTGCATTGCTTAAGTCAGTGGTGAGTACCATTGTAGGGAATGCAGGTGTGGAAACCTCAGACCCTGAGTTTTTAGCTGCTTTCTGCCCATTACTGGTTTTCTGAAATGTAGCTTTGACCCTCCATTCTCCACTGTCACCACCCATCCCCCATGAAAACCGGCAAATATTTGTATGGACACCTTTGAGAAGTTGGATAGGAGGCCAGTAGGAGGAGGCTTCAACAGACTCTTGGCATAAGGATCTTTCTTGGGATTGGGGTAGAACCATTTGTCCCTCCTATCCCTAGATCTGCCCTAGTCTCTCTCAGGGTCTCTTATCATCCCTCTCTTTGTCCTCCATTTCTTGTAGTATAGCTCTGAAAGAGTTTTTGATGGTAGGCTTCATTAAATACCCAGGCTGGAGTGCAGCAGTGCAGTCTCAGCTCACTGCAACATCTGCCTCCCAGGTTCAAGCGATTCTCCTGCCTCAGGCCCCTGAATAACTGGGATTACAGGCACATGCCACCATGCCTGGCTAATTTTATATTTTTAGTAGAGATGGGGTTTCATCATGTTGGCCAGTCTGGTCTCGAACTCCTGAGCTCAAGTAATCCACCTGCCTCAGCCTCCCAAAGTGTTGGAATTACAGGTGTGAGCCACCGTGCCTGGCCTACTATTCTTAAGAAGCAAATGAGTTTAATCTTTTTATGTTTAAAAAATAACTGAAGTTAGTTCATATGTTGTTTTTGCCTTAGTATGGGTCTTGCTTGTTTTGTTTTTTTTTTCCCTCCTAGTGAGTTAGTAAAATTGAGTCAGTAGAAAAAAGGTTTTCTACAGCTCTCCAAGTGAAACATTTGAGTGTACTTTCATTTCTTGATACATTTGGGAAGATAGCCCTTTTCTGAATGTGTATTCAACTTATTCCACGAACAGAACAGCACTTCTTAACCCAGCTCCAGGAGCTTGGAATATTATCTTTAACTCCTGCCCGGATGGTCTTTGGAGAAAGAATTGCTTCTCATGATGACAGGTATGAAAGGCCATTCTCCTTCCTATGGTTGGAGTGGGGTGGTGAGGAGCCAGCCACCTGCTCTGCTGAACAGGTCCACACTTTTAGAGGACCTGCTTGATGCGGGGGGTTTAATATTTGTGGTCATTAAGGTGATATGCTCAATGATATTTGCTACATAGTTTTTAGAAACATCACAAAAGAAACTGTTTTTGTGTTTTAGTAAAACATGGCTGAAACTCTGTAAGTAAAAGCAGATATTGTAGTCTCTGGTTGGTAGGTGCTTAAAGTAATATTTGTCTTGTCTTAGTGTGGCAGGCTTGAAAATGGTTTCAAATAGTAACTCCTCCCAGTCTACTTTTGATCAGTGACTTAGCCTATTATCATAATGCCTGGGTCCTCAGGGTTTCTTCTACGTCATAGAAGTGTCTCAACTGACCCTACTGTGATAGGAGTAAGCTGCATTTCTTTTTTTTTTTTTTCTTGAGATGGAGTCTCACTCTGTCGTGCAGGCTGGAGTGCGGTGGCACAATCTCAGCTCACTGCAACCTCTGCCTCCTGGGTTCAAGCGATTCTCCTGCCTCAGCTTCCCAAGTAGCTGGGATTACAGGCATGTACCACCATGCCCAGCTAATGTTTATATTTTTAGTTTAGCAGGTTGCAGTGAGACAGGGTTTTTCCATGTTGGCCAGGGTGGTCTTGAACTCCTGAACCTCAGGTGATCTGCCCACCTTGGCCTCCCAAAGTGCTGGAATTACAGGTGTGAGCCACCACACCCAGCCCATAAGCCTGCATTTCTTAGCTTGGCATATAACTCAGGCAGCAGGTACTAGTGCATCTGAGTCACCAAGTCACCAAGATTTCATCTGTGCCTTTTAAATATTTTGTTTTGTTTTTGAGATAGAGTTTTACTGTGTCACCCAGGCTGGTGTGCAGTGGCACAATCTCAGCTCATTGCAACCTCCACCTCCCAGGTTCAGGCCATTCTCCTGCCTCAGCCTCCCAAGTAGCTGGGATTACAGGCATGCACCACCATGCCTGGCTAATTTTTGTATTTTTTAGTAGAGATAGGGTTTCACTATGTTGGTAAGGCTGGTCTCAAACTCCTGACGTCAGATGATCCACCCATCTCGGCCTCCCAAAGTGCTGGGATTACAGGCATGAGCCACTGCGCCTGGCCCTTTTTAAATTTTTTCTAAAAACTTTATTGAGCACTAACCAAATCCTCAAGGATCTAGAACTAGATGTACCATATGACCCAGCCATCCCATTACTGGGGATATACCCAAAGGATTATAAATTATGCTGCTATAAAGACACATGCACACGTATGTTTATTGCAGCACTATTCACAATAGCAAAGACTTGGAA